>NC_137271.1:38054041-38670179 GCF_053477335.1 Acartia tonsa | reverse complement strand
AAAGGGCTATCTACATTAGACTTTTTGACATTTCTTTCAGCTGTAAAGGGCTAACTACGCTATATTTTAAATAGTTAAATAGTTATAATTCTTCCCTAGACCTATAGAACATCTTAATCCGGTCCTATGACATACGCAGGAGTCCCAAAGGCAGCAGAGGACAAATGCAGGAGTAGACACTTAACCTAACCTAACCTATTTTAGACCTTCTTTTAGGTTTTTTTTAATGCCTAACCCCTGCAGGGGGCTTATTTGTACACTCATATCTTAACCTAACCTAATCTTTACAGAAATACTAAATTAAATTAATATTTTAACACTCCTGCGTTTGTCCACTCCTGCGTTTGTCCTGGAACCCTTATTCCTCTCTTAGGATTAGTGGCTACGCCTCTAGAGGCCACTTTTGGGAAGGAAGGTATCGTAGGAGGGTAGTGAAAATAGTTGTAAACCTTCCCTGGACCTAAAAAAATAGCAATACTGTAAAGGAAAACAATATCGGTTAGCGTACACACACTGACAAACAGACAAACATCCTGTTACTTTTATATAAGGATGCTAATATACGAAGCTACTCTATAAGTATAATCCCAACCTGATTATTAACAGCACAAACATGGAGAGGTGTGTTACCACTTGCATTCTGGGCATTACAATCAGCCTGAATTAAAAAAAAATATTGCTTAATCGTTATAAGAATTAACATTTTAAATAAGTTATTGTGAAGGCAGTAGCACAGGTTTATGCCAAGGAAGGGAGGGGGGGGGGGGGATAAACCTTTGGGGGAATGATGAAACTGGGAAGACAGTCCTACAAAATTTTAGCATTAAGCGCATGTTGAGTCGTTGACACCCCCCTCTGCACCCCCAAACATAACACGTATTCCCTCTAGTTTTGATATATGGGTAACGATTTGTAGATCATACTTTATCGTAGTAGGAATCTTAAGACAATGCTAACATGCATGTAGTAATAACAATTTGGGGGTCGAACCGCATTTTGTACAAGAATTCAAATTTAAAAATCACCAATAGCTAGAAATGATATCTAAAATCAAAGTTACTACTATCTAACCTTATCATCACAGAAATCTACATACAATGTTTGAAATTTAAAGAACGATTCCAACATTCCTATTTACAACTCAGATGTACTGACGTAGCTGACTTTGTAGAGTAGCGTCGATGATTAAAAAAAACTAAACCTGATAAAAAAGTAGAAACTCGAGGTGTTGAACTAGACCGCTTCGACAACACTGAAAGAAACAAAACACATTAATTTTATAAAACTTACAATTATTTAAATTAACTTTAATTATTTGTCATTATTGAATAATTAACTAAAACAAGGATAATTATATATATCCCCAATGATGATTCATAAATTTTCCCTTCTGAAGGTTAAAATTATTGATTAAAAACTTTGGACACTACCAATCAATATTTAATAAAAGGACCCAAACTTTTAAGCCACTTATGAGAATGTGGATATAATAATAAAGTTACCACTGAAATTTACAGTACAGACGTACAGATATATCTTAGTTATAGAGTAGCAACAATATCATAAAGTGCATAAAATAATTTTAAATAAAGTTCTATGCATTAGGTAATATCTTTTTAAACAAGAATGGAGATTTCCATAAGAAATACATTACACTGGTCAAAGTTTAAAACCACGCTATCTTATTCGTTAGCTTAAACACTTTGGGTACTTTGATAGAATTTAGATTGAGTGATTGAGCAATGTCCAAAGCTTTCAACCAATAATTTATTCTACAGAAGAGGCGGGGTAATTTAGTTTATCATCATTGGAGATGTACATTCTTTGTATTATCCCTTAAGATCTCAGCAGTAAAGTTATGTCAAGCCTACAGGCGGAAAAAGTACAAACGGTCAGACGGACATAGGAAATTATTGAGTAGCTGCGCTACCAATAATGTAATACAACAAAATATCGATTTGCAATCATTCCTAATAACTTTTTACCCCTGGGTTCTAGTCTTAAAAATTTTCACGGATTTTTTTCCTCAACAAACTTAGGTATAAAGTATTATAGAATTGACCAATTTTTTTCTGAAGCCAATATTTTGTGCTTTTCAGAGAATAAATTCAACAAAGTAGTTTTAGGCTATTTTTATTATAATATCTGTAGGTTTACAGAAAATTTTAATAATTTTTATGTATCGAACTCCGATGAACATTTAAAAAGTTCATCATGGCCTTAAAATGCACAAAATTTTAAAATTCGTCAGGGGTAAACTTTGGTCTAATAGCGAACAAAAAAGAAAATTATTTATTTTTATATTATTGTTCATTTTTGCAAAAATATTAAGGAACTGAATAAATAATATACAACCCCAATGATGATAAACAAATGTATCCCTACTGTAAATTAAATAATTGTTTGAAAGAATAATAACGGGGTTATAAATCATTTGATACCAGTGTAATTTACAGTGCATGTCCCCTCCCTGCCATCTTTTGTTTCTTTATAATATAAGTATTCTTAAAAACTAATAATTTTGTTTCATTTCAACCCACAGTATGATTTGAATGAGAAAAAAAATTGGATGCTTTGTTCGGCGGGAAATAAGCCAATCAGATATCTTAAGCTTCCTTCTCATATGATGTACTGAATTTTAGTTTCCTAAAGTGTACCTAGCTTCTCATATGATGTACTGAATTTTAATTTCCTAAAGTGTACCTAGCTTCTCATATGATGTACTGAATTTTAGTTTCCTAAAGTGTACCTAGCTTCTCATATGATGTACTGAATTTTAATTTCCGAAAGTGTACCTAGCTTCTCATAGATGTACTGAATTTTAGTTTCCGAAAGTGTACCTAGCTTCTCATATGATGTACTGAATTTTAGTTTCCGAAAGTGTACCTAGCTTCTCATATGATGTACTGAATTTTAGTTTCCGAAAGTGTACCTAGCTTCTCATAGATGTACTGAATTTTAGTTTCCTAAAGTGTACCTAGCTTCTCATATGATGTACTGAATTTTAATTTCCGAAAGTGTACCTAGCTTCTCATAGATGTACTGAATTTTAGTTTCCGAAAGTGTACCTAGCTTCTCATATGATGTACTGAATTTTAGTTTCCGAAAGTGTACCTAGCTTCTCATATGATGTACTGAATTTTAGTTTCCGAAAGTGTACCTAGCTTCTCATATGATGTACTGAATTTTAGTTTCCTAAAGTGTACCTAGCTTCTCATATGATGTACTGAATTTTAATTTCCGAAAGTGTACCTAGCTTCTCATAGATGTACTGAATTTTAGTTTCCGAAAGTGTACCTAGCTTCTCATATGATGTACTGAATTTTAGTTTCCGAAAGTGTACCTAGCTTCTCATATGATGTACTGAATTTTAGTTTCCGAAAGTGTACCTAGCTTCTCATATGATGTACTGAATTTTAGTTTCCTAAAGTGTACCTAGCTTCTCATATGATGTACTGAATTTTAATTTCCGAAAGTGTACCTAGCTTCTCATAGATGTACTGAATTTTAGTTTCCGAAAGTGTACCTAGCTTCTCATATGATGTACTGAATTTTAGTTTCCGAAAGTGTACCTAGCTTCTCATATGATGTACTGAATTTTAGTTTCCGAAAGTGTACCTAGCTTCTCATATGATGTACTGAATTTTAGTTTCCGAAAGTGTACCTAGCTTCTCATATGATGTACTGAATTTTAGTTTCCGAAAGTGTACCTAGCTTCTCATATGATGTACTGAATTTTAGTTTCCGAAAGTGTACCTAGCTTCTCATATGATGTACTGAATTTTAGTTTCCGAAAGTGTACCTAGCTTCTCATATGATGTACTGAATTTTAGTTTCCGAAAGTGTACCTAGCTTCTCATATGATGTACTGAATTTTAGTTTCCGAAAGTGTACCTAGCTTCTCATATGATGTACTGAATTTTAGTTTCCGAAAGTGTACCTAGCTTCTCATATGATGTGCTGAATTTTAGTTACCGAAAGTGTACCTAGCTTCCGCGTCCTATCTCAATATTTACTACTAGCTAAAACATCAAAATTTGAAAAATCAAAAGGGGTAGTTTTACGAAATGCATTTGAACTTAATTTAGTGAACTGCATATTTTTTGCTAGTTAATGGGTTAAACTATATTTATATGGCATATATTTGAAAGAATTTCAATTTTCTACCACGTAGTTTTGAAAATATCAAGACTTAAAAATTGTCTTTTTGTGATATATGCAATTTTAAAAGATGATTTTCAAGTCTTAATATTTTAAAAACTACGTGGTAGAAAATTAAAATTCTTTCAATTACATGCCATATAAATGCAGTTTAACCAATTCTTTAATACATTATATCGCTTTTCCCTTTGACCGGAGTAGCTGAAAATAGCGTTTGCAATAATTGGGTTATCTGCTGTACAACTTTGGAAATTAGGGAAGAATAAGCCAATCAGCAAGTTTTAAAATTGATTCGTGGATTTTTTCCTTTTTTATCACTGAAGACAGGGGCATTTAGACTGGTACCCAAAGTTTTAGTAACACCTTCTCAAATTTGATGGATTGACAACTTTGGACTCTTGACTGGATGATGGAAAATTGCGGTGCAAGTAATAATTTTAATCTACAGAAGGGATAGTTTTGTCATAATTAATCGTTCATTGTCTTAACCCTTAAGATTCCTATGTTTTATAAATATTGAGATCAAAGGTTTAAAAAAATGGGTAATTTTGTTTATCATAATAAGAGGGAGGGGTGGGGGTGGGTAGATAAATATAATTTCCAATGTAACATCTCTTAATCCATGCTTTTTAATTCAGCTATTCAATTTATTATTTAAGTATTTAATTTATAAATTTTAACAGGACTTTATATAGATTCATATTGACCAAACCTTAAATTATGCCAACCTATACTTATACGTATCAATAGATGCAATGGTTAGCTTATTAAACTCAGGGATCTTTAGGGAACAGACAATGGAAGATAAATTTATATACTTCTCCAATGATAATTAACAAAATTGTCACTTCTGTAGATTAAAATTATTGGATAAATATTTTGGACAATAGCAGTTTTTGAACCAACCAATTAAAAATACCCAAAATTTTTGAGCCAAAGAAAAAATAACGTGGTAATAAAACTTTGGGTACCTGTGTAATTTACAGTCTAATATCCCCTCCCTCCCTACATTGGTGATCATAACTGACATATTTTTACTCCATTATAAGATACATTGCCTTAGATTTCATCGACATTCATAAGAGCTAAAAGTAAAAGATTTCAAACAAAATTTAAGTCCCCCCCCCCAAAAAAAAAGGGGGCACGTGTCCAAAACCAGAGATTGAATAAGTATCCCTATCCATTTCTAATTTAGGTATTATATGATATTATGTAAACTTAAATGTTTAATCAAATGTGTCAAAAGCTAACAATACTACACCTGAAATGGTAACTCTCATATTGTGGTTTATATGCTTGATTTTCAGGGATAGATCAATGAAACATAAGTATCCTTATCCCCTTTCTTATTTAGGTATTATATGATATTATGTAAACTTAAATGTTTAATCATAAGTGTCAAAAGCTAACAATACTACCCCTTAAATGGTAACTCTTATATTGTGGTTTATATGCTTGATTTTCAGGGATAGATCAATGAAACATAAGTATCCTTATCCCCTTTCTTATTTAGGTATTATATGATATTATGTAAACTTAAAATGTTTAATCATAAGTGTCAAAAGCTAACAATACTACCCCTTAAATGGTACCTCTCATATTGTGGTTTATATGCTTGATTTTCAGGGATAGATCAATGAAACATAAGTATCCTTATCCCCTTTCTAATTTAGGCATTATATGATATTATGTAAACTTAAATGTTTAATCATAAGTGTCAAAAGCTAACAATACTACCCCTTAAATGGTAACTCTCATATTTTGGTTTACATGCAAATAATCTATAATATGTATACCTGTCTGCAGTTATTCACCTGATATATCAGGTAGATGTTTGTTTTTATAGATTATTCTAACCTATGAATACATTTAAGCATTTTTTTATTTTGCCTGTCCAACTGCTTTTTGACTAAATTTACTGTCAGAACAATACTGCCAAACCGATAAACCAAGTAAATTATGTTCTAGATACTCATAAGTATTGAGAATATTTACACAAAAATTTAAACATCTATCTTAAATTACAGCCGAGAAATGTGGTTTTCCTCAAATGATACAGACAGACGACCATTTCGAACTATAAAGTAACTTCGCTACTACAAATACCAACATAAAGAGACTACTTTGAAGTTGCGCGTATCATAAAGTAAGAAATGGCCATACATAATATAAATCCGTCACACATAAGTCCCAATTGAACATCTTCGATAAATCACTGCGCGTTTCACTTATCCCGACGCAATTTTGTAAGTAGCGCCGCAGCTATGCTATAAATAGGTATTGTCCGTACGTCTAATGTCAAGTATCACTCTATTTGCCAAGGATCATAAGCGATAAGACAATGAACGATTAAATGATATACAACTCCAATATGATAAATAAATCTCTTTAATTTAAACAAATGATAATATAATAAAAGTCCCTTAAGTTTTTAAGCCAACGAAAAAAACTTCGGAGACAATTATAAAGTCTCCTTCCTCCCTAATTACTAATAAACTGTTCTTTTTTATTTTTGCTAAGCCAATAACAGATTTAATCGTCCTTGTTAACTTTTATATTAAGGTTAGGTTAGGTTAAATGGAATACAGGGGTCGGTTAATCATGACGAATCAATCAATAATTGTGTAATGCTTGATTCTCTATTTACACACACAAGATAGGTGTGCACACAGTTACGCATATTATCACATACGCAAAAAAAGCACAATAAATAAGAGGGATTTTCAAGGAAGGGAAGGTTGTGCTGTTGTAATAATATGCAGTAATGATTTTTTATGATGAATATGCTAGGAAGGAAGGGAGAGGACATAGGACTGAAAATTATAATGGTACCCAAAAAACTAATAAATACATCAACCCATTCGTTGACTGAAGAACTTTAGGAACTTTTATCAAATCTTGATTGGGTGTTACAAACTAGCAGTGTACAAAGGGAGGGGGCGGTTGTGACACCAAAACAACAGGAATTCAATTTATAAAAAAGTTACAGCACTCAAATTTAGAATGACCGTCGCTTTAGAGAGGTACAATGTGGAACTGTGAAGAAAAGTTAGAGAAACCGCAGCTACCGCCGTTTTCTGCTAAAAAACAATTCGGCGATAACGGCGGTTCCGCCGTCGTTTCTTCACAGTTCCACATTGTACCTCTTTAAAGCAATTGCCATACCAAATTTCAGTGCTGTAACTCTTTTTTTTTAGTTGAGTTCCTTTGACTTTTATTTTTGGTTTCAAAAAGTGTCACAACCGCCTCCCCCTTTGGTTAGCTTTTCTTTAAATGAAATCTCCCTTTTTCTGATATTTTTTGAATAATAAGGATTTAGCTGATTCAAACTTTTTGCTGAAATGTTAAAATATCCTCAACTATCTATAGTTATTTACGATGCCTGCTTATGTGAAAACAAAATCTTGAATGTTACTTATGTTAACAAAGGAGTAAAGATTTTGTGATTGTCCCTTACGAAGATCTCGATGGTCATAACATAACCAATTGCGTTCTTTATCTTAAAGAAGCTTCACATTGGTCCTAAGATGGTTTTTGACTATCTATAAAAAATTTGTTTTAATAATTTTTACATAATTGTCCTTTTTTAGAAAAAGTTTTTAAATTTCTTAACACCAAAAAGCTTTTTAAGGATTCTTTGAGCCCTTTTAAGGTAGTATATCCCACTAGGTGTAGAAAGTTAAAAAGATGGATGGATTGATGAATATATTTTTTTAATAAAAAGATATACAGATAGATATACAAAATTCTTGTAATTAGCAAGGAGAGAGGGGGCATCAGACTGTAAATTATAATAGTACCCAAAGTTTATAACTATGTCACCTTATTCAATGGGTCAAAAACTTGAGATAATTTTAAAGAATTTTGACTGGTTTGTTCCATACTAAGAAATGTTTGAACTTTTCAACCAATAAATTTAATTTACAGAAAAGATTATTTTGCATTTAAGTATAAGGGATATATTATATACATTTATCGTCCATTATCTTATCCCTTTAGATTCATAAAGCTTTCTCATTATAACCTAACTCTGATATAAGTATGACAGGTATCTAGATGCTTCGCCTCTAGCCTTTAGGAAAACAGCCCAACACCACCATAAGACATGTATAAAGCTTCATTGAAAAGAAAAATTGATTCTGACCATCATTTTTAGCTTAAGACAAAAAACCCTCACTACTTTATATAATAGGACAGACAAACAAATGAATGAATACAGAGAAAGTGGTATTTTAATTCTTTAAAAATCATTTGTATAGTAAAATTGAAATAGATATTATATTTATGAAAACAGTCTGGCTATTATTGATAGCCTTAGACTAAACCACTCATAGATTTTGAAGACAACATTTTTAAAAGCGTAGCTTTTGTATAATCAAGGGTCGGTCCTTCTGTCTGTCCATATGTCCACGTTAATTTCAACATGTTAGAAATGTCCTTTTGATTTTAAACTTTGCATGATGATTCTTATAACAGTTATGTAGGATTTGGAATTATTTCCGATCTTAGAATAAAAAATCTACGAATAAAAAATTTGATCTGAATTTAGTTTTGGTCATGGGTATTTTTACACGTTTGATAGTGAAAACTAGAGCCTTTTAGAAGGATTAACCCCCCCCATAGAATAAGGAGGAATAGAAGTGAAAACCCTAAAAATTTCTGGGAAATTAGAAGAAATCTTTGACTTGCGCAGTAATGACAATAATGCTAAAGTACAAATCACAATGACTAGTTGGACAAAATTATAAAACTTCAATTTGTATCAAAATCTAATATATATTGTTAAAAATTTATTTGATCTTCATAATTTAAATTAAATATAGTGTAACACGTTTGACTATAAAACAATTTAGAAACATTCTCTATATTCAAAGGGTAATACTTTACCCATAAACATATGTATCAGACTAAGGCTATCACCTCTAATACACACCTCTTATTGAAGTGAAGACAGCAAAAGTTGCTTGATCGTTTTAGACAACAATGAAAAATCACTAAACATCATGTTGTTTTAATTTTGGTAAGTATGATTGACCACATTTGTAATTTTCAAGGGTCAGCTAATTGGGTACAACCCCTTCCTCCCCCCTCCCCCTCTACCACAAGTATGTATGGTGTAGTTGCTATCATGTATAAATCAGCTGTTTAAAAACATACATAAGAGTGCAACCTAGTTTTTTTATAATATGAATACCGAGATCAATATTTTTGTAAATTTTCTTACATGATTCAATTTTTTAAGGCTTAAAATGCACATCAAATTCATTTTTAATCTATTGTGAATAAGGAAGAGAAAGGTGGAAGCTTGGCTACAAGGCTTTTAGTAAATTATTGCAAAAGGAATTTATTTTGAATATTTTTTCAGAATAATTACTGAAATCATGTTATTTACTAACAGCCTTATAGCCGTTTTGGTCTTTCAAATGGTCCAATTTTATTTCAGGCTAGCCAGGCAGAATCTTCTACCTGGATTCTATTCTATACTTTATCTTCTTTGAACCCCCCTCTCCTAACTCCAAAGTCGAAAATAATAAACATTATTGAGACAAAATGTATATTTTTACTATTGAATCTTACTTTTTACTGTTATCGACAAAGAAAACTATACAATATTTGTTTTAAATGGCAGAAAAGCTGAAAGCAAAAAATAACTTCATTAGCATAATTACTAAATTAGTGCCATGTTGGGGAGGTGACGAGTTCGAGTCTAAAAATGCTAAAACTTTAAAAATTGCACCTTCTGATGCTATAAAAGGCGTTTTTCATTTCCATGCACTTTTAAGTTTAAGAAAAATGTCGTGTAATCAAAGTTTAGTTGTCTGCTTAGTTTGACACTTCGACCCAAAGGTGAAAAAATAAGTTGATGGATATTCGAACTCCTTTATGCCCTATTAGAAACCATCTAAATTACAATGAATCGTATTTAGGGGGATATTGATTATCGCCCTGGGAGGCTACTTGGACCTTCATATAAATTAGCCAATTGTCAAAAACATTCAATTAAAAATTTGATACTAAACCTTTTTATACTACCATTAAAAGTTTTAAAACCACATTCTCATATTCGTTGGCTTAACAACTTTGGGAACTTTTAATTTTGATTGGTTAGTACAAACTTTTCTACAAGAGGGATGATTTTGTTTATATTAATTTGGGGATGTGAATCAATTTATATTAGATTGTCATATCCCATAATACATTAAGCTTTAAATATTTAAATATTTTTTGCTAAATTGAAGTAAAACCAATCTTTTATTTAAGGTTTTAAAAACTTGTTGATATCAAATCAAATTAAATTCTTTTTACTTTCATTAATTTAGAATTTCACTATTTCTGTAGTTTAAGAAAAAAATGTTTTTATTCGTGTATGATATTTTCCTATTATATAGAATAGTAACTTTTTTAGTCTGTCCCTTAGAATCTCACAAACCACTGAACTGACTGTGATCTACATTATTGGTAGTCCTCGAATATCTCCCTGAATGGTTTTAGGCTATTTTATTTTAGGTCAAAGAAATAAGATAGATTTAGCCTTTTCCTAGGAATACAAAGTAAGAAATATGCTAGGGACGAAAGTACTAGTTTACAAACTACATAGCTACTCCTAAATTATACCCCAACTGTCTGTCTGTCTATCTGTCCTGCATACCTGGTGTACTTCTTGCCATCCCTGCAGGTCTTGACAGCCAATCACAGCTCGTTCATGCAGTAGCAACTAGAACAACAACAAAAATTATAATTAGAGAGGGAGGGGACATTGGGCTGATACTTAAAGTTAAATATTTGCTTATTAACTTTCGGTACTTTTATCAAATCGTTTTTTGTTCGGATAAAAATATCCAAACTTTTCGAACAACAATTTAATCTACAGAATAGGTTATTTTGTCTCTCATTATTGGGGAAGTTATAAATTATCGTCCATTGTCTTATCCCTTTATTTCCCTGGGCACTTTTATTACGGTAATACAATGAACATGAGTAAGAGCTAACTGACTGACTGACAAAGTGAATTATAGAGTAGTAGTATTCGATTCTAATAACTAATACCTGAGTTATGTTAGGTTCAGAGTGGCCCAGCACTGAGAGATACAGCGGGGTTAGCCCCTTGCCATCCCGGTAGTTGGGCGAGCCCCCCAGGTCCAGCAGCGTTTTCACACTCTCGTACTTGTTAGACGTTACAGCCCTGTAAGAATAAAATATGGTTAGGTTCATTTTGGATATTTCCTAAAAGCGAAGTTTTCGTATAATTATGGTAGGTTCGTTCATTACGGATAGCTAATTTAGGCATGTTAAAATTGTCCTATAAATTACAAAATTTGCATAATGATTCGCTTTATAGATGTTGTTCTAATTTTAAAATCCTATTTCAATTACCAGTTATAATCGTTATTAAAACCCCAGTATTGCTTGTTCTTATTGAAATTATTTAAATTCATTATTATTTAAAAATAATGAATGTTAATTTGTTTGAAAAATCATTGAAACGGTTGACACAAACGAAATATAAAGCATCTTATATAGATAGATATTATAGTTCTGAATTCTACAAATTTTTAAAACTTAATATTTTTGGTGAATTTTAAATAAAAACATATTTTAAAAGTTTGTGTTAAAGTTTAAGCTTTTCCATCATATTTTCTCAGGATTTCGTGGATAGGACAATGATAAATAAATTAAAAAACCCAAAATTTAAAAGAATTAAAGGCAGAATGTTAACAAACAAATACTTAATTAAAGAAGAATTGGATTCAATTGTACAATCCCTGAACCCTGTATTTTATGCCAGGTTATACCAACAACGAAATTAATTCGAAAAAATATCACGGAACCTACACGTGATTTTCAGCTGTCGTTGGATGGTGTCAACATATACATATGTAGTAAAATTGACGACCTTTTCATCTGCCCCCCAAACTAGTATTTTAGATTTATATTTGTTGACTACCTATACCTTATTCCTGATAATATGCATTAAAACTAAAGCACAAGGAGGGCAGGGACACTGGACTGTAAATTATACCTAATAATAAAGTATAATTGAAGAGTAGTTGTGCTACCAAAATTAATATCTTAATGACATCATATAAGTCTTGAAAATTTAAATATTTAACATCATGTATGTATGTAAAAAGTAGCAAAGCCTAAAAGGGAATCAAATTAAATTTCAGGATTTTTACCTAAAAGTTAGATAATAGTTTTTATAGCATTGTATTATAGACAGATTTCCCCGGACATTAAAATAAAATTACGAACCAGTTTAGCACAAAGATGGTTATAATCCAGCGTATATATTAATCGGTTTCGAAGCTATACTTAAAATGAATTTTTTAAATTGCGCTTTTTATATTAAGATTGGTTAATTTAAATGCTCTAACAAAATACAAATTTTATTTCGCAGGTTTAGCTAATCAATTAATCTTTTTACACAAACTTTTGTTCAGCTATCCTTTCAAACATTAGGGAGTAGCCTTCATGATTAAGACTTTAAACAAAACTTTTTTATTCACTAATTGACTGTAAAACTGTATGTTTTTTACCAGCCCATGTTTAGGTAGGCAGGTATTGTCCATCTATCTAACCAATTGAAAAATAGCTGTATAATTATTAGGGTTTATAACACTAGTCCCCAAAGTTATACAATAACCTTTTCTTATTCATAATGGCATAACATGGTTTTTGGGACTTAAATTGAGTGGTTGGTTTCGTAAGCTATGTGTCCAAACCACTCATTGTAATCTATAGAAGGGTTAATTGTGTAAATCATCATTGGGGATGTACATCAATTAATAGGTTATTATATTAACTCTTTAGATCTCAGAGTATAAATTAAAGTAGTATTTTTCACTCCTAATCTAGCAAAGGCGGATTTTTTTTTATTTTAGCCCAAAATTGAAAAAAAAATCCACAAAAAAATTAGTAAAAATGCGGTAACTCCACATTGGATTGAATAGGCTAAACAAATGAGTATATTAAGACTCGGCTATCTTTAGATAAAAACACTACAATATTAAATAACAGGAATTCTAACAACTGTAGGCTTTAGGGTTAGGTTTTCAAAGGGGATGTTAGAGAGTAAATCTTTTTTAATGGCCAGAGGAAATGCAACAAAATTTAGCATCAAAAAGCCAGAAATAAATTTTTTTTAAAAGTAACAGGATGGCTATCTGTCTGTTGGCAGCAAAGGATTTCGCTGACCGCGTAACTTATTATTGATTCCAGTAAATTAATCAAAAAATTATTATAAATAATTAAAATTATTTTAATAATATAAAATTAAAGGTACGACAACTCCTGTTAAAAATGTAGCCCTAGGTGTCATCAATGTTAGAATAGGTTCTAAGAATAAGTTTTGACTTTGGAATTACTGTAATATTTCAGTATTAGCTAAATCTTTATGTGTTAATGTTATTCGTAGCGAAGCTACTACATAATTAAGGTCTGTCTGTACTGGAAAATAAAAAATCAAACAAACGATAGGTAGAATTTAGATGTAAAATTAGTTTTTACTGTTATTTTCTATTTTTTAATTTCTGACTTTTTTTTAAAGACATTACTGCTTTTTTTGCTTTAGTGAGCTTGTCATTAAAAGACTTTAGACCCGAATTTTCTAAATACTATGACCAGATGTACGTTTAAACAGAAGTTAGATAACTGCCAGGGATTACAGAGATGGGACATGGGAAAAATAACGTCCAATTTTTCCCTGTTTCTTATGAATGACACAATGATTTTTATCTAGAGAAGGGATATTTTGTTAACAATCATTAGGAATTTTAAACAATTTAATGTAGATTGTCTTATCCCTTAAGATCCCTGAGAATAGTAACTGGTCAGCTATCATTACCGCATTTCTTGTTTATCTTACAGCCAAGGTGATTCAGCAAGCATCTTCATTGAGAACAATTTTGAAACAAGAATAATTATGTGTATGGGTAGCGCAGCAACTATTACAAAAAAAGACAAGAGTCTTTTTAAAACTGTAGAGACAGTTCAGATTGTATGGTTACGGTAGAGTCTAGACTGTTTAATTTACTTAGACTGAGTGGAACCTGTATTTTTATGTAATGTTGAATTACTATCATACAAAAATACCAACGATTGCGAGATTGTGCTAATACAACTTTGGATACCAGTGCAATTCACAGTCCAAAGTTAACTCCCTTACTGATTTTAACATAGCAAATTTAAAAAGAATTCACAAATAAATACTAAACTTAGTATTTACTTAGTAAATGTTAGTAGGACTGGTCAGTTATTTGTAAGTTAAATTAAGGGCGTATGCTACTATTTACCATCTTCCTTTATCTTAATCTATACCCAGTCTCTCTACCCCCCCCCCCTTCTCCACTCATTAAAATAAGTGTTCTTTTACGACTGCAGTAATTTCAAGTTAGTTATTCATCGCATCGTATTATAGACAGCTTTCCGCGGAGGTCAAATTGAAAAATAGTAGGATTAAAACTGGTAAAGAGTTTATTATTTTTCAATTTTATATTCGTAGAAAGTTGTCTATAATACGATGCTTTATGTGATTTTACAGTATTACTGAAAACCAGTTCTAATCCTGCGGACATCAACCGGTTTCAAAGCCCTACTGGATAAAAACCTTACAATTTTAATCATATTCTGCCATGTAGTTTTCCAAAGATGTTGACTTACAAAAAACATAGGACTATAAATTGTCCTGGACAATAAAGTTTTTTCAACATCCCTTATTTGTTAACTGAAAATCTTTTGAAACTTTTAATCAATTTTGATTGTGCAATACAAACAAGCAGTGTCCAAACTTTTCCACCAATAATTTAAAGCAACAAAGATGAAAAATTTTTAACAATAAATGGGGTGTTAGGGCATTATTATTTCTGAAAATTGTCTTGTTTCAATGGATTCATATATGATACTTTGTTAAATTGTGCTATTTTTAATCTGTAATGAATTGTATGAACACTCAGAGCAATTTCAAATACTACTTGCACATTTAAAATAGGTTCTTATTCTTAATGTAGGCTTACTATGGATTTTTAGGTCTTCGGTTATTACAAGTTTTAAGCTAATTTTTTTATAATGTAAAATCTCACTTACAACTTAGACGATTCAAATATCAATTACAGAAAGGAATTTTATCACACTTAGTGAAAGAATGTTGGTATTATCACATTCAAAATAAATGCTTTAATAAGCTTTAAAATATTTAAACACTAGTCTCTCATTGGACATGAAATGAAGTCCAATAAAAAAAAGGAATAGAAATATTGGAAAGAAAATTATTTTTTTCAAAATTGATTCTTGGTATTTTGGAATGATAAATATATGGGAAAGAAAATTATTTTTTTTTCAAATTTATTTCTAAGTCATAAAATAATATATATTATTTTTTTTTCAATTCTAGTGTCAACCAATAAGAAATAGGCATGCTATTATAAAAGTTAAAAATTAAAATTATTATATTTTGTCAATTCCTTTTTTCAGAGTATGAAATGAGAATAAATTTTTCAACATTATTATTGATTTCTAATTTAACATTTTATTCAGTAGGTAATATTTATTTCAACATTTTTTTGTCATTCAAAATCAAGTGTCATAAAAATAATAATATTTAACATAAAAAAGAAATTTTTAAAATAATTTTGTTTTCTTTATTTGTTGAAGATTTAAGCCCAAGCTTTTTCTGAGGGGGGAGACCCCCCTCAACCCCCCTTCTCCTGAGGGGGGAAACCCCCCTCGACCCACCCCCTGACGCTCTCTTTTTTATAACTTTTATTATTTCTGTAATTTATTCTCATTATCTTATATATTTCAAAACATGAAATAAAAAGGAAATAATTTAATAAATGCTGTACATTATTAAACAATTTAAAAATTGTAAAAAAAATTCCAACATGATCTTTAAAGGGGGGAGGCGGATGTGCCACTTTTTTAAACCAAAACTAAAAGACAACAAAGGAACTCGACTAAAAAAAGAGTTACAGGTCTGAGATTTTGCATGGCAGTTGCTTTTTAGGGGTACAATATGGAACTGTGAAGAAACGGTGGCGCAACCGAAAACCGCCGTTTCCCGCCAATTTTGTTTTTGCAATTTCTTGGCGGTTTTCGGCGGTTGCACCGCCGTTTCTTCACTGTTCCATATTGTAACCCTATAAAGCAACTGCCATGCAAAATCTCAGACCTGTAACTCTTTTTTTAGTTAAGTTCCTTTGACTTTTAGTTTTGGTTTCAAAAAGTGGCACATCCGCCTCCCCCCTTTTAAATACAAGAATATTTTTTCCAATATGATATGTTAAATTTAAATACAAGAATAATTTTGTACTGTGTAATAGAAGAAATAAATGCTGTACATTAGAGTGGCTTGATTTTCAATGATTTTCTAATTTTGGATCTACTGCAGTTCACGGTAAAATATTGCTGGTAACGAAAATTGCTAAAAATTTATGAATTTTAAAGGCTGCTAGCTGCCAAACGGCTGAACGTACAGATCATACTCGCACACTGTTTTAAGCGGCATAAGAAGGCCTACAAATTATCTGGAATAGCCATAAATCAATAATGCATAATTATCTCGCAGTGCAGAGAAATGCTTGAAAAAGACCTATTTTACGCGGTTTTTCTTCAGTGAAGCTTTCCCTGTGCATCATAGGATCTTGGCTATTTCAGGTTATTTGTAGGCCTTCTTATGCCGCTTAAAATGGTGTGCGGGTATGATCTGTACGTTCAGCCGTTTAGCAGCTAGCAGCCTTTAAAATTCATAAATTTTTAGCAATATTCGTTAGCAATATTTTACCGTGAACTGCAGTAGATCCCTAATTTTAAATGTGCTACATACACTTTCTGTCTGAACATCATATAAAAGACCAAAAAATGAAAAGTAAATATTTTTGATAATGGGGAGGCTCGCTGATGCATGTAAACTTTTAGGAAGACACTTGTGGGGAGAATTTTTTTTTTTTTTTGGGGGGGGATAAATTATTTTTTCTTTCAAAGTATAGCTTTATGCACCTTCCCAACTTTGTCTTGAAGAGTAGAATAAGAATAAAAAATCTGCTTTTAAAACTATTGATCCTAACAAGAAAAATCCATAAATAACTTTCAAAACCAAGAGATTTTTATTTAATTTAAGATTTTTCATGCTTGGCTGAATATTTTTTAAAACCAATTTGATATTCTTATTTTACTCAACAAGACAAATTCAAAAAGATGCATAGAGCAATACTTTGAAAGAAAAAAAGTTGCACCTCCAGAATAAACTTCTAAAATTTTTTAATGCATGGGCACACCTTCCCCCACATTTCACCTCAAGGACAAAATAAATTTTTTTATATTTAGGTTTCTTATATGACGTTTAAACTGTAAATTTTGATTACAAATTCAATGTCCAAAATTGATCCACCCTACTGTACATTATTATTATTTAATATTTGATGTGGGTATAAACATTAGACATAGATGGTCAATCTGACCCCATTTTTTTCTTAAAAAGAAACCTTTGTTCACTTTTTGTTGTATATGAAATACAGCCCTATAGGCAACATTATTTGCAACGAAATTTTGCAATGATATAATTTTTAGAAAGCTATATTTTCTTTAAATATTTCACCAAAGAAAGCTTTAACCTAAGATATTCAACAATTTATAGCTGACTCATAATGTAAATAAAATGCCCTTGTGCTGTCTCTAGGTTATCTCTATTGTATAAATGAATGTACAAAAGAGGAGGAGAGAGAGAAGGAAATAGACAGAGAAGTGAGGTAGGGGGGAGGGGGAAGAAATATAGAGAAAAATAGACAGAGAGATATTCATTGTTAACCCTAAGATGATGTAAATTTTTTGATAGACTTACTTTTTTGAATTTAACAAAAAGATAAAGAGTGAGACAAAACCAAGTATCATATTTTATTAATATTGCTTATACAAGAAAGGTCATTCAAAATTATTTCACCAATATTAAGGTCAAGTGACATAAATTTAAATTTCCACCTACTTCGCCCCCAAAGGGGGCATCAGTAGAAGGAAAATTCAAATTTTGATCACATGACCAAAATTGTTGAAATAATTTTAATATCCTTTCTAGCATTCACAATATTACGAAAATATGATAAATAACTATTAAAAAACTTTTCTTTTTATTATTTTCTGAATATTTAACATCTATTTTCTAAAACTGTAAATTAGAAAAATTTCAGGAAATATTAACCATTAACAGTGTTATCATTTGTACAGCAACTTTATAATTAGGAACATCCGTAGGTTCACACATTTTATTGACTTATTTTAAGAATCACGAAAATGTTATGCTTCAAAGAATCAAAGTAATACCTACCAAAACCTTAGTTTTCTGCTCTAAAACCTTTTTCTGTATAATACTATAATGTTCTTTATAGGGTTGGACAATTTTCAATACCCGGCTGGATACCGGATATTGAAACTATCCAGATACCTGATATCCAGCGGTTTTTTAATGCCGGCTATCCGGTTATCCGGTTTTTTGCCGGATATCGAATGCTGGCCAGATAACAGACAGGAACCAGTTATCCGGCATTAGAAAACAGCCGGATATCCGGTCAAAAAAGTATCCGGCCCAACCCTAGTTCTTTATCACTAGAAAAAACTTTTATTGCTGCGCTACTTATAGACCTAATTGTCCTTGCATGGGATGGGAGGGCGGATATTTGATTCATTACCAACTTTAATATCTTTAATGTTCTTCTTACTTCAATACCAGGGAGGTAGGGACATTTAACAACCCTTTTTTCCCAAAAATAATTACCTTCTACCAAAGGCAAAATTTCAAGAATAAACAAGGGGTGAATGGATAATATTTAGCATCCATTATCCCATCCCTAAATCCCTGCTGCTCTATACAAATCTACAAGAAGGGGAGCAAGCATAGTTTGAGGGATAGGTAAACAGAAGAAATATAAAAAACGACTTTTATGTTCAGAATAGCACAAAATGAGAAAAAAATCTTTTCTCGTATTCATTCGAATCCGGTGGATAGGAACCGGTTCTCATAAATACGAAAAAAATATGTCTAGCATCGTATTATAAACCGCTTTTTACGAATATAAAGATGTACAATCATAAGATTAAAACCAGTTTTTTTAGCCCGTGCCTTCGGCACCGGGCGGAAAGCGGTTTATAATACGATAAAAGAAATAACTATTCTCCAGTTAAAGCAGGGATCTTAAGGGATATAACAATGGAAGATAAATTGAAATACATTCTAAATATTGATAAACAAAAGTACCCACTCAGCAGATTAAAGTTACTGGTTAAAATATTTGGACACTCCTAGATTGGAACCAAGGGGGGGGGGGAGTTCTAACACATTTGCGTAAACCTGGTATATAGGCTTTGTCTTTGGACTGAGGATAGGTTATAAAAGATAAAATCATTCTTATATAATGAATTTTCCCAAGTTTTAAGATTTTTTAGATAGGCAACCAGGTTTCGGAGCTCCAGGCCTCCAGGTGGTCTCTGTACAGGTAAAATCGAAAAAAATAAATTTTAAGAGTTAGAGGTCAACTTATTTTTGAGTTTTTGAGCCAATGAATGAGATAACGTTGTTAAAAAAACAGTATAATTTACAGTCCAATTTCTCCTCCTTACCAGCTAATACAGCAGCGAAAAATCGGCAACTTTGGGGCCATTTATATAACCCTTTATGCATGAGAAGAACTGGCTAGAATAATTAAACATAATTACAGAACACATGTAATAAAAACAGGGATAATCACATTCAAATGTAGGTCAGCCATCACAAAAAAACTAGTTCAATTCAACGTTTATTTCAACATTGAATTATGAGACAATAGAATTAAAATATTAGTTTAATACTTAAAAAGATAATTCCTATTGCGAGAAAGAATAATAGTATTTGAGAATGAAATCTAATCAACAAAAACGAAAAATATTTAAAATTTCTTATAAAAAACTTTGGGTACTTTTTTTGAAGTTAGATTGGTTGATTAAGTATTAATAGTGTCCAAACTTTTAAACCAATAAGTTTAAGATACCTTGTTTTATAGAGAAGCTTTGCTCAAACTCAAAGTTTACAAATAAAATAATTAGACGTATTTAGCTTCAAATTGTTTAATCATTTAGAACAGCAGTTTTTTTATCTCTCAAATGCTTTTTAATGTAATTAAATTGAACACATTTTAGAAGAAGCATTAATGATAATTGAAAATAACTCATTTCAAGAGGAGATAAAAATAACCAAGGCATGTCTTTGTTTTTACGATCACTAATCGAGTGAATATTCTATTTTATCTTTTTTTTACCTTCTTTCAATGATTCATTGAAAGGTTATTATTATTTTAAAAATTACATCTCCCTTAAAAATTATTATACAAAAATGTTATTTACATGTACAGAGTCAGAAAGATGTCTTAATGCTCTTTCTATTGATATGAATTAGAAAACTGTTTGACACATTTAGTTCCCGAGATATTTAATCATTTTTGTCTCGTTTTTATTCATATCGTCTTGAAAAATATTCAAGATATCAAAGACCAGACAAAAGACGTACAGACAATGAAAATTTAAAACTAGCATATAGCTGCGCTATTAAAGAAAACAAGAACATACCTGTGCATTGGGGTAGAGCCATCCTTTGACCGAAAATCTGAAAATAAAAAAAATATTATTAATAATGTGTACTATTAATGACCATGTGCGTTTAAGGGTGAGGGTTACTGGGTGTTTACCCCCCGCCAAACATTGAAACCCCTCATTTTACCCCCCTCAAAATAAAAAGCTTGGACGTTCCTATTAAAGATTATATTAGTTTTTCATAAATCTTGGTCTAGAACAGGTTTTATGCTATTTGGCAGTTAAAAACTCAAAAATGGTCCTGTGAAAACTCCCCAAAAAGTTAAACCATCATCAAATATATAAGAACCGAGGAGGAAAAATCTAAAGGAAAAGTAATTGTCATAATTAGTTAATTTTGAGGTGATACACTTTGTTTAGTTGGTAATCAAGATTTTATGGGTCGAAATTATCTTAGTGGCGTTTTGGTAATGTTACAAATATAAAATATTTATAGGTAATTATTAAAGCTGTAATACCAAATAAGGGAAGGAGAAGACAATAAACTGTTAATTTACCGGTACCCAAAGTTTTATAATTACGTAATCTAATTGGTTGGCTTAAAAACTTTGGGTACTCATATTGAATTTTGACTGGTTGGTTTCAAAGCAAAAGTGTCAAAACTTTTTTACAGAAATGGTAATTTAGTTTATCATCACTGGGGAGATGTATAGCAAATCAATTCTAGTCCATTGTCTTATCCATTAAGATCTCTGTGTGTTTCGGAGCCCTCCTTTAGCCCTTCGAGTCGTTCATGAATGAGAATCCCCACCCCTGTCACCCTTATATCAAAAGGGTCGTTAAGACGACATTCCGTTGGAGTCCCGCGTCAGACGCGGCATCCCAGATGCATTGCGCCCAATAAAACACTGTTTAAATACACTATCCATTAAGAATGAACACTTGACATAATATTTTTATCCGCGGCACTGAGGATGCGGAAGTGATTAGTTTACTGAACTTCATACTAATGTGTCAGACGGGGGGCCATCATTTCCCCATTAGGCAATATTTTCACAGGATAATTATGGGATAAGACAACGGGTGATACTTTGATGTACGTACCAAATTATGATAAACAAAGTTAACCCAACTGCAGGTTAAAATTGTTGGTGGACAATTTTGAACACTAGTAGTTGGAACCAATCAAGCACCAGAAATTTTCATGTCAATGAATAAGAGAAACCATTATAATTTAAAATGTCTTCTCCTCCCTACTATTTTCCCAGAGTTCTGAAGGGATAAGACAATGAATGAAAAATTTAAGTAAATTCCTTATTATGATACGTTTCTAAAGTTTTTAAGTAGATAATATGGAGAATGTGTTTATAAAACATTGGTTACAAGTATGATTTACGTCCAATTTCCCTTACCTCCATGCAATTATCAGATCAGTCCTATGGAGTCTTATGGCTAATATAATAGGTTATTGTGTTATTTAATAGGCGGAAACTATTGCACACTTTATAAAAAGCAGAATGTTCTTCCAAAATCAAACAGTACAATATTTCGACTTAGCACTAACTCTTCATTGAAAAGAATTTCATTTTACTGCTAAAGAAAGAAATTTTTGTACTGTTTTATGCTGTAACTGTTATCAATAAAAAAACCAAAGTAATTTACCTAGTGGATTATTTATGAACTTTTTGGCTAATTCACAATAATAAATTTAATGAATGAACATCTATAGCGATATTTACCCAATTTACCCTGCAAGGGGTCACAACCAAGTTAACTACCACAAAAATTAATGTTCAGCCAGGCCAGGGAGTGCGGGGACATTGTACTGAAATGTATACCGGTACCCAACTAGTAAGCTTACAAATTTACAATCAAATCTTGATTGGTTGGTTCAAACTAGCAGTGTCAAGACTTTTCAACCAATAATCATAATCTAAAGAAGGGGTAATTTGGTTTTTCGTTATTAGGGGTGTATGTATATAAATTTATCGTCCATTGTCTTTTCCCTCAAGGTATCTACGTCTAATAGTGGATTATACATTATGAGTGAAATTCTGCATTTGGTAACTCATATTTTTCTGGGGGCAGAAATCTAATCATTGTCCTCTCCCTCCTGACAAAATCATAATTGTATGATGATTAACATTTTAGTAGTTGGTTAAATGCAATTACAGATTTTTTTTCAAGTAGGAAAAAATGGTTTATAGCAGTTTAATCAATATTACTCCAATATTCTATGTTTGGGGGAAGATTTGTCTGTCCCAAAACAAGCAGCAGCACTTTAAAAGGACATTTTAATGTCTTTTTTGAGGTCTTATCAAAGAATTTAAAAAGCCAATAAAAAGTACTTTATATAAGGTGTGAATACGCTTCCACGCATGTATCATATCAGTATATAAACAAACCACATGGTTCTTAAGGAATAAGACAATAAATTGATGTACATTCTCAATGCTAATAAATTAAATTTAACTTTTTCTTATATTTTCGAGCACTTATTCATTATTTTTTGTTTCTTCACTTCGAAATAACCTACTTTTTTTTCAAAATTATGTATCTGATTCTATTATAGATATATGAAATATGGTTAATTTTGTGAAGGTTGACAAGGATTAGATGTGAATAATCGAAATATATTCCTACTATTGAGCTGTGTGTTTTTCCTTGGATAGTCTCTTTTCAACAACAGTGCCGTGTATTATTCAATTAAATATACTTGTAGAAAGTATAGGCTGGGCACTATTAATTTAAAACCAACCAATCAGAAACTTTAAAAACTACTCAAAGTTTATGAAGCCAGGAATAAGATAACGTTGCTATGAGGCTTTGAGTACCAGTGTAATTAAAAATATGAACCCTTTCCTCTTTGCTACCCGAATCTTGCTAATTTATTATCGCATATTTGCGAATATGAAACACTCTGCAGATAAGAAAATATGCGGAAGTGAATACACACCCTTTTTATTTTGTTTACTTTCCCTGGATTCCAACAATAAAATGTAAGCACTTAAAAAGGACTTTTATTCAAAACAAATGGTCAATTTCTTTTCTTTAAAGTGTTTGACCTGCTAACAAAAATAAATACTTCCCAAAGTAGCGCAGCAATAACAAGCAAAAATACAAAAGAGAAAAAAGTATAGCTTTTTGAAAAAGTAATAAAAAAAGTGTGTACAACTTGTGCCCGAAGGACGGACAGACCTAACCTTATCGTAGATTAGCTGCGCTACCAAAGACAGGGCCGCGGGAAATGGATATTTTGCCAAATGATTATATTTACATTCGGCCTGACAAATGAATCAATATATGGCTTCAATTTAAAAGGACAATTCTTTTGAACTTTTTTTCGAAAAAAAATGTATTTACAATTTAAGCTACTCTATAACTCCTTATATCCATCCGTCCGTCTGTCTGTCAATTTGTATGTCTGCACCTGCTATACAACTTAATTAGTCAAACAGTCTGTTCGCCCAATCTAATAGGAAATGTGAATTACTTAGCTGCTATATAAAATATGCTTCTGAAATTTCTTGTGATGATTCCTTGGACTATGAAAACTTTATACTTCTATATCTTTTCAAAAACGCCCAAAAAAAATTCTCGGACAGTCTTTTTATTGTTTGCTAATGTCTCAATTTTGTAAGCCATATAAACTTAATGATACTTTTGGAAAAAAGCAGTTTCTTTAGAAGGGCAAAAACCCCTAGATTTTTCGTCCTACCTCCTAATTTAAATAAAATCAAAGGGATTCTTAATCATAGGTAAACCAATTTTACTGTTAACTTTTCCGCCTATCAAACTTTACATAAAAATAGTTATGTCTTTGTGTCCATGCTGTTATTAAAAAATGTTTCAGCACTCTAATTGAACTTGAATCTATTTTATTGGAAATTTTAGCTATATAAATTTTCTCATAGTTTATTTACTGATTATTTTATTATTGACAAATTAAATCTTAATTCTGATTGGAAATGATTTAGTTTTAATTAAAAATTACTTTTTTTCCTAAAAATAAAGATTTGCTTTTTCTCGAAATATTTATCATAATTGTGACAAAATCTATTGTTTTAATAATATATGCAACGATTTTTGAGTTTTTATAATGAACCTTAAGGGATAAGACAATGGACGATAAATTGATGTACATCCCCAGTGATGATTAACAAAATACCCTTCTGTAGATTAAAGTTATTGGATGCAAAGTTTGGACACAGCTAGTTTCTAACAGCCAGTCAAGATTGGATAAAAGTACCCTAAGTTTTGAGGCTAACGAGGGAGAGAACGTGTTAAAAAAAAACTTTGGATACGAGATTAATTTACAGTATAACCTTTAGGTAACTCGCCAAGCTATTAAAATAATGTTTCAAATAAATCTGAAAATCTCTTGTAAAAGAAATATTACATATGAAGGGAGTTTTTCCCATTTACAGTAAATTATGTTTTAATAGATTTTACCCCTGTTTAGCCTTTAGTCATTTTATAAGTAGCGCAGCTACTCAATAACCTGTCCATTTGTTACTCTGTTCTTTCTTGTTCATTTAGGTATGTATAATTCAATTATAATGTGTGATTTATTTCTCAAAAGAACGTGTCCTAACTTTTGTGATCATGTTTTAACCCATTCGTGACGAGCTCCCAAAGTTCAAAGTTTCGATTCAACGGGATCAACAAAATATACTTTTTCAATAATTACTCAACAGAATTCAAAAAGTAAGGTGTCAAATTAAAAATCTTACTATTTTTGTTAATAATGGCAATTTTCTTCTTTTTTTGTTGCGTTTTAGTACCTTAAAAGAAACTTAATTTAATAAAAACTTTAAAAATAGGAGGTCTACAAAAAAAAAAACGGTTGCATATGCAAATTCTATGGATCATTTTACATCTACTACTTACTAAAAACAACGACTAGCTATTTTTTTAAAAATCACAAAAGTTAGGACACGTTCTTTTTAAATAATCCGATTAAATACTCTCTTATTATTTTGTTATTGCTGCGCTACGTATGGATATAATTATCCTATGTATTTATCCTAACATTTGGTATTAACAAGTAAGGCAATAAATAAAATAAAAACCAGAGTTAATTTGTTGAGAAAAAGATATGGTGTACTATCACTGCCACATTAAAACAGGGAGGGATGGGAAATAAGGCCTAAAATCATGCTTGTACCCAAAGTTTTATAACCTTTATACTGGAATCTAAAGGGATTAGACAATGCATCCCCAATGATGATAAACAGAATTACCCTTATATGTGTATTTACATAGTTCATTAACAAGTTTGAACAATACTAGTTCGAAACCAATCAATCAAAAGTACCCAATGTTTTTGTGCTATTAAATAAGATAATATAGTTTTGGGTAACTTACAGAGAAGACAATATGCGGAAGTGATAGGACACTAGAGATAAATTTAACCCCACGGGACCTTAGAGCATAATGAAATTTAGTATTACCTAACTAATATTAAGAAACCAAGGTCAATTATGGCCATAAGTAGCGCAGCAATAACTAGCTTATACTCGCATCTCTCCAAATATATCTTGGGCTGGTTTTTTATTCTTAGAAATGGGGGGGGGGGGGAATTTTCCCCGCTCAAAAAATTATTTTTGAGGGTAATGCCAAAAATTAACAAACAAACGGACGTATCATAGAGTGGCTTTGCTATAATTGCTACAAAAGTGCCAATTAAAAAGAGAAAAATGTACGAATTTGACCATAAAAAAAAGAATACACGTGTCTGATGTGACCTCATGATAAAATCATGTTTACGACAGTAAAAAAGAACTAATTTTGTCTTAATTAACATGGCAAAAAAAGTTGTTGGATTTTTGTTTTTATAAAATAATCTGTACTTTAAATATATGATGAAATTGCTCTACTTTTAGGGTATAAATAAACACAATATACGTTGATTTGAAATTAGTTTGATTCCAAAGACAGCCAATAGATTTTAATAACTAAAGTGCTGACCTCTATTCAAATTTTAAAAACACAGATATTATAAAACTATGGAAGGCTACGGTATAAAAATAACTAAAGGGCTACCCTGTGATCAACGTAAAGTAACCTAACCTAAAATAACAATCAAAACCAGAAAAAAAACTAAACCACCCTCCTGACTTTTAATTGTTTTTAAAGGGGGGGGGGGGTTTCTGTGCCTTACAAGGAAACCGCCATCCAATCTACGTTATCACAATTCTATTATGTATATGTATTTAAAGGATAGCCTGATATCTAGTTGCCGAATGTGTACGCAGTTTCCTGAGTGTTTCCTCATCCTAGCTCAATATTTACTACTAGCTAAAAAAGCTTCAAACTTCAAAAAAAAAAAATCAAAATTTAAAAAATTCAAATTTATAATGTATATTGTATAAATCGTTTACACATTCAAATTTTGATTTTTTTAAGGGAAGTTTGAAGATTTGTAGCTAGTAGTAAATATTGAGCGAGGATGAGGAAACACCCAGGAAACTGCGTACACATTCGGCAACTAGATATCAGGCTATCATTTAAAGGCTAGGTCAAACATTTTAATTCTAACGTTTTAATATCAGATCAGAACAGTATGATTTGACTGTGGGTTTATTGCAACAAAATAAAAGAAAACACATATATATATAATATTCGTTTTAATGCAAAGAGAAAGGGGACCTTTGGATTGTAAAATTACACTGGTAACCTTGTTGTTTTATTTGTTGGCTCAAAAACTTTTGGTACTTGATCAGTTCGTTCTTAATAGAAGTGTCGTAACCTTTCAACCAATAGTTATATTTCAGTAATTTTGTTTATAATCATTGGGTATGTAAATAAATTCATCGTCCATTGCCTTATCTCTTAAGACAGAGCAGCAAACGTTTGAACATGTTTATTTTATTTTAGAAAATTTTTAAATTCTGAATATTTTGCTGTTTATAATAATGCTAAAATAGCCCAACACCATCTAATGGTATGCAAGCAGGGTATATAGAGCAATATTTGTATGTTTATACAATACAGACAATATTAGTACACCAGATCTCGTCCAATAACATGAGCAAAATAATCCTATAGTAATATACATATAAGTCTTGAACTTATTTTGATTATGTTATGGCAAATAGGAGTTTTTGTAAGTCACATAAAATTCATACTAATATTCATGTAAAAACATTCAGGATCTAAAAGGATAAGACAATGGCCGATAAATAGATGTACATCCCCAATGATGATACACAAAATTACCCCTTCAGTAGATTACAATAAGTAGTTGAAACGTTTGAACAGTCAACTTAATAAATCAATCAATAAAAATTCAATAAAAGTCTCAAAATTTGCTAGACCAGTGAATAATCAATTATTGCTGTTTTAAAATCGCACTGAGCAACATTTTTGGCAGGATTAGACCAACACTTTTCAATCAAAGAATTCAACACACACGAATAGAGTGAAATAGAAAGTGAAAAACAGCCGATTTTTGATTCCTTCTTATTGTAATTAAAGTGGAGATTTATTAAAAAGGATGAAACATGAAAAGTATAGAAAAAAATAGATAGAAAAGAAATAGAGAGATACTCAAAATAGAACATGGACATTTTAACTTCTGACATAATTCATCAACATTCTACAAATATAAACTCTATTGGCAACAGATTACAACAGCAAAATATTTTAAATCCCGGCTTTAAAGATTGACGTACTCAAGGATTCTTTATTCCAAAGTTGAAAAATTAGGGTGTAAGAATAACTTTATAAAGCTATATAAATGTCTTGGGGGTGGTTTTAGGATATTTTCCTGACATCTAACCCCCCCCCCCCCCTTAGATTTTATGTTTCGTTCATCTTAAATTTAATAAAAAGCTTCTCTGCCTTACATATATTTAAGTTGATTTAAAAAGCATTTATACAAGGTCCTATTTTATAGAAAAGTGCTACACATTTTTTAGGTTTGCAATGTCCTATGTAAGTCGATTAAGATCTCGTAAATGGCTTGGGCAATTGAAAAAAATGGGGAATTTATCCTGCTGTAAAAAGGTATCTTTAGAACAAAATTGGCTAGTGTAATAAATTAAATTTATCAAAAACAAGAATTTATTTCCTTATAAGTAAAAAAATTAAAATTGTGTAAATAATTTGGCAAAATCTGCTAAAATTAATAAACAATACATAATCTATAATACAAAGTAGAACGATGTTTGTTTGTCTGTCTGTTTGTTTGTAGCGAATGATCTCGATAACCGCTGAACCGATCGGGTTCTCCTTTACAGGGTAGCTTCTCATATGTCCCGCGAAGGTTTATAACTATTTTCATGGGGGGTGGGACACCCCTAACCCCCCCTAAAAATGAAAAATACCCCCTAAAGGCTAGGGGCGAAGCCGCTAGTTTTAAATATGTTATTAGCAGGGAGGGATGGGACATTTGACTGTAAATCATACTGGCCCTAAAGTTTTTAAAAATATTCTTTCATTCGTTGGTTTAACTAATTTGGAGTCTTATCTTAATTGGATTGATAAAATTTTTATTCTGCCTGAATTTTCAAATTTACAATTGGGATAATATTTTTTATCATCATCAAATTTATCGTCCATTATCTTATCACTTAAGGTCCCTAGGACTAAAAATAACGACGGACTTACCTATCAGAGCACCTCCATTGACCATAGAAATAATTGCTTTAGATGACTTGGCCAGCTTCACCAACAAGCACAAAGGGGTTTCTGAAAAAAAAAATAATTATGAAAATTATTAATGCATGTAATTTTAAAGACTAGGTATACCTTTACCCTTAACATCTAAAGACTATATTTTCGAAGGGGTAATAAGAATCAAAAATCATAATGACAAACAATTTAGAACAATATAGCCCAAAACTATCTAGGTAGCTATGACAGAACTCAATCGATCCAGTGGTATCAACGGACAAACAAAAAAACCTACTTCTTTATATAATAGGATATAGGATATTTTGAAGAAAAAAAACTATAAACATCTATTTGTGTTCTATTATACATCACTTTCAAATAAGGGGAATAGTCCCTTTCGTGGCAACGCCCCTTAAGGGGCGATTCGTCATATTTTTAAAATGGCTTTTATAGGTTTTTTTTTAGGTTGGGTTAGGTTTTATTGGGTTAGGTGATTGTCCCATAGAGTTAGGAAATTGACCCCGCAGGGTTAGAGCCCCCCGCAGGGGCTAGAAATAGAAGAAAACCTACTGTGAAAAATACGAAGAATCGCCCCTTAAGGTGCGTTGCCACGAAAGGGACTATACCCCAAATAAGTTAAGCTACCAAAGGCAATATTAAAATATTGTTTTGAAAATGAAATCAACACCAAATGTGTTTTTAACATAAAATTGAATTTGAAATTCTGACATTATTTTGGGTATTTCTTAAATGTCCGTCTTAAAAACAGCGCGTTTTAATTTTGACGACAAAAAAAAATAGGACCCAATAGTAATAACATAGTTATATAGTATTAAAATAAATTTTGAACGGCGAGCAAATGTCAATAAGACTATCCCAATACCTTTTAAAATGAAGCACTTTTAAAGATCGCCAATTTTGAGTAAACCGTTTCTACCCCGTATTAGCTCCGAGGCATGATTATCAAAATAGAAAATTTGTCAGATTTGGAGAATTTAAATTTTGAACTTTAGCAGACAATAGAGCTAACGATTGCGCGAATGATTGTTAATAGCCAACTCTACATATAATTTGTGTCGGTCAAACATTCCATCTTTTTTATCTTCTCCACTCACCATATTTTCTCTTGTGCACAAACATAAGTAAAATTTTTTAGAGATTTTAGACGAAGACATAGACATTTAAACCCTAGTAACCCTCTTTAGAGTTCTAATTATATAAAATCTATTATCTCTTAAAGTTATCTTTAAATAAAATCTGCCTATTTTGCTCTAAAATAAAGTTGCATGATGCTTATAATATTTTTGACAAAACATATGTGATTTTTTAGATCCAATTTGACAAATACTTTTATTTCCTGTTTATTTATTCTGTGTTTTAATATAGGGAAGGGGGGGGGGGGGGAGGGGCATTTAACACCATCTTTGTTAAAAAATAAGTAGGTCGAATGGTTACGGACCCAACATGTAATATTCTTCGATTTGTTAAAAATAACTCTAAGAAGAGTAATTATGAATACGAGATCCTTTTCAAGCAGGCTAATTTCATAAAGTAGCGGATATTTACAGCTTCCCCAAAATGGAGAACAAAATCGGTTTATTAATCTATGTCTAACGAAATTTTAACAAAAAAATAATACATAGTCCACATGATAAAGGATCATAATGCTCTTAGTTGATTAATATTATGAAATTTTTAAAAAATTTGTAGAATGTTTATCCCTTTAAAAACTTAAAAAACTTTCACAGGTGTGTTTAAAAAATTCAATAACAATAAAATGTTACCCTTAAATTTTTATTTTAAGCATTAAAATGTAAAGAATTTTTTAACAACAGTGCCTTGAGGCGATAGATTAATCCGTTTATGCAAAAAGATGTAATAGTTTTACTACATCTACCAATTTTAAAAGTTCGTTGACATGCTATTATAGCTAGTGTCTGTCATAGCAGCAGTAGGATTTAAAAGTGTGCATGCCCATGGAGGATTGAGACATTGGACTTTTCAATTATACTGGTACCCAACAGTCAATGAAAACGTTATTTCATTTCTTAACTTAAACTTTCTAAACTCCTATATATCAGTTTCAAACCTTTTAATCTACAGAAGAGGTTATTTTTTAAAATTTATCGTCCATTGTCTTATCCCTTAAGATCCCTGATTCCATAAAATAGCCAGATATAGGGGGAACAACTCAGACCAAAAATGTTCTTTGTATCTCATTCTTATGCATAAGGTAACAGGATATGTGTATATCTTTACCGAAAGATCTCGCCAACCGCTGAACCGAAATAGTTCTCCTTTACAGGTTACCTTCACATAGGTCCTTGGAAGATTTATAAATATTTTGGGGGAGGATACAACTAACCTTCCAAAATAAATCACCACTAGAAAATAAAGACCTCCCCTCCAAAAAAAAAGTAAAATAGTAATATATAAAGTGCATGACAAATGAGCAGTAGGATGCAATTTCAGGATGAAAACTTGGACGGCCTGCCCGCAAAAATGTGCCCCGAAGTTAAGTGAAAGAAAGCATTGCACATGCCATTTTTCATACCTATACCACGAGTTCAAGATAATTTGGGACATTTTTGTGTCATTTATGGCTAGGAGTGAAAGGCGTTGGAGAGTGGGGACAATGGGCTGTTTATTACACTAGTCATCAAAGTTTTATAATAACGTTTTCTTAGTCGTTGGGTTAACCCCTGTGGGGCAATTTTGATTGGTTGGTTAATTAAGTTGAGTGTTAAAACGTTTCAACCACTAATTTTAATCTAAAGAAGGAGTGATATTGTGTATCATCATTGGGAATGTACATAAATTTATCGGCTATTGACTTATTCCTTTAGATACCTGCGTTGGTTCAGGTTATCCTATTCGCTCGCATAAAACCTTTAAATGAATTTTATTAGATTGTTTTAAAACTATCAGTGTCCGAACTTTTCAACCAAAAATTTCATCTACAGAATGAATAACTATGTCTATAATACATTAGGGATAATGTAGCTTAATTAGAATAAAAATATTTATGAGAACTTTTCTGAATGATCCCTCAAACTAACCTAATAATCTGACTTTTTCTGACATGTCCCATTTTGTGTTAGCCTATGGTATCCCCATAAAAAGTACTCCAACAATGCAGACACGCGTGCCAAAACAAGTGAAAAAATTAGAGACAAATTTACCCATGGCCCAACACTGTGTGTTTCTACATTTTAGCCAACAAAAATCACTATCATACTTCATATATAGTGAAGTAAGGTTTTTTTATGAACCTTAAAGGTGGTTTTAGGATATTTCATTTTTAGATTTAAGTCTTGGGATGGTTTTAAGCTTTTTTTCTAGCCCCTTTGAATACAGAGCCCCTAGGTGGTAGGTGCACTATTAGCTTTAAAATATATAAAACCTATGATAGTTGCTAAATATTTGACAAAAAAACTTATTAACGTTTTCATTACACTGAAATATAACTCGAAATCTTAAGACTTAAGAATATATGATCAATTCTTTAATTAAATTTTTGCACTTTGTTGTTAAATATCATTGAAGAATATACATATATATCACATTTTACTCTTTTAAATAGCACAATTTTTACTTTATTGTATAAACACCCGAAAAGGTTCAAATATATGCCTAAAATATACATATTCATCTTTTACAATATTTACCTTTTCTTAAAGAGGCCTACAAAATTTGCAAATTCGCAAAAATCGGAAATATGAAGAAAGACCTTTAGAAGCCGAACTTACAATCGATAAAAGACAACAAAAAATACATAGACAACAAACTAAAACTGGCATTAAATCGAACTTTTCGCGCATTTGCATACATTTACTGTGAAGTAATCTATTTAAAAAGTTATTATTGCAACGACATCTATAGTCATTTAAAAAATAAAATTAAGTATTAATTTATATTGTTGATTTTGATTATTTTTAAGGCCTTAAAAAGGTTTGACTTATGAGTATTGAATATGAGTGCTTGGGTTTGTGTGTGTGAGTATGTGTATTTATGCCAAAGGCTTGCAAATAGATTTAGAAAGCGTTGCAATTTTTTTGGCGGCGGCGTTATTCAGACGATATTTGCATTTGGGGGGTATAAAATGTAAAAAATTTAAAACATCATTTTGAGCTTGAAATAGAAGTGTCTTCAAAAAGAATTAGAATAACATTACATAATGGCAAATCGATATTTTAAGAATAGTCAAAACAATTTTTTAGTCAATTTTAAAATTATAAAACTAAGATTTAATATGATTAAAAATAGTTCCAAAAATGGAATAATATTGCTAAGCTTGGCTGAACAATTTTTTTTAATGAGCAGCCTAATTTATGAATAACTGTTCACATTATAAAACAAGGACAATTGTTTCTATGTGTACTGAAGCAATAACTACAGTTTTTTTTTAAAATAGAACAGTATAACCTAACACAGTAATACGTAAAAGCTGTGTACAGTCTAGATTGTGAATTAAAGGGATCTTTAGGGATAAGACTGGCAGAAAATTGATGTACATCACCACTTAATTAAATTAAAATTAATGGTTGAAAAGTTTGGAAACTGCTAGATTAAACCATAAATCAGAATTAACAAACTTATAACACCTTGGGTATTGGTATATTTTACAGTCCAATGTCCCCCCCCCCCCTTATGTTGAATTTACTGATATGGAAAAGAGCTTTCAGCAATGTATAGGCTGACAGTCGAATGTTAAAACAACGTACGGACATGCCCCAGTTATAGAGTAGCTGCACTACTAATAAACATATTCTGGTTTTTATCATTTTTAGATTTTTATCAGTAAATTATTTATCAAGCCATAAATATAAAACAAGTATGACAACATTCACAAGTAGCGAAACTAGTGTACAACTTAAACTTTATTAAAAACAAGAATGACAATATACATAAAAATAAAATCGTTACCTAGTTTTATTTTTAAAAATAGCATAATAGCTTTTAAATGTGATATTTAATATTAACAGATTGATATGGACAATTCAAAAATGACTGCAGAAAACAAATTGACAAGTGGACTGAACCTAAATGAAGAAAGACTTCGCTTATAAGGGGAATAGGTTCTAGCAAAGACAATATCTGTACACATAAAGAACAGACATACAAACAAACTGAGCTGAAAGTATATGCACTTTAAAACTAATAATGCTATGATCTAAAACTATTATTGCATCTAGTGATCTTCAGGGAAAACACAATGGACGATAAAATATATATCTTTAATGATTAACAATATCACTTTTTCTTTAGATTAAAATTATCGGTTGAAAAGTTACGACACTAGTAGTTTTTATCCAACAAGTCAAAATCAGATAAAAGTACCCAAAGTTTTTAAGCAAACATATAAGATAACGTGGTTACAAAACTTCTAGTTCTAGTGTAACTTACAAACCAACGTCCCCTCCCTTCCTGTATTGCACAAATTAGGACATCAAAAAATAAATCAAATTTAAATCTTTTTTTTGTGGGAGGGGTGCAGAGAGGGTTGGTTTCATTCAAGATTACATTTGAATTCATTAAAATTATGAGATATTTGTCCCTATTTATGTAAGAAGCAATGAGAGCAAGAAATAATAATATTGCAGCTATTGGATATTGCAAAAATCAGGGACAAAGGGTCAGTTGGGTAATTTTGCACACTTTTGCTTTAAAATATTTAATTCTTATCTATTTAGATCTATATAATGCATAAATATTAGTGTTAATTTCAATTTTTAGAAACGAAATTATTCTATAAGACAACTTTATCAGTCTGTCTGGAAAACTTTGCCTACTCCCCCTATATTATGGGTTTATATTTTAATGGAATTTTTACCTAATATGTGTTTTCCCTAAACCCCTATAAAAAAGAAAAAGAATTGCATTAATATTAGCCGAAGAAAACATCAGTCTTTAGGTTAAACCTATCTATTGGTGCATTTATGCTATAACTATAGAAAATATAAAATATTTAACATTTTCTAAAGAAACATAACACTTTGGATCCATTATGCCTTGTCGAATTAGTAATCAATAATACAAATCGAATATTCTGGTATTGATTATAAAATTAAAAATAGTATCTAAATGTGCCAGGAATCAACATGAAATCGATAGGACCATTCTATCATGCTAAATCCAGGTAACAAAATCTTACCTCCAGAATCCTGGCAGTGAAAATTAGGATCCAGCCCTTTGCTAATCAGTTTGTTAATTTTCTCCAGATTTATAGAAGTCACGTGTTCAACAAACTTTTTCTGGTTACTCTGTAAAGGGTTAAAGACAATTTTATTATTGGTAATTTTATTATAAGGGGACTATGCACGAATGAGGGCAAGTGATTTTAAGCACCTTCCAGCATTGAATCTGAGTATTTTTTGGTGACTATAGAAGGTATTAACAAGGCTTAATATAGTTATATCAGCTTAAAAACACAAACCTATTATATATACAAAAAATACTCAGGTCCACTGCTGGAAGGTGCTTAAAATCACTTGCTCCTCTTTCGTGCATAGTCCCCTTTAAAATATTTAGGCTACACAGTGCAAAAATATTTCTTTTAAAAAGATTTATATAATTAAAATTTGTCTTTTCCTTTGAGTTAATCTGTTTCAAGTGTTTGTGATCCAAGTTCAGCTCTTTGTATACTTTTCTCTTGTACTTCAACTGAAATAAAAAATAGGGTCAACTCTTAAACCTTTTTTAATGTAAGCTCTTTGCAATATTTTTCTTATTAATAGTAGCTCTTTGTATATTTTATCTCCTGTACTTCAAATAAGTAGAAGAAACTATTTTTATGTTTTTTTTTTAAGATGAGCTATTTTTTGGTATTGTTAAATTGGGATTTCCAAAAGTCAACGTCACTTTTTAGTGGTATTTTTTAACAAGAGCAAAAAAAATTGTATAATAAGATGTTTACTAAGAGCTCTGCTCACAAAATACAAGTACAAATTGTTGCATCTTTAATCTAAATAATTTGATTACTGGTTGTCAAAAATGAGTAATGCACTTATGTGCTTTGAAGGTAGCCGACAAGTATTCAAAAAATGTTTGTGTGTTGCCTTTTCATACAACAATGACAGTCAAGTTCATAAGTAGCGGTGTTACAGGCATTTAGTTACTGTCAATAAATCACAAAAAATGTAAATACATATTTAAAAGTCAATAAAAGGACCTAATTAATGAGAAGCTGCGCTTTTTTATACGTGAGGAATTCCTTGTTTAGTAATAAACAAAAAACCAAAGCATTGATCTTGAAAACCAAAGTGTTGCTTCAGTGTAAAGACAATACTGTATAAATAAGATAATCTATTAACTGGGACAATTATATCCATAGGAAGCACAGCAATGTCAAGAGAGAGAGAGAGAGAGAGAGAGAGAGAGAGAGAGAGAGAGAGGGGGATAAAGAGAGAAAAGAGAAAGAGAGAATGAAAGAGAAAAAGAGAGACCAGGAAGAGAGAAAAACAGAAGCGTGCCCAACTTTTTTTTAAATATCAAAGAAGAAAAATAAGTAAAGGGTGTTCAAGGGTGTTTTTACATTAAATTGAAAATTTGCTAGGCATTAACAACATACTTCTACAGCCCTTTCATCCCCCCTCCCCCAATATTACCATCTACAAAAACAAAATGCTGATAAAAATCAAAAGAATATCTGAACGTCCATATTTCCAAAATTTAGTTTTTGAGAACTTTTTTTACTTGTTATCTAGCATATTTACATAAACTCTTAATTTGATAGAGGTGAGGGGGGGGGGGTAGTGGGGGGTGGTGTGGTATAATACACAACGGAAGGAAGAAATAAGGCCCTGAAATTATGCAGGGGTAAATACATCCCCCCCCCCTCTCCTCCACTCTCACCCAATAAACAAGGAAATAGAATTTTGCAAATAAAAAAATATTTGGTTATCCCATCCACCCCTTCCCCTCCAACATAACTTAATTTCCTTACATTTTTTTCATTGATGTTTTTTTGATAGAAAAAATTAGCATTGACATTATCGTGTCTGCCGTACCGACAATGTGTGATTAGAGGCAGGGATAACAGGGATAGGGCAATAAAGAATAAATTAATCTTACCCACAATTTAGATTTGAAAGCTTTGAAACATGATCAGTTTTTTAGTAAGACTAGGTTTTAGGATATTTTTAGGGAGAATGGCGGGAGGGAGACATGGATAATTTTATCCTTGATTTATAAAACTATATGAACATTTTTCCACTGACAGAAAGAGCTATAATTGCAAAGTAGCTTCGCTTCTAAATTTAAAAAAAAAAACATTACCTCAACAGTATTTAAAGTTGGACCAAAGGGGTACTCGCTCAAAATTCTTTCTTCGTCCATGAATTTTCCGGCTTTACAATTTGAGGGGGGTAGGAACAGCCCATAGTTGAATCCTTCGTCCAATTCCTGAAAAATAATAATAGTATTGATTTAAACATGTATGAATAAAGTGAAGTTTTACTTTTTTAGCTTTCATTTAAACTACAGGACGTACAGCCTTGTCCTGGTTATAGAGTAAAATAAAATAATATACAAAGAGAATAAAATATAAACATACAAAGAGATCACCTATAACAATATTCATCAATACAATAAATATATAAAGTCTAGATGATCAATATCCTACTTGCCCAATAGGAACAAAGTGAAGGAACGATCCGACAACATTAAGGTGTAAGAAAGTACATCGTTTAAATAATTTGCTTACTATTGAATAATAAGTAACTAAATACTAACACCTAGAACGCTTGGCGGATTTTTGTGGCAGATCGACAATCTGGGGTAATAAATCTATTATTACTACTATTATGTACTTATAATTTGGAGTAGGGGAAAAACATACATTATAGAACACGCTCTGCGTGTTTAAAACCATAATAATAAAATATATAACAAGCCTAAACAATGACAGAAGAAACCCATCAAAAATAATCATTCCTTTGAATATTTTAATAAATTTTGACAATATCCCTTTTATCGCCAAAAGACCCCTAACCGCAACCCAACCTTATTCTTTATGATTCTTTTATGTTAGCTTGGGCTAAATATGTTTCATTTCTATGGCAAAACTCTTTTGGTAACCTCTATTATAATTTGTCGATTATAAACCCCTCTCTTGATAAGTGGAAGGCAGGAAGGGGGGTATATGTGTGGTTCACAAGCAAATTAAAGGGATGTTACCTAAATTTCAGCTTCCTAATGTGAAATTATTTCTTACTGTGTTTTAAATCAGCTTGACAACGTTTCAGCGAAGTTGCAAAAAAGGTAATTTTTGTTAGGATTAAAAAAACACCTTGAATTAAAATGAAAATATATTTAAAGATTTTTCAAAGGATATTTTGCTAACTAACTGGTAAAAGTTTTGAAATGACAATATTCGCTTAGTTGTAGGGAATATCAATCCAATAAGATTCTAGATTTTTATCAGAATTGAATTGAACATTATTTTTTACTATGTTCCCCTGTACACAGGTGAGGTGCGCCTTCACTTCCGCATATTTGCATATCTGCATAGAGTTTCATATTCGCATGACGTCACTGTTGTGAGAGAGAAAATTTGCATGTAAATCATTCTGGTACCGAAAGTTTTAAAATCGCGTTAGTTAATTCTTTGTGACCACAACTTTGATTAATTTGATTGGTTGGTTTCAAACTTCACAACCAAAATTTTTACTAGTTTTATTTATCATCATTGGAGCTGTATATCAATTTATCATGAATTATCCTATCTCTGAAGGTCCTTGTTTAGCGAAGAAATAAAACGAAGGCAATTGTAATCATATGCAGTTCTAATGATTTTATAATGTGATGCACATCTGCGGAAGTGAATACACACCACCAAGGTGATAATAGCGCATTGTATTCCAGAGTAAAAACAATCAACTTTTTAGTAGCACAGCTGCTCTATAACTTTGATATCTTCGGCTGTCCGTTTAAGGATTACAATAAATAACAAAATAACTTATTTTTATATATATAATTCGCTTTAAATTAAATAATCCATATAAGAAAGGACCCAGTTTAATCATTTATTGACAATGTCTGCCAAAATCGGGCATAAAATTGAAAATATTGCTACGCTACTTTTGGAAATAAGCCTCCATGTGTATTACTTATTATGCATCTGAAAATTCGTTCCATTTTTTGTTTAAATAGCTACCTATCTTTTTAAAGTACACCTTGTTTTGATACATATATGTCAATACAAAGTCTGTCTGTTTGTCAGTCTGTCCGGAGCTCAAAAACCGATTTGGACCGATTTGGCTCTGCTTTAAGGTAATGACCTCACTGGTCCCATCATTTAAGACAAACTTAATTTTTTTTTAAATTAACTTTATATTTGCACTAACTGTTGAGAAGCTATGCTCCCAAAAAAGCGGTGATCATAACCAAAAAAAGATATTCTATTGTACGATACTGTTATTGCATGGAATACGTAATTAAAAGGCCCTTTGCCAATACGAGCACAGATAGGTATAAATAAAAACAATTCTCGTATTTATTCGAATCCGGTGGATAGGAATCGGTTCTTATCCATACGAAAAAACTATGTCTAGCATCTTATTATATCCAGCTTTCTACGAATATAAAAATGTACAATCATAAAATTAAAACAATTTTTTTAGCCCGTGCCTTCGGCAACTCGGGGCTAAAAAAACTGGTTTTAATCTAAAAATTGTACATTCTATATCCGCGGAAAGCTGTTTATAATACGATGCGAGAAATAACTATTCTTACATTAAAACAAGGACAAATATGTCTATAAGTAGCGCATTAATAACGAAAATTCAAGTCAAGATTAAAAATGTATAACAAACGACATTAAACTAGGTGAAGTTATAACTTATGTTATATTAAATGTAAGGCAATGCCTTTGCCCTAAAACAGTTGAATCTCGTTATGACTCTAAGTCAAAACGCAAGCAATCAAAGGGTTGTTTGTCTCCAATAGCTATATAGGACGACTCCCTTAAAATCATTTATTTTATAAACCTTATTTCTATTCCCCGCAAGCTAATCAAGTCCTTTGCAAAATCATTTTACGAATTCGTGATTTGAAATACGATATATGGCAATACAGTTTAGCTTAGCAATATTTTTTTTATTAAATCCGTGTAAAACGTTTATGGTGTTATTATATCAACATAAGACTAATAATATTATGCCAGGAGGGAAGGGGCCATTGGACTGTAAATTACACTGGTACCCAATCTTTATAAACATGTTCTCTAATTCGTTGGCTTACAAACTTTGGGTACTTTTATTAATAGGTTAGTTCAAGCTAAAAGTGTACAAACTATTTAACTAATAATATAAAAGGGGCAATTTTGTTTGCAACATTCATCCATTGTCTCATCCCTTCAGATTCCTTAATCAAGCTGTTACAAGCATAGGGCACTATTTAGTAGATATAGGTTTTCAATGGTAATGCTTGGTGTTGTTTACAATGCCTAGGTCGCGTATATATACAAAAGCGGAGAATGATATTAACTACCATTATCCTATCCCTGTATACATATATGACATATTGATAATAATGAAATAGCACAATGCGAGTCCTGATTAGCTAATACAATTTAAAAAGTCCTCAAATAAAAATGAGAAAATTAGATATTCTGCAAAAATAGTGAAAATGAACGAAAAATCAAGTAAAAGACAGTGAGAAAGGGGACATTGGACAATAAATTAAGCTGATACCCAGAGCTTTCAATTACGATTTCTCAATCGCTGACTTAAAAACTTTGGAAACTTTTACTAAATATCGATTAGTTTGATTAAACGAGTATCTACTTTTGAAATTGTAATGCAAAAATTTTGTTTATCATCATTGGGGATGTACATCAATTTATCATCCATTGTCTTATCCCTTAAGATATCTGGCTAAGACATTTAGCTGAATTATATTTAATTTTTGTTGTTTTTAAGAAACATATCCTAATATATAAAGTAGTAAGCGTTTTTCGTCTGTCCCGAAGGATCTCGCTAACCGCTAAACCGATATTATTCTCCTTTATAATGAAGCTTCTGATAGGTCCTGGGAGGTTTTAAACTATTTTTGGGGAGGGTGTCTTCATCCCCATCCCCCAAAAAAATATTTTTTTTTGAAACTCAAATTTAAAATGGGATACGGTCAACTTTTACCTCTCTTACCTTAAGTACCCCTAGAGGCTTCTAGGGGCGTAGCCGCTAGTATTTACATAAAGACATATCCTTCTGTCATAAATACAATTTAATTACAAATTTCCTTATCAATTATGACGTTATAGCGATACAAATAGGAAAGTTGGCCGTTAGAGAAGGTTTCAGACTATTTTACAGGAATAATTCGTGGTTATTGTGACCAATATTAAGAAGTAACAGGATGAATGTCTGTCCGTTATGATCTCGTAAACGGCTGAATCAATTGTTAACAATTTCAGGATTAGTCCAGAGAATGTTTATGTCATTTGGAGGGGGTGGAGACCTACATTACCCCATGAAAGATATCCTATAATAAAATTATGTTAAAAATACATTTAAAACTAAAAAACAACCTCAAAATAGCAACTTACAACATTACTTAGCAATTATGTGAAGTGTAAATCCTGTAACCACTGCACCTCACACGAATAATATGGTGGTGTAATAAAGGAAGTACGCCATAGAACAACCAATAATTTTGCATTAGTAGCGCAGCTAAAATAATATATACTTGAGTGTTAGTAGCATACATACTCTATGATAAGGGTATGTTCGTACGTCCTTATTTTATTAAAAACTATCTAAAAACTGTTTCCAGGTCCAAGCGTTATATTTAAAGGGGGTTAATATGAGGTATTTCAAAGATTTGAAGGGGGTATTTTATAGTTCTATTTTATTTTGAGGGGTAAAATTAACCCCAACCTTGGACATCTATGCTTTTTTCAATTATTACCCCTACTCCACACGCCAAAATAAGTAAAAAAACGCAGATATAATAAATATCATTATTCCAAAAAAAAGTTAGTCTTTTGTCTTTTTTTTTGCATTAAATATATAGTAGCAGCGCTGCTAGAATTGCACATATATGTGTGTTTATAAAGCATGTACGAAGCCGCGAATTGCGAATTTTTATTTGAAAATGCGGCTTTGACCAAACGTATGTCTTTGATGCATATATTACAATTTTTTACAGGGTGATTCTTTTTTTTAATTGGCGTTGGTCAAATTTTTTTTTCTTATTTTTGCTTTTTTTGATACATTAATATAATAAATTGTCTTATCATCTTATGAATTGTTAAAAAGCTTTCTGAAGATAGCTTACAAAAAATAAGGGATACGATCGACTAAAGACGATTATTTGAAATTATTCTTTCTGTAGATTAAAATTATTGGTTAAAATGTGTGGACGCTACTAGTTTCGAATTTACCAAACAAACTTCAATTAAAGTACCCAAAGTTTTTTACTAAACGAATTAAAAACGTTTTTATAAAACTTTGGGTACCAGTCTAATTTACATTTGAATGTCTCCTCCCTCCAGATATGCAAAAATCAAATCTCACCCTGTACAGTTTGAAGAATCCTAACCGTAGATAAAAAAAAGGTCCATTAAAGGTTCCGGGTCCTGGCTTCTTAATTGAATTAGGATCAATTATCCAGTTTAAAATGCATACATAAAGAAAAAAAATATCCTTTTATTTTTGTGTAATAAAAAGTTATTTTTATTACGGCTTATTCTTTCGTTTCTTAAAAGGAGATAAAAAAAGTATAAGTTATTTTTATTTTATTTTGTTTATTTGGTACTGCCAGGTACCCCTCAGCTTTGGAGATAGCAAATACAATACTCTAAATTGCTGCTATCCATAGACAATTTAGAATTTATATTATGAAATTTAATAATTCTACACCCCTTTCTTTTTATCCTTTTATTTTAAGTTAATAAAGGAATAATTATACACATTGAAGATTAAAGTGTTGTACATTATCCTCTCCCTATGCTAAATCTTTTTGTTTACAAGTTTATTTTATCAAATGATACTTAAAATCGACAGTTACCCAAGATTGGTAATTTAATCCGTTAAAAAAAATTTCTAGCAAAGATTTTTGTTAAATCGTAAGATGTCACTAGACTAAAACTTGTTTAAAAAATACAAATTAAAAATTAATAAAGAAAAATTAATATGCTTTTTTAATATGAACTTTATATGGGTATTAAGACAAAGGGACCTAAATCCAGGGACTATAAGGATATGACAATGAACATTGAGTCAAAAGGTTTTATAATATTTTTAGTTTTAGCATCTTTTTTGGTAAACCGGTAAAACATTTAGTGGCAAAATAGTTTTTCTATCGGGTACCATATATTATTATCCGTGGGAAAAATCGTGCCCAAGACATAGATAATGGTAATTCATGTTCTTACCACCCGGGTTTATTAATAACTGGGCTCAGTATCAACTATCTTTTTAGTATCATAACTTCTCTAAAGCAATAAAATAGTAAATAGTGTAACTGGCTCGGTATTAATTATCTATGAAGCGCAGATAAAAAAGCTTTATAAGTATTAAAATAAGAATATTATCTGAAGTTCTGAATATAATTTCGAAGGCCGCTAAAAAATATGTTTGAATTTTAGAAAAGGATACCCAACCAAAAATAACATAGGTCTAGTTAAAGTTCTTATATATGATATAAAGGTACCCTTGTTGGTGTGTCATCACTACCGCTAGAGTTGTTATACCCACAAATCCGCAAATCGACACAATTTCATATGAAGTAGGAAAGGTAGGGAGATAAATAGTGCTGTAGTAATAATGTTATTGCAATATGATAATGAATAGAAGGTGTATTAGACATAGACATATCCGTCAAAATTTTAAAAGGAATTTCTAGCAGACAAAGAATTTTGTTAATATTTCGTCACATATGTATAAATGAAATAAAACTGACTAATAGTATTGTTGGATTGTTCCTACACTGTGTTCCTATTGGTCCAATTAATGGATCGGCCATCTAGTCTTTCTTTATTTAATTGATAATTTGATACGCTTCGGGGGAAGTAATGGCACCCCCACCCCCCATTTGGGTAATTCATTAAATCATGATTAGAAAGACCTCCTTCTAGCTACCTTCCAACTACTTAGTATCAATATATTTTATTAGTAGCGCAGCTTCTCTATAAATTGATTAATCTGCTAGTTTAGTCATTGTTTTCAATTCAATTTTATAAAGAAAGGAGAAGACATTGGATTTATTAAATCTCGATAGATACAAACCTTAAATATCAACCAATAATTCTAATATACAATAAAAAAGATTATTTTGTTTAATGTAAATTTTGCGTAAAATCATCTTTGTTTGATAACTGTTTTAACTATTAGGTCGCTAGCTTACTATAAAGTAATGCCAAAAGATTTATAAAACCTTTATTAAAATTCAAAATTAATAAAATAAATTTCGAAGGGAAAATTCTATATTTAAAAATAACACAATGCTTGTCTGTCTAAAGTTGTAGCCAACCGCTGTACCGATATGGTTGTTCTTCACTGGGAAGGTTTATAGCTATTTTAAATGTTGGTACCTCAACCCTCCCAAGAGAAATCACCTCTTGGATATAATTCTCCCTTATTTTTTATACTTCACTTTTTCTTTTTAAACTTAAATTGTAAGATAGTGGTCTAACTCTCCCCCCTCCCTTCCCGCATGTGCCCCTTGCCTGTAAGTAAATGTAAATGTATCTGGATGTATGTGTAGGACTAATCTTCCCCCAAAATAGGAAATTCTGCAAGAAAGGGTTGTTGATCAAATTAATCCACCATTGCTCTAACCTTGTACAAAAAGAAACTGCTGTAATGTCTAGCTAGAATGTTATTATTGATTTATTAATGTGCTTAAGGGGTTGAGGCCAATGAGAAGGGGGGAGGGGGGTGGTACTACTCATTAAAAAAACACTTGAATTGGACATTGCCCAAATAGTATTGCAGAACCAATATCCAATAAACTTAAATTTGACCACCTACTTCATCTAATTAGTGCTATAATATTACTAGCGGCTACGCTTCTATAATCCTTTTGTCAATTTTAGTTTAATTTGGGGGGGAGGGGGTCCTTTTGCTGGGGCGATTTCTCTTAAGAAGGTGAAGTTTCCCCCCCACCAAAAAAATGTAAACTTTCCCAGTTCTTATTAAAAGCTACATTGTAAAGAAGATACTTCGGTTCAAACAGAAAGTTAGACTCTTAGACATCCTATTACTTTTATGTAAGTATCTTTGTATTTCAACCCTTTACAGACGAAAATGTAGACATTCCAACCCAAATGGGGAATTGTGAAAATAGTTTCATGAGAAAGAGCAGTAATCAAAACTAATTGCTGACCAAATTAGACTGATAATCATTACATTGTGGGGTTTAAACCAAGGACTAGGGACTAATAATCATTACATTATTGTGGGCTTTAAACCAGGGACTAGGAAACATAAATTAATCATCCCTCTATAATCTCATGGTGAAACTATATTCTGCACTTTATTGAATGTAAATTAAAAAGATTTTATGTGCATCTGTCTTAAAATAAAATGGTTGATTAATATGAAATGCTCACACTTTATATTTACAATGTTAAAAATTTGGTATAAAATGATAAAAAAAACATGTTCGATGTTAAAATTGATAAAATTCAGTGTTCCACGCTTAGAGGTTAAGAAATCCTCGTAAATGGTTTGAGTTTGGTTTGATTAGACAATTCTAACCTGACTAAAACACATGACTTTACGGATGGTGCAACCCTTATTGTGAAAATGCTTCTATTAAAAAAATAATCACTAACAATTATTAACAGACAGACATTCAGACATACAGAGTATCTGCGCTACAAGCAAAAAAATGAAATAATGAGTGACAAATGTTGGTCATAAACTGTGATTAGAGCCTACTTGTTAACTTGAAATAAAATTTTAATGGGTTAATTTCCCCCCTACCTCCTCCCCCATTTGCACATTCCAACACGTTTTTAATGCCAAATGAACGATGGCCAAAAAATCGCAAGCAAAGTTAATAAAGAAATACATGAAAATTCACATAAGTTATTAAGCCATTTCAAAGTTACATTTAAGTCTTTAAAGATGGTTTTAGGCTGTTTTCCATTCTTTTTCGAATAGATAGCCCCTTTATGCTTGGGTAGTCACTAGTACATTTGAAATAAAATTATGACAGCTAGAACAAACAACACATAATTTTTGTCCAATTAAATAACTTTCTAAGCCATAGTACTTCTTACAGGACTGTAAATTATACTGGTATCCAAAGTTTTAAAACAAGATGTCTCATTGTTTACTTTAAAACGTTTTTGATAAAATAAAAGGGATAATTATTATTGCAGATGCATGAACATCAATTTATCGTGAAATGTCTTATCCCTTTAGATCCCTGACACCTTAGGGGGACATCTAAAATTATTCCAGTTGCGTACCTTAGTCTCATTTTTCCCCGCTTGTTAAAAGTTGACATTCAAAAAGTTACCAGGGGTAAAAAGATATTCTATTGGAATCAAAATGGGCCAGTTAAACCCTTATTTTAATCAGTTGCAATCATAGCTGTCTAAAATAAGCTTCTGTCGCCAAACTAGCGGCTATTCAACTGCTTGTAAGCTATCCCATATAAAAAAAAATTATCAAAAAATCACTCTAGTTTCCTGAATGTTTAACCCCAGCCGTTTGAAACACTTTTCAGTCAAAAGTAAGCCGTCAAAGTGCAGCTAAGCTTTCTTGTATCAAATAATACCTAGTCGCTGCCAGCCGGGGCCTTAGTAAAGGCATCTGTCGCACATTTTTATGTTCTATTTCTTAAATTAACAATGCAAAAATATATTTTTTAATGTTTATATATCCTTTGATTCCATTCCAGTATGAATAATTGGCATTTGCTTGAATGAGAAGAAAGTTGATGTGTGCCTAAATTGCTCAATGAATTATTTTCAAGTAGCGCAGCTACTTAACATGTCGTTTTGTCCGTTTGTCATCTTTGTATTATTGTGTTGACGTATGGAATGTGTATTAATGTCAATAGTAAATCATAGTAGTGCCTAAAGTTTTTTATTCACGTTTTCTCATTGATTAGCGAATAAAAACTTTGGTTACTTACACATTAATATTTATTGGTAGGTTCAAACTTTCAGTGTTTATACATTTCAACCAATGATTTAAATTTCTATTGTTTAGTTCTAGATAACTAAAGAATAAAAGCTACCAGGCCATATAACTAGGATATGTTTGAACGTTCCTTTGCGACTGATTTTAAAAAAAGATTACTATAACTATAAGGCAAAATTTTCGATAAAAAAAAACACTATCCTAATATATAAAGTAGTAAGCTTTTTTTGTCTGTCCCGAAGGATCGCGCTGAACCAATTTTGTTCTAATTTACAGTGAAGCTTCTTATAGGTCCCGGGAAGGTTTTAAACTATTTTTGAGGAGGGTGTCTTCACACCCCTTCACCCCCCCAAAAATGAAATATTTTTTTAACTCTTGAAACTCAAATTTAAAATGGGATGAGGTCGACATTTCCCCCTCCTACCCTTAGTGCTCCTAGAGGCTTCTAGAGGGCGTAGCCGCTAGTTCTTAATATGGAACGTAGAGATGTACGGACATACTTTACCTTTAGACAAACAATAGCTGTGCAACTAAAAATATGAAAATATGTTGATTTAAAAACAGGCTATTAGTGTAATTTTCTTGGACTATAATTTTCGCAAGTTTCAATTTAAAAGGAATATTTGTCATATAAAAATTTAGACACTAGTCGTGTTATGTTAAACAGAACAGGGGGTTATGTTTTTGTAATGTAACATAAAAAAATTATGGATGAGAACAATTAAATCATGTTTTTCAATTCATCTTTATTATTACTTTATCACTTTGAAAATGAATAACCTACAATAAGCTTAATAAAATACGTTTTAGTGAACCATCTTTTAAATATGTGAAGGTTAATGGTTGTCCTAAAATAAAGTAGTATGGTTGTTTGACTAAAACCAAAAGATCTCTAAAATTGCTACACCACATGGGGTATTCTTTTCAGAGAAGCTTCATAAATGTCTCGGGGTGGTTTAAGGCTATTTTACAGAAATCTTCCGCCCAACCTTAGAGGCTAGGCGGCGAAGCAACTATTTCTCAAATAAAATAGGTAGAAGATTGATTTCAAACCACAATGTTATCATATAAAATTGCTTAATTACACGAACATAAAATCCAGGAAAAGTTAATAATTGTGAGAAATTTTGTCTCTCCTGAGCATAAGGGATATGGACAAAATCTTGTAAGGCGCAAATTTTAATAATTATTATATCTATGATTTCAGGAATTTTCATCTCCTAAAATTAAAGTAACTGCATGTCTATCTGTTTTAAGAGAGAGAGAAGCAATGTTACACATTCAAGTAACCTTATTATAACCCCCTCCCCCTTTTTTTTCATCAAAATAAAATAATTAAAATTAAAAAATCCATTATAAAATTAATCAAAAGTTTCCGTAAAATGCGGAAATTACGAAATACTTGGTCATTGGGACAGTTATTAATATTTAGGCTAGTAATTATGTAAATAGAAAGATTGTCACTTAGCATACTGGCCGATGCGCCCCTAACATCAACAATATATGTATTCGAAGGGTGATAGAGAAGGAAAAATAGCCCAAAACCATTCAGGGACCTATGTAAAGCTACCCTAAAATGGAGAACCTTATTGGTTCAGTGGTTCAAAAACTACATCATATTAAAGAATTAATTCAAATATATTGGATAAAAAATACTTTACATTTACTGTTAATCTTTAAATTATGACAAAAATTAATAATTAAGTAAATATAGAGTAGCTACTCTTCTACATGCTAAAACAAGGATGACAACATCCATAAAAGCGAAGCACTGAAACAGTAGGACAAACGGACATTAACATTTATATAGTGTCAGAACTAAATAATCAGAATATAAATATATAAGAGTCGAAGCAAAATTCTAAGTAAATTTGTTGAAAAACTGCTTTATACAGGATAATGTTTATGGACATACCTACATTTTTAGGACTTCATTATAGAGTTGCTTCGCTTATAACATTATACTTTGTTCTCCCAGGAATCAATATACCAAAAATCAGATCAATCGGATGATTTGATCATATAAAAATTTGTTGTTAGAAAGTAAAAAAATCAACATGTTTAAAACGGACGTATGGACATTTTGGTAATGATTATATAGTTGCTACGCTTTCTAAATCGTACCTAACTATTAAAGGAATCACCATGCAAAATTTGAAATCGATAGGACAATTCTAACATGCCTAAAATAACGAAAAAGGCTATCCGTTTCGGACGGAAAGCTTCGCTTTTAAAAACAATTTTGTCCCTATGTTCAATTAGTGGCTGTCTAATGATAAATGTTTCCAATGTTTGTGGGTATAGAACCAGTGTCCGCACAAAATCACTGGTCTCAAGGAAAAATTGGGGAGGGGACAGTTAACTATAAAATTAATCTTCTCCCCAGTTTAGTTTTTTTGGAGGTTTGTACTATAGGTATAGAAAAATTTAAAAGTGACTGCCCTTTCATACTACAGTACTTTAAAACCAATAATATAGTCAGATTGTTCCTTCACTTAGTTCCTATTGATCTAAATAACGAGTTGATCATCTAGAGTTTTCTATATTTATTCATTGGATAAAGGCCCTCCAATCAAAGATGCTTGAATTATCTATTGGGTATATAAGTTAAAGGAATTAATGTAACTATACATTAAGATATATAAGTTTTCCGGAATTTTAATGTTAGGGGGAGATTTGAAATCTGCATCAAATTTTAAGGATTTTTTAAAAAATTCGTTTTTTGTATAATTCTTTATCTAAAAGCGGAAATGCATTTTAAGTTAATTAATTTTGACCAATAGGGTAGGTGGATTTTAAACTACCTGCGCTCTAATTGGTTGAATGATGTACGCCATCCAATCAGAGCGCAGATTTTTTAAATCCACCAATCACAGATGCCAAAATTAATTAACTTAAATTGCATTTCTGCTTTTAGATAAAGAATTATAGAAAAAACGAATTTTATAAAAAATCCTCAAAATTTGATGCAGATTTCAAATCTCCCCCTAACTTTAAAATTCCGGAAAACTTATATATCTTACCATACATGCGACAGCAGATTTTCAAATAAGACAAGAAAGATAAATTCGCTACTATGGAGTAGCTGCGCTACTAAAAAAACATTAGCTGTTGTGTATGAACGTCTTGGACACAAACACAGTTAAAACATTAACCTATGGCACGAGCAAAAATATTTCCACAAAACCCACAATTTTTCCGGTGCTATGGCTTTTAGTAAATATTGTACATTAAGTATCTATTCTTCTGCATACAAACCGGTTCAGAACGTGAAGAAAATCATTTCTTATTGTAAAAGACCAAATTACAGAAAAAAAACATACCTACAAAACAAAGTAAAATAATAATTTTCTGAAAATTTATCTGAACAGTATTTTGATACATAATACATAATATTAGAAAAAAAATGAAGCATTTGTCGAAGATTTTTAGCTAAAATGAGTAACCACCAGTTTACAAGAAGCTTGATAACAAGAAAGATATTGTTTAAAATAACGCAGTGTATGATATAATCTAGAAAAAATCATGATTTTTAGAAGAGTATCTACTCTATACATTACATAGTGTGTGTCCGTTATGTCCTATTTTAAAATCCAGGGAGTAAGGGGACAAGCGACTGTAAATGAACTAACAGATCTATAGTATAGATGTAAATACAGACAACTACCTCTCTTCATTTTTCAAAGACCTCTTTCGTCTGCTTCTAAATTATTTTCTGCTACCTGGCTGTGTAATACAAGCGATACCATTGGTTGATTTTCAATGACCCAATAGAAAGGTTGCACAAGACGGTTGCGAAGGGGAGATACAGTTCTTTAACACTTTCTCCCTCTAATGGGGACATTATGCTGGATCTTAATAATTTTGTTACGCTACGTAAAATCAAGGATGTTCTTGTTTTAAGAAATAATCTAAAGAAAAAGAAATAAATTCAAGACCCGAAGTATAAATTTTGAGCGGTTAGTTAAGACATTATATATATTGAACTGCGGTTTTGACAGGGATCTTAAGGGATAAGACAATGGGCGATAAAGAGATGTAATCACTCAACCTATATCCTATTGTGTAAAGAAGTAAGATTTTTTTCTGAATGTTAAAATGTCATGGGGTGGTTTTAGGCTATTTTCCTGACATCCACCCTCCCCCCTATACTATCTCTAACCGCTGAACCGAAATGGTTGTCCTTTATAAAAATTCCATAAAATTCTTCTTTAGCACTCTAGCATATGATTATCTGTAAATATGTTAAAATTAATCACATCCCCCCCACAAATAAACAATTATTCTATTACTTTGGGGTTGAGCGCATAGCTACTCTATAATCCACACAAAAACTTACAAACTGTGTCTGTTGTAAGATATGTGTAATACTGAAAATTTCCTTTTGACATACATCTAATCTAAATCTAAGCAAATATTTATATGAAATTGTTAAAAGAATCAACATTTTATGTTGTATTGTAAGTATGTACAGACATTATCTTCTTATGGAGTAGCTCCGCTACAAACAAACCTATGTAGCACAAACAACTATTAATTTTATTTGAAAAAAAAATTATAAACAAATTGGCAAAAACCTTCTCATGATTAGGAGTGGTTAGTTGCAAGAATAAAATGATTATTATTCAGACAAAACATATTATTATCAGAATGCTTACCATTTTAGAGAATAATACAATAGTTAAATAAAAGTACTATCTTTTTGGACTAGCAGGTTAATGAAGGCATATACTAGTATTTTTTCATATTTGGTTTATACAATAAGCTACCAACGGCTGATTCTTAAGCAAAAGAAATGTGGGAAATATTAATTTATTCACCATTGTCTTATCTCCGGCATTAGTATCATGTTTTGTATGATTAGTTGTGTATGTTTAATATTTAATATTCACAGAGAAATACTAATTCAAATATTTTGCATTTCAGGGATCTTAAGTGATAATATATTGACGATAAACCAAATTACCCCTCCTATACATTATATTTGAGTATTTGGGACACTGCTAGTCAAAACCCAACGATAGAAACTAAGGTTTTTAGATCATTAAATGAAGGAACGCGTTTTTTAAAACTTTGTCAGTCAGAGAGTATTAGCTTGTTTCAAAATAAGTCAATTCTAGTGATTTATTGGCTAAACTTTAAAGACAATATTTTTAATCTACAATTTTAGTTTACAAACTTCTTTTATAGGTAGTATTTTTCTATAATTATGTGCTACGTCGCACCTATTAACGTATTCAAAAGCTTATAAAAATGAACATGTTTAACTACATAATTGTTGCTTATCAGACGTTTATTCAATGTAAATAATCATTATTTTGCAATATATATATATATATATATATATTTAAGGGGGGGGGGGGGAAGTTCTGACACATTTGCGTAAACCTGGTGTATAGGCTTTATCTTTGGACTGAGAGGATAGGTTATTAGGGTTAAAATCATTCTTATATGATGAATTTCCCCCAGATTTAAGATTTTTTGGATAGGCCTCCAGGTTCCGGAGCTCCAGGCCTCCAGGTGGTCTCTCTACAGGTAAAAATGAAAAAATGTCAGCTTATGAGACAAAATATGTATGTTTTTTCTTCGAATATGTGAATAACAATAAAAGAGAAGCATATTTTGTTTTTTAAGTTAACCTCTAACTCTTCAAAAAAATATCTTATTTTTAATCTTTACTTGTACAGAGACCACCTGGAGGCCTGGAGCTCCGGAACCTGGAGGCCTATCCAAAAAAATCCTAAATCTGGGGGGAAATTCATCATACAAGAATGATTTTATCCCTAATAACCTATCCTCTTAGTCCAAAGATAAAGCCTATACACCAGGTTTACGCAAATGAGTCAGAACTCCCCCCCCCCCCTTAGTGGCTGCACCCCTAGAATCTGGGACGGCTTAAAACCATTCCAGGACCCATGTGAAGTGGAGAATTCAATTCAGGTAAGTGAGGAAAATATAATTTTACAAAAAATATCAAAAACATTTTAGGCATTGATATATTGAACAAGCCAAAAGTAAGCGGTATATTATTTTAAGCTATTGTATCTTATTTGTCATATTATATGACAAACATAGGCAAAGTTTTGACTAATTCGCAAGCTTTATGACGTGAGTGTTTCCACGAAATCGAAAAATTTTTAAAATTTAAAAAAATAAATTAATGTTTCAAAACCGTTCAGTTTTATGATATCTATTATTAGTTTTTTTTAATAAACTAATAATCCCTCTTAAAACGACACAAAATATAAAGATTTAGATGACCGTTATTTTTACAATTATCATATTTTACGATAATATTTGTATTATTGCACGAACACCAAAAGGTTCAAATTTCCGCGTGTTTAAATCGCCATTGTAGCTCGCTAGTGCCATTTTTTAGTAGCGAAGTAACTCTATAGGTAGGATATGTTTTTATGTACGTTTCATTCAAATCCCAGCTAATTATTAATTCTATCTTTTTGAAGCGGATTTAAAATCTTAAATATTGTATAACTGATTTATTAAACTTAAAAATCTCTGTTAGAACGTTTACAAATATTTTCGCTTGTTTTTGCTGCTGGCTTCCCTGTGGACAAATTATTGTCCTTGTTTTACTATTAATTCATGGCCGCTAATTTCTTGGAGCAAAGAGCCATTTTACTATTTATTCTTTATTGATAACATTTACATCATAATATTTATCCTATAATATAAAGTAATAAGCTTTTATTGTCTGTAGCGAAGGATCTCGCTAACCGCTGAACCGATATGGTGCTTCTTTAAAGTGAAGCCTCTTATAGGCTCTGAGAGGGTTATTTTTTTTTCAAATAAGTCTGGGTAAGGTTTTAGGCTATTTTGGGCCATCCGATGGGGGCGCAACCGCTAGTATTAACATATGAAAAAGAAACGCATTTTGTCCTAATAATGAAAATGAAATATCTTTTGGGAAGTTTGGATTTAGTCCTTTAAGCCTAACTTAAAAGGTATATCACCAAAAACTATCTTTTTATCTCTTAGATATTTAGGAATTAAGATAAAATGAAATAAGGGATGAGAGGTATTTTTTTTATAATAATAAATGTTCATTTTTGTTTATATTTTTTATATTCCTATTATTACTTACAGGTGCGCCCCTACCATCTGGGGCCCTCTGTATTTTAAGACGGTAAAACAGGGCAGAAAATAGCCAAAACCATCAAATTCATCGGTGGATGAGATCTTAAAGAAAGGAGAGACAGACATATATCGCTCTAAAATGGGGTTTCTTTTGTTTTTTAAAACAAATGTCCTCTATCCCACCCAAGTTAAAAACTCCTTATTTGACTTAAGAAACAGAGTTATAATAGCACCTTTTTAGGCAACCCATCTCTCTTTTTTATTACCTTCAAAAAGCTACTCTTAAAATCACTTTTATTATAAATTTACTTTAGGCTGTGCCCTAGCATCTAAGGCTTAAGAGGGAGGAGGGGTATAAATAGCCTAAAACCATCTTGTTACCCATGTGGAAAAGCCTTAAAATGAAAAAACTTAATTGGTTCAGTAGTTAGCAAGATTTATACATAAGGAATGGATAAATGTCATTGAATATGGAATACTCTTTTTCTATTGAATGTAGTCGATAAAAATCTTAAATTAAAGTCAAACAATAAATATACAATTCTTTTTTTCCCCTAATATTAACTAGATACCAAAATCATATTTGCACATGTCAAATTTTGGATAAAACCATACTTGGTATTTTAAGTAAACAAATGGTTCAAAACTAAGTCTTTATCCAGGGAGGCATGGGATAATTGATGACAAAATAGGTTAACCATCAAAATAAAAAAATTATGCCTTGAATTCCCTTCAATAAATTAAAATAATTGAAAAGTATTTGAGCCAACGAATAAGATATGAAACATAGGTTACCCGTTTAATTTACAGCCCAATGTCCCATCCCCTCTTGACATTGGGGAAATATTATTGTAATAATCAATTGTCCTTTCCCTGTGCATCCGTGATGTTATTTTTAACAAGTTAATTTTAAATAGAAATAAATAGATGAGACAGTTATAAACTACAGGGATAACACGGATAGGCAAATAGAAATCGAAACCGATTAATATCCGCTGAATTAGTATTGGTTCTCAGTCATACCAAAAAATCATGTATAGCATCGTATTACAGACAATAATCTACGAATATAAAAAAAAACATAAAATCAAAACCAGTTTTTTTGTCCTTTAACATCTTGCAATAACTAGACCGATTGAGTTCTTAATCTCCATTCCAGAAAAACTTCACATAGTTTTAAGCTATTTTATTACATTCTTCATATCCTAGTTGTTGTGAGATCACAGACCATTAGAATTTTGGCTAGTCAAATAGTATGCTGTTATTGTTAGCAATGGAGAATTTACCTTATCGTTTTGAGATACATTTTTACAGAACCAGCTTTACTTTTATTCATCTTAATTATTTATCCCTTTTCCCCTATTTGTTCCTACCCATAAAGAAATAGTTAAATATTGATGAATCGTTCTGATTACGTTGTTCAAATAATTATGGAAGGAAAACAAAAACAGCAAAATAAATATAGCAACGTATTATAGACAGCTTTCCGTGGATATTAAAATTCAACATTTAAGATTAATACGAGGTTAGGTGGCCCCGAGTAGTTGAAGGCCCAGTCCAAATAAACTGTATTGATATAAAGATTTTTATGAAAATTGTCTGTAATACGATAAAAACAGATTTTTTCGGTATGGCTCTGAACCGGTTCAAATCCAGCGGATATTAATCAGTTTCGAACTGCATAAATAATTCTTATTGATCAGATAATAATAATAGTTAAAGGTACCAAAGGCAGATTCTTAAAATCACTCGTAACAATACAGAAACGTCTGATTAGAACAATTATGTTTAATTTTAAAATTAGTTTTTTTGATAAATTATTGTATTATTCTTTTATCTTTAATCTTTTAATGAGTTCTTTATGCTTTACTAGTGGCTTCGCCCCTAGCCTCTAGGGGCTTTGCCCCAAGAGGTATAATTACATCTTCTATTACTTACCCAGCAGAACGGATCACAAATTTTCGCACCTACCCAGCAGGAAAACATTTTGCGATTAAATTCGATTAAATTCGTAAAATTCGTAAATTTCGTAAAATTCGTAAAATTCGTAAATTCGTAAATTCGTAAAATTCATAAAATTCGTAAAATTTGTAAAAAAAAAATAAAAAAAAAAAAATTTGGGGGGATTTTTTTGTTTTTGGGGGGGTTGGGGGTGTCTCACCCCCCAAGATAATAGCTTAAAACCACCGCAGGACCAATAGGTATATACCCTGAAGAGTAGAATCCAATCGGTTCAGCGGTTACCGAGATCTTAAGCTTCAGACGGACAGACGGACAGACAGACGGACAGACATCGTTCTACTTTGTATTATAGATAAGTAGTGCAGCTACTTTTTATTTCTACATGTTTGTTTGTCTGTTGGCTACATTTCTTGGCTGCTAATTAAGATAGAAGTATAAAGAGTCTTCTCTATGACCATCTTTGTCCATCTGTCTCTCCAACACGGTTATTAGGATGGAAATGCTGTTTCTCCGTCGCTATTAAGGATAGATGTTTGATATTGCAGGTAATACTTTCATAAATAACCTACTTTGTCCAACGTGTTTGACTGTAATTATAATAGATTCATTATTACTTGGATCTTACACCAGATTATCATGTACTCAATAAAGTGAACTTGTAGCTGTCATATTCTAGTGGTTGAACGAACTGACCAATAAGTGATGTCCATGATAGCAACCCAAACTGAACCCCCCCCCCCGTCATACTATCCACGTATATCTTAAATAAATCTTTGCTCTTCGTTAATTGGGGATATTTTTATCCTTGTAAATATCCAAAAGTTTTTTGTCTTAATGCAATAATAAAAAATGCTTTTAATGCATTATTCAAATCAAACTAAGAAAATATAAATAAGGGGGGAGGCGGATGTGCCACTTTTTGAAACCAAAACTAAAAGTCAAAGGAACTCAACTAAAAAAATAGTTACAGGTCTGAGATTTTGCATGGCACTTGCTTTATAGGGGTACAATATGGAACTGTGAAGAAACGGCGGCACAATTGCCGAAACCGCCGAGAAAAGGTAAAACAATTCGGCGGAAAACGGCGGTTTTCGGCGGTTGCGCCGCCGTTTCTTCACAGTTCCATATTGTACTCCTATAAAGCAACTGCCATGCAAAATCTCAGACCTGTAACTATTTTTTTAGTTGAGTTCCTTTGTTGACTTTTACTTTTGGTTTCAAAAAGTGGCACATCCGCCTCCCCCCTTTAAAAGAAAGGATTTAAAAGAAAAGATTTTAATTGGGTTAAGTTAAAAAATAGCGTAAAACATTAGAGGGAGAAGAGGTTAAATAACTGCATATAAATTTCCCAAAGACCCTGTGCCGACTTTCAATTGTGTCTTTGAAAATCAAAGAATTTCAATCGGAAATATCAACGCTGCCAAGTCGTTACATAAGATCAGAAAGAAATTTGCTAGCAGACGAAAAATGTCATTGACAGGGGGATCCAGGTAGTTGTCTAATTATAAATCTATACTATAAAATTGTTAAAAATAAATTTAACATCGATAAATAGCTTAGCAATAACTTAACAAGTTATCAAAATAAGGTAAAGTAAGTGGTGTCAAAGGACGAACGTACAGACAGACAAAACTTAGTTATAGCGTAGCTTCGATACTCTTCCGTAAATATAAGTTATTTATTTATTGGCATAAAGCTGTTAAGATTAGCCTATTGAGATAATGACATACTTATGTTGGGTCATGCCAATTTCAAAATTGTTATAAGCCATAATTTACTGATTTATACACCAAATTGCTTATTCCACTTGGTTGTTTTGTTTGAGCTAAGGGGTTGTTTTAATTGATCTTAAGGGATAAAACAATGGACAATAAATTGATGTATCATTGAAATTACTTCTTTTGTAAATTGAAATTATTTGTTGAAAATTTTAGAACCGACCAATTAAAATTCTATAAAAATACACAAGCTAACGTATAAACTTTTGGTACAAGTGTAATTTACAGTCCAATGACCCCTCCCTCCATAGAACATACAATTAGTGGCCCTTAAATTAGATAGGACCAAAATCAAACTTTTATTTCGATGCTCAACTAAGTTGAGTTAGGTTAGGTTAGGCTAGGTTTGGATTAGATTCTTCAGCAGGGTTGTTGCCCTACTTCCATTAAATCTAATGCTTCTGGAGCTTAGTCTCATAACTTCCTCCCAAAAAGTAATAAACTCTACAAAAAATGTAGACAAACATCTTATTAAATTCTACGTATAGCCATCCAAATTATTGATATACGGTCATTGAAATTAAAATGTAGAACTAGATTTTATAATTGTTATTCCATATCAACAGGGACCTTCAGAGATAAGACAATGGATGCTAAAATTCATATTATATTAAAGTTATTGGTTGAAAAGTTTTAACACTTATCTTAAACTTACAAATCAAATAAACAACGTAAGATAAAACTCTAGGTACCAGCGTAATTTACAGGCTAATGTCCACTTCCTCCCTGCATTCCAGTGAGTTGTTATCTAATTTTGGGCCATTTGTGTTATTCAAACGGTGATAGCGCATTAGACGATATTTAAATTTTCATATATCTAATATCAATTTGTCTTGCGGAAAAGCTTGATGCAAAACATTTCGAGTGTCCTATCTTTTCCATATATAATTTTGAATAATGCTTAAACTGTCATAATTATGATATTTTGAATGGTATTTTTGTGGCCTTCTTGTAGGCTATGGGTTGGCACTCGTTATGGTGTGAGATCATTTCCGCAGATGTGAATCATGTTATCGAATCATCATGGCAGCATATTATTACAACAGCGCAAACTGCCACTTTTATATTTGCTTTAATCACTCAAATAAACAGAGATACAATGACCGATAAATTGCTGAACATCCCCAATGATGATGCACAAAATTACCTCTTCTGTAAAATACAATTACTGGTTAAACCGTTTGGACACTCAACTCAATAAAAAATTCAATTCCCTTAAGTTGCAAAGCCAACGAATAAGAAAAAAAAATATTATAAAACTTTTTGAACTAGTATAATAAACAGCCCAATGTCCACTCCCTCCCTAAAAATAACTCAGTAGATCTTTTTCTATTTGCTACTGTGTTTTAATAGAATAAGAAATATTAGGCAGTTGGGATAATATGCGGTAATGAATGCACACCACTGACTCAATATCAAGGTTAAGAAGCTTAAGGTTAACAATTTTGGCTGTTTTGCGATCCCGCTAAGTTTTTTAATATATCAGCACTTTTAGGTAGTGGCTGAAAAGAAACAGCAGCAAAACATTACAAGATTTAATAAACAAAGCTTACCTGAAAAACACATAACTCAATTAAGTCATTTTAGAGATATTTATGTTCAATCAGAAAACAAGTCTACAATATGCAGGGAGGGAGGGGACATTTGACTGTCATTTACACTAGTACCCAAAGCTTCAAAATCACAATGACTAAAAAAATTGAGTATTTATTTGAAGTTGATGGGTCGATTTCAAATTATTAGAGAGTCCAACCAATTTTTTTAACTAACAATATCAATAATTTAGTTTATCATTCAACTGCCATCCATTGTCTGATCTCTTATCCTTCAATGCTTTAGTGCTATTGGAAAGAAAAAAAACAGATGATTTATCTACTCTGCTCTACTTTTTCCCCAATAACAAAATTAAATATAAGCTAACAAAGGCAGAATTCAATTCTATCCTTATCTCTTTATCCTAGGTTGGTGGTATTAAGACACAATGAAGGGCGGGGAGTAGGATTAGACTTAAGTTTTGTGTCAAGAATTCAAAGTGTTCATACAATGCTAGCAAACATTTAAGCATATTAAGTAGTTAGGGTTTTTTGTCTAAAGCTTAAGATCTCAATAACTACTAAACCGATTGACTTCTAAATTTTAGGGAAGCTTCACATAGGTCCCGGGATGGTTTTAGTCTGTTTTATTCAAGTATTGGTAAGGTTTTTGGCTATCTTCATTTGAATACAGAGCCCCTAGATGGTAGGGGCGCAACCCATAGTTTAAACATTTAGTAAGTAGCGAAGGGGAAACAACATCCAAAAAATTACAGCTTAACAACCCCCGTTAGTCTTTGAAAATTGAAACCTAGAAAGAAAAGAAAGTTTTCGTTCCTTTTTATTTTAGCACAGGTTAGATTAGATACTGGGAAGCCCCGCAAGGGGCTAGGCATAGTAAAAATTAACCATCCTCTATCATTTTTTATTTAAAAAGGGGGGGTTGGGGTTACCAAGGCTCAACAGGCACATTATGAGAAAGAACTAAAGTTTAAAGCTAATACCTACTCATTTTGCTTCAAGTTGGGGACATAAAACAACGTGTCTGTTTATAGGTACATTTGTTAAAATACTAATGGATTATTTCCCTCTATCTCTCTATGCAGGGATCTTAAGGGATAAGACAACGGACATTAAATATACAAAATACATTCCCAATGATGATAAATAAAATTTGTTTCTATATTAAAATTATTTCTAAAAAGATTAAACACTTAAAATTTGTACCAACCAATCAGGGTTTACAAAAAGATAGCATGTCAACGAATAAGTGAAAGCAGTTAATTAAACTTTGGGTACTAATATAATCTTTAGTCCAATGTCTCCTCCCTTCCTGCTCTCTATACCTTATTTGGTAACATAGTGTTGCTTCTCTTAATTTTGGATATGAACTATATTTGGTGTGCCCTAACTACCGCACAAATACCATATCATCAGAACAGCAAATTATTATAACAGCACAAACTACCCCTTCCCCTTTGCTTCAATCTCCCAAATAAACATCCATTCTTACTAATATATTTGCTATTGTGTCTTATCTGCGATTATGAATTGCTAAGCTGATGTTTTAATAAGCGGAAGTGAACACACACCCTTTTGTTCAACAAATATATAACTTCATTAAAGGTCCTTTTCATAACTGGAATATATTGCTGTAATTAGTAGCGTAGCTACTCTTTAACTAGGGTTTAATATGCACGTCCATGGACACACAAACATGCACGCTAGCAGCAGAAATTACAGTTTTTATCCTATTATTTAAAGTAATGAGGTTTTTTTGTTTGAAGCTTAAGATCTCAATAACCACTGAACTGATAGGGTTCTCTGTTTTAAGTATGCTTAGGTTCTGACATGGTTCTAAGCTATTCCATATCTTTAAGTTTCAAGTCTTAGTTTTCAAGTTTTTCTAGCCCTGTTAAATTAACCACTAAATAACTAAACTCCGAACCACTTCATTATGCAATCTACATTTTCCTGGATATTTTGTCTATGGTAGTTCATAAGTGTACAGCTTTACAGTACATTGTTTCTATTTGTTAAAGCAACACGTATGATAAAAGAAAAAGATTCTTTTTAAAGTAAAATGCTTATATTTCAATCAAAATCTATATTTTTTATTTTTTACCGATCCACGTCATTATGCAAATCAAAAGAAAATCAATGAGAAAATGTTTGTTTTGCCCTTTTCTCCACTTTTGAAAAATAATTTTAATAAAATAACATTTTTTAAAGGGATTTATGCATTAATTATAATGAAAAACAGTTTAAAGTAGAGTTTAATGATTTTTCTAAATAAGAAACAATTGAAAAAAAGAAATTCTATCCCTATCACTTTAGAGGACAGCTGCTGATCCCCAGTCTTATGGATGAAGCTAAATACATGTTAAAGATAAAAATTATCCTGAAAAGTATACAAAAATATTTTTTGATGTGTTAAAAAAATCCATTTTAAAACTTTGATTTTGAGGATGATGGCCTTTAAGATGCTCTTACTGGTGGTGAAGGTGAGCTAAATGTTATCTAAGTACATGACCATTACAACAACTTGTCTATTAACCTATGTACCATTTTTTGTAGTCATAGCAGCCTCCAGTGCAGCCTCTCGACATGAAATATAACCATTATCTAAAAACTACATTATTTACTTTATGAATTTTAGTAATTAAAATTGCAATTTTTTTCTTTTTTAATATTGCTTGGCTGGAGGCTGCTATGACTACAAAAATTGGACCATAGTTCAATATATAAGTTTTCTTCAAGGGCATGCACTTTGATAACATTTAGCTCACCATCACCACCAGTAAGAGCATCTTAAAGGTCATCATCCTCAAAATCAAGATTTTAAAATGGATTTTTTTAACTCACCAAAAAACATTTTTGTATACTTTTCAGGCACATTTTTAATTTTAACATGTATTTAGCTTCATCCATAAGACTGGGGGTCGGCAGCTGTCCTCTAAAGTGATAGGGATAGAATTTCTTTTTCTTCAATTATTTCTTATTTAGAAAAATCAATAAAATCTACCTTAAACTGTTTTTCATTATAATTAATGCATAAATCCCTTAAAAAATTGTTATTTTAGCAGAATTAATTTTTAAAAGTGGAGAAAAGGGCAAAACAAACGTTTTCTCATTGATTTTCTTTTGATTTGCATAATGAAGTGGATCGGTAAAAAATACAAAAATATAGATTTTGATTGAAATATAAGCATTTTACTTTAAACAGAATCTTTTTATTTTATCATACGTGTTGCTTTAACAAATAGAAACAATGTACTGTAAAGCTGTACACTTATGGTCTACCATAGACAAAATATCCAGGAAAATGTAGATTGCATAATGAAGTGGTTCGGGGTTTATTTTATTTTTACTGTATAGCAATTTACTATTACTTTTCTTTTAGAATATCTTTATCGTAATGTTACTGCGCTACTTATGGATAGTCGTAGCTAATAATATGTATAATCATTTAAATTGAAAAGTATTTGATTTTAAGATTATCTAAGGGAATTTTAATGAATATATCAGGTCGACAACATTTATAACAATTAAATATAACTGGCATAAAAGTAAAATATTTAAATATAGCAAGTAACAGGATGTCTAAATGTTAAATTATTGGTTAAAAATATTTTAAAAATCAATCAAGGTTTTATACAGGAAATTCCCAAAAATTTTTAGCCAACGAGTAAGAGAATATGCCATATCCTTATCACTAACTAGTTGTTGAAAATCCTTCTTTTTCAAACTGATAATTAACCATTTTATAAAAGAGAAAAATAGGTCAAAAAATATTCTGGGTTCGTATCCGCTTTTGTCCCGCAGATTTTTCTGCCGCTGTACGGCTAATTCGCAGCTATAATAATAATTTAGCAATTGTTGCAACTGCAAAAAAATAGGGAGTGAAGGGACATAAGACTGTAAATTTAATTGGTACCCAACGTTTTATAATCAAGTGCTTTTATTCGTCGGCTTAAAAACTTTTAGACTTTTAAACTTGATTGGTTGGTTTAAGCTAGCAGTTTAAAGAATTACATTTATCATAATTGGTGATGTACACTCCATTATCTTATCCCTGAAAATCTCTATTAGCGGCTGTCGTTCTCTTGAAAATAGGCAAAAAGCGTTCCAGTTTTCACTTGACGGTCTGTGCTGCCAATTTTGCCGCAGGTTTTCGCGGAATTGCAATGATAATATTGTGTGTGTGTGTGCTGTACGTTACCTTTTGCATGTTTAAATTAGCATAGCTTCTCTATATGTATGTCCGTCTTAATCTATATACTAAGTAACAAGGTGTCTATTTGTCTGCCTGTTTGTTCCTTAAGATCTCGGCTATAAGGATCGTTATAAACTATCGTAAAGGTCCAGGTGTGGTTTCAGGCTATTACCCTTGAATTACTCCCCAAATATTTTAAGCTAGAAATGTAGGAGTACAATCCAACCCCTTCTTAGGAAGAAACCCTTAGATAATTTGTACAAACAGACAAAGAATTTATAGGGGATTAAGAATATACCAGCTATGCTATTTAAAATCCCTGTCATTCTTGTTTTTTTTATTGCATTTCTTTGGGGATAGTGAAAAGGGTTTATTATCTTGAAAAAAAAATGATCAAACTAATCAAACGATTTGTTATTCCATTAACATTTTTATGCACTAAGAATTTAATTATATATTCAAGTTTTTGCCAAGAATAGGACAATGAATGCTAATTTAATCTTTCCCCAATTCTCAAAATTCTTAAAAGATTTTTAGATGGCCAAACAATTTTCTGGGAAGTTTATCTTTGATGCTAGTAAAGTTTTAGGCTATTTTATGAGAGAAGGAAGGTTAATGTCAACTGTCCCAAGAAAGTAAACACCATTTAAATTTCATACCTATTTATTTATTAAAGAAGTTTAAATAGAGGTGTCAACCCCCCATTTTTTTGAGGTCCCTATAGGCTAAGGGAGAAGCCAACTAATAATATTAAAAACTACTTAAAACAACCTTTAAATACTTGTAGTTAATTCATTTTAAGAATAGGATATGAATTAAAGCAAAAACGGCAAATTGTGATTGATTCTAAGTAGCCAAAATACTAACGAAGAAAAATCCATTTTAAAATATGCTATTCGTTATATAACTACGCAAAAAGAGCTACTTTGAGGAACTTTTTAGTTACATGTAAATTATGTTTTGTAATTTAATCTAATAACTATAATAGTAAAGTTTTTTTTGTTTGTAGCTACATATTTCGATAACCACTAAAACGGTTGAGTTATCTATACTAACTATCAGCGAGCGAGGGGACAATAAGCTATTAATTCACTAGACCCCAAAGTTTTATAATAACATTTTCTTATTCGTTGGCTTAACAGATTTGGAGACTTGTAATGAATATTGATTGCTTGGTTGATTCATTAAGTTGAGTGTCCAAACGTTTCAACTACTAAGAGTAATCTACAGAAAGGGTAATTTTATGTATAATAACTGGGGATGTACATCAATTTATAGGCCATAGTCTTATCCCTTTAGATCCCTGACTAGCTATACTCTTTTGATATACTTTATTTTTACTAGCGGCTACGCCCCTAGAGGCCTCTAGTGGCACTTTGTTTTGTGTTTAAAAAAAATAATGTTTGGTGTTTTAAAAAAATAATACGATACCTTGCAATGTTGCGAAGGAGTCTCTATCAAATTTCTACGATACTTTGCAATGTTACGTAAGAGTCTCTATTCGAGAAGAAATTTTTTTGATTTATTGTGTTTTCTCTTGGGAGGCTGGTAGTACCCTCCCCCTAAATAGTTATAAACCTTTCCGGTACAAACACACAGACACACAAACAGACAAATTGACATCCTGTTACTTTAGTATAAGGATTTAACATTACCTCTGGCTGTCCCTTAATTGGATTTAACTTTTTTGCCCAAGGGGAAATCTCCGCCAAAAATGTTTCCAAATTTGGGCGACACATTTTTTTTAGATTGGAAAATACTTTTTATTGCTACTTAATGTTGGATTCTCTTATTGATTGCTGGAACTCAGGGATTCTAAGGGATAAGACAATGTATATCCCCAATGATGTTGAACAAAATTACCACTAGATTTAATTAAAATACCCAAAGTCTTTAGGCGAACCAATGAGAGATCTTATTAAAAAACTTTGGGTACTTATCTAATTTACAGTCCAATGTCCCCTCCCTCCCTGTTTGAATTGCATGAAATTTTGATTAAGCAAGGGCACATGGATAGGACAATGTACAATAAATTAAGCTTCCAAGAATTTATTTCATAGAAAAGAGTCCACCAAAAATCAGCAAAATAGAACTCACCTGAAAGAAAAGATTTTAATGAAACTTTTGAATAAAGTTTAAGAGCTGATAGTGAACCAAAAATAAAGGTTAGGTTAGATATAAACTGAAGGTTGAGGAAGTCCCGTATGGTTAAAGAAACCCAAAGGTTATAGTAGTTATTTGCTTCAAAATGAAAGAAAAAATGTTATTATTAAAATGTTTAAAATAAACAAAATCAACATGCAGTAACATGCAAAAGTACATAAAATGTCTCAATCAATATTTAATAATTCAACCTGCAGAAAAAAAACAACGAGGACAAATATTTTTTTTTAAAGAATATATTTATCTCTCGATCCATAATTAAACTATTGCAATTTCAAGAAACAAAAAGCCAAATTCGGATGTATTATAGCTTTCAAATAAAATTAGAATACTTCATACTTAATCAATATCATTTATTTTATTTTGGGAGGGGGAAGGGGATGGGGGTGTATCATCCCTTAAGATGCCTGCCCCCCCCCCCCTCCACCCCCTTCTTTATTCTAAGAAATCCTTGAAAAAAATGGTCCATAAAATTGTAACCAAAATCGGCGATGAAAACTTCCCAATTATGCAAGAGTACAACAATTATTGGAAAAAAATGTTACAATATCCACAAAAAATCAACAATAGCCCCCCCCCCCCATTCCTTAAAAGGGGGGGGGGGATATATTTTATGTTATCTAAGACTTTAACAAAAGAGTAGACTGCTAAAATTTGGCTTTGCAGGAATTTATACGGAAAAATGTTTTTAAAAATAAGGAAAGGAAAGAGGTAGTCCTTAATTAAAAAGAGGGTTCATATTGTTAATAGAAAGACAATGGCTGAAAACCTCTAACGAGATTATAATTGTTCACATCTCTCTCAACTCTCTCGCTATCTCTCCCTCTCTCCCTCGCTATCTCTCTGACTGTCTCAGTAATAATATTCACAAACCATAAGACACTTTCACTCTCATGAGGTGTTTATTTAAAACACGACAATAAATTTTCATCATAGAAAACTAATTAAAGATTATGTCTAAAACTCAGGCAGCTACTGAGTTTTGTATATTGATTATCATCAAATTATGTTGAACAATCCAAGTTAAATGAACAAGCAAAAAACCTTGTTTAAAGTTTCAAATTTTAAAAAGATAGAATTATATTAAGAAAAAGTCAAATGTTCCCAATAAAGCACTTTATTATAAGGTACATATCCTATTATATAAAGTAGTAAGCTTTTTATGTCTGTAGCGAAGGATCTCGCTAACCGCTTTACCAATATGGTTCTCCTTTAGACTAAAGCTTCTTAAAAGTCACGAAATGGCTTTAGGCTATTTTTACCCTCCCAATAAAAGATGACCCTACCTGAAATTTGTTTTTCTCAAATTGAAAATAGAGGGGGGGGGGATTGTTTTTCTACCTTCAACCTTCAGTGCCCCTAAGGCTTCTAGTGGGCACAGCCGCTAGTTTTTTAAAAACTAATAAGATGTATTTTTTTTAGCTGTAAAGCTGGAACACCCCTTTTTACTTGTGAAATATGTATAAATTATGAAATAATATGAATACATATGCAGAACATATCAGCAGGGGGCACCAAAATTATCTTGTAATTTGGGATATATTCAAACTAATACATCTTACTTGCATGCAGGGTTAGTGCCAGGGATCTTAAAGGATAAGACAATGAACGATTAATTGACATACATCCCTAGTATGGCAAACAAAACTACTCCTTCTGTAGATTAAGATTATTGGTTAAAAGGTACCTAAAGTTTTTCAGCTACATAATAGGATAGTAAGAATATAAAACTTTGGGTACCAGTGTAATTTAAAGTCTTATGTCCTTTCTATGTCTGGTTAATACTGTCAGGGAATGAATAATGGCACTAAATGAATAATGACCCTCCATGTTGACACTCTATCTAAGGTAGTTTATTCAGATATTTCATTTTTAGATTTTAGGACATATTTAAAAAACAAATACCCAAGTAAACTTTTTCATAAGTCAAAATAACTATCGATCAATGCATATTTAAGATGTTTATCATTCAAAGTAACAGGATATCTGGCTGTCTGAGTGTATGCCACGGGTATCTCCAATAGGTTTGACAGTATTTTAAGGGAGGGTAACTCACCCCTTCCAAAGACATTTAAACTAGAAAACAAAAAAAAACGCCCCAAAAAAATTATTAAACAAAATTAATCCAAAGTAATATAAATATAAATAAATCACTAAATAAATGTAAAAAGAGAAAAAATGTAGATTTTTTATTTAAGGATAAAAATTATGGAGTGTTTTTTCGCGGTTGGAAGTGGTAATCAATTTTAAGTTAGAAACTATCGGATAAAGATGTGTTTTCTGAAAAATATTCATGGTTTATCATTATGTGCTTTTAATAGTTATATACTTAGAAGGCTGTTACGCCCCTAGAGGCCTCTATGGGAATTTGAGGGATGGTTTTGGGGTGTTTGACCCTACACTTTCAATTTTACCCAAGAAAAAGTAGAAAAATATTTTCGGGGGTGGGGTAATTTTTTCCATGGGAGGTAGTTATAAGCCCTCCGTAGACCTTAAAAAGCTTCATTGTAAAGGAGAACCATATCGGTCAAGCGGTTATGTCACGAGTATTTGATAACATATCAGCAAGAACCACTTTATTTTCAATAATTCCTTTCGTTGTCTTTGAGAAGCTGTAGGAAGGAAAGTCGTTGATTTATTTACTTTCCAACTGCAAGCAAGCAACCCCATACACTATGGGCAAAAAATAGCGATTTTCGTCATTTTTTTCCTGCTATACTTAAATGGATGAAATATGCACTATTGGTTAGCAAAATTCTTATAGTATGATTCAAACATTTTTAAAAACTTAAAAATATTTTTATTTATATAAAAAAATCGATTTTATTTAATTTTTAAGTTTGGACCATTGACGACGATATTTTAAATTTCATACTTGCCTATGGAGCTTTAAATATTTTATAGCAGACAGAAAGCAACTTGTAGCAGACAGAGTAAGATTCAGGGGATTATATAAGTAGAAAATCTTAAAGTTTCACTAGTTTGGATTATTTATTCATACTTAAAAGGTGTTAATTCATAAATTGAGCCGCTAATTACTGAATAATGGGCGGGTTTTATTGTGGGGGGGGGGGGTTTAATTAAGATGTGTAATAAAATATCAAAGGCGGCAATTTAAACAGTAATGACAGAAGGGACAAAAGGATGCATTAAACCTATCATAATTACAGATTAAATTTATTAGGATATAAGTCATTTTTATTAAACTCAATAGCATATCAATAAAAAGTTTTTTTTAAGGGCCTTTAATAAATCAACATAAAAATAGACATTACAAAATAGTTATGGCATTGCTATGTATTTGCTACAGGAATCATCATGCTTAGTTTTAAATTGATAGGACAATTCTAATTTCTAAAGGGCTAAATTAATTTTAGGAGCTATCCATTTTACACGGTCGGAGCCTATATGTAGAAAAACTTCGAAATAAAAAAAAAAACATTATTTGAATCCATGAATAAAGATAGGCTATATTAACCCTTTCAACCCTTCCCCTTTCTTAGCACTAATCCTTTAATTGAGAAGTTTTAAACTAAAATTTAGACCTATAATAACCTCTTATACTACGGTTAAAATTATCTCGGAAACTTCGGTGTTCTTGCAAAACAGCATTTTGTAATTTATCATAGATAGGGTAGAAATCTTGAGTAATCACACACAAAATAACAAAGAAAAAGAAAAACAATATGAATCACAGGTTTCAAACTCATTTTACATTTTATATATTCATGTTTTATATATACTATAAAAAAGAAAAAAGTTTCTAATATCATTTATTCATTAAATTAAGTCTTTGAATTTTATTTAAACAATTGCTGTTTAAAAAACTTTGTCACCTTGATTTCAAATAATTAGTAAATGTCAATGTGTAAACAATGAAATATGGATTAAACTTAATAAAGATTTATGACTTTATATCCTACCCTGTGGTGTAAAATGATATTAAGGAATTTATGACCAATCCAGGAGATAAAGAAAGGAAAAGAATTAAATGATGTAGAATTACGGAAGTGGTGTTCAATCCAATCTGCAAAAATGAATCATCTTTTAAAGTTTGAAATCAATAGAATGATTTATATCTAACGTTCCAATTTTATGATTAAATAAATCCATATTAATCGACCATTAAAGTAGAAGAGCTGTACTGTTAAAAAGGAAGTATTTGCTTATAATGCTGGTCAATATAAGAGTTTATTTAAGTATTATTATGCATACCTATTTCACATTTGTATTTGCTTTTAAATGATAATTTAAAAATACATACCAAAGTACATATTAGAATATTCATGTATAACGCTAAAATGTCTATTTCTTGCTTTATCATATAATGTAAAAAATATTTGTCTTTTTTAAGAAACATATAAATGGAAAATTTTAAGCCCCTCCTCTCCTCTCAGTATGATAGCCTCGTTATCAAGTTTTAAATTCCCCTATACGTGACGACGGTCATCTGAACATATATACATATACATTTATGCAATATATTACAGATGTTACGACATACATCGTCTTACTTTTATTTTTCTTACAAAATATATCATTTTAATGAGTATTTTTAAGCACTAATATCTCCGCTAGTCGGCAAAACCGAGAAAAATGCCTTAAGTAAAGCTAATTCCTCATAATCTAAGCTACAAAATGGTGTCAAAATTTTTTTGAGAAAATGTGAGAAAAAAAGTTAATGTTTTTGATTTGCCCATAGTGCCATAGTAATGTCATAGGCATTTTACACATTTAATAATATTCTTCAAAACCGAAAAAAAAAATTAGGACAAAGTTAGGTTAAAAGCAAGGATTCTAAGGGATAGGACAATAAAAGTAAACAAATAAAATATCTGAAATTCATTCTAATTAGGTATTGGTTGAACAGTTAGGACATTGCTGAATTTAATAAAAGTATAATTTTAAGTCTAACTCCTTTGCTTTTATTCATCTAGGTATTAACACCAAGCGAAAATGCTATTTATTCTTTAATTTCTATCTTGTATGGACACTGATTTTCCATAAAAGATAAATGTGCCAATATTAATCATTGGTCTTTATATTTCATAATCATTTCTCCTACTGTTTTGTTAAAAAATGTTTTTTTTTTCTATGTCGAATTGTAAATAAAAATAGGTCATAATATTTTTTTTTGTAATTACACTAAGCATTTAAAAAAATGGCATCTGAGTAAAACTGTTTTGCCTTGCATATTACTGTATGTTCTATTCACTATTCAGCTACGACCACCCTATTAAATGCCGGAAAGGGAGAGTATAATGAAAAATAAACTGATCTTAATATCCTTTTAACATTTTCAAATGCTACCATAGGATAAGATGAAAATTTAATCTAGTCCCCAATTATGTTAAACAAAATTACCCTTTTTTCGATAAAATCATTGGTAGACACTGCTAGTTTGAACCAACCAATGAAGTACAAGTACCCAAAGTAAGATATATGTTTATGAAACCTTGAGTACCAGTATAATGTAAATAAAGATTTATTATCCATTGTCCTATCCCTGAATTCCTAAATGAATGGCCTTCATCATAAACTTTATCCTTAAAATCTAAATAAATATTTTCGCATAAGAGCTGATAAAAATCAATTTTATGTAGATTATCAGGGGCGTAGGGAACATAAACGTAGGGACTATAAATTACACTGGTACCCAAAGTTTCATAACTACGATGTATTATTTGTTTGTTGAATTTCGATTTCTAATCAGTAATTTGAATCTACAGAAGGTTTTATTTTTTTTATCATAATAACATTAGTAATGTATATCAATTTATCTCACATTGTCTTATCCCTTAAGATCCCTGCGTTTATGTAGATTATTGACCCCTGTACTTGAACTTTTAATCATTGGGGCATTAGAATTCAATAACTAGATTGCTTGAAAATATTTGTTTTTGAATGGAGGAAAAGTTAAAGGCAAAATATATAATATTTAAACTGGTAGCAATTCGTCGACATTTCCATAGAATGTTTGAAAATATGGAATTTAATAAAAGTAGCCCTAGCTGATTTATTAGCGACTTACACTCTATGTAAGTCATTCTAAGTTAACAATACTTCTATTATCAATTTTAGCTTTGTTCTTTAATAAGAATTTTACAACTATATCAAACGTTTTATGAAAATGTTGGTTAATTTTAGTTATTTCTTTCTTAAAATATGCCTTACCCTCATTAGAAGCGCAGCTACTAATTAACTAAAGAATGTTCGTGCTTAATTTCGTCTATCTGAACATAAAATAAATGACGGTTTTTAAGCATTTAATATCTTAATATCACATAAGTTCAATTGTTTTATTGAAAATACCTTTTTTATTTTAATGTATATGAGCTATTTTTTAACGATATTATTCTTATGTAAAATATAAAACAAATTGTTTTTAAGGATAGCTAATAAAAAAAATGTGGATGTGTGTTATGACTCAGAGAGGAAGGGAACAATAGTACTGTTGAAAATAATTTACAAACTTTGTACTACTAAAAAAAAAGCACCTCCAACAGTTATAAATATATCTCAACCATAATATGTAAAATTAGTAACTACTACTGCTAAAACAGAATTCCACTATCAGTCTTTGAGAAAAATTAATAAAATTCTATTGTCCAATCCCCGAATCTCTGGTTATGACTTGAACATTTTTCTCCCAAATCATTTAAATAATCATTAGTAATCAATGATATTAATCATCATAGAGGAAAAATTAATTTGATTGGACCATTGCTGTTTTTGCTACTCTATAAATAATGTATGACTGTAGGTCTTGTAAGTGAGAAACACAGCCAATTTAATATTCTTTTAAAATAGATAAACCTCCTCTGGGCCTCGAGAAGCTTCGCTGTAAAGGAGAACCATATCGGTTCAGACCCGTAGATACACACATATCCTGCTACGTTACTATAAAGAATAAGGACATACTGCTAATGTCCGATCCTTGAGGATTTTTCATCTATGGTAGATCTATGATATTAAAGGGTTTGATATATGAAAAAAAGTAAGTCACGTTCCTATGCTCTAAAAGTACACCCTTCTATTTTAGCTACTTGTAGAAATTAAAAGGTTTAATGACAATATCTGCCAAAAAAGATGAATATGAATTGCGTAGTTTTAATTTGTTAATTAACTACATGAATTTGTATGCCCTCCTAATATCTGTTGTGTTATTTTTTTTATTTTATTTTCGTGGAAAATTGTCTGTAATACGATGCTATACATGAATTTTTAGTATTAGAATCGGTTCTAATCTAGCGGATATTAATTGGACCTTAGCATTAAGAGATATAAGTTTTCCGGAATTGTAATGTAGGGAGTAGATTTGAAATCTGCATCAAATTTTAAGGATTTTTTTATAAAATTCGTTTTTTGTATAATTCTTTATCTAAAAGCGGAAATACAAATTAAGTTAATTAATTTTGGCATCTGTGATTGGTGGATTTAAAAAATCTGCGCTCTGATTGGATGTCGTACATCATTCAACCAATTAGAGGGCAGGTAGTTTAAAATCCACCTATCCTATTGGTCAAAATTAATTAACTTAAAATGTATTTTCGCTTTTAGATAAAGAATTATACAAAAACGAATTTTATAAAAAAAAACCTAAAATTTGATGCAGATTTCAAATCTACTCCCTACATTAAAATTCCGGAAAACTTATATCTCTTACTTAGCATTCTATAAGAATTATATTCCCGTTTTGTTTCTCATTAATAATTTAAACAAACATCAATGTACAAATGGTGTTTATCCATTTCCGCACATGATTAACAGTTTCAAATTTTCACAATTGCATATTATTACAACAGCACAAACTGTTTATTCATTCTCATTATCAAAACCCAGGGGATTTAAAGGGAAAAGACAATTGCCGATAAATTTGTATCCCCAATATTATTACACAAAATTACCCCTTGTTTAGATTGCAATTAGTAGTTGAAACGTTTGGACACTCAACTTAAAAAACCCAACCAATCAAAAGTCCTTAAAGTTTATGAGCCAACGAATAAGAAAACGTAATTGTAAAACTTTGGGAACTAGTGTAATAAATAGCCCACTGACCCCTCTCTCTCTGATCAAAACGCCCTCTTATTTTTTGATATTGTGTTTTTTTTTTGGGGGGGGGGGGTGAATACGAAACACTATGTAGATGTGTTAATGTGCGGATGTGAATACACACTTATTTATACATCCAACATTGAGATATTCGAAGAAAATATCCTTAGGGATAGTAATATAGAATAAGGATATAGAATATACGTGGATATTATGACAAGAGAAAAATTCTTGTCAAAGGTGCGAACATGGAAATTAATTATTGGTCAGTTCGTTCATCCAGTATCAGGGGAGGGGATGTGGCAAATTGAGGGGATTAGAGTTATTGTTTTTTTGCACGCTGCGAGTTTCATTTGATTAGGAGAACATGAAAATCTGGTGTAACATCCAAGTAATAAAATATCTGTTAAGAAAGTGTTATATAATATATGCATTTTAATGTCTTATAGCATGTCATAATTGTTATCAACAAGTAGAATATACAACAGTCTAATTAATTTTGAGGCTTTATAACTGTATATTAGTTTAATGTTTAATCTTTCTATTGCTACTTATTTAGTAATTGCTTTGATGTTTTAACTTGATAGTACTATTCTATTTGAGTATGAAGACAAATCATAATGGGATAATAACATAATTTTAAGGATATTATTATAACAAAATTTATTGGCTATTAAAAACTTTTTAGTAGGAATATAAATATACTTAATAGTCAGAAAATTATCATAAAGAAATGTTAAAGATTTTTTTTATTTAAGGGGTTGCAATCGCTCTAATTATAAGAATCTATTGTAGAAATTGCTGTTAAAACTGATTATACATTCATGTCAGCATGTTCAGACTGTCTATCTAATCATGCAGAGATAGGTATTATGAAACTAGGACAATTCTCATCATAAGTTGCGTAGCAATAACAAGTAAATAATGTATATCTAATCATGTAGAGAGAGGTATATTGTGAAACAAAGACAATTATATCCATAAGAAGGGCAGCAATAACAAGATACAATAATGTAGATATAACTGTGTTATTAAATAAACATATTACAGGTATGTAAAGACTAAAGTATACTGTAAAATAGAATTTCTTCTCCTTTCAATTAAAAAATAAAACAATTTCTTAGCTGAGAGCTAATATGTGCGTGTCTATTATGAATATTTTTTAATTAGCGGAAAGTTTTTCTTGCGAAGAAAGATCTCTAGATGGTAATAGCTGGTAATCTATGTAAAATACGGTCACGAAGTATTAGAAAAACAAACATAATAAGTGTGTATTCATTACAGCGAAAACACAATAGCAAGTTTCAAAGTATTGTTACATATAAGTTAATAGCACAACATATAAGTTAAAGGCACAAACACATGGTTAAGACTGAGGATGATAAATACTGAAGATTTTGCCTTTTAAAGGACTATTTATTTAACTTTTGCTATTTTGATATCTTTTGCGGACGTGATAATCCACTAACTAACATATAAGAGGTCAGAAAATATCTAAATAGGGAGAAACTTTAGGATGGTGTTTTCTAAAAAACAAACAAAAATATTAAAAGATTTAACTTTCCAATATAAAATATCAAGCATTTATAAGATCTTACTATTGTTGCATTGGTCGTTCATTCTTTCATTGCAAGACCTTTGTCTGAAAGTTTTTTTATTACGAATATTTGTCAATTTCCCGCTGTATAAAAATGCAGTGTAACTTCATGTATACATTCTTTTTATTGCTTTTTTAAAATGTTTTTTTTTCTGCTTGTTTTAATAGGTTAAAATTTTCTGGAAAAATTACGATGCCTTTCTCTTTATCATTAAGGCCTTTAAAACAAAATGAATGCCCATATGAGCGCAGCAATGTAGAATTGCAACATTTTTTAATAACCCTAATTATGATTAACAAAATTATCCCTTTTAAAGATGAAAAAAAGTTTTGACAACCTAATCCATATTCAATAAAAGTACAAATAGTTTTTATCCTACGAATAAAAGTTTGTATTTATAAACTGGGGACCAGCATAATTTACAATTCAATGTCTTAACCCTCTTTGGATTTTGTAGACTGACAATCTGACATACTAACAAAGCAGTATTTATAGAAAGGCCGCACTGCTAAAAATGTAAATCTATCAATGAGAAAAGTTCTAAGATTTGATGATCATACATTTACCACAAAAATCGATTTCTGATTAGGATTGAGTTTTTACGACTATTAGCTTAATAGATTATCATTTAGATACATAAATATTAGCATTTTTTTAATAAGGAGATATGTAAATAAGTTTATTTATTGAAAAAGCTCAGCAATGATACCTAAATAATATCAGTGAGGAGAGAGGGGACATTGGACTGTATTTGATACTGATCCCCAAATTTTATAAACGCGATCTCTTATTCGTATGATTAAACATTTTTCAAAAATTTTGATTGGGTAAAACATATTAACAATGACCAAACAGTTCCGAAAAAGGATTAATTTTGTAAATCATAATTACCACATTGAAATTGAGAAAGATTAATTCAATTTCTTTATTAATAACATTTACAGTACCCTTTTCCTTTCCCCCTGTCTAAGACACACATTTATGAATATAACTTTCCATTTTGTTTAATGTAAAAGAAAGTTGGTTAATAATAATTTTGATAATAATAATGTTAATGATAATAATACTGACCAATGATGCATATCATATGAGGTACTATATGCTTCCTTAAAGGTTTACTTCCCTAGCAGTTAGAAATTCTAATATAAAAGTAACAGGATGTCTATCTGTGTGACCCGATATGGTTCTCCTTTACAATGTAGCTTCCCGTATGTTTAGGGGAAGGGTACCACACCCTTCTCATGTCAAAAAGTCCACGTAAAGAAACTTAACCCCCCCCACTCAAAATTTTTTTTTTACTTTTTTCTAAAGTTAAAATCAGTGGGGGGGGGGGGTCGACTTTCCCCAAAATGCACTTCCGAGGTTTTTTTTGTGGATTATCCGCTAGTAACCAAAAAGAAGGGCTATTTAAGAAGGGATTGTACAATGTACATTGGACTGCAAATTATGCTGATTACCATATCTGCTCGCATATAGTTTTTTAAAAATTTCTGGATTAGATTGTCTTTGTTAGCTTAGAACTTTATGGAAATATAAATTTTTGTTGTTTTTCAACCTTCAAGTTATATTTCCATGATTTACTGAATAAACAGATATTATAATTAAAAACCAATAATGCAAATATTCTTTTATTTTTTTTACAAAATACTTTATATTATTTAGCCATAATAAAAATATTCAATCTTTTAGTCACAGAAAAACATAGAACTATAATTTTTATGCAACATATTAGTGCTATTTTACCAAGGTTCTTAAGTGGTAAGACAATGAACAATAGAATGATTCTAATTACTATAGATTAAAATTATTAAATGAAAAGTTTGGAAATATATACCCTAAACAAATCAAGATTTAATTTGAAAGCCAACGAATGAGAAAACGTTTGTTAAAACTTATATTTAGTCTTTGTTATATCAAACATTATGAAAACTAATAACACTAATCTTCAAAAAAGTTTAATGGACAAAAAGTATAATGTAATATTTATGAACAATTAACGAAGATACCTAGTACAATAATGACAAGAAAAGTTATTTTGAAAAGCTAAAAATATTTATTGTAAGTTAGTAAATCAATGTGAAATGATTTTCGGAAGTCACCCAAAAATTAGAAACAAAATTATCAAAATGACTCTTTTAAAATTATTTGATGACATCTTTACACCTTTTATATGATTTATTTGAGTTTTTTTTATAGCGTAACTATTCTATAACAAGGGCATTTCCGTTTGACAATAAGTTGCTTATTAACAGATTTTCACAAATGGGAAAACATATAGGTAACGATTTATATTCAGTGATTTATTATCTGAAATATAATAATTAATTTTCTACTGTATTACAGTAAAATATTCTTTTTTCTATACAAATTTAGCTTTATTGCTTTATTATATATAATTAAAATTTTTTTTCTCGTATTCATTCGAATCCGGTGGATATGAACCGATTCTCATCCATACGGAAAAACTATGTCTAGCATCGTATTATATCCAGCTTTCTACGAATATAAAAATGTACAATTATAAGATTAAAATCAGTTTTTTTAGGCCCGAGGTGCCGAAGGCCGTTTATAATACGATGAAAGAAATAACTATTAATGTTATTTTCTTTAAATTTCATTTTGTAAAAAGGGCGGGGAAATAAAAACCGCAGAAAATTTTCGGAAGAAAGAAATATTAAAGTAAATGATTTTGGTTATTTGGTTATTATGGAATTTTGTAAAGGGAGTGAGAGGACAATAGTCTTTACACAAATCTACACTTCTCTCTTTCCCCCAAAAGTTTATTGGCTCTCAAACTCAGAACTTATCAAAGTGAGGAAGGGATTTTGAACTGTAAATTACACTAGTACCCAAAGTTTTATTACCATGATATCTAATTCGTTGGCTCAAAACTATTAGTATTTTCAAATCGTTTTAAGTAATAATTTTAAACTACAGAAGGGTAATTTTGTTTAGCATCATTGGGGTATACAATTTACACCCTAGATTATCAAAAGGTAGAAAGCACTTATTAGATTAGCTTCGCTACTAAAAAAACGCACCGTATTGACGTACATCATAACGGTCATTCATAAATAGTTGGTAAAAATATTTAATGTATTTTATGTTTACATTAGATTCACAAGATTAGATGGAGTGTTTATGGGTTTTATATGTCCAGTTTTTGTATACCTTTCCATCATTATACAAAAACGAGTACGATGTCCGTCTGTCCGTCTCTCTTTCTTTTTTAGGCTTAAGATCTCGTTAACAACTGAGCTGTCGAGAACATACCATATGATCCTGTGCTGGTTTTAGGCTATTTTCAATCATTTTTATATTTCTACTGTAGCGCTATTTATTATTTATTCTAATCCGGAATATTAGCTTGTTATTGGTGCGAAATAAGAAGGGACGTAGGGAGTTGATATTATATGGACAAGCTGTCTAAAAGTAACTCTATAATGCATACATATGAATGTTTAAGTTGTATCTCTGTTGAAAACAATAGAAATGGGGTAAAGATTTGAATGCCCCACCCCATTTCGTGGGGTGCGGCAATAATGCAGCAAATTCACACAAAGATGCCATTTCGGTAGGGAGGGGGCATTATGGGACTTAAAATTATAAGGTTCTCAATTTCTGGCTTAAAAAGTTTGGGTACTAATTAATTTTGGAAGTACAAACTAGCAGAGTCCAAACTTCACAATATTCCATTGTACAAACCCCTGCTTGCTAAATCATAGTTGGCTGTTTGTTGCATAAAATTGACCTTGCTGTTTCGTAGAAACCCCTCGCAAGATGTAAAACTGTACATGTATGCCTTTTTCTGAGGTACAAAGCGACATTGCGGACAGTTTATGCTTATTGCATTACCAGGGCTAAAGGGATAAGACGATTATTTTACAAATAATTAGGTGTAAATTTTGACTTTAGTAGACTATAAATCACGAGTTAAATTAGGAGTTATTTATCAGCCATTGTTACCTCCCTACCTGCAAAATAAAGAGACATGCTAGAGTAAACGTTTGCCCCAAACTTTTTCGCCAGTAAATCTACATGGCCAAGAAAGACTGATGTAAAACTGTATGTTGATATTATGTCAGCAAAATCCACTTTTATATAATGGTAAACATTAAACTTTAAAATTGAACTACATGCTATCCTATTATATAAAGTAGTAAGGTTTTTTGTCTGTAGCAAAGGATCTCGCTAACTGCTCAACCGATATGTTTCTATTTTACAGCGTAGCGGCTCAAAGGTCCAGGAAAGGTTTATAACTATTTTGTGGGAGGGTACCACCACCCTCCCAAGATAAATCGCCCCCTAGAAAAAAATCCCCACCCCTAATATTGTTTATTTTTTATTTCATTTCTTAAATATAATAACAAACAAATTCAACTCCCCCCTCCTAAGGGCCCCTAGAGGCCTCTAGGGCGTAGCCGCTAGTTCAAAATAAAGTGCTATTATATTATGCTGACAGAAACGCAAGGAAAAGCAGCTTTTATTCAGATGAATAATCCTTTCCTAGCTTAAAGTTTTGCCTAACCCCTGCAGGGTTCCTAATACGTCAATTGTTTCTACATACAATTGAACATATTTTTGCAGTTGAAAAACGGCATAAACCAACCCCGAAAATGTATTTCCTAAAATTGCAGTTGAGCAGTGTTTCCAGACAGTAGCGAAAATCTTAGAATTTCATTTTTTCATATCATTGTTCTTTTATATACGTAGAGGTGAATTTACAACCTTTCTTTTCCCCAAGCAAACAACAGGAAAGATTTACAACGCATTTATAGTTAAATAAATAATCTCTAAAATTTTTGTTTGGTTTTAATAACAAAATATATAGAAATCCAGAAGACAACCAACCAACATTATCCTTTTCTCAAGTCTTTAATTAGTAAGGTAAAATCAAAGCTAATGCTAAGCATGCTCGGTTTGTAAAATTGAAAACAAGAAATAAGAACATGAGGGAGATTCTTTAAAAAATTAGGATCGCAGCATTGCTGGTGAGGCAAAATTGTTTTTGTAAAAAATCCTCTAAAAGCACATACAAAATCTACAAAAGAGAAATAAAATCACAGAAGAGTTATTTTCATAGATTTTTGTCGATTTTTTATGTGATTTTGGAGGATTTTTCACAAAAAACAATTGTGCCTCACCAGCGATGCAGCAACCCAATTTTAAAAAAAATAGAATCCACCTTAATTTTTTACAGCCTAAACATTAATTTAGCAGTTTTGGATGGAGACACACCCGTCTAAAAGGGCTGAAGAATGATAAAGAGGAGTAACAGTATGAGCTTTATATTACTTTAACCTTTCAGTGTTCATACGATACCGTCACTTAATGAATTTTAATAGCTAATACTACGATGATTAATATTTTAAGCATTATTCTTAAAATACACCCACTAACTAAGAATATATTGTTACTTTTTAAATTGTAATCTAATCTTGCTTTAATTGCATATCTATATAAAAAATATTGTCCATTTTCAAAAATAAAAAACCCTTTTAAAAACTGCGCAATTTTTTGGTTACATGGTATGAGTGTTTTTTTTAACCTTTTGACATGTTTTATTCATTAAAAGGGGTGTAATATAACACTAATAGCGACCATAGTCACTATAGAGGGATATGGTAACCAGAGAAAAAATTATTAAACCCCCCATCCCCTTTCCCTCCCTTAAAAATATTTTATAAACGAATTTTTAGTGTAAAAAATATTAAAATGTTGGAGACAAAACCATTTTTATCAAGTGCCTTATCCCTATATCTTAGGAACATATTAGACTTTTAAACGCTAACAATCTCCTTTTTTAATGCTTTAAACATTTTTTTAGCATTTTAGTTCTATAATTCTTATTAATTTGACTCTAGTTGAAAATTATTATAAGATTTTTATCAAGTAAGTTATAAATACCTAGCCATGCTAAATTAAATTAAAGCTAAGGGTAAAGCAAATATAAACTTATTTTGTTTTGCTTGATTCAATTTTGCAAATGACGAAAAGCATAAATCACACGAATATTAATACATTTTTACACAAAGACAATAACACAATCATAAAGTACTAAAATACATGCTTTTAATAATCTATTCCTTTTCAAAATGCCTCTCCCTGCCAAATCAAATGTATCTATTAATATTCTAAATGTCTAAATTGCTTAGGATTTTTAAAGTGTATATTTATGCATATTTAAACAGCCATTGCTTTGGAATATTGATTTGAAATTTGTTTTTTTTTGTAGCGAAGCTACTTTAATATATGTTATCCATATTAATAAACTTTTCAACTAATATTTTTAATCTACAAATGGGGTAATTTGTTTATTATTATTGAGGCTTTATTTCATGTTTATTTTCTAATCACTTAAAATTCTAAAATTTTAGGCATGTTTTAACTACACTACAGTACTCGGTGAAAAAATGTGTTCTATTTTTATTTATTTAATTTTTTACTTGCACTTTTTTCTTTAATCTTTAACAGAAGGTCAAAAGAAAAATGAAAAACAAGAATGAGTAACATCAACCACAGCACAGCTTATGAATCATTTCGCTTTTCGCACCTTCAGGACTTTGCAATAGAAGTAATGTATTTTTTATCTTTAGGTGAATACTTTTTTCATAACAAAACCTTAAAAATGCAGGAATCATTCTTAAGGTATAAGACAATGGACGATAAAGATATACAATATACATCCCAAATGATAATAATTACATCTTCAGAAGATTAAAATTTTGGACACTTCTAGTTTGAAATCATTTAATCAAAATCCAATAAAAGTAATCAAAATTTGTCATTAAACTAATAAGAAAACTTGTTTATAATGTTTTGGTACCAGTGTAATTTACTACCCAATGTCCCCTACCTCCCTGTAAATATGTCTCCTTCCCCCAATTATAATGCAGACAGACAAACAGACTTTAAAAGCATCTAGAGTAGCTATGCTACAGAAAAAAATATACTTTTCCCAATTATTAACCCTTTAATGTACTGTGATATGGTCATGCGAAAACTGTTTACTTTTCTATACAAATATAAAAACAGCAATGCCATGTCATTGACAAATAAAAGATGTCCATACACATAAACACTAAAAATGATGTTGATAGCGAAGCTACTATCTAATTTATAAGAGGTTTTTGTCCGTCAGTTCTTCTACGGGGAAATGTGGTTTTCTCAGCTGATATTTATGAGAGTTTCCCTATTCCACTGAGCATCCAGTTTATAATTCATTTTGTCCACTTACAAAAACAGGGAATTATGTATAGGACACCATATATTAAAGGGATCTTAAGGGATAAGATAATGATTAATTGATGTACATACCCAATCATAATCAACAATATTACTTTTTCTTAATATTAAAATTATTGGTAGAAAAGTTTAAACACTACTAGTTAGTAATAAAATAGACATTTTTGCTAAAAAAAAGTATTAGCAGTTTTATTGGACGACTAAAAGGTGGCAAAATAGAGGTCTCAATTTCAAGCAAAGAAATTACATTGATGTTAATGTTGTATGTTATTGACACGTACAACAATGGGACAGTAAAATCAAGGTTGTGCAAAATTTGATTTTTGCTCTTTTTTATAATTTTATCTATAATTAGTATCTAGAGGAGGAAGGGCAAAAAGTAGACAAAAACCACCCCAAGACCAAATTTAAAAATTAAAATAGCGTAAAACCACCCAGGGACCAATGTCAAGCTTCTATAAAAAGGAGAACTCAATTGGTTCAGTCGTGAAACAAATCTTAATTTACAAAAAAAAACTTACTTCTTTTATAATAGGATAGAACTAAGGTGCCTTTAAGTTTTCCAACCATTAAAAACGATCTTAGGTTATAAATTAATGGCTTTTTTTTTTAATATTTGTGCAGCAAAATGCAGTACTTGTTATAAACAAAACAAATAAGGAGAATGAGTGTGGATTATGTGCTCACTCGGCACTTCGAGGGAAAGCACTAATATTGCCCTTTTTTGTGAATTCTAGAAACTTAACTTCATAATCATTACAAGACATAAATCGATTTTTAACCCACATTTTTGTCCAGATTAATCCATAGTGTGTTTTGATGAAAATTGTATGACATTGCTGTATTTTTATCAACAAAAGGATTGTGTGGATATAGATTATTAAATTTTTTTAATAAAGAGTAATGTTCAACATGCCCTACCCTGCGGGGCTACCCTGACCTAATATCTCTTTCTATTAATCTTAAAATCTTCAACCTACCAGAAGAATCAATATTCTATTTTATTTACGTATCCTTGTACAAATATCTATAAAACCACACTAGAAAAAAAAACATTATGGCCATTAGCGGATTTATGTTTTTTTTTAATTAAGCAAAAGTAAGTTAAGAAATCAACAATGCTAAAAAGTATTTAACCAACAAGAAACTATCCTCTAAACTAAATTAATAAGATATATTTTGTCTAAAGCTAAAATCTCGGAAAAATCTGGTCCGAATTGGATGTGAAATAAAATTCTTGGGGTGGTTTTAGGCTATTTATATTAAATCTTCCACAATCCAGTAAAGGCTAGGGGCGAAGCCGCTTGTAGAAAAAATAATAATTTTTTACCTTAACCTTTTTCTTGAACGTCACCCTTTTTTCAGTTTTTGTCTCACTTTTCATTTTAACTTTTAACATTTTGATTTGACAGATTTTTTCTTCTTTTATTTTTAAACGTAAAATTACAATTCTAACGTCTTAAAAAATCACAAGATATTTAGACTTTCTTCAAGGCATTTTTTCACCTAACCTTTGATATATTTTTTTAGAAAATAATCATTTTCACTAAAAAGTCAGTGCAATTTTTCTTTATTTAATGTGCAAATTACATGGTATAATAAACCATAAAAATGGTTTAAATGTGCGTTTGTTCTAAAAACAGTTAATCTTTGCGGAAAAATTCTCACACTTTCGCTACTTTTTTTAGCACCAATTGTCTCTTGTGTGTGTCTAATGGTCTAATCAGCAAAAAAATATGCAAAATTCCCGCATAAAAAACACTCGCTGAATTAATAAAACAAGAATTCACTACGCGCATGCGCATTAGGTAATTGATGCGCCGTGCATGACGTTATGTGCGCTACTGGTTCGTAAATGATCGTTCGTAACAGAGAGAGCGTAATATGTGCTTGTAAGCGCGATTTAATGCGCTCGCACAGGGGTGAGTTTAGACATATGTTTCCGCGCGTTAAGGATTATTATTAAACAATACTTTATAGGGGGGGGGGGGAGGCATACCCCCCCATATTAGATAAGGTTAAGGAATTATTATATCGGATATAACATAATCTTTAATTTAAATAATTATATCTTATATAGCTACTCTATAATTAGGAAATATCTGTCTGTCCGTGCGTCCGTTAGAACAATCTGAGATCTGATTACTAATAAATTAAGGCTGGTCTTTTAGTTTTAAACATTATTGTTATAAATAATTACACGAAAAAATCAGTAGTCAAATCGATTTAAAGGTTCAAAATAAATAAAGAAATTTCGGGTATAGTCCTTTCCACGACATATCTCCATAAGGAGCGATTCTTCGTATTTTTCACAGTAGCTTTTCTCCTATTTCTAGCCCCTGCGGGGGGCTCTAACCCTGCGGGGCCATTTACCTAACCCTGTGGGGCAATCACCTAACACAATATAACCTAACCTAACCTAAAATAACCTATAAAAAGCCATTTTAAAATTACGAAGAATCGCTCCTTATGGAGATATGTCGTGGAAAGGACTATACCCGAAATTTCTATAAGAGGATAAACAAAAAATAATTTTCCTATGCTACCAAGGCAGTTATTTTCACTAAAACGTCGAATCCCAAAAATTGCTTCTTATAGCATAGCAACCCTATAGAAACACTAATTCAGAGACTGCTATGGTAGGGAGAGGACATTGGATAGTAAATCAAATTGGTATACAAAGGTTTGTAATCACAGTATCTTAGAAGCTCGAAAGTGTGGGCTACTTTTATTTATTGAATTTGTATTGGTTTGTCCAATATTTCAACCAATTATTTTCCTCTACATTTGGGGGTAATTTTGTTTGTTGTCATTGGGAATGAATATTAATTTATCGTCCATTGTCTTATCCCTTAATATCACTGGTTACTGGTGCAACTGACGCTGCACAAACAAGGACAATTATGTCCTTAAGTAGCGCAGCAATAACAAGTTAAGAAAGAACATTATCCCAACATTTAGGGATGTCTATAAAAGTGCAATTCATGTAAGTTATTGTCTTTCCCGTATTCATTCGAATCCGGTGGATAGGAACCGGTTCTCATCCATACGAAAAAACTATGTCTAGCATCGTATTATATCCAGCTTTCTACAAATATAAAAATGTTCAATCATAAGATTAAAACAAGTTTTTTTAGCCTGTGCCTTCGGGACCTCGGGGCTAAAAAAACTAGTTTTAATCTTATAATTGTACATTCTATATCCGCGGAAAGCCGTTTATAATACGATGCGAGAATTAACTATTAAATCACTGAATTTGACATTTTTGTAACTTGCTTGTTTTTAACAATAATTGTTACTGATTCATTTTGTATAGCTTAAAAGACATACAGACAGACAAACATATAAAAAGGCTTCTCTAATAAAAAATGCAAAAAAAGATGTCCAAAATTTCATTCAGATTTTTTTTGCTAATTAGGACGCTGCGCAAAAAATGCGCGTATTAAAAAAATTATGCTTGCACTTGTAGCAGCGTAGTGGCTCTATAATAATTTAATTGAAATAAACAAGAGGAAGGGAAGGGACATTTGACTGTAAATTTTAATGATTCTCAGAGATTTATAACTTTTAATCTACATAAAGGTTAATTTTGTTTATTATTATTGAGAAGTAAGATGAATATCAATTAATAGTCCATTGTCTTATCCCTGGATATAAAGAACTTAAAATAACAAATTTATCAGATGCATCAAAGGGTCTATAATTTTTAATAAAGCTTCATATTGGTCCCCATTAAGAAATTCACACCAAAGCAACAAAAAAACCCTTTAAAATCTCAGTTTTAAATTTTAGATATATATTGATTCCATGACTGAAAAAGTAAGATAAGAGTAGCTGGCCTTCATTAACTAAAGGAACCCGTATAATTTTATAATAGTAAACACACATACCAAAAGAAGTATTAATTACACCAAAAACAAGGATGACATCGAAAACATAAAAACGAAGCTCAACAAATCAGACGAACTAACAATAACATATATAGAGTGACTGTATTTCATTATGATATTAAAAAAAAAACATTTTTACAGTTATAAATCTTTCTTAACCATAACCTTTAAGTTAGTAACTACTGCTGCTTCATAACGAAATATATTTCAAAGAAAAAAATCTTGATTATCAATCGCATCTCTTGTAGAAATGAATCAAGCAATATTAGCTTGGTCGTTTTAGAATCAAAAAAAATATCATATTATTTCGAAAACACCGTAATCAACAATCGTTGAAAAAATACTATGAAAAAAATATCTACTAAGCACAATAGAACACGTTTTGCATTGCATGAAAAGTAAGGGTTAGCAAAAATGGTTTTATGTTACTTCCATAATAAAACCCTCTTTTGGATATGCAATATTATGTGAAGTTGTAATAGGAAAAAGTGGACTTCAAATTATTTTTTTAGTATATGTATACTTGAATGTAAATGTTATGTATACTAGTATAGATATATTTTTTAACAGAAAAATTTCAAAAAAAAATTTTAAAAAGGAATCTTAATTTTAGTATAAGATATAAATACATTTTTTTATTTCTTCAATTCATTACCTAATGAAGGATTAATTTAAAAATCAGAATTACTGTATATTTTTGTTAATAATATATGTACATATTAACCAGCCATATGTAAATGCGTTTGGTTTTATATTCCTACAAAAGCGTGAAAAAATGTACATCATACAGTAGCAACAGAATTTTATATACTATTATTTAATCAAAACTATGTAGGAAGCAAAAAGACAATTTACAATCCTTTTTCCCTCCAAGTTTACAACCTAAAAAGGCCAAATACAACAAATTAATTTTCTCCCTATTAAATCAGGGAAAAGGGAATGTGATTCTGACAAACAATACTAAGTGAAAATTTCCCCTCAACCTCCTTCCCTTTTTTCTCCCCTTCTTACCCACTTCCCTTGGAGTTCACCAAAAACAAGTTTTACTCCAACTTTACTCCAACAACATATTTAATTTTCGGCAAAAGCAGCCCCTGCTATTAAATGTTACTAAAATTTGGATTATTTTTTCAACTACTTGAGGGAAACACCTTGTAGTTTTGTGTGGATCCCATTGTACTAGGGTTAAGGAAGTGTCATTTTTAAGCCAAATTCATAGATGATATTCTTTTGTTAACAAATAACTTCATACGATAATCCTGTAACAACCAGGGAGGGAAGGGACATTTGGCTGTTATTACACTAGTCCCCAAAGTTTTACAATAACATTTTCTTATTCGCAGACTCAACAACTTTTGGGAATATTTTTGAATTTTGTTGTTGAGTGTCCAAGCGTTTCAACCGCTTATTGTAATCTAAAGAAGAAGTTTTTTGTGTATCATGATTGGGGATGTACATCAAATAATCTGCCATTGTCTTATCCCTTTAGATTCCTGTGTAAGAACACGCATACCTTGTTTTATAAAGGCTTGTATTCCTGACTCTATCATCAGATTTTATCATGTAGATATTTTTAAAATACATGCATACAATGTTCTGTAATCACTAGTAACCCTCTTTATTTTTCTTAATAGAAACCTTATTAAAGTATGTATTTTACTATTTGCTTCGCCCCTAGTATCTTGATGTTCTGTATTCAAAGGGGGTGGAGGGGATTAAAAATAGCCTAAATTCATCCCAAAAGCTATATGAAGCCTCTCTGATATGGAGAACATTTTTGATAGTTAAAAAACTGTATTTTTATTCAAAACAATTTATCTGCCTTTGTTAGTTTTTTCTCTTTTTGTTTTATGTACATTTTGGTTCTTGTTTTTTTGTTCAGTATTTTTAAAGTGGCCAGCATAAAGATAATAACGGTTTCCAAACTTTTATAAAAAAAATCATTCTTCAAGAAAATAAAATTTTCCTTTCATTTTGAAATAAAAATATTCAATAGAGATTGATGGCAAAGTGTCCCACATATGCCATAGGAAAATTTGTAATTTTTCGCACATTTTTTGCCACATTTCATGCAAAGATTGACTAATTAATTAATTTTATATTGACAAGAAATTTTCAGTAAGAAGGGGGTTGCGGCCATTGATTTAAAAAAAAAAGGAAAATTATGTTCATTAGGAGCAGAACATAAAAATGTGAAAATAAAAAGAAGTTATATCAATAGATATTCCAATACTGTAATATATTTTCATTAAAAGCAGAAAAATTGAGTCATTTTTAACTTAGAAGTCCAAAGATGGAAGTAGAAGGTGTTCATCTTACTTAAACTTAGAACCCTCTGATTCAATTCCCCTCAAAATTAAAACAAACAAACATTAGATTACCCCCTTAAAACCTTTAAAAACCTCATATAAACCCCCCCCCCATAAAAAAAAAGCATGGACGCCCTTGATTTTTAATGGTAATGTTTAATGCTATACCTCCTCTTTGTATGAAAATGAAGAAGATTAAGTTTCTAACCTAGTTTTAAACATTATGTTTAAGCTAAACAACAAAATTTTTTTAAAAATTGGCAAAAAACGGGTGTTTTTATTAAAAATTTTATCAAAAGGGAGATTGAAAACTATTTTGCATCTATAATTTTTATGGTGTACACTATACTGCTATGATTTTTCCTTCTTCTTTTTTACAGGCAGTTAGTTTTTCTTTTGGTGAATGTTAAAAGAACAGATGTCTACCAATTTTTAATGTTAGGTATTTTAAAACTATTGAAAAAGACAATTTCACTTTTTGAGGTATTGTAGACATTTTTCTCGTTAACGGTTCAATATTCTATAGGATTAAAACCGGTTCAAAGCTGTAAAGAAAACTCTATAATAAATTATAGAATTAACTAGCGGTTACGCCCCCTAGAAGCCTCTAGGGGCACTTAAGGTAGGAGGGGGGGGGGGAAGTCGACCTCATCCTATTTTAAATTTTAGTTTCAAAAGAGTAAAAAAATATTTATTTTTTTTTTTGGGGGGGGGGAGGAGGGCGAAGACACCCTCCCAAAAAAATAGTTTAAAACCTTCTCAGGAACTATAAGAAGCTTCACAGTAAAGGAGAACAATATCGATTCAGTGGTTAGCGAGATCCTTCGGGACAGACAAAAAACGTTTACTACTTTATATAATAGGATAATCATTATTTTTATAAAATCATAATATAAAATTATTTTAAAGAATTTGTCCTCTTTTTTTTTCTAAAGCTTTAAATAAAACAGAACTATAAGAACCCCCCCAACCCCCAAATTGTAACAAAGGAAGCCTTTCGGGTATAGATCAATTTACCCTCTATTGACCCATCCCTCAATCCCTAAATTTTACAGACAATGAAATCGAATTCGTCCTTTGAATAGATTTCTTTGAATCCATTTTTACTGTCAAATATTCTTTTAATGTCCTATACTACATCATGTACAGTAAGGCACATGAACAAATTGCTGTTTACTAATATATTGTTCTTTTTTCTAAACCTTGTAAATGTATGGTACGAATTCATTTTTGGATATATGAAATTTAAACCTTTTGAATATTATTTGTTGAAAAACAAAAGGATTAATATCCTATTATATGAAATAGTATCCTTTATTTAGCCTGAAGCTTAAGATCTCAATGACTACTAAACCGATGGGGTTCCTGGGCTTTAAATAGGTCATGTAATGGTTTCAGGCTTTTTTATTTTCAGGTTTTAGTCTATTTTAAGCTATTTTTCTTTCCTCTCTATACTCCTTTGAATACAACGCCCTTATATTCTAGGGGCGTAACCGCATGTAAATAGTAAAGTAGCTTGGTGTAAAATTGTCTATGCATAAATGTCTCGCAAATGGCTTTTTGTTTAATGCAGGTTTTAGGCTATTAACTGCAGTAGTAAACGATACTGTGTTCATGGATCTAATGGCTACGTATATGGTCTATTTTCTAAACAATTACCACTTTAGAACGGTGTATAATGTCAAAATCTGTCTCACAAATAGTAAACTCCCTGGTCATTTGAAAATTGGACCTCCCCCCGCCCCCCCCCCCCCCCAAGATTAATAGGTTTTCCCAAACCCGCGTCATGACAAAGGACGTTAATAATTGTACCTACTAGGTAATGATTTATCACATTTGGGATACTAACATTACAAAATTGGTAAATGCCTTGGTCTCATTAGACTTCATTAGCGTCAATGATTCTTAAGATAAGACAATAAGCGATAAATTGATGTAAACACACAATGATAATAAACAAAATTATCCCTTTGGTAGATTAAAATCATTGGTTTGAATACAGCTAGCCAATATTTTTCATAAACTAAAAAAAGTAATTATTTTAACTTTTGGAGCCAGTATAATTTTAGATAAAAAGTCCCCTCATCCCTAGTTTTCATATCTAAAATGAGAACAACATCTGGAAAAAGCGCACGCAAATCCAGGGGTCCAATTTGAAAAATACGGGAAACTGACACAAAAAAATTGCGCGATGTCTGGTATGTCTTTTTACAGTCTAAACTAGGCTATAACTCATATCCCTATACGGTTTTATATTTTCTAAAGAATAAGATATAGATTGCTTTTAAAAGCTGAAAAGTTTGTATTAAAAAAACGTAAAAATGTGAAACATCATTTTTATAGATTTCATTTGTGTCGACTCTTTTTGCCTCATATTCACTTTGACACAAATTTAACATATTTTATGGAAGGATAACCTCAAAACATAACCAAATCAATTTAGTAACGTTGATCACTTTAGTTTAGAAAAGACGTTTGTTTGTTCGAAACTTTGCCTTTGGGGGGAAGAAAGGGATCAAGATTAACCGCTGGACCGCTGGAGTTCTCCATTTTTGGGAAGCTTTACAAAGATCCCAGGATTCTTTTAGGCTATAGCTATAAGTCTGAGGCTGGTTTTAGGCTTTTTTGTTTCTGTTTTGTAACAAAAAGCCATAGCCCTCGGTGCTAGGGGCGCAACCACAAGTTCAACATTACACTAAGTATGTATTTTTCTTAAAATGAGTCTATAAGGAAAAAAGATAAATGCCAAAATGTTGAGGTTTTGTTATTATGTTCATACAAGCCAACCAAAGCATCCATTTTGGGTATAGTCTCTTTCGTGGCAACGCTTTTCGTCGTATTTTCACAGTAGCTTTTGATGGGTTATTTTAGGTTAGGATAAGTTACTTTAGGTGAATGCCCCGCAGGGTTTTGCAATTGGCCTCGCAGTGTAAGAGCCCCCTGCAGGGGCTAGAAATAGGAGAAAAACTACTGTGGAAATACGACGAAAACCCCTGCATTTTTACTAATCTTAATAAAATATTTCACAGTTCACTGTTTTGAAAATGTCAACAATGTCCATGAAACAGTTGTCCTCCATAAAAAAAAAACTTTTAACATAATTTTTTAAGCACTTTTACATAAACAATCAATTAAAAAAGACAACGCCTTTTCAAATTGAAATATATCATCATTTGACAATTTTTTTGCCACCAAATTAGCTTCTTCAAAATAAGACAACATTTGATCACATAATAAAGATAAATAATTTTCTTCTTTTTAGCAACGAATATGCTCTATAATCCAATTTTTCCGTCAGTCTGTCTATAACGCAAAATGGAGGAAATGTGATTTTCATGGCTGCTTTTTGGGATATACTGCCATTTTTATAAAGATAACATTTAAAAGGCAGACAAGTATTCTAGGTATGGCAATCTGTCAAATTTTAAGACCGGATTCGGATTCTTACAAGAGTCCGTCAAAAAAAATGGCGGATTCTCTCGGATTTCGGATTCTTATTTTTGGCGGATTCCGGATTCGGATTTCGGTTTCTAGCAATATTTTACAAGTTTTTCATAAAAAAATTAAAAATTTAAGTGCTACAAATGTCCTAAAAATTAATATTCTTGTTTTTTTCTATAATTTACTTCCGAGAATTGAACCAGATTTTAAATGATGATAATATTTGCCTTCAAAAAGGGGGAGTTGAAAGAAAAACTAATTTTAGCCTACCAATTAAGAATCCAAATCCGCTATTAAAAAACAGATTTCGGATTCCAAAATTGCCCAAAAATTTGGCGGATCCCGGATTCCGGATTCGGATACGGATTGCCAACCCTAAAATATACAACTTTTTTGGTCTGTCGCTCATACATCAAAAGATTTTAATATTTTGATATGAAAAGGTTTTGTGATTTTCCCTTTATCATCATATCTTTCTTTCTTTCTTGTTTTTGCTTTGCTACTTATGGACGTTATAATTTTCCCAATAGTAGAGTAGCTGCGATATCATAATATAATATTTTTTTTCAAATGTTGCATAAGATAAAAAAATGTTAATAGAAAATACTAAACCACAACAAATCACACTTCATATTAAAATTAGACGAAGCAAGATGTTTTTACGATGTGACAAAGATTCTCTATAATTAGGGTATGTTAGTCCGTACATGAGTCCAAAAAAAATTATTTCTTACTAAGGAACATTTAGTGTAGGGACTATTTTGAATATGAAACGCTCACACCCGTGCCCCCTCTCCACCAACATCTTTAAAAATTAAAATTGACATGATAATTAAAGTGTATGGAATGCTATGAAATCTCGACTAGATAAAATATTCAAAAACGATCTCATACAATAAAGATAATAATTTAAAATAGCAAAAATAATTTAATATTCATATAGTAAGAACTATTTGGTCCATTCAAGGGCATGTTTTAGTATTGCAAACAATACAGTTGGGGGCAAACAGTTTTTTCTTTAAAAGAAAATTTCCTTATTACAGCTAAATATTCTTCAAAAAGCCAATAATGATTACCATAATATTTGGTTGTTTAGCGGACACACCTTGTGTTTAGTGCCAGATTTTAACATTTAAAATTGATAATTACAACATTTTTATAAGGATTATAATTACTAAGGACTAAATATTTTATTGAGAATCAAAAAATCATTAACTTTATAAACTTAGTATCAAGGGGGATGAACAATTGATCAGAAGCATCCCCCTCTCCTCACCCCAGGGATCTAAAGGGATAAAACATTGGTCGATCCCCAATGATGATACATAAATTCACCCCTTCTGTAGATTACAATTAGTGGTTAAAAAGTTTGGACACTAAACTATATGAACAAACCAATTCGAATTCGATAAAAGTCCCCAAAGTTGTTAAGCCAACAAATATGAAACGTTAATATAAAACTTTGGGGACTAGTGTAATAAGTCGCCTGATATCCCTGAACCATCTAACTTTTAACATTTTTTTCTAAAAACATTGGCGAATGATAATTATTAATTATGATTAAAGTGCAGTTTTCAAAACATAATTAATATTCTTGTTAAAAATTAAGTCATCAAGAAATTGCAGAAATCTAGTTTTGAATAGAAAATAAATGTAAAGCAATCATAAATAAGTTCTTTCTTTCTTTTATTGAATAAATGACTTTTTGTTTGAGATGTAAAGCAACTCGATGGCTAAGTAAATCCAAAAACATCCAAAACAAATATTTCTAATAAAAAAATTAATCTTAATTCTAATTTTTCCAAAAAGCAAGAATTTCAATGCAGGATTGTCCCTATTCCTGTATAACTGCGATATCTCTGCTGACACAGCGTCGCAGGCATGTCTCCAGGGATGGAGGGGACATTGCACTGTAAATTACACTGGGACCCAAAGTTTTATAACCATTTTATCTTATTTGTTGGCCAAAAACTGTTGAGTACTTGAATTTGTTTGTTCCAAACTAATAGTTGTAAGTATAAACCAATAATTTGAATCTAAAGAAAGGGTAATTTTGTTTATTATTATACGGGATCATTCGAGTATTGTCTTATCCCTAGAGATCCCTGCATTGTGTCGCAGTCAAGTGCATTTAAAACATTTTTGCACCAGGGTGGCCTTAAAACTTTTTCAGGGTTGCCAAATTTCCTATAAATCCTTAAGTAGTTGGATGCAAGTGTTTCCATTAGTAGCAGGTTTTAAGCTATTTGATCAGATGACAGTAAACTAGACTAACATCCAAAAAAATTGGGGTATGAGGGGAGAACATATTTTATTTTCAGGATAATTATATTAAATAAAAATGCAATTATTCATATGTTTAAAAATAGGCTTTTGAAATTTCTTGTGATGATTTCCCAGACCAAAGAGCACATTTTAGAATTCATATGTATAAGCAGTTGAGCTGAATGACTGCTTTTTACCCAAGTTCACTATTTTTGTATTTTCCTTGATTCCCTAGTTGAGAGCCACGAGCAGACGAATATCTGATTAAAATTCAATAGGTTAATGAGTCCCTCTCTCTCAGTTTTGCAACTTTTAAATGGGGAAAATTGAAAAATATATTTCTGCAAAACTGCTAAAATTATCGATTGCCAGATTGTTCAGATTTAAATTTGATTTCTTTCGTACAAAAAAAATATTCAATACCATAGTTAATTTGCCTCAATTAACGTCGACATTTAGTAAAATTAACACAAAAGTTTTACTATAGGGGAATGCATTGGCCTACTACTATATGCACCAGATATTACTTCTATACAAAGAATGTTCAATAAATGTTCTATTAACGTTATTTTTTTTGTAGGATTGAAGAAAATCTACAAAAAATATCAACATAGACATCTTTCAACGCGGCGCAAATTTTTTTAAGGGATAGAAAGGGGAGGTCATTGGCAGTAAAACTAATCTCCAACCCTTTCTTCCTCCCAATATATATGATCCAAATCTCACAAAAAATAATGGGGAAAAATAATTTATTATCCATTGTCTACTCCCTGATTTTTTTCATTCAATGCAAAAAAAATCAGGGAGTAAGGGAGGGGACAATGGGCAATTAATTCAATTTAAGAGGGTTCGCTGAAAAGCAATAAAAACCAGATTTTTCAAGTAAATTTTACCAAAATTGTAAAGGGATCATGGTAACCTAATTTAGAACAAAATTAGTTCTAAGAAAAAAATCATTTACTTGAAAATTAAATTATCAACACATCACAATGTAGTAAACATTCTGTAATTAATCACTAGAAAAATCTTGTTTAGAACTACCTCAACCCCTCTGATATATTTATAACTGACCCCTTAATTCAAGCGGTTCTTAGATTATTTAATACATAAATATCACAGTAGAGTTTCTATACATGAAAAGACATTTTCTTGGGAAAAAATATTTGTTAAAACCAGCGATAAATAACAAACTTTTCTGTCTGCATATTCAAGACTAGCTCAGCTAGTTAGCGGGGCATTGATGCGCAAGTCCCCAAAATCAGTAAGAATCTGCTGTATTCGTGCACATTCCCTTTAAGCCAGTCCCCAAAGTCTGAGACTCCTTGAAAATTGAATATTCGATCCATTGTCCCCTCCCTTACTCCCTGAAAAAAAATACTGTTTTATTTTGAAAGGGAAAAATGGGTCTAGATTTAAATTTTTTAATTGAACTGACATTTTAATTAAAATGGCTTTTTGATAAGATTATATTTTAATTCGATCAAATATTACATAAATTATAAAAAGACAACTATGTTCATAAGTATGTTTAAGGTAAAGATTTGTACAATTTAAAAAAATCATTATCAAAAGTAAAGGAGTAAAGAGACTTTGAACTGTAAATACTAAATTGCTTTGGTACCCCAAGTTTTCAAACTATGCTCTCCCAGATCATTCAAAACTTTGGGTACTCTTATTAAATTTGATCCTTTTGGATTTATATCAATTTACCATCCATTGTCTTATACCTTTAGATCCCTATTCCAATACACATTGATTTAATGACGTCTAAGCTTTTTATTTAAGGGGAGAATGGGGTTAAACTGAAAGGTTTAAAATTTTTTTTTTTTTTTTTGGGGGGGGGGGTTAAACACCTTTTTTTTACATTCTATGTAAATGATATCTATTGGCAGGGACGAGTTAACAGGAAATAAGTTTCAATGTCAGTACTTCTTTGCTCAACAATTTACAAACATCCATAGAGTCACATTCTGTCAGTCAAATAAATCATTTCTTAAGTGACATTAAATTAATGTACATACCCAATGTTGTTTGACAAAATTAATCCGAAAGTTGATTGAAATCATTAGTTGGGAAGTTTGGACACTGCTAGTTTGTATAAACATATCAAGATATAATAAAAGTTCCCAAAGTTTTTGAGTCAACGAATAAGATAACGCGCTCATAACACTTTGGGTGCCAGTATATTATACAGTCCAATGTCGCCTCTTTCCTTAGAGGCACAGGATAAACTAAAATCCTACTACAAATTATAATTAGGGTTGGGCCGGATATCCGATCTGGCCGGTTATCCGGTCATTTTGAATATCCGGCCGGATACCGGATATTAAAACTATCCGGTTACATGATATCCGACTGATTTTCGACGCCGAATATCCGGTTATCCGGCCGGATATCCGGTAATTTGCCGGATATCGAACGTTTGCCAGATATCCGGCCGGAACCTGATATTCAGGTTTAGAAATCAGCCAGATATCCGGTATCCAGCCAAAAAGTATCCGGCCCAACCCTAATTATAATTATTTAAAATAACCATTCTTATTGGAATTACTCTTTCGACCATGTAGAATAACATGAAATCAATCAAAACAATTTCATTGCAACTTTTTCCTTACGCTTGAAGAAAAAAAACTGAACAGTAACTCTTATACATATAAAACGAATAAAGTTGTTTCTCTGTTAAAAAATACATAATTTTTTTTTAGGTACAAGCCAATAAAAGGTATTTCTAGTAATAAAACTATTTAAAAAGCATAAAATACTACCGAAAAAATCATCACACTTTTAATGAATTTATAATGCGCCTTTGTTTTAGGAGAAATTTATGAAATATAAAGGGGTAGTTTCACGAAATGCATTTAAACTTAATTTAGTGAACCGCATATTTTTTGCTAGTTAATGGGTTAAAAGTCGATTTTCAAGTCTTGATATTTTAAAAACTACGTGGTAGAAAATTGAAATTCTTTCAAATATATGCCATATAAATGTAGTTTAACCAATTAACCAGGAAAAAAAATGCGGTTCACTAACTTAAGTTCAAATGCCTTTCGTGAAACTACCCCTTTGGTGTATTTTTTAACAAAAAAACAGAAATTCTAATAGGCAAAAGTGACTCATTCTGTATGTTTTATATTATCAACATACATTATATCAACAGAATACCATAAACAAATAAATATTAACTAAAAATCAACAAATCATGCAAAATAAAAAAAAAACATCATAAATTAAACAATAAAGTCATAGCTAGGACATTCGAAAAGCATGCTTTAACATTCAAAGACAAAAAATAATTAAAGGTACACATAAAGATAGGATATAAAAATAATATTTCTTTTTTAGCCATCAATATTTTCAAAATCCATTTTAGGCAATACATAGAAAAAAATTGTAAAAGGGTTGAATCACAGACAAGACATAAACATTAAGATATATAAGTTGGAAAGAATTTTAATGTTAGAGGGAGATTTGAAATCTGCATCAAATTTAAAGTTTTTTTTTAAATTCATTTTTTGTATAATTCTTGATCTAAAAGCGGAAATACAATTTAAGTTAATTAATTTTGACATCTGTGATTGGTGGATTGATAACTATCTGTGCTCTGATTGGAGAAGCTGAAGTGTCGTACATCTTTCAACCAATTAGAGCGAAGGTAGTTTTCAATCCACCTATCACGGATGTCAAAATTAATAAACTTAAAATGTTTTTTCCGCTTTTAGATAAAGAATTATACAAAAAACGAATTTTATAAAAAAAATCCTTAAAATTTGAGGCAGATTTTAAATCTCTCTCTAACATTAAAATTCTTACCAACTTATATATCCTAATAAACATGGATAGGGGATAAGTTGCGTGCTTAGAAGGAAAGTTTACATACCCTGTACCAAGCCGACACCTGCCATAGCAGCAAATAATATTACAGAGATTAATAAAGAACAAAAAATGTCCTATTGTTAGTATGTATTGGCTATAAAAAAAGGTTTCTTAAAATTAAATTAAAAGAAATTTTTGATTTTACAGAAAACAAAAATATTAAATAACCTTTAATACAGCCAACAATAAGAAATGTAAGAAATAAGGCATCTTTACTATAAAATATTGTGCGTCTCGGCATCAAAGGGTTAAATCAAGGAGTAAGTAAATAAGAGAATAACTTTGGGAAAAAAATTTATTCATTGAAGTTTAAAATAACTTTTTCTTTAGATACAAGTGGGGGGTAAAAATTGATATTCATCTTTTTGGGGAAGTTACTGTAGTTTTTCAGGAGCGGGGGGGGGGGTGGTTGAATTAAACTATTATTTACCTACCCCTAAATCCCTGTGTTAATCTTTGAAATAATAAGCGGCCCTATCCCCCAAAACAAAATGTGGACCATAAAAATCACATCTTTTTTTACAATAAGTTTTAGTTCTTATGGTAACTTTTTCCATGCAGGGCTTTGAAAACCATTACTATACCTAAAAAGGCATCAAAATTCCTTTTTAGTGATCCACTTTAAGTTTAGGGGAAATTACCCAATACTAAGTGCATAAAAGCATTGTTAAGTAAGTGTTTTTAGTGGCATAAGCTAAAAGTTTTGAAATATGAGAAATAGAAAGTCAAATTGAAGATAAATAAAAAAAAATTCTTGGCATTGGTTTAAAGATATTTTAATAAATAAATCATACATTGCACACTTTTATTTTAGTTTAATGTGAATTTTTTTGTAGCGTAGCTAATCTATAATTAGGACTCGTATGTACGTTCGTTATTCTGGAAGAGTATAAAAATAGCCTAAATAACTGTATTTCCTTGTCTATAGACGAATCTTTTTAAAAATAACAAAATATTGAATAAAATGCAGTTTTATTGTTATTGCTGCGCTTTTTATGGACATAACTGTCCTTGCTATTGCAGTTTAGTTTTAAAATCAATCAATAAGGAAAACATTTAATAGTGAGTATTAGTATAAGATAGTGTATTTCAAATCCTAAAATTTGATGATTCTTAAAATTAGAGATAAATCTGTTTCAACATACCTAAAATAGTAAGAAAATACATTAGAATATAATAAAAATAGCGGATAAAATAGCCTAAAGCCCACCAAAAAATCAAATAAAAAAAATAGCCTAAAACCATCCTGTAACCTTTGTGCATTAAAGAACTTAATCGGTTTAGAATATCAAAATTTTAAGCTAAAAATACTTTTTGTTTTGTTTTGCAAGAACGTTTAAAAAACGGTGGAGTTTAAAATTGACAAGTACAAAGATGGATAAGTCGACGCATTGGATAACTCACATGTTTAATAGGGTGGTTCAACATTTGGAATAGTTATTTCTGGCATCGTATTATAAACAGCTTTCCGCAGATATAGATTGTACAATTATAAGATTAAAACCAGTTTTTTAGCCCCGAAGTGCCGAAGGCACGGGCTAAAAAAAACTGGCTTTAATCCTATGATTGTACTTTTTTATATTCATAGAAAGCTGGATATAATACGATGCTAGACATAGTTTTTTCATATGGATGAGAACCGGTTCCTATCCACCGGATTCGAATGAATACGAGAAAATATGTTCGTTCGTCCCAACTCTCGTCCCAGAAAAAGATTTCATTTGACAGGGAGGGAGGGAACATTGGAATGTAAATAATACTGGTGTTCAAAGTTTTTTTTTATTATTGGATGGAATTTAAAACTTTGGGGAACATTTATACACATTGATTGGGTTGTTCAAACTAGCTGTACCCTTACTTTTCTACCAATACTTTTACAAAATAGAAGTGGTAATATTATTTTTCCTAAGTGGGGTTTTACATTAATTTATCGTCCATTGTCTTATCCCTAAAGATTCCTGATAATAATAAAACATAGTCTACAGTCCCTTAGGAGTTATTCTTTATCTAAGTACTTATCATTCAACAGACTTACACAATCAGAATAAAATTTATATTCTCTATCATATGTTCAAACGCTTTGCTATATTTAATAACTAGCGGTTTCGCCCCTAGCCTCTAGGGGCTTTGCCCCAAGAGATGATAAAAAAATTAAGGCGAAATTCGTAAAAGGACCAGGGAAATGCAAAAAAAGGACCAAGGAAATGTTCTGCAAAAAAAAGGAAAAAAAATGGGGGGGGGGATTTTTTTGTTTTTTGGGGGGTTGGGGGTGTCCCACCCCCCAAGAAAATAGTCTAAAAACACCACAGGACCAGTAGGTATATTCCCTAAAGAGTAGAATCCGATCGGTTTAGTGGTTACCGACATCTTAAGCTTCAGACGGACAGACGGACGGACAGACAGACAGACATCAAGCTACTTTGTATTATAGATTACATATACTTAATATGCCTTAAGAATTTTCTGCCACTCTAAAGTAAGACAAGGGCTAGATTTCTTTATCTTCACTAAGACTATGTTCTTTAAAAGAACGGTTAATCCAGGGAGGGAGTGGACACTGTACTGTAAATTACAAAGATACCTTAAGTTTTCAAACCATGTTATCTTATTCATTGACACAAAAACTTCAGGTGCTTTTTGAATTTCGAAGGATTAGTTAGAATGCTGTAGGAGTGTCCAAACTTTTTAACTAATAATTTTAAACTACAGTAGCGGTACCTTTGTTTATCATCATTAGGAATGTATATCCATTGTCTTGCCCCCTAAAGACAAAATACGAAAGGGGTAGTTTCATGAAATGTTTTTGAACTTAATTTAGTGAACCGCATATTTTTTGCTAGTTAATGGGTTAAACTGTATTTATATGGCATATAATTGAAAGAATTTCAATTTTCTACCACGTAGTTTTGAAAATATCAAGACTTGAAAATCGTCCTTTGTGACATGCAATTTAAAAAGACATTTTTCAAGTCTTGATATTTTAAAAACTACGTGGTAAAAAATTTGAATTCTTTCAATTATATGCTATATAAATACAGTTTAACCAATTAACGAGGAAAAATATGCGGTTCATTAAATTAAGTTCAAATGCATTTCGTGAAACTACCCCTTTTGAGTGAAGCAACAGTATGGATCAAGCAATGTATAGTTTGCCTTTTAAGCTTAAAATATCCCTTATTTAAAACAACTTTCTTAAATAAGATTATAATGTTAATTATTAGGAATAAGTTATATTTCCATACTTTCATTGACATACATATATTTATTAAGAAAATCAAGGTTGAACTAGAATAGGGAACTTTTGTCCTAAAAATCAAAGTATTAAGTTGTATGTAAGTATGTCAAGCAATATCTCTGAAACCACTGGACCTATAGATGCACATGATTCTCAAAAAGACTTTATATTGGTACGTACAATGCAGGTTTTAATATATATTTGAAAAAGCTTATATCTGTTTTTTTTATGATGATACTGATTTCAAATATGTTATACAAGTAAATTAGGGTGTTCCATTAATCGCGTCAAAGAAAGTAAAATTCAGACAGCTATCTTAACTAACAGCCGTGAAAATCACACTTATAATCCGTCTAAAGGAGATGCTCCATTGTCAAAGGAATCTTCACAAGAAAAATCAGACACCTATCTTTAATACCACAGATAATATCAATCCAACCCCCCCCCCCCTCCCCCCAAAAAAGACATATGTTTTAATGTATAGGCAAACATTTGGAATTGAAAACACGTCTTTTTGTGTAAGTGATTTCACACCGATAATAAATGGTTATAAAGGGAAAGATTTCTCTACATATAAAGTACTGTAAGAACTTAGAATTTTATTGTCAATACTTAATTTGGATGTGTATTCACTTACGCTCAGTGTTTCATAATCCCAAAAAAAGACAACAAGGATAACAACATCCATAAGTTAATAAGCACCAAAAAATCATGGATGGATAAATGGATAAAATGAATATACAAATAAATAAATACAAAATCACGATGCTTTTGTATATAAATGTCTTAAGTGGCATGAATGACAAACAGACTGACAGACCAAGCAAATTATAAACTGGATGGTCTATAGCACAGGAAATTTCATAAAATAGAAAATACCTTTTCTCCCAAAAGACTGACGGACGAACATACATTTCAAATTTTAGAGAACCTTTGTTAGAAATAAGTAAGAGAGTTTAATCATGAGAGTTAAGCAAATGGGAAAAGACAGTTAGTATTAATATGAATTTCTGCTAATTTGATTATTTGCTACATGTGCTACTGTGAACGCACACCGTCTTATTTAATATAAAGGTGTGAAATTTCTTAAAGTAGGAAGGAAAAGTCAATGGATGTATAACTACTTGGATCTTACACCAGATTTTCATGTTCTATAATAAAGTGAACTCCGCAGCGGGCTAAAATAAAGATATCCCCTATCCCCCTCCTTTAACCCATCCTCTTTTCTCCTGCTAGATAAAAGGCCCGACCAATTGCAACCTAAATTGACGACAATTTTTCTCCTGTGCTATCATCCACGTATATTCTACATCCATTAAAAAGACATAAAAACAATGTATAAATTATAAAAAGAATAGCTCTTTTCATCTTAAACAAGGACAATTATATCAAACATTATATAAATATAACATGATGTCTGTCTGTTTGTGTGAAGTGAAGGATATCGCGAACCGGTGAACCGATATGGGTTTCCTTTACAGTAAAGCTTCTTATAGGTAAAGGGAGAGTTTAAAACTATTTTGGGGGAGGGTAACTCCACTCTCTCATGATCAATTTACACCCCTTTGTTTCATATTCCCTTTAAAATATTACTTTATTCTGAAATGTCCTATAAATTCTATCAAAATACTAGAAACTAATACAGATAGACATAGTAAATCACAGAGTAGCTTCGATTTCTGATTATTTTTCACAACAAAAAAAATTCTGGACTATCTCACTACTGAGTACCTAGTGCTTCTAAGTAGAGTATTAAAAGATAAGAGACATAAGACTATAGATGACTAATTCTATGTTTCAAATATTGCTTTATATTAATGTTCATATTGTCGATAACTTTTCTACAAGTTAAAATGCATATTAAGCAGTCACGGCACTGTTTGGCTACCAATTTTATTAAAGAGTCAAACATACCATATAAAAATTTAGAAAAATTATACCTCTATCTTTCATAGCCATTACAAAAATCTAATTAAACCCCTGTATATTCACGTAATTGGCTACTATTTGGGATATTAGACATTATATCCAGATATATGAAAATGATTAATACTCTATCTACATTGTCTATTGTTAAATGATTGACATTTTTTCACAGGGACGCTCCAAACAGGGGGTGCTATCAATTTCACCAAAGTGTGATCACAGAAGAGTTCTATAATTGCCAAAATTTACACTAAAAGTCAGTCTACAATGAATGAAAGGAAGCTTGTGCTGTATTAATATTTACGGATGTGCCCCTAGTATCAAAAATATTCAAGATATTGGGAATGCAGAAACATAGTCTAAAACCATACTAATACTTAAATAGTTTAAAACCATCACATGATCTCTGTGAATGAAGAAAGAAGAACTCAATCAGATAAGTAGATATCGAAATCTGACAAAAAATACTTTATAAAATTGAATTTGCGGAAATGTCGTTTATATATTCTACTTTATGAGTAAGTGATGTTACACCGCTCCAAAACAGTTATTTTCTTACAATTATAATTAAACTTGTATTGGATAATTTTAGATCAGAAATTTAAAATAAGGATATTAAATAAGAATGGTAAAGTATTATACAGTAAAAACAGTAGTACCAAAAAAGGAGGAAGAAAGCTTAGGACTTTAATTACACTGGTACCCGAAGTTATCTTATTCGATGGCCTAAAAACTTTGGGTAATTTTATTGAATTTTGATTGGTTAGTTCAAACTTACAGTGTCAGACTTTTAAACGAATAATTCTAATATACCAAAGGAGTAATTTTGTTTGTTATGATTGGAGGGTAAATCCAAAAGAAACACACGTATAAACAAACTACAAAGTTTCCGAGCTAATTTCAATAATTTTCATTGGATTTTTATTTTGTGTCTTCTTTTAATTATGATTACAATTACATAAGAATTAGGAGAAGAGAACAATGGCAATCTACAACTCTTTCTCCCCCCCCCCCTTTCTTCCATTATAAACATGGATATTTTGAGAAATTCTCACATATCCTGAAAAAATGTTTCTCCCAGCTTGCTAATTTAACGATACCACCCAAATCCCCCCCTCTTCCCTGACCAATAGCTAAGGACTAAATAAGCAACATAAATTGACGACAAAAATTACCCTTTAATCTATAGCCATTATTATAATTATTAGCAGAGCACAAAGGCTCATAGAACGTGTTTAAAATTTTGAGCCTTGAGAACTAGTATAATTTACAGTCCAATGTCCCATCCCTTCCTTTGTAAGAAACTCTATATTCCAAACTACTTAGACGTACAGACATAGTCTAGTTATAGAGTAGCTTCGCTGGTAAATTATCCAAATGCCCAAAATTGTATCTTTATCTTAAAATCAAATGCTCGTATTTGTGTATGGTTGGTAAAACTGACATATAATTAACGAACAGATTTGAAGGGGCTGACTTGCAATAAAAATATTTTGGTCGAAATGTAGCAAAGCTCATCTATTGTAAGTTGTATATCATGTTCTTAAATGTTAAAAAATAATGGATGAAAAGTTTGGACACTACTAGTTTGAAATAACCAAGAAAAATACAATAAAACTTTGGTTACCAGTGTATTTTACAATACAGGTAAAACAAAAGAATGTTATTAAATATTGTTTCTCAAAAAGATATTAATTTTATTTCTCAACAATAAAAAATTTGTGCGTCAATTCTCTAAATTTCCAACCAAAAACATATCAAATAAATCTTCTTTTTCTGTGAAAGAAAATCCGTCGATTACTATCGGGGATCAGCATTTGCAGCTGCATTTTGTCGCAGTTTTGCAAACCGCATTATCCGAGAAAACGGCTTATCGCGGATGCAACCAATAAATTCCACCAAAAAGTAGATCATTCCTCGGTCACACTAAATATACCTATGCGGTTGTCAAGCCCTGCATATATTATTTTTCCAGTTATGATAGAAATAATTAAAAATGTTATTGAAGACATCAAAAACATTATTTCTAATAGATTTACAGAATAATTCTCTCTTTGAAAAAGAGATTTTAAGTAACAAACAGACAGACAGACTTATAATATACAACTACTTGTATGTAATGAATAGATCATATTCTTTTTACTTCTTAGTAATAATGCTACTTTGTAACTAACTAGTAGCCGCCCCTAGCAATACCCTGAAGGACTAAGCCCAATTGTTCCAGCAATTTGCGAGATCTTAAGCTTTAGCCGGGCGGATGGACATAAATACGGGCTAGGATAACTAGGTTATCTACTTATTGACAAAATTGTCCTTGTTTTTAGGTGTTTTTTCATAACCAAAGTCCCCGCCAAAGTGTGATCGTACATTGAGTAATTTTCAGTTCCTTAAGCAAACAACACCCAATAATTTGGGCCAGTTTTTTGTTAGCGCGCGGCTAATAATTTTCTTGATTGAAGGGGGGGGGGGGGGAGGTGGTAATCTTTTTGTTAGCAAAGTATTTCATCATTTCAAATACAATTATGCAAAATAGAGGAAGTTTGGAAATGCTGCTCTATAATTGCATTTGTCCGTCCGTGTGAAAAAAAATCAAGATTCTTATGGCCGTGTAGGGAAAGTGACTGTAAATTACACAAGTACCCAAAGTTTTGTTACAACTTTATCCTATTATTTGGTTCACGTCATTGAGATATATGTATATCATTTTATTGCCATTGTCTTATCCTTTCAGATTTCGTAGGAAAAGTACAAAATGTTTAATCTACGACCATTTCTTCCCCCTATTAAACATAAATGATAGATTACTATTGGCAATATTTTATACATAAGAATTAGGGAGATAATATTCCAATATATTTTCCACTATATTTTTCTATGGCTGTTTTGAATATGGTCATCCTTGTTGAGAACAATTTAAGTGTAAAACTACCCAATTTTTAAACTTTAAAATAATCTCACCAATTAAATTAAAATAGGCATTAAGATAACTTATTTAAATATATGAAAATCTAAATCTTTAAATGCACGTTTCACAAAAAAAGAGTTAAATAACTATGAATATGTTGAAAAAAAACATGGATTTTAAGGGAAAGAAATATGACAATGGTTTTTTTTTCCTGTGGAATAAAAACTAATGGTTGAAAGAGAAGCGTTAGGACACACAACTTAATAAAACAAGAAATTAATAAAAGTACCCATAGTTTTTAGACCGACGATTCAGAACAGGTGATTATAAAACTTTGGGTACTAGTGCAAATAACAATCTAATGTCCTCTCCCTCCCTGGTTTAAAAATCACTAAAACATATTGCTATTATTAGACCCTAATTTTGAAAAGATTTTGGCTGAGTTTTTGGCAAATTTCATTCATTTAATGCCCATGACTTTTACAATTTCTTCAGAAGCGCAGCTACTCTTTGTTTAACTTTGTATGTACGTCGATTTTCTAAAGATATTATGCTAAATCGCAAAAGCAATCACCATTTTAAATTTTGTCAGGTCAAAAAGGCAAAAAATTATTTCTAAAATGAACTTACTACCTACTAACTTTCTTATGTATGATTACTATACAGCTTGCATCATACATTATCATTATAGGAATCTTTATGCAAAGTTAAAATTATCACTATGACAGTTTTTTTTTCTCTTATGGATATTTTACTACTTGTATGTTATATGCTTAAACATTATAATCAAAGTTATCAAAAAACCTCCCACATAAAAATGGAAAAATCTTTGAAATTGCTCGGCCAATTAGAAATAGGATGGTTTTAAGCTATATCATTTTCAATTGACTGTAGCAAAAATAGAAAAGTCTAACAATTAAACATAAAAGCTGTTTTAAAAATCACAAAACCTTTCGATTATAAATATTCAAAAAAGGTATATTTAAATATAAAAATTAACCAACAGAAGATGTCGACAAAATAAAAGTGTACGCTTTGAAAAAAAAAACATAATTACTTAACAGACATCTTAACATATAACAGTAAAAACAAAGATAGCAGTATTCATAAATGATGTAGCTAAGCTTAAACTAAAACTAAAACTGGTGCTTTCCCTACAAGCTTTTCCCTAGCCAGTAACCCCCCCCCCCCCCTCTCTGAAGGGAATTAAATTTTTTGAAATAACTTAATTTTAGCCCTTGTGGGGAGGGGGGGGTGATGTTCTAACCCCGTGAATCCTAGTCTCTATTGGGTACTACGCAACCTAACCTATAAGTATAAGTATTAAAAAAAATTTCAGAAAAAGATAATTTGTGGTCTATACGAAATACAGCAACAATCTATTAAAACCCTGTAACATACAGACAAACTTACACTAGATAAGGTAAATTACATAGCAGCTACGCTTTTTATACAAGGTAGAAAATAAGTGAATGAAAAAAGTGTCTTCATTCTAATCAATCATATCAAGAACAAGATTGGCAACATCCAAATGTAGCAAAGAACAAAAAAAGTCCATGGCTGGACAAACGGACAGTGTTTTGAAGAGCATATGTCAAGAATTCATAAATCAAAAATTGTTTTTAGAAAATCATGAAACCTTTAAAGTGTTTGCTATATTTTTGGTAGCCTGACTGACAAGACGAGCGGAACAAGTAAATTATATTCTGGAAGCTTACTATAATCTGCCGTCTACTTTAAATAGAAACCAAGAAAATTTATTTTCCCCATATAGCGTTACGGACTGACTGACGGACAAACTAAATTAAAGAGTAGCTTCGCTTCTATAAAGTAACAAAAGATTGCCTTATAAATACACTTAAGGCATTTTTCATAAGAAAAATAATTTTGCCTTTAATAAAAAAAATGATAAAATTTCCCTTTTCATTTTGTCCCACATTATGTTAGGCATGGTTTTCATTAATTGCACAAACTTCGGTAGCGCAGCTACTCTACAAACTGACTTTGTTGTACGTTGGTTTCAGGGAGTTTGGGGACATTGGACTGTAAATTAAACTTGTACCTAAAGTCATATACTTTGGCTCTAAACTTGGGGTACTTTTCAATGTAATAAAATTTCAAAACAATGATTTTAATGTCTCTTAAGCTAGTTGAAAGTTTCGCTACAATATGGTTATATGCCATTATTACTTCATAAAGGTACACTAAAGAAAAATTAAATAATTTGACATAATTCTACACTCCTTTCTTTCCTCCAATAATCATGTATATAAGCTACCAAAGGAATTTTTCACTTGAAAATTAGGAGGATAAATATTTTATCGACTAATTTCATATCCCTGTTAAGGAAATTATAAATCCTGGAAATATTTCGTGATTTTGTTAATTTTTTTGTGTTTTTTAATGGACAATTTTTGATCCATTTTGATATAAATGTTTAAACAAAACATTTTTGCTTCATGAGGTTCAAATTATACTTAAAAGCAACCAAAAGACACTTTATCATACCCAATAAACAAATGCAAATAGTAAATACTTAAGTTAAATAATATTTATGTAATGTCAACTTTTTAGTCACGTGTAAGCAAAAAAAATTATAGGGATTCATTAAGTAACTAATCCTTTACCTCATTTGCTGTATTTCCAAGAAGGACGTATAAGCTTATTTTTCTTAGGGGGGTAAAATTGTAAGTTTCAAAGGTTTGAGGGGGGTTAATCTAATGTATTTCTCTTTTTGTGGGGTTTAAAGTTACCCCCACTAAAGGACTTCTAACTATATTTGCAAGAAAAAGGTAATATCGAAAGACAAAAAAACAATCTTCTTCCGCCGTAACTTAAAGCTAATGGTTGAAGAAATTAATATAGAATGAATTTGGGAAAATAAATTTATCATCCATTGTCTTATCCCTGTATCATAGAGTGCAACAAATATAACTCAATCTATGCACACAAACACACACACACACACACACACACACACACAAACTCACACGCCACCAATATTCTGCCAAAAAACTTTGAAATAACCGCATCTGTGTCCCCATAAGGTGTTTCATAAATCTCAACAACTTTATGTAGATGAAAGGTCATGTGACGATAAGGAATAATATTTCAAAGCATAGCTACTCTTTAACCCACACTAGAAAGTCTGTACGTTCTTCATTTGCTGTTTAAGTTTCTATAAAATGCCTAAGCTTCCTTTATATGCTAAATTGACCTACAAATTTTATTTTTGAGTGATTCCTAGAACAACAAGATATTGTAAACGGAGCAGCTCTATAATTATGCTTTGTACATGCAAGATTATTCAATATATTGTTTATTGTTGTTATAGTTTTTCTTTAAAAATCTGATAAATATAAAAAAAAACACCAAGGTTTTGCCTGTTCGTTGGGACTGATGAGTTTCGCTGCTTTTCTTCCCTATCTATTTCAATAATAAGGAACTAATTTACAGTAAAAATGCCAAAAAATAGGTTCTATTCTTTAACACTTTTATTACTACGTTCATCGTTCTTATGTGTCAAAGAATAATCAAGGACAACGTAACCAAAGGTTAAGAAATTTGAAAGGAGGGAGGAGACATTGAACTATAAATGGCACTAGTCCCCAAACTTTTATTAGCTTGTTATATCCTTTGTTATCATAAAACATTTATTCAAACTTTTAAAGCAATAATTTTATTTTAAAGCAGGTAATTATGTTAAGCATAATTTGGGATGTATATCAATTTATCGTTCATTGTCTTATCCCTTTCAGACTGAAATCTTCATCTTCTTTGTTTAATTGGTAGCACATATTTTTCCAACTTTAGGCCCAAAAATTTTTTTTGCAAAAGTGGAATATATTGCAGTATATATTTGGCAAGAATGGTTTCTTTTGTACTCACAAAATTGCATATTTGCATACGCTGTAGATTAAACTAAGTGAGAACTAAATTTGTTGCCCATTTGAAAAGAGGTATAGAAATAGTATAACACAGCTACATTATATACATACTAGCTGCTTCGCCCCTAGCCTCTAGGGGCTTTGCCCCAAGAGGTGATCAAAACAAAAATTAAGGCGAAATTCGTAAAAGGACCAAGGAAATCTTAAAAAAAAAATGGGGGGTGATTTTTGGTTTTGGGGGCGATTGGGGGTGTCCTACCCCCAAGAAAATAGCCTAAAACTACCACAGGACCAGTAGGTATATTCCCTGAAGAGTAGAATCTGATCAGTTCAGTGATTATTGAGATCTTAAGGAACAGATAGACGGAATGACATCAAGCTACTTTGTATTATAGATACAGCATTAATAAAATAACATATTATAGAATCAAGTCCAGTTTTGTTGATCCAGTGGGCCGTAGGATCTGTCTAACAAAACAGGAATTAATTTTAAAGTTATTATTTCATATTCATTATGGCTCGAAGCCGGTTTTTATTCAGCGGATATGAATCGAAATTTGAAAGAAGAAAAAATCATTCTCGCATAAAATTTGCCAATACAAACACCTTTGCTTGCAACTTATTATCATAAATAGTTGAAACAAGATTTATTTAAATTGATGGTAAAAATTCCTCAAATCTTTCAGAAGCGCCGCAGCTTCTATGTAATTAGGGAAACTTTTTATGTTCGTCAGTCATTTATTCATTTATATTCTACGATACAAATCACTTCTAACTTACCTACAATTATAAATATCTATAAAATTTTTGCCAAACAAACAATGAAAATTTTAAGTTTTAAGGTTTTTTGTTTGTCCGTTAAGGTCTCGCTATCTAATGAACAGATCTAGTTCACTATTTTAGGGAAGTTTCATTTTGGCCTCTGGATGATTTTAGGCTATTTAAATGCTTTAGAAGCGCAGCCGTTTGTAACAATATAAACTAAGTGTTGTCATTAAGACTTATTAAATGACGTAAATACCTCTAAGTTATAGAGAAGCTGCCTTCTTTATGAAAATGTAAAAACTAAAAAATGAAGAAAATTTAAAATTGAATAAAATTGATAGGAATATACATTCTAAATTAGCCGTGGAAAATTAAAATTTCGTCTTTTCACGTCTTCAACTTCGATTCAGGCCCTTTAGGGCCGAATTTGACATATATACTAAAGAAGAAGTCATTGAGAATGATATAAGATCTCACAAACAGATAGGATACACCATTTCAGGATAGCATTTGAAATGGTTTAAAAATCTGTTTTAAAATCGCCAAACTTCACAAATAAAGAGAGAAAAACACATCATTCAACTGCAAAGGGTTAAACTGTTAGACATATCAAATAGATTTCCCCCATCATGTTCTTAAATTCGTGGATAGGAAAATGGGCGATAATTTAATCATCTCCCCAATTATTATACCATTCTGAAGTTCTATCTTAATTAGATTATAATTATTTGGGGTAAGAAAAGGGTGTGTGTTACATTTTTAGTGACATTGTCCTCTCCCTCCCTGGCCAAAGGCACACCTATAATACATGTTTAGGCTTTAGGGTGACTTGGGGTAATTTTAATTCTATTATAACTGTTAAGATCTCACTAACCACTGAACCGCTTTATAAAGGTCCTGGGATGGTTTTATGCTGTTAACTTCGAATACAGAGCTCCAAATTCTAAGGGCCCAGCTACTGCCAAAGAAAATATACTCCTATTTTGACTGACGGAAAAGTTACCCCTCTCTACCCCCCACCCCCCAAAAAAAAACATACGTATGTACCATTTTGACGTGTGCGAGAAATTTCAAGTGTTGTTGCATTGGGTTTCTTCACAAAATTTTATATTGAAATGATTCGTGGATTTTTAATAAAATTTGTATTTCATATATACTAGCGGCTGTGCTCCTTGCATCTAAGAACTCTATATTAAAGGGTAAGAAGGGTCAGGTATTAATAGAAGGAAACCATACCAAGGCTAAAATCTAAATGGAAATGACCTTAACTATCCCGGGACCTATATGAAGCTTTTCTAAAAAGGAGGACTCAATCAGGGACAAGGGAATGATATTCTGACAAACATCTCTAAAGGAAAATTCCCCACAACCCCCTTCCCCTCCCCTTCTTTCCCACTCCTCTTCACTTACATAACAAAAACAAACTATATATAAGTTTTGTGATTTTTTGTAGAATTATTGGTTAGACTGGCTATCCCTGGACTCAATCAATCCAGTATTTATTGAAATCTTACTACTTCAGAGAGTTTTGTTGAATTTTGATTGGTTGGTTCGTTAAGTTCAGTGTCCAAACGTTCAATCGCTATTAGTAATCTACAGTAGGTAGTTTTGTGAATCATCATTGGGGATGTACATACATTTCGGCCATTGTCTTATCCCTTTAGATCCCTGATTTCTTCGAATAGTGATCTTATTAAACTTCCCCCTTATTCTTGAGAGAAATGTGTGAAGGGGGAGGGGGGTGGCTTTGTAGATTAATCTTCCGACCTATTAAAATCCAGGATCTAAATTAAATTGATGATTTTAAAATATCCTAACTGTGGGTATTTTGATTTAAGCCTGGGAAAGTTGAAGCTAAATGCTGTCACTAAACTGGGCACTCTTAAAAATTCAAACTATAACTTTAGTGTAGGAACAGTCCGACAACATTGTTGGTTAGAATGTGTACACATTTTGGTACGAAATTTTATCCATACTTACATTCTAAAAATTCCATATCTTGCATAATAGGAATAAATCACATTTGACAACATATAAACAGAAATTTCTTCACTAGAAAATCCTTAATTGTGTCTGATTGATGATCTAGGGTATTATATCTGTTTCTTTAACAAAAGAGTGTCTGTCCGTTAGTCTGTCACTCTAAGTTTAGTATCTACGCAGTTACTAACATAAGATCGACATACTTTTTCAGAGTGTTCCTTTCCTTTCTCGACCGTTTTTTGTGGGTTAATGTGTAAAGAACTTTTTTTCTGAGTAATTTATTTTGGGGGACCACCCTAGCAGATTTTTAAATAGCGAAGCTATCCTACATTTAGGTAGCGTCAGTACGTCCATCCCTAGTTCCAACTAGTTCTGCATTTTAAAATCGTCCTCTCGATTTCAAATTATACTAGTATTTAAATTTTCAAACAAGTCCTCTTATTCGTTGGATTTAAACTTTAGTCCCTTTAATAAGATTTCAATAAAATGATGAAATCGTAATTTCAACAGAGCTATAGTTTAGATGAATATACAGATAACTACCTGTCCCCTTCCCTTTACCAAAGACCTTTTTCGTCTGCTAGCAAATTCTTATTTTTCTGCAACTTGGCTGTGTTAATATTCCCGACAATGTTGGTTGATTTTCAAAGACCAAAGGGGGGGGGGGCGAAAGTGACACTTTTTGAAACCAAAACTAAAAGTCAAAGGAACTCAACTAAAAAAAGAGTTACAGGTCTGACATTTTGCATGGCAGTTGCCTTATAGGGGTACAATATGGAACTGTGAAGAAACGGCGTCGCAACCGCCGAAAACCGCCGAGAAAAGGCAAAAAAAAATTCGGCGGGAAATGGCGGTTTTCGGCGGTTGCGCCGCCGTTTCTTCACAGTTCCATATTTTACCCCTCTAAAGCAACTGCCATGCAAAATCTCAGACCTGTAACTCTTTTTTTAGTTGAGTTAGAGTTAGAGTTAGTTTAGAGTCGGCACACGGTTTTTGGGATTTGAACATAGAGTTATTTAAACCCTTCCAACTCTAGTGTTTGTAATTTTCATATGCATTAATAATATGAAAAACTAAAATTAATATGAATAAAGTTTAACTTGGCGACAAACTATTAACCTATATGTGAATAAAATTAATTTTATATGGTTTCTTCAACCTTTTACCAGGGAATCCAAAGGGATAAGACAATGGACGATAAATTGATGTATATCCATAATTATGGTAAACATTATTACCCCTTCTATAGATCAAATATATTATTTGAAGAGTGAAAAAACTACTAGTTTGAACCATGAGAATAGAACTTCTGGTACACTGATAATGTCCCCTCACTCCCTGATATAAAGAGACCTTGTAGCTAAAAATTCATTTTCCCATCGGTTTATTTTTTACATTTTAAAAATGAAGGTACTCTGTAATACAAACATTTTTCCGTAAGTTTTTCGCAGCATTATTAGACATTTTTGTACCTATACTTTTATTTGATTCTTGAAGAAAAATAGCCTTAACCATCCCGAACCATATTTGAAGTTTTTCTAAAATGTAGAACTCAATCGGTTCATTGGTCATCTGGATAATAACAAAAAATCATAAAATTCATGTAATAATTATAGTAAGTTTGAGGGGGAGAGGGAAGTGGGGTAGGCTTAAATCTAATAATTCAGATATTGTATAGAAACGAAAGAATTAACATGTCATGGATTAACTTTAAACGTTTCTACTGTAGTTTTAGTAAATGTGCTTATCTATTAATTAAATAGAAAATATTGAATTAAAGACTAACCGAAAGACCGAATGGCTGGGTTTAAGAGTTGCTATGCTACTAAAATAACTTTGTACAAGATATTCACGTAAGATCAATATTTATCTTTCCCCATAAAAGAAAACACTGAAGTTGTAGTTTTACTTTTTTGACAGGGAGGGAGGGGACATTGGACTGTAAATTATTCTGGTACCCAAAGTCTCAAAATCACATATTCGCATTCGATGACTTAAAATATGTAATGCTTGGATCAAACTACTAGTATCACACAGTTATTGTAATCTACATTAGGGGTAATTTTGTTTATCAATATTATTGATTTTAAGAAGAAAAATGTAACCTTATTTTTTTAAAATATGTATCATGCCTTATCCCCTATCCCCTATCCCCTGGATATTTATTTACTTACAGAAAGTAAAAACAATAAATGTTGGCCGAAGCTTTACTACAACATGTACAGAAAAGTAAAGTGGGCATGCAGGGAAGGGACATTGGACAATGAATTTGTTAGGACCAAAACCAAAAGTTTTATTAAATTAAAATCTTTGGATCTTGATTGTTTGGTTCAAACAAAAAAAATGACCAAACATGTCAACCAATATTTGTATTGCACGGTAGGGATAATTTTGTTATTCATCATTTGAATTGTAAATATTCCTTAAAGGCAAAGTGGTGCATAATTTTAATTTTTGTGTTAGTTGAAAATTTCTCCTTAAATTATTATTTGTTTTCTTAGTGTTATTATAAAAACAAATGATTGTTTTTGTCATTTCTTTTAAGCAATAATAAGATTTGAATACAATTTACTATGCTTTTTTGACGCCAATTAAAGAAAAAAAAACGTCATTTTGTATATTCAATTTGAATATTTTTTTTATCTTATTTTTTTTTACAAATATTCACGCAATCTCTTAACAAAATAATATAATACAGATTTATAAATTGAAACATAAACGTTTTTTTATATCTGGTTCTTAAGATCCCGATAACCGATGTGATTGAGTTGGAATGAAGTACCGTTGTATAAAACTTTGGGTACCAGCTTAATCCCAATGTCCCCAAAATTTTTCCCTAAAAAGTATTTGTCCTGTATTTTGATTCTTTTAAGGAAATAAACATTTGCTTACTACCAGAGATCTTAAGGGATAAGACAACTTGCGAAAAATTAAGAAACATGCCCAATGATAATAAACTTATTGGTTGAAAAGTTTAGACTTTACTGTTTGGAAACAACAAACAACAACTCAAAGTTTTAAGCCAACAAATAAGAAAACGTGGTTATGAATATTTGAGTACCAGTATATTTTTAAGTCCAATGTCCCCTCCCTCCCTGGTTATTGCAGATTCTTGAATGCAAAGAAAAGTAGAAAACTCGATCAGGCCATCGATAATTTCCTTTTCGGCCACAATGGGTTACAAATGGATATTTTAAAAATTAAAACTTGCAATTTCAATGGGGGGAGGCGGATGTGCCACTTTTTGAAACTAAAAGTAAAACGCGCATGATATCAGCTTAATTCGGCACAACAGTTTCTTTAGTGGAGAACAATAAGGAACTGTGAAGAAACGGCGGCGGAACAGCCGCTCCTGCCGAAAACCGCAGTTTCCCGCCGAAATTTTTTTTGCCTTTTTTCGTTAAATTAGACAGTTCTCTATCATCTGAGATAAACTTTTTTCTGATAAAAATTTCCCTTATATTTTCACGTGACACTTGTAATATTTCAAACATCTCAATATTAAAAAAGTGTAAAATCTTACAAGTGTCAAGTGAAAATATAAAGAAAATTTCTATGAAAAAAAAGTTTATCTCAGATGTTTGAAAATTGTCTAAAATTTCGGCGGGAAACGGTGGGTTTCGGCGGGAGCGGCAATTTACAATTTACCATTTATTGTTATGTCAATAATTTATATTTTCACTATATAAATAAATCATTAAAAATGACACATTTGTTAAAATTATTAAAATCGTCAATAAACAAGGAGAATTTATCCATTCTTCTTAACTAGCTCGGACATACAGACATATGGATAGTCAATAATTGAAGAGTGGCTGCACTACTGAAATAACAAAGTAAAATGTAAAATTCTATGCCCAAGGAAATGAGGCCTGATAAAAGAAAAGTTGGTTATTGAGGCCTATTGACCCACAATGCAAGAAACTAGGCCTGTGTTATTTATTTGTGTATACATATGTACATTGGTTTGTAAGGTTTTATTACTAACTGTCTGAAATATTAGAAATTAACAGACAATACCTTCCTAAAATGGAACTTGGACAAAGTAGCCTCAGACAAAGTAGCCTCGGAAAAAGTAGCCTCCGGACAAAGTAACCTCCAGGACAAAGTAGCCTCGGGACATTTACTTAAGAAAAGTAGCCTCCTAAGGAAAATATACAGATGGTTTAGAATTTCGTGGATTTTACAAAAATTGGTTGGAAGATTTTTCCAATTTTTAATATTGTTTTTACAATTTTTAGGTTAAGTTAAGTTATAGGCTAGGGGGCCGAGCGCCCGTGGCTATGCAGCCCAGGGGGAAGAGCGCTGCGGCCATGACTTTTATTAAGACTTTCCTGAGGCTACTTTGTCATAGAGGCTACTTTGTCCGGAGGCTACTTTGTCCGGAGGCTACTTTGTCCGAGGCTACTTTGTCCAAGATCCTCCTAAAACACAAGCAATTTTTTTACACAGAGGTGATGAGTTCGAATGAAATACAATGCCTTAGCCAAATATTGATTGTCTGCAGGGAGGGAGAGAACATTAAACTGTAAATGGTACCCAAAGATTCTTTTGTTATTCGTTGGCTCAAAAACCTTGGGTACTGCTATAGAATTTTGATTAGTCTATTCCATAATATTAATGTTCAAAATTTTCAACCAATAATTTTAATCAGAAGAAGGGGTACGTACATCAATTTATCGGTCGTTGTCTTATCCTTTAAGATACATTTCTACGGCCTTAACGGATTTTGTTATTTACCCTACTTTCAATAAAATCTTCCTTGTTATAATACCAGATAAATGCATATACAGAGCTTTTTCTATATTTCCTAATTTTCATTCTCTTTTTGTCGTCTACACAATTTGAGAAATAACAAAATCTTCTTTGGAAACATTTAGGTCACTTAAAAAATGATTTTTATTATATCTAAATCATGGTTTCTATTTTAATAGGAGCTTCAACTTTTTGAAATTTTGATTTGGGGGGGGGCACATTTTTCTATAAAGGCAATTTCTCTTGTGAGGGTAGGTATACCCTCCCCCAAATATCTATAAAACCATCCCTATGACCAATGATAAGCTTCACTGTAAAGGAGAATCATATCGGTCTAGCGAATAATTTGCTACTTTTACAAATAGTACAATTTCAGTATTATGAAAAATAACATAATCAACGAAAAGATTATTGTAGAAAGAAACTGTTAAGTTTTAAAGTTCAAATGAATTTAGGGAGATTTATAAATTTTCTTTTAATCTTACTGCTTTTAGACAGAGTGTGTGAATGTATGTGTGTGGATGTGTGTGTGTGTGTGTGTAAAAGGATTTAATCCAAAATGTATAAATTGCCTTAGATTAAAGGGATAACTAAAATATTAAAACATTTTTTGCAAGTCAAATATGGTCATTTTTAGACAAAATGGGGGGGGGAGGTTATTTTTTCTAATTGGAGGGTAAAGTTACCTTTCCTGGAACTATAAAAAGCTTCACTGTAAAGAACAACTATATCAGTTCAGAGGATAAAAAAATCCTTTGCTACACACACAGAAATTTTGTGATTTAATGACAATACCCTTCAACCCTGTCAAATTGCTCTTTGCCTGAAAGTATTGACTCTCAAAATACTAAAATTGTTTGCAAAATCAGATTAAACTGAGGTCAACTATATCGCCAGAAGGTCAACAATTACCCCCCCCCCCCCCCCCCCAATACCATCAACGATATTTTGGGATTTGATGGGATAAGACAGTGGCTATTAAATTGGTAAAATTACCCTTTTTGTAGATAATAATTATTAGTTTAAAATTTTGGGCACTTAACTAATCATACATTAGTAAAATAACCAAGGTTTTTAAGCCAATGAATAAGATAGATGTGTTTATTGTATAACTTTTAGTAAACGATCAATTTGTCGTCTACTGTCCTACAAAACTTCAAAACGTTGAGTACCACATACAGAGCATTTATTTACCCTTAAATGGTTAGAAGGTAGAAGCAGGAATGGTCCACTTGCGAATAAAGGGATGTCGTCATTCTAAGTTAGGTCATTGTACTGCAAACTAAAATCTCTTCAACAGTGTTCTTGTAAAATAACTAACAAAAAAGTAAAAATATTCAGCCACCAAAGAATTAAAAATAAATTAATGTTCCTAATTCTAAATAATAGAAGTCACTTAATTTACACCCCTTTCTTCCTCATGAAGATTAATTTCACATATATTTCATATCCCTGTTTTAAATGAACACCATCTTGTTCCTGGCTCCACAGCCCTTTGAATGTTTCTACATTCTTGAAGTTAATGTGATAGCATAATTGACTTTTTTTTTAAAGTAGATGATTTAAACAAATATAACTTTTTATCATAATCATAACAGTGCAAATCTTAATTTGGGTATAGTCCCTTTCGTGACAACGCCTCTTAAGGGGCGTTTCGTCGTATTTCCACAGTAGATTTTCTCCTATTTCTAGCCCCTGCGAGGGTCTGTAACTCTGCGAGGCTAATTGCCAATACCTGCGAGGCAATCACCTAACCTAACATATTAAAAGCTACTATGAAAATACGACTTTACGCCCCTTAAGAGGCGTTGTCACGAAAGGGACTATACCCCTTAATTTTATTGGATATTCCTATTATAGTTAACTAATTAAAGTGTTAAAAATTCACCAATAAACAAGTAAACTACCATACTCTGATTATCAAATATAAACTGCAATACTAATTTTTATTTCAATAGCCAAAAAATCTTCCAAAATCTATCCTTTTAAACTTTCTTTGCTGTTTTATAGTCAATATCTGCTTAATCCAGACAATAGAATGGTTGTTGTTAAAACTAGGATCTAAGATTTGTTAAACATTATCTATTTTTGGGGAAAAGATTAATTTATCTACCAATGATCTATCTATTCCTATAAATATGATTACTGATTTAAGAAAACTATGATTTGTTGATGTCCTTGCGTCCGTCAATGGGTAATGTGTATGGAAACTAATTTCTGCCTTTTGTATCTTCAGGATAAAAGAATGAAACATTCCTTTAACATTCCTTCGAATATAATTTTCTCGAAATGTTGCTAACTCTACTTTCTTAGTCAGTAAGAAATAGACCGATAAACAAAAAAATTACCCCAGTCATTTTATAGAATAAAACTATTCGTAAGAAACTTTAGTTTAAAGCAACCAATCAACGTTAGATTTTTAAAAAAGAGGTTTTTATTAGGGTTGGGCCGGATACTTTTTTGGCCTGATAGCGGATACCGGATATCCGGCTGATTTCAAATGCCGGATATCCGGTATCCGGCAGGATATCCGGCCAACGCCGGTATCCGGCAGGATATCCGGCCAACGCCGGTATCCGGCAAATATCCGGTTATCCGGCCAAATTACCGGATATCCGGCCGGATAACCGGCCAAATTAAACTTTTTATGACAATGAACAACAAAAAATTTATAAATTACATACCAATATTCCTTTTTCCCCTGATAAATATCCCATTATCTCATCCCTGTATCCCTGACTAGTTAGGGCGTGTATATGTGTTATATATCACCGTCCAATGTCCCTTTCCTCCCTGACAAATATTTAATTGTCTTATCCCTGTACACTTGACAGTTCTATGTCCTCTCTATCCCTGATAAATATCCTATTGTATCATCCCTGTATCCCTGACTAGTTAGGGCGTGTATATGTGTTATATATCACCGTCCAATGTCCCTTTCCTCCCTGACAAATATTCAATTGTCTTATCCCTGTATACTTGACAGTTGTATGTCCTCTCTATCCCTGATATAAATATTCCAATATCTCATCCCTGTATCCCTGACTAGTTAAGGGCGTGTATATGTGTAAAGAATCTATTTTGCTAGATTGCAAAAATTAGCTATCTGATAAGAAGCACGGATAACCTTGCAAATTTCAGGGATAAATATATTTCATGGATATTACAACTAAAAGTGCCTTGTTAAGCACATAATTTCCACCCCTACTCTCACCCATTAAAAGTGGGATATTTTTAGCAGGTACTAACTACTATTCCTTAACAGATAGTAGCTAAAAACCATCATATGACTAATATTTTATATATAAATTACAAAGAACATGAAATAAACTATAATATTTTTGGATTTTTTTATAATAAAAATACAGTAAAATATTTCGCATTAATGAAACAATATGTTTAATATTTTGTTTGTATTAACAGTTAAAATTTTACTTCATTGGAAAAAAAACATTTTTAGGTTTGAAAGTAAGTAATATTATCTTTATATTGTAAAAGAAAATTCAAAAATTCAGATGCAATGTTAATATATGAAGAAGTTTTTTCTAAAATTTTTATGGCAAATTGGGCAACAAAAAGAGTTTGAGAGTAGCAATTATTAACAGTCCATTTTTTTATAGCTTCGTCCTTGCTAGATTTCAATGCTCTGTCTTTGGCTACTAAAATGATTGTTGAAATTTGAAGAAAATCTTTATCATTGAATTGAGGATAAATGATGTTAAAAAGGAAAAAGTTTTCTTTTAAAAAAATGAATTCTGGATTCCCATCATTATATTTTTGGTCTAGAAATAGTGCCAATGCATGAATAAAGTACTTAGCAAAATAGCAATAAAAAATCCCATGTTCGGTTGTTGATTCTGCATTGCATTTTGGACAAATAGCATTGTCAAGTAAGCCAAAATGCATTAACTTTTTTCTGCTTACAAGAGTTCTATTAAGCTGTTCTACTAAGAAAGATTTATAATGCAAAATTAAAGGTAATGACATTACTTTTTTAAAACTGTTTTCAAAACTTTCAATATCTGGAAAATAAAGACCATCTCTTTTCCTTGTTTTAATACTTGGGGCATGTTGATCGTATTTTTCTCTCTGCAACCATTTAAAATGCAATGATAAAATGGAAGGCTTAAAATCATTAACATTTATAAGAGGTAATCTTATCTTACTTAATTTCTTTTGGTCAATTGTATCTAGGCATAATATATTTTGTTTACTACTTATTACTTCTACATAAGATTGAAGTTTTTTAACTAGTCTACTATCTTGTATTAAAGTATGAATGTCAGAACGAATAGTCGGTAAAAGCATAATTCTATCTCCTATTATTCTGTGTTCAAGTAAATCGAACAAAGTTACAAGTGAGTTATCTGCTAAAATTTGTATCTGATTTTTTGTAAACCTCTTTGCCCAAAAAGAAGAAGCAATTAATGTTTTAAGCATTGTGTTTTTGTTTAATTCTAGATTTTTCAAAAATTGTACTGTTTTGTCAAAGTATATTTTGGTTGATCCTGGGTAGAGGAGTTTTAAAAATTTGCGATTTTTTTGTAGTGTCTTTACACCAAAATTGTTAAGTAAAAAATTGATGTCAACTTTGTAAAATTTTAGTAGTATACCCAGGGAAGAAGAGGGATATAGACGGGCATGGTTTAGGAGATGTAGCAGGCTTGGCATAAAAATTGAGATGCTTTGACTTTCGGGTTTTAAGATCTTTAAACCCCCCTGCCAAAGATTAAGCTCAATTTGTTTAGATGCAACCTTGTATCTGTAGCTTATACCTTCATTCGATTTAGATGACCACAAGAATTTAGACATAACTTTCCATAGTTTTTTAGTTTGAGTACTATTAGGTGAATATACACGAAAAATATGAAAACACATGGAATTTAAAAGTGACATGCAAAGGTTTCTACGTTTTATTATACTATAGTTACTAAATAGTGGATACTGTTTTGCCTTCCTATCTAGTTTTTGGATTAGTTCATCATAAGTTAGTTTTGCTCCTTGTGCCATATCAAAAGAAATAATTATACCAAGGTGTTTAAAATGAGGTTGAACTTTTCCAATTATATCTAGGTTAGCAGGTTCAATACCATTAGTTAATATCTTAGTTTTGGTGAAGTTTACTTTTAATCCAGTTGTTTCTTCTAATTTTGAAAGCAAGGTAAAAACTTTTTCAACATCTGTGTTATTTTTGAAGCAATAAAATTTCCAAGAATCATCTGCAAAAGCCGCTGCAGGTATAATTTTTGAATTTACATGCAAAGAAATGGCTTTAAATAATTTACTGTCAAGACATGACAAAAAAATATGATGAACAATATCATACAAAGTTGCAGCTGAAGGACCACCTTGAGGCGTCCCTAAAATGATATCAATAAACTCAGACACACATTTGTTAGCAATTGCTCTAAATCTACCCTTAGAAATCAAATTAATCCATGAATCAGCAAAGTTTCCACTAGGAAAGATATGCTTAAGTATTCTATGAAGCACTTCCGGTAAAACACGGTCAAAAGCACGTTGAATGTCAAATGAAACTAATTGTGCATTTATTTCGTGTTTTTTGATGTAGTTCATAGTAGCAGTCATTGAAACGCTTGCTGTGTGCATATGTCTTCCTGGTATAAAACCATGTTGATCAGGATGTACTATTTGGTCTAAATAAGGTTTAACTTTACAATTTAATGATTTAGAAGAAATCTTATACATAGTTTCCATCATGCAAATACCTCTCAGATTTTTTGCCAGTTTTGGATCAGATCCTTTTTTGTTGATAAAAACTATGTTGCGATCTTTTATACTTGAGAAAGGTGATTTATCAATGTCAATACAATGAATGTGGTTAAAGGCTCTAGTTGAGAAGTTAGGGACGAAATTAAAAAGAAATTCATAAAGAATTTTCGGTTCAGTGGAGATTCCTGGACAGCTATTGTTTGACATTGATTTTATCACATCTCTATACTCTTTAGTTGTACATAGAGGAGAAGAAAGTGTTGTTATTTTTGGGTACATTTCATCTAAGCTAATGTCAAATTCTGTTAATAATGTATCTAAAGAAGAGATAGGAACATTAGAAGGTGCAACTATGTCTGCATGCATTTTACTTAAATGTTTTACAATGGTTAATGGATCATTTGTTAGTACATTATCAATAATTAAGTTATGCTCATTTTTAGTTTTTCTACGACAATGACTGAAGGTGTAAGAGTTATTATTGCCATCTAATATCAAACCTCTTAAAAAAGCAGTTTCTGCTCTTATAAAGGATAAGTTTCTAAAAAATTCTTGCTGTTGGCTAATCAAAATTTTGATTTCATCAATTTTTTTAAGGTTTTTATATTTATCTAGATCTGCATAGAGCTTTGAAATTTCTTTGTCAAAATCTTGTGTTTTGTTAAAAGAATTAAACTTCAGTTTTGAGAAAAATTTATCATGATGAATTTTTAGGTGTTTAAGTAAAGCAAAAAGTACTGATAAATCTTTATATTCTGGTTTGTTAAATGAGAAATCTATGTCTACATTTTCCTTATTTTCAGAATAAAATTCGAATTCTTTTCTTGTACTTTCGTCTGCATTGTCAAATAGAAAAGTAGCTGTTTCTTTTTTCATAAGCTCTATGAAATCAGGGATTTTAAAAAGATGTTTTTGCCAGCTGGGGGGGTTATAGACATACTTTTTTTGTACACCAACAGTAAGGGTTTTATGATCAGAGAAGGAGTTATATTTAAAGCTTAAATGATTGAGGTTAGTATTGTTAGAAAAGCAGTAATCAATAACAGACATGCTTGTAGATCTTTCCCCCCTCCCCCTCCACGTGCAATCAGTTTGCATGTTCAGTTTTTTAGCAACATCAAATAAATTGTATTTATCTACAAAGTTTAGTAAGGCACGTGCTTTAGTTCTATGCTCTGGTCTAGTAAAACTAATATTCATATCACCTATAAGTGTAAAATTGGTAATATTTCTTTTTAAAAGAAAATTGTCTATTTTTCTTAGGATTTGAATTGTAGATTCTGTATCACAAGGCAAATAAACAGTAATAATTTCAAATTCAGATCCTTTAGAAATAACTTTAGCATACATAGCATGAGCAGAGGAGATGACATGAATATTTGTTTTATCAAAAGATATACTTTTGTCACAAAACATGAAAATCCCTGCCTTTGGTTTAGGTGAACATGTTTCACCCACATAATCCATATTTGGAGGAAGTTTTAATTGTTTGTGATCAGCATCTAATTTAGTCTCTAAACATATGTATAAAGATGGAATATATTTAGCACTAGATACTAGTTCTCTAATTTTGGTGGGAACGCCTTTCATTTTATTTTTGCTCCTTGAATGAATGCCTAACCCCATAACATTAGCACAAACAATGTTAAATTTTGCCATAATTTCTTATTGAGAGATATGGCGCCCTCAAAATCTATCGTATATAGACCCTTAGTTCAATTTACTATAAAGAATAGAGAAGCCTTGAACTGTGGCAAGTAGTGTGAATATGATAATACCAAAGCCCAAATATCGGACTATAATACACAAGTTTAGTATAATGTAAATAAAGGAAACAATATTGTGTTCATACAAAACAGGAACAGTGCGATAATAAACATTACAATATTAATTTGAGATTTTTATGTTAATATTTACTTCTTAGTAGATAATACATTATTTACCTTTTGTGTTTTGTATGAACACTTTCATGACGCATTTATAGGATTAAATAATCAAATGAAACAAGGATGACAACATCCATAAAAGCGAAGCTCTGAAATGAAAGAACAAACAAACATTAACGCTTGTAGAAAGTCAGAACTGAAGAAATATTAAGTCTATACAAAATTGTAAGTACATTTGTTGCATAGCTGATTAAATACCAATTACTGTTTAAGGACATACTGACGTTTTTAGAACTTGATTATTGAGATGCTTCGCTTATAAAATTGTACCTTGTTGTAATAGGAATCAGTATTAAAAAATAGATGAATGGGTTAATTTTAGCATACAAAAATTTGTTGTCAAAATGTAAAAAAAGAAAAAGAAAAAAAAAACAACATGTTTTAAATGAATGTATGGACTTTCTTGTAACGATTATAGAGTTGCTACGATTTCTAAGTTGTACCTAACTGTTAAAGGAGTTAGCATGCAATGTTTGGAATAGATATGACAATTCTAACCTGTTTAAATTTTTGAAAGAGCTAACTGTTATGAACGTACGAACGGACGGACAGACCCTAATTATAGAAAAGCTTTGTCTTTAGAAACTAATGGCAGGAAATTAATATGGTGCATAGCAAAGCTTTATCGAGAAATACGTTTAATAGATTTATCTAACATTTTCATAAGAAATTAAAGGTTTTGTTGTGAGAAAAAAGAGAGAAAAACAGGACAGATTAATTTCCATAAGTTGTAATGTTTAATATTATTTTAATTGAACTAATTAAGTAAATTTTAGAGTAGCTTTACTTTTTAAGAGTATATTCTTGTTGGAGGCAATAATTCTGTAAGCTGGGCTGGAGCAGGGGGTGTGCCGATCTGGGATGGAGATACTGCAAAGGGTATGACAGGACATAGCATAGGTGGCACAATAAGGGTTATTTGGTTGTGCATAATTGAGGTCAGATTTGTGGTTGGTGTTACAGGGAGGTTGTCTAGTGCATGATTTGGTGGTATTGAGGTTGGATAATCATGCATATCTGTACCCTCCGACCTGTAACTCTGTTCTGGTGTGCAGGAACCTGAAAAGGAAGGCCTAGTGCCCTTAGCTAAGGGTGTATTAGGCCTAGAATCTTGAAGTGTGTGTGTTGGCGGTGAGGGTTGTCTGTCTGTGTCCGGCTGTTCAGTCTCGTTCTTATCTCTATCATTGGGCGGAGGTGGCAATTTGTCATACTTGTGATATGACAGATTTTGTTTTCTTCTATGCCTCCGTCTACGCCGCTTAGATTTGTTAGGAGTACTTAATGTATATTCTGTACTTTCATTAGATGTTGAATGTGCAAGTTCCAACACATGATTTCTAACAATGTTTTCCAGCTGCAAAAAATATTCAGATTTGAATTCTGTGTCATTTAGAGGAATTACAAAGCCTCTCTTGTATAATTCTACGCATTTTGCGTCAGTGAAGCTAGAATAACTGCTATTTGACGCAAGTTGAAGGGAATATAGGGGCCCTAACTTTTCATCAAATGTAGTACAAAGAAAATTGTTTAGACTATATGAGTAGATTTGACCTTCCTGTTTGAGCCTATTCAAAATGACAGAGAGACATTTCACTTGATGTCTCAGAATTGGGTAACTGTTTAGGCAGTATAGTATAGGAGGTGCATTACTGCCTAAGTTGTGCTTTGCTATAGCAACTCCTGCTTTTCGGCATTCAGGATTGTAAAAATAGATGTTAGCAGCATTAGTTTTAGTTTTTATCACTGTTTTCACTAATCTAGGTCCACCAAAGGCGTAGCCAATAGAGGTGATGCTAGTGTTTTTAAAAGATTTTAGGCTAGGTATGTGTGCCGAGCTGCCTACATCATATAAGAATGGAGTTAGAGTGTCACTATCAAGTGTTACAGGCTCTGAGGGAAGATCATATCTTATGTTAAAATATCTGGTTGTCATTGTAAACTCGGCTTCTTGTTCTATAATGATATGTCTTAAGTGTGTGTTATCGAGCTTCAACTGTTCCAGCTCTGCAGACAAACTGCTCGCCATTTTTATGTAGATTTGTTAGGGATCTCTTTTGCAAATAACTGTTAATGTATGGGGGAAGGATATGCGTTGAATGTAGAAAGGGTTGGGTGTGAATGTTGGATGAGGGAATGCGGGAATATTAAGTTGACCGGGTTAGAAAGTATTAAATTACAAGCTAAATGTAACATATAGATGTATTTGAGTTTTTAAATTAACTGTTTTTTGTTGTAAAACAAGCACTTTTTACTTATGTTTTTGAAAAATTATTGTTCACTAATTTTGTATATTAATTTTCACGTTTGGTCATTTTCTTGTTATTTTAAGTGTAGTATAGTCCTAAAGTGGGCTCTAGGAGCTAAGATATGTCACAAGAATATTATCATGTCTTTACAGGGGGAAAGACAAATTCACACTGTATGACTAATATTAAAATATTAAAAGAGCGTAGATTTCAACCGGTCCAGCGGCTAATGAGATCTTTAACTTCATTTAAACAGACAGACAGGCATCGTTTCACTTTGTATTATAAGATTGATAAAAAATAATATAAATTGCTTGAAAGTATATTTACCCCTTGTTTACAATATAGTACATCTATGCATATATCTGTACTTGCATATAGTATGTATATTAAGAATTTAAATACTATTTTCCCTTACAAATTAGAGCATAATAAATAGAGTGACTAAAAACTACATTTCAGAGCAAAATAACTAGAGTGACTGATAACCATACAATAAAAGATCCAAGTATGTGTGTATATTAAGGATTTAAATACTATTTTCCCTTAGAAATTAGAGCATAATAAATAGAGTGACTAAAAACTATATTTCAGAGCAAATAACTAGAGTGACTGAAAACCCTAAAATAAAAGATCTAAGTATGTGATTGTGTGTATATTAAGGATTTAAATACTATTTTCCCTTAGAAATTAGAGCATAATAAATAGAGTGACTAAAAACTATATTTCAGAGCAAATAACTAGAGTGACTGAAAACCCTAAAATAAAAGATCTAAGTATGTGATTGTGTGTATATTAAGGATTTAAATACTATTTTCCCTTACAAATTAGAGCATAATAACTAGAGTGACTGAAAACTATATTTCAGAGAAAAATAACTAGAGAGACTAAAACTCTACAATAAAGGAGGTTTGTATGTGTGTTTATTAAGAATTTAAATACTATTTTCCCTTACAAATTAGAGCATCATAACTAGAGTGACTGAAAACTACATTTCAGAGCAAAATAACTAGAGTGACTAAAACCCTACAATAAAAGAGGTTTGTTTGCGTGTATATCAAGGATTTAAATACTATTTTCCCTTAGAAATTAGAGCATAATAACTAGAGTGACTGAAAATTATATTTCAGAGCAAAATAACTAGAGTGACTGAAACCCCTATAATAAAAGATCTAAGTATGTGTGTATATTAATGATTTAAATACTATTTTCCCTTAGAAATTAGAGCATAATAAATAGAGTGACTAAAACCCAATATCTATAATGTTTTAATGTGTTTTATAGAGTGACTGAAACCCTACAATAAAGAAGGTTTGTATGTGTGTTTATTAAGGATTTAAATACTATTTTCCCATACAAATTAAGAGCATAATAACTAGAGTGACTAAAACCATTCTTGAAATAATTTCTATTTTAAAAAATAACTTACCTATAAATAAATAAAAAATAAATCAAAAAATATACATAAACTAATATTTTACCATTATTACTTTTTTAATTAGTAAACAGCAGGGAGGGAGAGTGCCTTGGAATGTAAACTTCTTTGGTATCCAAAATTTTGATAACCATATTATCTTATTCGTTGGCTAATTTTGTTCAATTTTGAAAGATGGTTTCAAACGAGTAGTGCCCAAACTTTTCAACCAATAATTTTGTTTATCATTATGGGGATGTAGATTAAATTATCGTCCACTGTCAAATTCCTTAAATTCCTGGAAAACAGGGTTTAAGGAAGGACAGTAAAGTTAGGGTTAAAGAATTATTCCCTCCAATTGCCATATCCGTGTCTCTAGTCATATAAGATCTCGGAAACTAACTATTTAATAAGTCTACTTTTCCAAGAAAGCTTAAAATTTGTCCCAGTCAAGTTTTAGGCTATTTTAAGAAAAGCAATAGTATAATATTTAACATTTGCCAATCCCTTCCATATTAAGAGCAGAAAGGTTAGAGGAAAAGTATAATTCCCTTCCAATGCCATATCCCTGTTCCTCGTCATATAAGATCACGGAAACTACAATTTTCAGGAAAGCTTTATATTTGTCCCAGTCAAGTTTTAGGCTATTTTAAGAAAAGCAATAGTATAATATTTAACATTTGCCAATCCCTTCCATATTAAGAGCAGAAAAATTTCTATGAATATATTATTTGATGTAGATTAGATAGAATAAATAATACACACACACACACACACACACACACATACACACACACACACACACACATACACACACACAAACACACATACCCACACATACACATATACAAACAAATATACTACAGCTTTAATTATCTCTAATGTATTCAAAAACAGATTCTAATATAGTAAAGAACTGAGCTGGATCTTTAAATCAATTTAATGGTGAGCCAGATCGGGTTGAGCCAACTTTCTGTGGTAATACGACACCCATACGGACAGGCCGAATACAGAGTTGCTTCGCTGTGACTTATGATAACAAACCCCCCGCACTAATCCTATTATATCACTATCCATCTCATGACCGCTGTTAACCCCGCACCCGGCGGTCAAACTAAGCCTGCCTAAATGTGGGGAGGGGACTTGAACATGCAACTATCACGAGTCCATCATGCACTTATATAATCGGGAGGCACTGCCTCCCCTTTTACCACCGCTGCCCCCACAGCCTGTCTACCGTCGGGCGCTAAGCCCTAGCGCCCCACACCCCCTTCAAACCTAACTATTGTCATATTTTTGTTGTATATATATAGTAAACATAACTTGTAAATATTATTCAGTTTAAATATATAATTCTGTATGATTGAATCCTGCTTGTTTGTTTGGTAGAATACTTAAAGGCTAGGGCCCGTTGAATCCGAACTCGTTACCCTGTGGGCCGAGTACGCTCGGCTTACCAGAACTTGGTGTCAGCGTGTTTCAATCGAGCCTTACAGAAACTAGCCTATTCTACCTCTGATTGGACCCTTTGGCAAGTAAGGGGACAATCAGCCGCCAACTGACCCGTGAGACGGCCTTTTTAGGTCGAATTTCCATCATTTTGAACGCAATATGTGGGCCTCTGGCCTACGGCAAGCAGATTTAGCCTGCTAAAAGCGCCAGTTAAGACGCTTTTTCCGTGTCGTGTAGGAGTAGCGCTAGGTGCGCAGCCACGGCAACCGGATAATTTAGCTCAGACGGCTACAAAACTGAGTCTAAATTGGCAAGTGTAGCTGGGACAAGCCCCAGGACACCCAGGCCAAACCTACGAGACAGACAGCTGTGTGCTGGTCTCCCTAAGAAGGCAATGTGTGGCTGCGAAGCTTCAGCACACAAGTAAGCCCTACCACTGCGACGGATAGCAGATTTTGAGCCACAGGCACGGCAGGACGGGACATTCCCTGCCGCTGCCTCCCAGGATTCGAACCCGAGGCGCTGCAGGACGGGCCATTCCCTGCCGCCATTTGTCGGGATTCGAACCAGCGGCGCTGTAGGACGGGTCATTCCCTACCGCCGTCACCCCTCTGAACCTTGCAGGACGGACATTCCCTGCTGCCAGTGCTTCCAGAATCACACCTAGAGCTCCTAGTGATAACAACACATCATTGTGTATAAAAAGTCAACCAAGTGATAAAAATAAATATAAAATTGTTGACCAAGTGATAATTAATAAGCTCTAGTGATTCGAAGCTACAGTCTAAGCCACCATGGTAAGCGATACCACCATAGCTGCGGTGCGGCCACCACCAAAGTTTCTGCCAACCCCAGCCGAACGAGAGGCCCCCTTGTCTCAAGGGCAGGACCTCCACTTCCCCTGCCATATCAGGGTGAGGTTTCCTACTCCTGACCCTGCCCAGCATGTACAGGTTGATGCCATGGTTGATTCTGGCAACCGTGTACCAGGGTCTGCTGTAATTTCTGAGCACCTCATGCACGCGATGGGCGTGCAACGCATGTTGATTCCGGACAACACCCAGATCCTGACTGCTAATGAGGAAGGCCAGCCCCTCCAGGTAATTGGAAAATTAAAAGAGTTATATATGGCAGTTTCACACACTCTTATACTCCATCTATACCACGTGACTGTGGTCCGCAATCTCTCCCACCCTCTGAACTTAGGAGGGTATTTTCTCAAGGAGTTCGGAACTAGGCTCTGTTTCGACATGCAACCACCTTGCTTGTGGGCGCGTGGGGAGTTTATCCCACTCCGTGGCGTCCCCATTGACCGGGAGACAGCCGAGAGAGAGCTAAGCTATGAGGGGCCTCTGCCAGGCCCCCTGCCTGAGCAGCCGCGTGTGGTTGAGAAAGGCACACACTGGGTGGACGCTGAGCTCAACGCACACAAGGGAGCTAACCTGCTAGCCATGGGGTTGCCCCCAGTGCCCAAGGTGCCAAGGGAGAGCCTGCCAACAACGTTTCCTGAGATTGCCAGCCCTCCAGAACCAATCTTCTCCTCCGACATTTTTATCAACGGCCAGCCGTGTCCACCTGGCCCCCTCTACCTGGGACCTCCAGCCAGTCCACCAGCCAAGCCCGAGTCCAGACCCGTCAAGTCGCGGTCTGATGAACCCGGAGCCACACTCAACTCTCAGGCCCCAGCCTCTCCCGGCGCCGTGCCCGTCAAGTCGCGGCCGGACGCCCACGGAGCCAAAGCTGGACCCAGCATTCTGGCCTCTCCCAGCGCCGAGCCCGTCAAATCGTGGCCGGACGCCCCCGGAGCCAAGCCTGGCTCCGACACGTCAGCCTCTCCAGAAGCCGAGCCCGTCAAGTCGCGGCCGGTGGGTCCCGGAGCCAAAGCTGACCCCTCACCAGCCACGTATAGGCTGAGCGCTGTCACTCCAACTGACGGTCAACCACCCCAGCTCCGCACAGCCAAGCGAGTGGTCCTGCCTGGCCGCGGGGTTATGGCAGTCCCTGTTGAGCTAGTAGGCCATCGCACCAAGGATGCCATTCAACTAGCTGCCCCAGAACAGAGGTTTGGGGAGGACCTTGTTATTCCAGAGGGCCTGTATGCCCACAGGCCTGGCTCTGCCACTGTGTTTAGAGTACTGGTGGTAAATGAGGGGGAGGTGCCCCTCTTGCTGGATGCTGGCCTCCCAGTGGCAGGGGAGCTGGTCAAACCTGACATTCTGGAGGTCTCTGATACACCTCCCCCGCGTCTCCACTCGATCCAAGAACCTGCTGAGCCTATAGACATGCAAGAGTTGTGGGAGGCCTTGGAGATGGAAGACAATGAGTTCCTACGCAAGGACCCCTTGCTCAAGAAGGAGGTCTGGACTACGTTGTCAGAGTACAGGGACGTCTTCTCCAATTCTACCCCCGGCTGCACAGATGTGGTTGAATTGCAGCTGCGCCTCAAGCCAGGGACCCAGCCGATCCGCCAGAGATTTAGGGATCTGAACCCGCGGCAAGAGGCTGAACTGGAGAAACAACTGGACACTTGGCTGCAGGAAGGAGTCATAGAGCCGTCAGACTCCGCCTGGAGCAGCCCCCTGGTGCCCATCAAGAAGAAGGACGGGAGCACCCGCTGGGCCGTCGACTACAGGGCCCTCAACAAGTGTCTGGAGCTGGACAGCTACCCCCTGCCTAGGATCCAGCAATTGGTGGAACGAGCTGGCGGGCACCGTGTCTACAGTGCTCTAGACGCGGTGGCCGCATACTACACCATCCGTGTGTCTGAGGATAGCCGGCCCTGCACCGCCTTCACCACCCCCAGGGGCTTGTACCAATGGAAAAGGATGCCCTTTGGCCTAGCTACGGCACCGTCTGTCTATTCCAGGTTTATTGCAGGGGTCCTAAACCCACTAGGCACAGCCAACCTCCAGTCATACCTTGACGACGTCCTGACCTTCCACCAGGATACCTGGGCCCACCTGGCCAGGCTCCGAGAGGTCTTGGAAGCCCACCGCAGGGGAGGGATCCGCCTCAAGCCAGCCAAGACCAAGTTGTTCCGGTCCAAGGTGGATTATCTGGGTCACACCCTCAGCCGAGAGGGGATAGCCATGCAAGAGGACTATATTGACCGCATCTTGGACTGGCCAGCCCCTAGCACCCCCAAGGATTTGCTGGCGTTGCTGGGCTTCTTTGGATACTACCGCCTGTTCATCCCAGAGTATGCAGACCTCACCTACGAGATGAATCGGCAGAAGACGGCCAAGGCCCTAACCTGGACGCCTGAGATGGAAGCCCAGCTGCTGCAACTCAAGGACAAGTTCCGACAGGCCCCCATCCGAGCGCCGCCCAGGTTTGATTTACCAGCAGTGTTCCAGCTCACCACAGATTTCAGCAGCCGCGCCATCTCTGCCATACTGAGTCAATGCCAGGAGGGCAAGGAGAGGCTGATTGCCGCCGTGGGGCGCAAGACAACCGACCCTGAGACGCGCTACCCGTCCTGGAAGGGAGAGATGGCCGCCATTATCTATGGGATCCGAAAATTCCACGGCATCTTGTCCTACCGCAGCTTCCAGATCAACACTGATTCCTCTGCCCTGCTACAGATGAAATCACTGAACACATCCACAGGGATGGTGGCCCGCTGGCAGGAGGAGCTAGCGGCCTTAGACTTTACCGTCTGCCACAGGCCTGGCACCCAGAATACCAACGCCGACGCCCTCAGCCGCCGGGAAGATGCCAACATGCCAACGGCTAGCGCCGAAGAATTAGCAGAGCAGGCTGAGTATATCCACAACCTGGCCCAGCTAGGGGAGCCCGCAGCTAGCCGGCCTCCTGCCGCCCGACTGGATTCAGCTAGAGTATTGGAAGCCCAGACACAGGACCCCCTCCTGCTCCGTGTCCGCCAATGGGTGGCTGATGGCAAGGCCCCAACCAAGGCTGAGCTGCGTGGCAAGGAACGAGACGAGCAGCAGTACGCCAGCCGCTTCTCAGCCCTGGGGCTTGACGAGCATGGCTGCCTCACCACCACTGACCAGACTCTGACAGGAGAGAGGACAAGATACCTGCTGCCTTCGGCCCTCCAGCAGGATGCGTTCTTTCTAGCCCATGGAACCCCCATGGCTGGGCACTTTGGGATGGACGCAACTATCGCCCGCGTTGCCATGCACTTCTGGTGGCCCAACCTGGCCCGTGACGTCCGCCTGATGGTACAAACCTGCCCTGAGTGTGTCCAGAAAGTTACCAAGGAGAGGCTGAAGCAGGGGATCCACGTGCCCTCCCGCCAGGGGTATCCACAGCAAGTCCTATTCATCGACCTGGTGGGGCCACTGCCAGAGACCCCAGCTGGGAACCGCTACATCCTCACCTGCCAAGATGGATTTAGCCGGTTTGTCAGCCTCTACGCCATCCCCAACAAGCGCACCCTCACGGTGGCTGAAGCCCTGTTGCACCGCCACCTGGCCACGTTCGGATGCCCCCTGAAGATCCATTCCAACAATGGAATGGAATTTACCGGCCAGGTATTCCAGGAACTGGCCTCCCGGCTCGAGATTGGCCTGACACATCCACCACCCTACAATCCGCAGTCCAACCGAGTGGAGAGGTTTCATAGGACGCTCAACACAGGCATGCGCCTGTTCCTAGACAGAGACGATAACAACTGGGAGCCCCACCTGCCTGCCATCGCCTTTGCCTACAACACCAAGGCCTGTAGATCCACTGGTGTGACCCCGTTCCTGGCCTTCTTTGGGAGAGAGGCCAAACTTCCGGTGGACATGGTGCTACGGCTGCCAGAGACCGAATATGCTTCAGTTCCAGCCAACGTCCAAGCTCTGTTGCAGCGCTACTATGCAGTTTATGATGCCATCCAGCAGAAGGAGGAGGGAGCCATCAGGAGGAGCGCGGCAGCTTACGAAGGCACGGCCAAGTATGAGGTTGGAGACTTGGTCTGGTACCTGGCCCCTCGCCTGGTGCCAGGCAAGGCAGCCAAGATTACCAAGAGATGGACTGGCCCCTGGAAAGTAGTGAGGAAAGCTACAGAAGTCCATTATGTCATCAAACCTGCCTCTCCAGTAGCCAGGATCTCAGAAGTTACCGCGCATGTAGGCCGACTGCGCAAATACACTGGAGATGTGACTGCCCACCAGATCCCAGAAGACATCCAAGTTGACGTGGACGGCGACGAGGATGCCACCGAGCTGCCAGTTGGAGCGGCGGCGCCCGCAGCTAGCAACCCAGGAGAGTTCCCAGTGCACCAGCCAGCCGCAGCCGCCCCACAGCCTAGCGGCCAAGATCGTGACCCAGTGGAGGAAAACCTGCAGGAGCAACCCAACGAACCACCGCCGCCGCCGCCCGCTCCAGAGCCACTCAGAGATGCCATCTGGAACCCTGACGCAGACATGGAGAACCTGCCAGCCAGCAGCGGACCTGTAGGAGAAGAGCCAGCCACTGCGATGGAAGAAGCCGCCCCAGAAGAAGAAGAAGAAGCCATGTGCCCCCTGCTGATGACAGCCATCCCCATCCGGGTAGGAGCTAGGAGACCAAGCAACCTGAATCAAGCAGGCGCCCCCATGGAATTCTATGCGCCCTTTGCCATCACCATTCCACCCTTAGGAACCACCAGAATCTGCCTAGGCCTCCGTGTCCAGTTACCAGCCGAGACAGAACTGATCCTGCAGACGAGGCAAAATTTCCAGCGGCGAGGCCTGGCCGTGGCCAACCCACGCCTAGAAGCCAACCAGGAGCTGACAATGCTGATCACCAACCACAGTCAGACCGAGCAACGAGTGTCCCGAGGAGCCTGTGTAGCCCGAGCTGTCCTCCATCGAGCTGTGCCCCAGGAACTGCCTGTCCGGCGCATGAGCCGGCTGTCGTATCCCCAGGTTCAAGGCCTGGTGGCTCAGGAGCCACGCAACCCTTGAAGGGGAGGTTGTGGTAATACGACACCCATACGGACAGGCCGAATACAGAGTTGCTTCGCTGTGACTTATGATAACAAACCCCCCGCACTAATCCTATTATATCACTATCCATCTCATGACCGCTGTTAACCCCGCACCCGGCGGTCAAACTAAGCCTGCCTAAATGTGGGGAGGGGACTTGAACATGCAACTATCACGAGTCCATCATGCACTTATATAATCGGGAGGCACTGCCTCCCCTTTTACCACCGCTGCCCCCACAGCCTGTCTACCGTCGGGCGCTAAGCCCTAGCGCCCCACACCCCCTTCAAACCTAACTATTGTCATATTTTTGTTGTATATATATAGTAAACATAACTTGTAAATATTATTCAGTTTAAATATATAATTCTGTATGATTGAATCCTGCTTGTTTGTTTGGTAGAATACTTAAAGGCTAGGGCCCGTTGAATCCGAACTCGTTACCCTGTGGGCCGAGTACGCTCGGCTTACCAGATTTCCACCAATGAGACCACAGCATTTTATAAAATGCCGCGCTGTGATTGTCTGAAATTCGGCTCACCCCGATCTGGCTCACCACTAAAGATCCAGCTCTGCTATACTACTCTTTGATTTGGGTAGGTACGTCCGTTCGTCTGCTTTAAGGAAGGGGATATTGCACTGTAAATCATACTAGTACCCTAAATTTTTCTTCTAATTCACAACCAATAATTTTAATCTAAAGAAGGGGCAATTTTCTTTATAATTATTACTGATGTACATCATTATATCGACCATTGTCTTATCCCTTAAGATCCATGGAAAATAAGCAGTTTCTATCGCTTCATATTAAAGTAAATAAATCTTTATCAACCTCTAATTGCTAATGGTCAACTAAAAATCTATTCTTATCGTTTTTGATATTTTTCCTTAAAAAACTTCAAATAAAGATAAGTAGGTAAATATTACCGTTTACAGTGAGCAAACAAAACAGGTTTTTTCGATAGCAAAAATGTCAATTAAAAATTGCATTTATTGTATAATTAATGATAAGATATTTAAAGTATTAATGAATACATTTAAGTACAAAGATCAAAGTGTAGGTATGGAAAAAAATATATTTCTTAAAATCACGAAACCTGTCACATTCACATCTTTTAAACATTTCTTAGGTAGAAAGGGCGTCAAAGCCCTTTTTTAAAGAAAAGAGGAGGGGGCTTAATTCAACCTAAGAGGCGGGTAACTGTACATTCACCCTCACAAAAGAAAAACACTTTTGAAACAAAAATCGCTGATATTCATGAGGATTTTAGCCGATACGACGATTTTAACATTCATGAATGTAAAAAAAAAACTATCCGTTACAAAAAAAAAACTAAGTGTGTTTTGGTAGGTTTCTCATTGATTTAGATAAGTTTACTAGACCTAAGAAGAAAATCCGCTGGCTAAACTAATTCTAATTTCACCAAAATAGTGCTTCAAAATAATAAAAAAAATAAGTTTAGATAATAAAGTTAAAAGCTACATATTCAACCTTAAAAGACAGAATTTGAAATCCGTATATAAAAGTAACTTAATGACTATATATGTGTAGAAGGATCGTGCTAATCGAATTTTCAGTAAAACTTCTTAAAGGCTAACTTATTTTAAACCAATCATTTTAATTTATAGAAGGGGTAATTTAGTTTTTCATCATTGGGGATGTCTAACTCAATCAAAACCTTATCTGATTCTATATAATTAAATAAACTCTTTAAAAGTAAGTATTTTTTGTAGCACTTATCTTTGTCATAGAGTAAGAAAATCGCAAGGGAATTTTCTGCTTCAAAATATAGAAACTTTAATTTACTTTCATAAGTAAAATAGAAATAATTCATCTATAAAAAGCGCAGCAATAACATTATAATAAGTTGCAACAAATATAAGTATTAAAGTTTTTTTAAAGTAACAAAGACATTCTAGCAGACATTAATACTGCCAATAATTCACTCTAAGGCAAGAATAGATTGCTGTGCCCATAACATCTAGGAGCTCTGCGTTAGAAGGGTAGGGAGAGGATACAAGTCAATCGGTTTTGTAGGTAGCGAGATTTTAACAGGCAGACAAACATCATTCACTTTATGTAGTTTTCTAAACTCTTTTCAACAAACTGACAGACATATCCTGTTATAGAGTAGCTTAAAAGAAATCCTCAAGACCTTTATGAAAACAGTGTATTCCTCATGCTAAGAATTTAAGAAAACAAACATAAAATCAAAATAAAGATCAAACGAAAAAGAAAATATTTGAACATTTGTTTTCGTCCGTTTGTTTGTCTGTCAGTCTCGTAAAAGTAAAACAAATCATATTTCAGGATTTTTAAATACAATGCCAATTTCAATAAGTTATAAATACCTATCATAGGCAGAAGTTTACACCTATCATCTATCATTGCCCTATAACCTACTCCCTGGCGAATACAGGAAAACTGAAAGTAAATATCATTTGGTTCATATGTGTACTAGGTTTAGTTACATCTGATCAAAAAACATAATTATTAAATTACATTATTAAAAATATAAATCCTATTATATAAAGAGGTTTGTTAAGATTTTAGTGACTACAAGGACGATTGAGTTCTTCATTTTAGAACAGCCCTTCAAAGGAACTTCAAGGCTATTGAATTTTCAACTTGGGTTGGTTTTAGTCTATTTTTCTGTCGAATTCCCCTCCCTCGGAACACAAAATCTCTAAATGCAAGGAACAAAACCGCTATTACATACATATTTAAATAGTAGTACCGTATAAAAGATTTATATGAACAACCAAAAGACAAAATATCTAATGTATCTATACCCCTAGGTAACTTATGTTCCAAATGAGTCTAGAAGGAACAATAAAAGTATATTTCAAATCCCTATATAAAAATGACAGGATGTGTGTCAGTCTTGTGTCTGTTAGTCTGATAATACCTAATAGTCCACCTTTTTTACATTTTAGTGAAATTGGGGAGATAAATCTATCTTATTTTGACCTATCTAGAGATCCCCTATATAACTATGGTGTGTGCTTTCAATTCCTCACATTTTGTGCTATTCTGATTTTTGATAATGTGTAACATGTCTGGGATCTAAAGGGATAAGACAATGGCCAATAAATTGATGTATATACGTAATGATGATAAATAAAAATAACCCTTCTGCAGATTAAAATTAATGGTTGATACGTCTGGGCACTCAAGCTATTGAACCAACCAATCTAAATTCAATAAAAGTCCCCAGAGTTGGTAATCCAACGAATAGAAAACGTTATTATAGAACTCTGGGGAATAGTTTAATAAACATGCCAATGTCCCAATGTGCGGTAGTGAATCCACACCTATCTATATTATAGCTAGATCCTATTCGGAATATAAATACTGTGAGAGTAGAATTTTAAATAGTTTTCAAGCCCAAAAAACTAACACAGTATGTGTACCATAGTAAGGTCACATAAATTGTGAACGATACCCAGTAGTCTGAGAAGGTATGCAAGATTAAAAAGTACAAAGCAAATGACCACTAAAATGCCGACTCTAAAAGTTGGTTTTGTCATGTACATACATTTTACTAGTAAATTAAATTTATTATAATACAAAGTAGCTTGATGTCTGTCCGTCTGTCCGTCTGTCCGTCTGACCGTCTGACCGTCTGTCCGTCTGTCTGTCCGTCCGTCCCTTAAGATCTCGGTAACCACTGAACCGATCGGATTCTACTCTTCAGGGAATATACCTACTGGTCCTGTGGTGGTTTTAGGCTATTTTCTTGGGGGGTGGGACACCCCCAACCCCCCAATAAATAAAAAAAAACACCCCCCAAAATTTTTTTTTTTTTACATTTTTTGTAAAATCTCAGTAACTGTTGATCAAATTGGGCTCAACCCTTCTGGGAATATACCTTCTGGTCCTCTGGTGGTTTTAAGCTATTTTCTTGGGGGGTGGGACACCCCAACCCCCCCAAAAATAAAAAAATCCCCACTTCCAAAATTTTTAATTTTTTGTAAACAAAAACCAGTAATTGGGGTGGGGGAACCCCACTGCAACATGGGGCGAAGCCCCCACGAATCCCCCCACCCAAAAAAGAAATTTAAATATTTTTTTTAAATTTTAATTTTTGTGTATGCGAACAACCTAGGTTTAATTTTTACGAATTGAAATTTTTGTGTATACGGCAAACAACCTGGGTTTAATTTGTACAAATTAAAATTTTTGTGCATAAAACGCACAACCTGGGTTTAATTTTACCACAGAGTAATTAAACAAAGAATAATTTTTTTTAAATATTTCTACTTAGGAGGGTTGACTTCCCATTACTTCATAGGGCGAAGCCCCTAGAGGCTAGGGGCGAAGCCGCTAGTTTTTTTATAAAGTATCAGTATAACTCGAACCCCCACATGTATAAAATATTTACTGTACAAATTCGGACCCTACAGTTGCTTGTCATCCACAGACAAGTAGATATTTCATCTGGTACTGAAGAATAATTTTTACCTCCAACTTTTCTGCAAGTCAAATACTATATTTAGCAAATAATGACTACTTTTTATTTTATGCCATAAAGTCGCTAAAAACCAGTAAAATTCAATATAAACATGATGCTTATATGTATGCTATTATTGTTATCAATATATTTATATTTTTGTTTATTTTGTCCCTTTCCTATTTTTATGTCAATACTTATTTAAAGTATAGGATAGGTGGGAAAGCTTCAAATAAGTCCTTAGATGGTTTTAGTCTATTTCATTTTTGATTTTGCCTCAGTCTTGGAATGGTTTTTAGCTATTTTCTACCCCCTCCTAAACCTAACCCTACATTTGATTATAAATTTTTCTGAGTAAAAAAATGTGATTTATAAACAATCGTTCAATTGATTGTTCTAAATATAGAAATAGAAGGACAAATAAACTAAAAAACTAAAAATTAGGGATATTATAAAACAGCTTTTTGCGGATATAGAATGTACAATTATAGGATTAAAACCAGTTTTTTTAGCCCCAAGGTTTTAATCTTATGATTGTACATTTTTATATTCGTAGAAAGCTGGATATAATACGATGCTAGACATAGTTTTTTCGTATGGATGAGTATCGGTTCCTATCCACCGGATTCGAATGAATACGAGAAATTGATTTACACCCCAAATAAAATCAAATAAAGTTTCCCATTCTGTAGACTAACATTTAATAGTTAGAAAGATTTATCGCAACGAATACAACAATGTAATAATAAAACTTTGTGTACCAGTATAAATTGTTGTCCAATGTCCCCTCCCTCTCTCCCTGTAACATCCTGATCAAAATAAGCTGAGTAAGAGTCTAGTGTGATGGACAAAATAACAATTCTTTTTGTTGGTAGATTCCTTTTTGAGAAGATAGGTACATAAAAAGTAGCCTAACAAACACATATACACACACACAAACACACATAAACACATATTTCCTTTTTGACCAACTTGCTTTGCTTATCATGGAGGGAGGGGACATTGGGCTGTTTATTGCACAATTACCCAAAGTTTTATAATAACGTTTTTTAATTTGTTGGGTTAACAACTTTGGGGACTTCCATTAAATTTTGATTGGTTGGCTCATTTAGTTGAGCATCCAGAGCATCCAGACGTTTGAACCACTAATTTTAATCTACGTAAGTACGGGAAGAACCATGGAAGGAAAGGACATTAAAAAATAATTCATACTGGTACCCAAAGTTTTTTTTATTAAATCTTGAATTGTTGGTTCAATCAGTTTCTAACCGATATTTTTTATGTATAGAAGGGAAAACGTCATTAACAAAAAAAATATAGACAGCTTAAAGGGGACTATCCACGAACAAGAAGCTGCTTAGAATCACTTGCTCTTGTTTGTGGATAGTTCCCTTTAATGTTTTTGTCGGTTGTAAATACGGACGGGAACTCACTATTTATGTATTAGCTGCGCTACTATCTATATATTTTTAATCGTTCTTGCTTACTTTCTTTTTAGAACAGTTTAAATTACCGAAATTTGGCTCATTTTCCATTAGAAACTTCTCAGTACATTACCATTTTTTGTTGTGTCTTATAGATTTAAATAATTAGAATGGGTAAAACCCAGTTAGGGAGGGGATATTGGGCTGTTAATTGCACGAGTCCCCAAAGTTTTATTTAACCGTTTTTTTTAACAACTTTAATGACTTATATTGATTTTTGAATGGTTGGTTCACTACGTTGAGTATTCAAACGTTTCAACCAATAATTGTTCTATAGAAGGGGTTTGTGAATCATTATTGGGGATTTGAATCAACTTATAGAATAATGACCTATCCTTTTACATCACTGAAAAAACCAAGGAGCGCAGCTTAATTATTTAAAAGATTGTAATCATATATCGATTCAAAAGTGACATTATTTAAAAAAAATGTTTTAAGAAAATTGCTAAAGACATAGTTATTTAAACCCCTTGTTTCCAATTTTGTGATTCTACGAGAACAGTACTTGTAATGTAGTCTGTAGAGTTAAAATATTTCATTTAAAATTCAGAAGCAACGTTTTTTGGTCATTTGGGTCGAATTTATAATTTTTTAAGTAAGTGAAAAGTTAAAATCAGAAGATGCTAAGGGGGGTAGGGAGAAGGCAGTGGCATTTTACACCATCTTTGAAGCTTTGACACATGTGCAATTAATAGCAAAAAAATGCAGCAAAATTAACAATCCGCGGATTTTTTTGGCAGACTTTTTGCGGATTTTCTTAATTTTTAATAAAATTACAATTTACTTTAATTTTATAACATAATTATTATGATATTTGTATTTCATCTTGATTTAATTACCTATTAACTACTAGGGTGTTCCGTATATCAATATCTACTCTAACTAAACCACCCTTATGCTACCCTTAAAACACCCAATCCCCTAAAAATGGTCTCTCATTACAGTAAAACTATTTTAACGCGAAGTAGCCTGAAATTATGACTTAAACTTATACACTAGTCATAATTGACAGGCCGTACGAGGACAATGGGCAGTTTATTGCACTAGTCCCCAAAGTTTTATAATAAAATTGGGGACTTTTATCCAATTTTGGTTGGTTGGTCCAAAAAGCTGAGTGTCCAAACGATTGAATAACTAATTGTAATCTACAGAAGGGACAATTTTGTGTATTATTATTCGATATACACATTTTCAATTTAACGGGCATTTTCTGACCCCTGTATATCTCTGCATAATTGAGCATTTCCAAGATTACAATATTATGCTATAATAGTTATAAACAAAGGAATACTTTTTTTGTAATAAAAATTTTATTTGCAGTTTTATGAAAATTATTTCCCTAGAATTGTTAATCTGCAATCTGAGAAAAATCTAAATTAACGATGAAGCGAATCCCTAACAACGTATATTCATTGCAGGGAGAAAGGGAAAAGTCAATAAAAATCCTGGCTTTATTCTACGGGAATTAAGGGCTCTAACTCATAAAAAACGAAGCAATAAAAAGCTAAGTAAACAATTTTAACATACAAGAATAGTTATTTATCGCATCGTATTAAAGACAGCTTTCTGTGGATATTAAAATGGAAATCGAGGAACCCAGGCTAACAAAACTGCTATTAATTCATGATCTTTATTTTAATATTTGTGAAAATTGTCTGTAATACGTTGCTAAACATGATTATCAGTATGGCTGAGAACCGTTTCTAATCCAGCGGATATTAATCGGTCATACTAGAATAAGAATTACAATATTTTTATTTGGTTATTCCTATATTCCTGGAGTATAGCAATGTGTATAATTAAAAGTTTAGTAGATATGCATAACCTTTGATTAACACAATTTAAATTTTAGTTTGCCCACCAATTTAAACGTTTTTATATTTCAACAAAAAATAACATAATATAGTATATTTTTTTTACACTTTCAGTGGCGTGCAGAGGGATTAACCATGGTGGTGTGAAGCCTTGTGGGGGTCCTATTCAATTTCCTATCTTAAATGGGATGTCGTCCAAAGTGCCTAATTTTCCACGATTGGCTAATTTAATTGAGACATTTATTATCAATTTTGATGGAACACCAAAATTCTAGGTGTTAAGGTTTTTGCCTTATTTATGTTTATTAGTTTTCAGGGGTCGATATTTGCATTTGCTTTTAAAGGAATTTATTTTGCACTGTTTAGCGAGAATACACCTACACCAGAATACATACAAGCTACCCCAGGCAAATTTGGAATAAGATTTGAATTTAACATACCTAAAAACAGAAGATATTTTATAATTTTTATTGGTTTATCAAAATATGGATGATATATTCTTTGGAATAGTGATAAGGTTATTGGTTGTTTTTCTTCTTTTATTAGAGAAGCAACTCTATAACCAGGGTCTTTGTAATTCAATTGATAGTAATATCCGTATTTATGAAGGAATTTTGAAAACTTGAAAAAATACAAATTGTTTAATAAAAATATTTAATGATTTATTTACAACTATTTTTTTTTTGGGGGGGGGGGTTATTTTTCGTTTTTGGGGGGGTTAGAGGTGTCCCACCCCCCAAGAAAATAGTTATAAACCTTCCCGGGACCTATGAGAATCTACCCTGTAAAGAAGAACCCGATCAGTTCAGCGGTTAGCGAGATCCTACGCTACAAACAGACAGACAGACAGAAAGACAGACAAACAAACATCGTTCAACTTTGTATTATAGATATCTGCAAAAAGTTTATATTTTACAACTAAAGCTGCTCTACCTATATGGAAATTACTGTCCTTTATCTATACTGTTATATTTTAATTGCAGGGAGGGAGGGGATATTAGCCTTGTACCCAATATTTAATAAACAATTATCTAATTTCTTGTTAAACAACCTGAATCTTGAATGGTTGACAGTGTACAAACTTTTCATCCATAATCTATAATCTGCATAATTGGTAATTTTGTTGATCATCATTGAGGCTGTACATATTTCAAACGTCCATTGCCTTATCCCTTAAGATCCCTGCCTAAATTTGCATAATAAAGAGACTAGAAACTTTTTAAAAGCTTTTAATCTATCTTCTTCTTTTTTCCACTCTCATTTTCTCCCATTATGCATAATTAAGCGCCAGTTAATTAATAGGTCAAAAAAAAAAGGTTTTTTAGGATTTTTTTAAAAACAAACAAAAATTATGAATTATATAAGTAGTTAGACTGCTTCAATTATAAAACTCTTTCCGCAAAAATATAAGCCAAGAATAGTTATTTATCGCATCGTATTATAATCAGCTTTCCGCGGATATAAAAATGTACAATTAAGAGATTGAAACAAGTTTCTTGGGCATCGGGCTAACAAAACTGGATTAAATCTTATGATTGTACTCTTTATATTAGTAGAAACTGGATATTATGCGACACGAAACATGTTTTATCAATATGGCATACAACCAGTTCTAATCCAGCGGATATTGATTGGTTTCGAAGCCACACTTAAAATAATTTTACTGTTTATGTTGTGAAATACAAAATCATGAGGTATGGTTTGAAGAATCTACACACTAAAATGCAGACTTTTATCTTGTATAATAGCTGAGAAAATCTCAAATTTGTTAGACGCGCTTCTAAAAAAGAAATATATATTCCCTATTTTGTTTAGGATAAAATCAAACAACTTTTGACAGATAAAAGGCAAATAAAAATCACCTTGTTAAATAAACATACGTAGTACAACAAGAATGATTATGTACACATTAGAAGCGCAGCAACAACAAGCTCTTAATAGCAAGAATATAATAGAACAGTACAACGGGAATTTAAATAAATATTAAGCGAATCAAGTATTTTATAGGAAAGCACACATTAAATTGTTATGTAATTTTGTTATATATCTAATTTTGTTAGAAAGAGAGAGGAGAACGCTAAAAAAGGAAAAGAAAAGAAAGAGAGAATGAAAGTGAGAGAGGAGAGAGAAAGAGAGAAAGAGAGAGAGAGTGAGAGAGAAAGAGAGAGAGAGAGAGAGAGAGAGAGAGAGAGAGAGAAAGAGAGAGAGAGAGAGAGAGAGAGAGAGAGAGAGAGAGAGAGAGAGAGAGAGAGAGAGAGAAGAGAGAGGAAAGAGATAGAGAGAAAAGGGGAGATACTTCTTAAAATACATAACAGTGACAGAATATGAGTCAACTACTCCCATCAGACGTACCTACATATAGTAAATATACGAGTAGCTTCGCTCTAAAACAACTTGCCCAAGGAATTTGTTATTTTAACATTTCCTTATTACTTCACACTCAGAGAGTGCGGGGATATTGAGCTGTAAATTACACTGGTACCCAAAGTTTTTTAACCACGTTACCTTATTCGTTTACCTTTATTGAAGGTTTAGAATAGCAATGCCAAAACTCTACAACCATTAAGTCTAATATACAGAAGGGGCAATCTTGTGTATCATCATTGGAAATGTAAGTTAATTTATCGTTCATCGTCTTATCCCTTTAGATCCCTGACACACACACGCTTTTGCGGCACCTTTTTCCGCCGCCGCGATAAAATCAGTGTGCATACACTGTCGCATATTATCATATCCGCAGAGTTTTTCATATTCGCATAATAAACACAATAACTAACAAATAAGTTTGTCTAAAAATTATAGTTAAGTTACGAGGAAGGGGTAGTTTGTGCTGTCGTAATAATATGCAGTTCTGATGATTTGATAACGTGACACTTGTGCAGATGTGAATGCACACCATTTGCGACTCTGGAATGACAATTACGGAAAAAAATAATAAGTGTTAGTTTTTTACTAATTGGCGGTTGCGCCACTAGCATCTAGGAGCTCTGCCTAAAGTTGTTAAGGAAAGCAGAAAAAATAGCATAAAACAATCCCAAGACTTAAACTTGAGCCTCTAGAGGGTGGGGGAGTTGAGGCAAATAACGTAAAACCATCCCAAGACATTTGTAAAACTCAATCCAAGTCGGACCAGTAGGTATCTTCCGAGATCTTTAGTTTTAGACAAAAATAAACCTTACTACTTTATATTTAAGGATTAAAATTACTTAATTCCTACTTAGCACAAAAAAAACTGAATAATTATAAAATAAAACCTCAAAGAAAAAAACGTGCAAAGATAAGAAAATATTAATTTGCTTACAGGACGCGTTGCTTGTTTTTAACTAGGTTATTACCTTAATATTTTTAAGTAGCGCAGCTGCTATATAACTGTAATAGGTTGGTACGTTCATATATAAAAGTAAGTACAAATCATTAACAGTACATTTGGGCTTACTATCGTAGATGTCCTTTTACTAAAGTAACAGGATGTTTGTCTGTGTATTTGTACCGAAGGATCTCACTAACCGCTGAACCGATCGGGTTCTCCTTAACAGGGTAGCTTCTTATAGGTCCCGGTAAGGTTTACTATTTTTTGGGGGGGAGAATACCACCAACCTCCCAAGAGAAATCACAAAAAAATCAAAAAAAAAATTACATACCTATAGACTCCAACGCATCATAGCTAGGTATCGTAGAAACATAAAAACAACATAGATAATGATATGTACATATTATTTTTTTTTAATTTAATATTTAAAGTGCCACTAGAGGCTTCTAGGAGCGTAGCCATTAGTATTAAGATCTCGCTTAATACTGATAAAAAAGGCAGGAAAAAATATGAAGTAACGTTCCTTTTCTTTAAAATGTTAGGAAACAAATATTTATGCATGTTTTTTTGTATAATGATGGGTGGGGAGGTTTGTTGTACAGGGTGCGCCACATAAAACCGGACTTTTTCTAATTTGTGAACAAATGAACATAAAATCGTCAATTTTAAAGATTTTATTAAATTTTAAAAACTGGGAAGCAAACTAGGTATATGACTATTAGATCATTCAATAAAATCGCCGCCAGGATCAATCACCGCCTCCACCCGCCTCCTAAACCGCCAGCAGGCCCAGGTCAAAATGTACCTGTCCAAGCTGGCGAAGTTCTCCTTGATAGTGGCAATAAGGGAGTTCTTTGTGGTATGGGCACGTCTATTGGTGCATACTTCAAAGTAGCTTAAGGCCCAAAAGTCACTTGAATTAAGATCGGGCTGCTGGGAGGCCCCATTTCCTTAGGAAAGTGAGTAACCGCAGGATCCAAATTCACCCAACTTTCAAGCTGACCTTCGACACGGCGGCTCTCATTTGGGCCACAGTTGAGCTAGAACGACGTTCAATACCTTTATAGAAATGGCATGAAGATTCAGCTAGGGTTGTCAGCGCAATGTATAGTCTAAAATGAGTTTTAAGGTTCCATATGGGTCTCTAACGTCGAGAATCGAGAAATTTTCACGATTTTACACGATTTTTGACGTTTTTGACATCTCTAAATCTGACACGTTTCACTTTGCCGGAGTACTACAGCAAAACCATTTTAGATAGAGAGCTCCAGTCTTTTCTAGTGTCTTACTTATATATCTAACAGTATCCCCAGCAATTTGCATAACTCTACCTCATCTACAAATGGGCTGAGGTCCGATTTAGTGGGCCCTAGTCGAGAATCAATATTATACCACCAGCGCATTTCGAATCTACCTTGTTGAACATAAGCGCGGCCAGCTCGGAGTACGAGCCCATCTTCATCCAAAGATTTTATTGTGCTAAAAGGTCATTACCAAGGCTTTTTATAGTGGGGTCAAACGTCCTGATTGGTCAAGTAGTTTTGACGCTATGGCCGTTTAAAAAAGTCCGGTTTTATGTGGCGCACCCTGTATAATTAAAAATTTCAATGTCAAAAGAAGACTTTGTTTTTTTTCTTTCTCCATGAGATGGAGAACCCAATCTGTTCAGTTGTTAACAAAATCTTAATAAGATTTTGCTTTTCTTTTCAATAATTCTTAATGTTTTTTGGGTTACAGCTAGGTTTCAGACTATTTAAAAACCCAGTCTAGAAAAAAAATACATATTTGTTTAGATAAATACTTAAACATCTGTAAGAAAAACCAAAATGAAGCTGTTAAAGACCATTAAAAGATGTAAAAAAATAATAAGGTTTACTACTATTTTCATTTTGTGGTCAAACCATTATTTCAAAAATAGCATAGCAACTCTGCAATTGACACATTTGCTAAAAAAGTTACAGGAAGGGAGCGGACATTGGACGTTAATTATATTGTTACTTAATCGTCGACTTAAAAAATTTGGATAGTTTTTTTTAGGTTCTAACTAATAGTGTCCAAACTTTTCACCCAATGATTTTAACCCTTATCGGGAAATTTTGTTTATCATCATTCCATGTATTGTCCATTGTCTAATCCTTTAATATAATTAACTCCACAACTCCCCGACAACTAGAGGGCATGTTACATTTACGTCTGAATTGTAGAAAGGGAACAATGGGCTGTTTATTACACTAGTCCCCAAAGTTTTATAATAACGTTCTCTTATTCGTTGGCTTAACAACTTTGAAGACTTAAGTGAAATTTAATTAGTTGACTCATTAAGTTGAGTATTTAAACGTTTCAACCAACAATTTTAATCTGCAAAGGGGTAATTTTGTGTACCATCATTGGGGATGTACACCAATTTGTTGGCCTTTGTCTTATCCCTTTAGGTCCATGTTTCTTTGCAGTCTTATTGCCCAAAAGTATAGTATAGCTGTTATTTATCTAAACATCTTTTGTAAGTGTACACACAACTAGTGTCAACACAAATCCGCTAATTTAATTAACATTAAATTAGACAAATAATATAAATATGCAGGGGTATTAAGGGATAAGACAATGGATGATAAATTAATTTATTATACATAATAAAAATCACTCTCTCTCTCTCTATGGATTGAAATTTTGGGAATAGTCCCTTTCGCGGCAACGTCCCTTAAGGGTGATTCGTCATATTTTTAAAATGGCTTTTTATAGGTTATTTTAGATTAGGTTAGGTTATATTGGGTTAGGTGATTGCCCCCCCCAGGTTAAGCAAATTGCCCCGCAGGGGCTAGAAATAAAAGAAAAAATGCCTCTATGAAATAAAGATTACCCCCCCCCCAAAAAAAAATGAGCTTGGGGGTGTTGTAGGCACCCCCAAAATTTTTATTTTGAAAATTTTACCCCCTCAAATAAAAAAGCTTGGACGCCCCTGGAAAAAAGGCCACATTCTTGCTTTTTGGCTGAAATGAAGAAACGCCAGGGTACAAAGCCTTTGTTTATAATTGTTGCTCCTTGTAGAAGATATAATTTTCTTGCAAAATCAGGGAGAGACATTGGGTTGTGAATTGCATTAGTACCCAAAGTTTATAACCACATAAAATTGGGGTAGTTTTGTCGAATTTTGATTGGTAGGTTCAAAAGTTGAAGTGGTCAATTAATTTTAAGCTACATAATTTCGTTTATATCTTTGAAGAATATTTATCGCCTAATGTCTTATCCCTTAAGATCCCATATCAATAACCATTTGAAAAACTACACATAAATCTGCTAATAGAAAGCCAAAAAATCCACAAAATATTATGTAATAAAAAAGTAAAAAAAATTTTAAGAAGGGGAAACTCCTTGTCCCAACAAACAAAGGAACAAATCATTACCATGAATAGATAGGACCTCCTAAAAAAGGTCGTGCAATCAAATGGACTTTAGTACGCAGAGTCGTGCGAATTATTAGCAAGATTTGGTGCAGAGATTCACTAAATTGTTTGTTATTCTGTGTAAACACCCTTTATTGAATATAATATTGAAAGGATTTTATAATTTTTATCTAACACTAAATCATTTTTTATTCTTTTATTTTTTATTGTTTAAACTCTTTTATTACTAAAATTAGGACTTGCGCCAATTTTTAGGAGGCGAAGCTATTCTATGAATCAACTGTGTCGGTTTGACTGTAAGGGCATCGTATTCTCATTTTTTTTACCTACATGGGGGTTCTCTATTAGAAAGGAGGGGTGGGGCTGTAAAAATATAGCCTAAAACTGTCCCTGGACCTATGTTAAGCTCCTCTAAAATGAAGAATTTAATCGGTTCAGTGATTAGCGGAATCTTAACTGTCAAATAAAATACATTATTACATTATTTTATAATAGGATATTCATGTATACAATTAAGTAGAACAACAATAACAAGCTTAAGACATATGAAAGTTATTTCAATAATCCAATGGCTATTATAACCATGAAACTTAAACGCCAATTTCTTTATGGTGATACGGTCAAATAAAATAAAATAAAATAGGTTTGCACTTCAGACTTTTTTGTGTCACTTGAAAGGCGTCTTTAGATGCTATCCATCGACACTGAACCTCAACCCCTCCCCCTCTTAATTAAAAAAAAATAAGGGAGGGGGGTTTTCCCCTCTACCTAACAACTGGTGGCTCTAACCCTGTGGGACTTCCCAGTTCTTAATATAACCTAACCCGACCTAAAGATATAAACAAACAAACGAAAAGCAAACCACGTATCCTTATTCCTAATTTATTTCTAAATGAATAAATAAATAATTAAATTACCAGAAGGGCCAACGAATAAGCTAACGCGGTTATAAAACTTTGCTCCTTTACCCTGCAGGCCAACGTACAAATGCGCACAGTTGCAAATTTAAAATTGGCGCAACGCAATAAGAAATTATTTTATGAGCTTTAAGCCATTATTCATGTGCCATTATTTTAGATATGAGAAAATAGCACAGACAGTGACACAGGTTTAGCTATTCCAGAGATTTAATGGAATACAAGAACGTAGGTACTTTCTTGTAATAATAGAGTTTCATACTTGTACCACATTGTTACAGGAATCATCAGGGAAATTCTAAAAATCTGAATCAACTGTTCGAGGTATCTTCTAATAGACGGCTATGCGGACGTATGTAAGACTACAAACTTAAGAATTGTATAAAAGCTTCGTTATTAAATATAACATTTTTGTAAAGCATTCGATTCAATAAAAGTATAATCTTATTTTTCTTCAAAATATTTTTTGATTGCCGAAGCTACTCAAATAACAACTGTTGTCTGTTTGTCAGTTGCTCAAGGACAAATATGTTAGGATCTCCCTAACCACTGAACTTATTGTGTTATCTATTCATGAGAAACTTTATATAACAGGATGGTTTTAAGCTATTTTCTTTACTTTTTTGTATGGTAAAGATACTGTAAATTAAAAACAATTTATATAAAAAATACAACTTAATCGTTAAATCATTAATTTGAAAAAATATATTTTTTCTGATATAAAGGAAAAAGTGGTGAAAAATAATGTAATTACTACTAAAAAGATTTTCAATTGAATTTAAAGATTTTATAATCTTTTTTCAGCTCAAACTTTTCTGGTTGTAAATAATGTTAATTAAGAAAGTTAAGTCTAACTAGATTAGTTAGTAAACAAGGATAAAAACATACATATGGAAATGAATAACAGAAAAAAATTTAATCTGTTTATAAAAAGCAATCGGTACCTTTTAATTGATAAATACTAGCGGATAGGGGGGCAGTAAAATAGCCAAAAACCTTCCCAAGACCTGCACATAATAACAATTTAGCCTAAAACCATTTCTTAAAATGTAGAATTCAATCCATCTAGTCGTTAGCGAAATCTTGACAAAACAGACGAAAAACCTTGCATTAAATAAAAATCATGGAAATGATACATAAAAAATCCTCGAATTTTAAGAAGATTCGCCCCCAAAAAAAGAATATTCCCTTGTTGAAAAAGGTTGATTATAATTCTATAGCCATAGTCTTAAAGCTGACTAATATATGTTTTTAAGAAAAAGCTAAAATTTATCATTATAGTATATTCTATTTAAATATTTAATCATAGAGATGCTTCGCTTATCACATAGGTATTACATAACAATAATTTTAGAAATACATAATACAAAAATAAAAAGCAAAAACTTAAATTAAACATACGGACTTTTTAATATTGCTTATAGAGTTGCTACTAACTTTTTGAATTGTACCTAACTGTTAAAGGAATTATCATGCCAAGTATGAAAAATCTTTATATTTGCTAAAACGTAAAAACACCAAGTAAGGGAAAATTAGTTATATAAGGGAATAATCATTAAAAGTCTTAAAAACTTTTTTGATAAATCAAATAAGAGTTCTTATTATTTCAATAATTTAAAGTACAATTATGTCTATAATATAAAGCTAACATTTATGTCAGTAAATCTCAAAATTTGCGAGCTCATATAAATAAAAAATAATATGATTTTTTTTAAAGGGTCAATTTACAAGAAAAAATTGATTTTCTAATGGATCTTTGAATATCAGACTGTCGGACCATCCTCTTGTATAAATTATCTACACTTGATACTTAAAAAGGATGAGTCATTTCTGCAGGGATCTCGAGGGATAAGACAATGAACTATAAATTGATGTACAACAAAATTACCCCCTATATATAGATTACAGTTACTGGTTTAAAAGATTGAATAGATTTAATATAAGTACCCGAAGTTTTTTTAAGCCTTAACGTGTTTGGGTACCACCAATACAATTCATAATCCACTGATCCCTCCCTCCGGGCATAAAAAAAAATACATAAATTAAGAACCTAATCAATTCAGCCGTTTGCGAGGTCTTAAGGAATATACAAACAGGCACAAAGACATACTACCTCTAACAAAAAAAAATCAGGAAACGCAGTTGCTAAAAAAAATACTTGCAGTTTTGAATGATCCCAAATATATTCTGTTTCTAATTTTTTGGTTCAAAGATTTTTGGGGGATTATTTTTTCTTCTATTACATTATTGATAGTTCCACTCTTAAATAATAAATTAGCTATCTACATATTAGAAAATAGCGGCTACGCCCCTTGAGGCCTCGAGATGCACTGGAGAGTGGGGGGGTGGGGAGGCGACCTTCAACTTTCCATTTTAGTTCAAAAACAAAAGCATTAGGGTAAGGGATGTGAATTTTTTTTTAGGGAAGTTTTATCCCCTAAAATAGATATAAACCTTCCCTGGACCTATAAGAAGCATCACTGTAAAGGAGAACCATATCAGTACAGAGCAATTACCGAGAACTTAAGCTACTGACTGACAAACATCCTATTAATTCTCTATAAGAATAAACATATAATTCAGTTTCAAATAAATATTTGTATTTTGCAAGTACTAAAAAGTTTTCAAAAATAAGGACATCCAATTTGGCATAGTAAACTTTTCTTCAAGTTAAATTGTAATTTCTGAGTAGTAACTTTTAGATAGAAGCAAATTTTGTATATATTTGTCATTTAAATATGTGGGGGGGGGATTTTTCATCATTTTGTTACTATCAACGAAATACTTCCTATAACAGTTAGGAACAACTAAGAAAGCAAAACAACTTAATAAGCATTACCAGAAAAGTCTCCATGTCCATCTTAAACTAAATATTATTTCACTTGATTTTTAGAAAATTGATTCTTAAGACGATTAGGAACAATATAAGTGAATCCTTACTTTCAAAGTAAAATTACATATTATTTAACCCAAACATCCAGCGACCCCTCCCCACCAAACAAAAATTTTCTTTAATAAGTAATACATGGTAGGCTGTTGGAATAGATGAAAAAAATCCCCCTCCCCCCCAATTTAATCGTTATGAAATGAAATCCTTGCTATAAAATATTATAGCTGCTATAAAGAAGGATCACTCATGAAGATACTGTCAGTTTTAAACCATCTCAGGGATAAGGGATAAAATAATCACTATTATGACAAAATATATATTTTTATTATTCTGCATTATACTGTGCAATAATATGCTAAAATATAAAGTGGTTATGTTTTTTTGTTTATCCGTAAAGATTTTCTAACCGACTTAATCCTGTATTTCAGGGAAGCTTCAAATAAGTCGTGGGATGGTGTAAGAAAATATTTTTTTTTTAATTCAAAAAAGAAGAATAATCACAATATTTTAGAGAATCTACACCTTCCAGAGGCTGAATATTATACATTTTTGAGGTGAGATTGATAGATCAACCAAAGTCTTATCCCTGGCTCTAGTAGAAACCTGAGGGAATAAACCTTTACACACCCTGACGTACTATTCATTTTCCCTTTGGTAGCCTGTTCATACATTTAGGCCAAACATTTTTAAAAGCGAAGCTTTTATATAATTAGGGTTGGTCCATCCGTACGACCGTAACGGATAGCTTTTTCCGTTAATTTAGGCATGTTAGAATTTTCCTATCGATTTCATATTTTGCATGGGAATTCCTTTAGTAGTTAGGTACGATTTAGAAAGCGTAGCAACTCTATAATCATTACAAGGATGTCCGTACGTCCATTTTAAACATGTCGATTTTTTTTACTTTTTTTAACAAATTTTCATGTGATCCAATCATCTGATTGATCTGATTTTTGGTATATTACTTTCTGGGACAACGAAGTATAATGTTATAAGCGAAGCAACTCTATAATCAAGTCCTGAAAATGTAAGTATGTCCATAAACATTATCCTGTATTAAGCAGTTTTTCAACAAATTTACTTACAATTTTGCTTCGACTCTTAAACATTTATATTCTGACTATTCAGTTCTGACACTATACAAATGTTAATGTCCGTTTGTCCTACCGTTTCAGTGCTTCGCTTTTATGGATGTTCTACATTGTGCTCTTTTAATATTATGATCAGGGATCTAAAGGGATAAGACAATGGCCGATAAATTGATTTACATCCCCAATGATAATACGCAAAATAACCCATAAACGTTTGAACACTCATTTTGATAAACCAATTAAATTCACTTCAGACCCCAAAGGAGTTAAATAAACGAATAAGGAAACGTTATTATTAAACTTTTGGGACTAGTGTAATAAACAGCCCATTGTCTCCTCTCTCTATATTATGACAATAATTTTTCCACCATTTTTTTAAATTTAAACTTTTGCTAATTGTAATCTTCATTTATATTTCGTATGAACACTTAAGAGAGATATATTTGCTTTTGAGTCCCTCTCTTTACTCTTTTCAAGATGTCTTGCAAAAAATCACAAAACTAAACAGCAAATATTTTACATAGCAAAATTACTAACCAATACATTAAAGTTAAGATGGTATGGTATCAAGCTATTTTTTTCACCTTGAAGAAGAACTAGTGTTGTAAAAAATATAATATTATAAAAAAAACATTGTCAAAATAACCCATATAATTTAAACTGTTTTTGTGAATAACTTTTTGGTGTCTGTCTGAGTAATCTTTGAGCTTGAAGAAAAGAGTTAAAATAGAATTAATACTCCCCTTTTTTTCTCCATTTATTATTCTATCAATTTCTAAAATAAAACCATTTGAAATTATCGTTAGGGTTAACCAAAAGGACGATAATTTGATGTAAACCCACAAAAATACCCCTTTTGTTGAAAAGTTTGGACATTAGGCGCTAGTTTGGAACCAACCAATTCAATAAAAGACAACGAATTAGATAACGTGGTTATAAAACTTTGTGTACCAGTGTAATCTACAAGCCAATGCCCCCTCCCTCTCTGGTCAAATTTAGATTTCATGTTGAATAGATTAATTGATGTACATTCCCAATGAAGATTAGCAAAATTAACCCTTCTGTGGATAAATATGATTGGCGGCAAAGCTTAGACACATCTAGTTAGTTCAATCCAATCAATAAAGGTAACACAAAATGTTAAGTCAAATAATGAGGTATCGGCTTTATATGCCTCCCTGCATTAAAATTCATAGACACTATTCTACTGATTGGTCTATTTTTACTAAATCTAATGGTTTAAGTGTATGCTCTCTTAATTTATTTCAAATTTCCCCTGTCTCATATAAAATCAGGAATACAAGGATATGGCAACAATCCAATGGTATAAAGTAGTAAGATTCTGCCATTGAAATATCATTAGGGAAAGGATGGGAAGTAAATCAATTTACATACAATTTTAGTGATAATATTTAAGGGAAGATTAATTTCTCTTCCATATACCTATCTCAAAATCCCTAAATAGAATAGAACTCTACGGGTAATAATATTACCTTACAGGATATTTTATTTATTGTGAAATTTTAGAAAGGAAAGAACAGTAAGCTCTAATGAAGAAATAATTTAGAAAATCCTATTTATGTAGACATTTGTCTTTTAAGATCACGCTAACAACGCAATAGAGTTACTTCTCCATTTTAGGAAAAGTAGCAAGAAATATATGCAAATACAAGCTTTTTATAGTAATATTTTTATCCTATTACTAGTGGCTACGCCCCTAGCATCTAGGGGCTCTGTATTCTTAGCGGTAAGAAAGTACAGAAAAATTGCCTAAAACCATACCAAGCCCTATATGACGCTTCCCTAATAGTGAGAACTTAATAGATTCAGTAGTAATTGAAGTAAACATACAAAAAAACTACTTTATTTTATAGGATATAGTTTAATCTCTAAACCTACACCTTAATATATATGTATTTGAGTGAAGCTGCCATAAAGTATGATAAATTAACAATAACGTTATCGGAAAATAATTTACAATACTCCATCTTGAGTGTCCATTCATTTTAGCAAATAATCACATCAAATTTTGGGTACTTTTAGTGGATTCTTATTGGTTGGTTCCAAGTGTCTACTATTCAACCAATAATATTAATTAACATCTGCAAAAAGACACAAATACATTTTAATCAAAGAAGGTTTTTATTGGGAGAAGAAAAACTTTTAGGGTATCGGGGGGCATTTTCATGATTTGGTAAGAATTTGCAGTTTCATTACATGACACATGAGCGGAAATGCAATCACACCCCTTAGAAATATTGAAGACGGGCAATAAATAAGGAGCGCATCAATAACAAGCCATTAATGAAGGAAAAACAGTGAAATATTTATTTGGCAGGTATCGTCAATAAATCACTGACTATGACATATTTAATTAACAAGAACAAACACTCACCTTAGGTAAGGCAGCAATGATCTGTTGTTTAACCTCCCATATCAAGGAACTCTTGGAAAACTGAAGAGTTTTCTCTACTGACAGATCAGGCACTTTAACCTAAAATAATGAAGGAATAGTTTTTTATTCACAGCTTTCCGCGGATAATAAAATGAAAAACTATAGATTCAAACCAGATTGGTAGCCCCGAGGGGCCGATAAACAAAAAATGGTATTAATTTCATGAATTATATTTTAATATTTTTGGAAAATTGTCTGTATTACAATGATATACATTTTTCAGGGTGGCTGAGAACCTGTACTAAGGGGGGGGTTTTTAATGCAACCATCTCGTAATCAGTGAGCAAATGGCACTTAGAATTCGAATTTCGAGCTGAAATTTTGCATGGGTAATCCTTGGTAGGTCTATTTTCCCTAAATCGAACAAAAAGTTGGAAAAGTAACGGCTGGCGGCTGCAGTTCAGCCGTTTAGCCGTTTTTGGCCTATTTTTAGGACAAATCCATCATTATTTACGTAGGAATCAACTTTTTAAAACATAGTTTTGGTTTAATTCATATTAAATGATAGCAATAACCATTTTTTAAATTTCTAGTACCAGCTGCTAAACGGCTAGAACCGGCTGAAAACGGCTGGTAGCGGCCAAGAGTATGAAGAGTAGATAGGGCTTGTGACATGTCTAGGGGTAGGTTTTTATGGGTGCTGAGCTCAAAAATACTACTAAAAATAGTGACGGCCAATCCATATGGCAGCTGGGTAACAGCTGCAGCTCAGCTGCAAGCGGCTAAGAGTAGAATGAGTAGATAGGGCTTGTGACGTGTCTACGGGTAGGTTTTTATGGGTGCTGAGCTCAAAAATGCTACCAAAAATTGTGGCGGCCCATCCATGTGGCAGCTGGGTAACGGCGGCAGCTCAGCTGGGAGAGGCCAAGAGTAGAATGAGTACATAGGACATGTGACATGTCCAGGGTTAGGTTTTTATGGGTACTGAACTCAAAAATACTTCTAAAAATAGTTTCGGCCAATACCTATGGTAGTTAAGTATTAGCTGCTGCTCAGCTGCGAGCGGCTAAGAGTAGAATGATTAGATAGGGCTTGTACCGTGTCTAGAGGTAGGTTTTTATGGGTGCTGAGCTCAAAAATGGTGCCAAAAATAGTGGCAGCCCATCCACATGGCAGCTGGGTAACGGCTGAAGCTCAGCTGCGAGCGGTCAAGAGTAGAATGAGTAGATGGGGCTTATGACGTGTCTATGGGTAGGTTTTGATGGGTGCTGAGCTCAAAAATGCAACCAAAAATAGTGGCGGTCCATCCATATGGCAGCTGGGTAACGGCCAAAGCTCAGCTGTGAGAGGCCAAGAGTAGAATGAGTAGATAGGGCTTATGACGTGTCTAGGGGTAGGTTTTAATGGGTGCTGAGCTCAAAAATGGTACCAAAAATAGTGGCGGCCAATCTATATGGCAGCTGGGTAACGGCTGCAGCTCAGCTGGGGGAGGCTAAGAGTAGAATGAGTAGATAGGGCTTGTGGGCTGTAGCTGTTACCCAGCTGCCATATGGATGAGCCGCCACTATTATTGGTAGTATTTTGAGCTCAGCACTCATAAATACCTACCCCTGGACACGTCACAAGCCCTATGTACTCATTCTACTTTCGGCCGCTCCCAGCTGAGCTGCCGCCGTTACCCAGCTGCCACATGGATGGGTCACCACTATTTTTGGTAGCATTTTGAGCTCAGCACTCATAAAAACCTACCCTAAGACACATCACAAGCCCTATCTACTCATTCTACTCTTGGCCGCTCCTAGCTGAGCTGTAGCTGTTACTCAGCTGCCATATGTGGATTGGTCGCCACTATTTTTAGTAGCATATTTGAGCTCAGCACCCATGAAAACCTACCCCTAGACACATCACAAGCCTTATCTACTCATTCTACTCTTGGCCACTCGCAGCTGAGCTGCAGCTGTTACTCAGCTGCCATATGGATGGGTCGCCACTATTTTTTGTAGCATTTTTGAGCTCAGCACCCATGAAAACCTACCCCTAGACATGTCACATGCCCTATGTACTCATTCTACTCTTGGCCTCTACCAGCTGAGCTTCGGCCGTTACCCAGCTGCCATATGGATGGGCTGCCACTATTTTTGGTACCATTTTTGAGCTCAGCACCCATAAAAACCTACCTCTAGACACGTGACAAGCCCTATCTAATCATTCTACTCTTAGCCGCTCGCAGCTGAGCAGCAGCTATTACTTAACTGCCATAGGGATTGGCCGAAACTATTTTTAGAAGCATTTTTGAGTTCAGCACCCATAAAAACCTAATCCTGGACACGTCACATGCCTCATGTACTCATTCTACTCTTGGCCTATCTCGTCTGAGCTGCGGCCGTTACCCAGCTGAGCTGCGTCCATTACCCAGCTGCCATGTGGATGGGCCTCCACTATTTTTGTTAGCATTTTTGAGCTCAGCACCTATAAAAACCTACCCCTAGACACGTCACAAGCCCTATCTACTCATTCTACTCTTGGCCTCTCGCAGCTCAGCTGCAGCTGTTACCCAGCTGCCATATGGATTGGCCGTCACTATTTTTAGTAGCATTTTTGAGCTCAGCACCCATAGAAACCTACCCCTAGACATGTCACAAGCCCTATCTACCCTTTATATTCATGGCGGCTCCCAGCCGTTTTCAGCCGGTTCTAGCCGTTTAGCAGCTGGTACTAAAAAATTTAAAAAATGGTTATTGTTATCATTTAACATGAATTAAACCAGAAATATGTTTTAAAAAGTTGATTCCTACGTAATTAATGATGAATTTTGCCCTAAAAATAGGCAAAAAACGGCTAAACGGCTGAGCTGCCAGCCGCCAGCCGTTACTTTTCCAACTTTTTGTTCAATTTAGGGAAAATAGACCTATCAAGGATTACTCATGCCAAATTTCAGATCGAAATTCGAATTCTAAGTGCCATTTGCTCACTGATTACGAGATGGTTGCATTAAAAACCCCCCCCTTAAGCGGATATTAATCGGTTTCGAAGCAATACTGGAAAGTCATCTTTTTTCCATTCTGTAATAAAGTTTAGCCACTGCTATTTAATGAACCTATTATTCAAGATAAAATAAAACCACTCAAAGTTTACAAGCCAATGTACCATAACATTCTACAGTCTGTCTGTCTATCTATCTATATCTATCCACCCACCTGTAGTAGCATATACTCCTCTATATTATTCTCCTCCATGATGGTAGAGGTCAGACTAATAGAATCATAATATTCTAGAAGCTTGAGTTTGTCCTGAGTAGGGGGCACCCCCACCCATCCTGTACTAGACCACCTGAAATAAAAAAAGAAAAATATTAGGTTCGGTCATAAAGGGTTAAATCAATATAAAATTTAAGATCAGTTTTAAGGGATAAAATCTCAACTCTAACCACGTTATAGCCAAAGATGTTAAAGGGGGGGAGGCGCTTCGAGGTGGATGTGACAATTTTAGAAACCAAAACTAAAAAAAAGAGTTACTGCACTAAAATTTGGTATAGTGTTGCAATTATAAGGGTTGTATTGTGGAACTGTGAAGAAACGGCGGCGGAACCGCCGTTTTCCACGGAATTTCATTTTGCCGTTTCTCGCCGAATCAGAAAATTTCGAATCATCTGAGACTGAAACATTTATTCTTATAAAATTTCCCTAAAACGCTAAAACATCCAACTATCTTTAGTCATAAAAAGTACTTTGGTTTATTTATTTGAAAGTAGCTGTTTTTATGCATCTAAAAGTAAATAACCTTTCCTAAGTAAAAACCAGATGTAAAAAAACTCCTTATCATCAAGGTGTTAAAAAGATTCACCAATAAAAAAGAAAGCTACTGCCTTCCAAAGCCGCCGAAGGGTGACTTTTTTGCTACGTTTTTCAAAAACAATAAAATAATTGGAGAGCACGAACAAAAATCTTACATTAGGGTGATGTTTATTTTCCAACAGGGGGAGTAATAACAGTATGTATAGCATCGTATTATAAATAGCTTTCCGCGTAAATAAAAATATACAATTTTAATCTTATAATTGTACATTTTTATATTCGTAGAAAACTGAATATAATACAATGCTATAATTTTTCAGTATGGCTGAGAACCGGTTCTAATCCACCGGATATTAATCGGTTTCGAAGCGATACTGGAAAACTATTATACAGTATTAAGATAATAAAAGCCCATTGCCTTTTACCTATGAATTGCTTTTTTTTGGAGAGGTATTATTTTTCGTTTTTAAGAAACACCATGAGAAAATTTTAAGATAAATTTAAATAGATGGTAAAAAATGTTAAGATTGATTTTGCTCCCAGCTAAATTCATAAACTTTTGATTAAAAAGATCAAATTTGTCTTAAAGTAGCGCAGCAATAATAATCCTTATTTATGAAAAAGAACAATAAGTTGTAATACAGGAAAACATACTTATTAATATTTTAAGTAGATATTGTCAAATTTGGTAACTTTTGGTACTGATAACTGAAATCCTTTTGTAAATAAGAAATACCTAAATATAGTAAGTAATTCCCCTCAAAGTGCCTTCTCAAGTACATAAACCCCCCTCCATCATTCATTTTATTAGAAAGTATAGGGAGGGGGAGGGAGGGGGGTCAGTGCTCGATAGGTACATTGAGGGAAACCACCATATATTAGATCCAAAATTGGAAAAATTCGTCTACAGGAATAGGGCACCAGATTAAAAATTGATCTTCCAACTCAAATCCCTAATTTATAATTTTCTGGAAAAAGAAATGGCTGTAGATTAATCTTATTTCGCCTAAAAGCTTTCTATACCTTTTCTTTTTCTTAACATCCGAAGAAAAATCCATCATTTTTTATCACTTTTATTAAATATTAACCTTATATCAAAGTAAATAATATTGCATATTTTTTTTATTTCTTCAAATCACTTAAATATTGTTATCTATAAATTATATAAGGATTATAAATAATTTTCACGTGATTTTTAATTATCTAAAACAAGGACAATTGTGTTTAAAAGTAGCAAACAAACAACAAGCTAAAAATATCTAATTCAAAAAATGAATACACATGAATCTTAAAAAAGATGAGTTATACCTATTTATATACATCCCCTGTAAAAATTAACAAAATTAAACCTTTAGTAGATTATGATTATTGGTTTAAACACTATAGGTTTCTACCAACCAATCAAAATTCAATAAAAACGCCCAAAGTTTTTGAGCCAACGAATAAGATTACGTTGTAATAAAACAGTGGGTACCAGTGTAATTTCCTATTGTCCCCCCCCTTCCTCATTACTTCAATGTAGGATGTACATAGTCTACTTATAGATTTGTAATATCTTTCATTGATATATCCATGTGTTATGATACAACCAAGTATTTGGAAAAGTTCAAATTGGACAAAACTGACTAACAGACAAACTGACAGACAGGCGGACAGACAAATTGAAGGACAGGTCAAGAAAAATTGGGAAAAGTTTGTCAAGATATAAATCTAAAGTGTAAAAACCAGATGTCAGATCAGTTGCCGTTCCCGAGGTATTAATATAACAATTCAATCACAATAGAGTAAATATATATCTTATGTAGAAATTCAAATGTGATTTTATGGTTTAATTAACTCTAGAAATCTGTTATATTGTCATGCTATTAAAATAAGCAAAAAATGAATATTTGCGAATTAATATTATATCCGTATTTAAACAGCTTTGTTTGGTTTTTTAAAAAATAATGTATAATTCAGTACTAACTATTATAACAACAATAGTATTTAAATCTATATTTTTAACAGATAGGCAAATAGAAAGAAAAAAATATTGCTATTTCACCCAATAATAAAAAAAGGGTGGTTTGAGGGGAACACCCGCCATGAATTGATATCAAACATTGGCTTAATGTGATTGCTATCACTAAGTTCAGGCCATTGATGTGGGTTGCTTCGGAAAAGAAATTTTGAGGAAAGTATTGTGTTTAATAGAATTTGTTTAGAATAGAATTGAATTTTGAAATTAAAAACCTTTTTTTATAAAACCAAAATCTTTTTTAATTTCATGAATTTTTATATCCATGTTTTTTTTTATAGAATTTGTGTTTTCAGGTTTTTTTTTAGGGGTGTGGGAGGAAAAAAGAGGTAGGTAGTATATTAAAGTACAGTAATAAGTTTTCAAAAAGGTACTAACCATTGATTTACGTGCTATTGTCCACACTCTGCATCCCAAATATTTAAATAGTGATTGGTTAAAGTTGGATTTGGACCACCCCATTGCAATTGGGGTGCATTCATTGCCGCATATTTCAAAATTGTGTTTCAAAGCCACAAAAATTAGGGTTATTAAGGGATAAGACAATCGATGATAAATTGGTATACATCCCGAATAAACAAACTTACCCCCTTCTGCAGATTACAGGTTTTAGTTGACTTAATTGGATAGATTAATCAAGAGTACCCAAAGTTTTTAATCCAACGAATGAGAGAACGTATTTCTAATACTTTGGGTACCAAAATAGAAGGGGTCAATTTCTGCTGTTGTAATAAGATTTGATAATGAAACGCATGGGCGGAAATTACCACACACCGTTAACAAGACCATAGATAAAAAATTAAAAGATTATAAATTCTAAAAAATGGTTTAAAACTTAAATTAAGGGAGTCAAAATCTATGGTGAAATAATAATATCCTTTTCTTATTCGTTGGCTTAACAACTTTGGGGACTTGATTGGTTGGTTTATAAAGTTGAGTTCCCAAACGTTTTAACTACTAATTGCAATCTACAGAAGGGATAATTTTGTGTATTAACATTGAGGATATACATTAATTTATCTATTTAGATATCTGGGTTACAAACCAACCTAATCTAAGACAAATATTTAGTGTATGCCAGGCATATAAAGCATGCTAGCTCCTACTGAGTATATACTGTTTAATAAACATATTATATAGAATAAATTAATACTAAGAGATTTCACTTTATATTAGACTGGGTAGTGTGGGGACATTGGACTGGTAATTACACTAGTAGTACCCAAAGTTTTATCACACGTTTTATTATTTGTTGGCCTGGAAACTTATGAATCTGTTTAATAGTCCATTGATTTAAAAATTTTCTTATAAATGTAAATCTTACGGACATGCATTAGTTGTATAGTAGATTCGCTACTAAAAGAAAAAGCAACTCAATCTCATTATAACTTTATATCATAACATAAAAGTTTTCTTATGATTTTCTAAAAGAACGTATGGACAAAAAATTTGAAAAAGAAATTCTTCACCAAAAACTTTACTAATTAAAATGAAAAGCGGAAATAAGATGTGGCATTTTCCATTTAAGTTAAAACACCCCCCCCCCCCCCGCCTTCATATTATACAAAGTTCTATGTTGTATAGTTTAATAGTTATTTCTCGCATCGTATTATAAACGGCTTTCCGCGGATATAGAAAGTACAATTATGAGATTAAAACTAGTTTTTTTAGCCCCGAGGTGCCGAAGGCACCGGCTAAAAAAACTAGTTTTAATCTTATGATTGTACATTTTTATATTCGTAGAAAACTGGATATAATACGATGCTAGACATAGTTTTTTCGCATGGATGAGAACCGGTTCCTATCCACCGGATTCGATTGAATACGAGAAAAATTATTATGTCTACAGATTTTCTGCCAGTCAAAAATAAAGATAATTAAACAAAATGCTATATTTTTTTCAATATGCATATGTGAGAAAGAGCTAATTTTTATTCAATTTTATTCAATCTATTCTTTTGATTGAAGGAGGGGGGAGGGGCGTTAATGAATCCACTATATCTGAAAATGGATTTTGTAATTTTTTCTCTCTTTTATCTCATTCTCTCTCGCGTACAAAAAAGTTTTCGCCAACTTTTCCACTTAAGCCTCTCTATCATAAATTCGTTGACTTCTGAATTTAGATTTTATATATTTAATGATGGAATGGGATATATATCAAACAGATGTATTGATTGAATTGTTCTATTGGTTTAAAATTATGATATATCAAATTAGATCTCAAAATGATGAAAAAAGTCTTTATGCACTATAAGAGAGGGAGGTGATATTGTACAGTAAATTACACTGGTGCCCAAAGACTTCAAACAGGCTCTCTTTTTTTGGTACTTAAATTGGAGTGTCTAAACCTTTCAACTAATAACTTTAATGTTCAGATGGGGGTAATATTGTATGTTATCATTGGCTTACTAGATAAATTTATCGTCCATTGTCTTATCCATTAACATTCCTGATGATAAATTTACATATATTATTGTTAAAAAGATCTCTTAAACTAAAATTATCACTGTATAACTATTTTAAGATGTAGTATCAGAATGAAATAAAGAAACAAACTAAAATTGTTTTATCGACTTTGGCTAATGTGCCTTATTGGTTAACAAACTTTTAGGCCGTCTTTTATTGTCTGAAGCTAAAGATATCAAAAATATTGGCCTGACATGGTTGTATTTTTCAAGTAAGCTTTCTAGGGTGGTTTTAGGCTATTTTCCTAACTACTCCGCCCTCCTATAGAGGCTAATGACAAAGAAACTAGTATTCAGTAATTGTATAATACAGTAAATTTTAGTTTTTGAAAGTTTAAGTTAATAAATCACTTATTATGACATGTTAGAGCAAATCATAATGAAAAATTTGCATTTGGGAAAAGTAGAAGGGTGTATATTATGCTAAACCATTGTGAAAAAAGTGGCCTAAAAGTTTATTAGTGGATGGTTGATGATTATCAACCCACATACTAACACATTTAAGGTCAATATCAATACTTCAGAGTTTGCAAGGAAGGGGGGGGGGGGGGCGCTAAAATTACAACACCTCTTTCTTTCCTTATCCTTCACTAATAAATATAAGTTACCAAAAGCAGAGAATGAAAAATATATTAATATAAAAAATGGCATTTACATAAGTAGCAATTACAAATAACTACACGTTATATGAAGAAAAGAACATTAAATCAGAATACCATAAGAAAAATTATTTTTACAGTTATTGTAATTAGATCCAGTTTTTTTTGACAACATATTCTATTCAAAGAGAAAATACCCTAGTAAAAATTTAAGAAAAAATTATGAGCATATTTTTCGTGAAAACTTTAGACACAAAATATAAATCCGTACTATAACTATTTTTATGGTTCATACATTTCAGCTAATTAAAAAAAAATTAAAGAAAATGTTAATAATTTCGATTAAAAAATGATGTGAATTTTCAATTTAGCACATATTAAAATCATCTGAACAGCATATTATTACTACAGCACTTAGATTACACCACCATAATCAAAAGTCAGTCTTAAATTTCGCTATTACAAAAATCTGCGACTGTGTACAAACTCAAAATTCGCGATGACAATTTTATGTGTAATCATATAAATAAATTGCCTACAATTTTTCACGTTTTCCACTCACTTAGCTCCGCAGCTTAACAGGCTAAACTCACAGGGATAAGACAATGGCTGATAAATCGATGTCAATCCCCAATGGTGAAATACTAAATTACCCCTAGTGTAGATTAACAACTTAATGAACAAACCAATCAAAATTCACTAAAAGTCACCAAAGTTGTAAAGCCAACAAATAATAAAACGTTATTTTAAAACTTTGGGGCCTTGGGTAATAAACAGCCCAATGCCCCCTCCCTTCCTGCTAAACTCAGGGAGTTTGGAGATGACAGTGGAAGTAAAATTGAAAAAAATCTTTTTGCAATAATGGCGGAATAAAACTTAGGAATTATAGGAAGGATATAAATATTGCACATTGTCCAACCCCTGTTAACTTGGGATTAAACTTACAGACAGAGCTGACAATCTTATCTAGTAATTGGATGTGTGTGTTTGTGAGTTCTTTAGGATCTCAAAAACAACTGGGCTACAATAATCAAGAAAGCCTCGTTTTAGTCCGGTTAAAATAGTCAGTTTTAAGCAATTTTGCATACAGACAGACATTAAATTGTACTGGAACTCAAAGTTTAAATTACATGATCTCTCATTGATTGGCTTAATACCAGTGTTTCGGAGCCGGAGCCGGGAGCAGGTACATTTTTGGTGGAGCCGGAGCCGTATTTTTCGTTAAAAACGGCTCCGGCTCCAGATTAGCTAAAAATGATTTTTTAAAGTAATATTATAATTTGGCAACGGTCTATTTCCATATAATAAACTGAAAAACTATTGTTACTTAACAAATAGACACACGTCCTTCTACTTTTATATAGCTTTAATCAAATAAAAGCAAAATATTTTATATTATTTATTTTATTTTATCAAATTCAATAATAAACAAAAATTGATATATTAATTTTAAGGTAGGAGCCGGAGCTGGAGCCGGAGCCGCATCAAAATTAAACGGCTCCGACACCCTGCTTAATACCTTTGAAGACTTTAATTAAATCTTGACAAATCTTCAGTAATCAAACTTGTCCATCAAAGTTTTCTAATTTGAATGTGCATCAATTTATGATGCCTTATTCCTTAAGATTCCTTTGAATGAAATTATGTTATGGGCGCGGCCACTCTACTATTGCCACGATTAAGATGTATGTACGTACGAGGTACTAAAACAGATTTTGTCCTCCTACTCAAATAATTTATGAAGATACATTGCATTCAAACCAAAGTTTAGTTAAAAATAAGTAGTAAAATAAAATTGAGCGCACAAAAATATTTTAATCAAGGACAAGTGACAACAATCAGCCCATGTAATGTTTAGCAATAACAAAGCTTTTGAACAAATAAATTCACAGTAATAATTTTAATGTTAGTTTGTGTATGTGTGTGTGTGTTTTTGTGTGTATGTGGTGTTACGTGTATGTATGGGTCTGTTGAATGAAACGGCATCCATATCACGTTAAGAAACTTTAATACAAACATACCCTAGTAATAGAGTAGCAGTGCTACTAATGAAATGTTGAATTTTTAAAAAGAAATTAAGAACACAGTTTGGAATTGCGCAATTCTTAATAAACCTACTTTTATGGAGAGGATTTTGAATTATTTGACCAAATCGCATAGAATTCATTCTATGTCTCAACTTATTGGCTATTAGGGGCCGGAGTAGGACAATGGGCATTAAATTAGCCTTCCCAAAATTAAAATTGGAAGAAAAATGGATGTTGATTTTAAACAATAGTCCATAATAAGTCAGTTGTGACCTATTAATTGTAATCATTTCTTATCATTTTTTAATATTTACTTAAATTCGAAAAAGATTAACGTTTTTAATTGTGAATATATACTTTGCAAATTAAGTGTTTTAGGATTTATATCGATCGACAAAATATCATTAATATAAAAGTGCTAATGGCTAACATATGATCAATAAGCTAACAGGAATAAAAGATTTATTAAAATCCAATAAAAATATTATATAAAAGAATATTTCAATTCCATACCTAGCAACTAAAATACAAACACCCACAATTTTAACAGATTTTTATAAACTAGAATGCTCGAATCCATCTAAAATGGAGGCCAGGGGGAGGGTGGAGGAGGGCTACGTCTATCCATTTTACTCGTCAATTATCCTATTCCTCTTGGCTCTATGCCTAGATTAATTCAACCGCTATTGTCCTATCCCTCTTGGCTCTATGCCTTGATTAATTCAACCGCTTTTGTCCTCTCCCTCCCTTGACTTTTTTTTTTTTCAATATCATTTAAAAATAATATATAAGTACATAGATATATAAACCCCTTTACCTCCTATTCCAACACTTTAGTTAGATGATATTTCTATTGAAGTGTTGCGACATGATAAATTCAATGATGACAACATTCATAATAGTTATTTCTTTCATCGTATTATAAACCGCTTTCCGCGGATATAGAATGTACAATTATTAGATTAAAACCAGTTTTTTAGCCCCGAGGTGCCGAAGGCAAGGGCTAAAAAAATGTTTCTAATCTTATGATTGTACATTTTTATATTCGTAGAAAGCGGTTTATAATACGATGCTAGACATAGTTTTTTTCGTATTGATGAGAGCCGGTTCCTGTTCACCGGATTCGAATGAATACGAAAAAAAATTTTATTGTGTTTATTAATATAATTTTTATGTAGTGCAACTACTTTATAATTATCAGGGATCTTAAGGGATAAGACAATGGACGATTAATCTAAGTACACCCCTCATTATGGCCCTTTATTGGTTGAAAATTTTGAACACTGCTACTTTGTACCAATCAATTTAAGATGTAATCGATGTAGGTACCCAAAACTTTAGTCAACGAATAAAAAAGCGTGGCTATAAGACTCTTGATACCAGTAAAATTCAAAGTTAAATGTCCCCTTCCTCCCTGACAATTACTATATTTGAAAATATTTTTTGATAATATTCTTTTTATAAACAAATTGTTATCTTATTATTGCTGCCTTCTTAATTGTGTGATCAAGTTTAAATTCTGTTTCTAGAGGCGCAGCATTACTATGTGTCATAATATTGGTCAGTACGTTTTCTCTTACCTGTAAAAACAAAATAAATATTTTATTTTATATCAGAATGTTCTTAACTAACTTAAAGAAAGTTTTAGATATTTCAATAGTAATTTCAGTATTAATTCAAAACCAATTGAAATCATGTTTAGCATCGTATTACAGACAATTTTTTTTACGAATTGTAAATAACCTTCCTAAATTTAAATTTTGTTAGACTGTGAATTCGACCTCTCGACTAGCTTTAATCTTATAATTTTAATATCCACTAAGAGCTAAATAATGCGGTAAATAGCTATTATAAAATTTTCGAACTAGCATATAAACAAAGAGGTACAAATCCAAAAGTAGAAAGCATATAAATTAACCAATACAGAAATGAAAAGACAGACAAAATTTTACATAGAGTAGAATCTTCACTCACAAAATACAACTGTCTAGTTTTAATGAAAGCTGAGTAAATCCAAAATAATTTTAGTCTGCTTGCTTATCGATAAGAGAAATATTCTCAATCTCAAAACATGTAACCATGTATATTTAATTGCAGCTGAGAAAAAAAAACATTTACCCCATAGCCGTATGGAATTACAAAGAGTAGATTCGCTATTAAAAAATGCCTTTATCTGAAATGCAAATTGGTCTGATAACCTTAACAAAATGGTCAAATTGAATAAAAGTTTAAACCTAAAACGGACCAAATAAAAAAATATAAAGAGCTATTTGTTCGTAAATTTTTAGATAGCCATATTTGTGACAATATCTTATTTTTTAGTAGCGCAGCTACTCTATATTACTAGGTTATGTTCGTATATACTCCATCATGAAACTTTCTCTTGGGAGGGTGGTGGTACCCTTATAGGTTTTAAACCTTCCCTTGACCCGTGAGAAGCTATATTGTAATGGAGAATCATATCGGTTGAGCGTTAGGCTATCCTTCTGTACAGACAGACACACAGACACATATCCTGTTATTTCTATATGTATAAGGATTGTTATTGCTACGCTATTTAAAAAACAAAATTACCCTTGTTTACTTTACAAAACAATAGAACTCTTTATTTTTATATATCATAAGAAATCATATTTTTTTTTAAAGGATATTTTTTTCCACTTGTTCGCCAAATGCACTTAGTAACATGGATAAAATGACAGGCAAATCGACGAAAAATATCCCATTATTTACCTAAAGTAGTAAGGTTTTTTGTTTGTTCGTTTGAATCTTCTAAATTCTATTTGTTTTAGGCTAATTCATAAATTCTAAAACTAAGTCGTGATATGGTTTTATGCTATTTTTCTTTTAATTTTTCTGAAAATCTAAAATCATTACCTATCCTTTTAGCACTGATTTTATGCACTTAAGATATAATCTGATTTATAGAAAAACAAAAAATTAATTAATATTTGTGTTTCTTACCAAGGAGGGAGGGCAGGGGACATTGGGCTATTTATTACACTAGTCCCCAAAGTTTTATATCAACGTCTTCTTTTTCGCTAGCTCAAGAAATTTTTGTTGAATTCTGATTGGTTGAATCATTAGGTGTCCAAGCGTTGAACAACTAATTGTAATTTATAAACGGGGTAATTTTGTGCATCATCATTGGGGATGTAAATCAATTTATCGACAATTATCTTATCCCTTTATATCCCTGGTATCTTACACAAGCATGCACAGAGATATAGCCAGGGGGTGGTTGTGTACAAAAATCAATGAGAGTGGTGTCAAAATTATCAAAAATTAAGTACTGATCTTAGGCTTTTACCTTTAAGGGAAGCTTTGTTTTGGTATTATGCTATTTTCTAGGCGAGTAAAATAGAAACAAAAAGCATTATTATCATGAATCTTAAAGGGACAAGACAATGGACGATAAATCAAAAACCAATTATGATTAACAAACTTGCCACTTCTGTGATATAGCTTAAACAAACCTATCAAATTTAAGCAAATATAACCAAAGTTTTGAGAGATATAATGTGGCAATAAGACTTTGGGTACTTGTGTAATTTAATTTACATTCCATTGTTCCTTCCCTTACTAATCATTATTGTTTAAAATATAATTTCTCTGATGTTGGTTGACCTTTTTAAAAGATGAATTACTCATTGAATTTTGTTGTTAAGACCAGGTGTATAAAACTTAATAGATTTTATTCTCATAGATTCATGAAAAAAAACAGAGATCTTAAGGGATAAGACAATAAACAATTAATTTTAAACAAAATAAAAATTATTGGTTGAAAAGTTTGGCCACCGATACTTTGAACCAACCAACTAAGGTTTAATAAAAGTACCCAAAGTTTTTATGCCAAATAATGAGATAGCTTTTTCTGTATATTTAAATAACTGTACATGGTAATGAGTTGCCCATTTTTTGGACCAAGGCATTAATGATTGGTAGCTCTTTTGGGTGTAAAAAAGGTGTAATATCCAATGCAATGGAAGTTGGTAACAGGGTTTATTATTCTGTCTAGGAAGCTCTATTGGATGTAAAAAGGTGTAATATCCAATGCAATGGAAGTGGGTAACAGAGTTTTAGGTTGTTATTCTGTCTAGGAAGCTCTATTGGATGTAATAAGGTGTCATATTCAATGCTATTATACTTGATGTGTGTTTATACATCCAAACAAAATTATGCATTAGAAAAATTAGAAAAAAAATCTCAGATATAGGGAGACTAAAAATAATCCTAGTGGTATGTGGTACATGAAAAAAAAACTTCCTTGCTGCATAAAATGCCAAAAAGATGACATCGAAAACGTTGGTAAAATAAATCACCATTTGATATAGGTATTTTGTCTTATTTTTTGCCCATTTTAAAAGAACATGAATCATTGAATATGGTTATGATATTACTACAAGTTGCCCCCAGGTATTCAAACCCTCTGACCTTTCATATTATTAAATGTTGGGTGAGGGGGAGGGGATGGAGGGGGGGCATTTTCTCATTTTTAAATTAGGCTGTCTCATATTATTTAAATATTTATAAATAAAAGGTATTATCCTCTTGGAATTTTTTTTTCAATATTGAAAATCTGAGTACCCCCCCCGACAACGAACTATGAACCGTGGCCCCAGCGCTCGGCTCCCTAGCCTGCCTGCCTAGCCGCAGCGCTCGGCCCCCTTGCCTGCCTAGCCGCAGCGCCCGGCTCCCTAGCCTAAAACCTAACCTAAAATAGTTGTTCGTCGGTAGTCGGGGCGTCGGTAGTCGGGGGGTACAAAATTGAAAAAAATTGAAGAAAAAAAATTTCTAAGAGGATAACGCCAAAAAAAAACTAGATATATTTTTCACAATATACTTGACAATATACTTTTGCCACTGGATATTAAAATGTATAAATGCCCAGTATTTAAAGTATGACACAATATCTGTTTTAATGACAAAGGTTTTGCAATTTGACAATAAAACATCTTTCTCTTTCTCTCGGTTGTAAAAATGTTGTGTACCCTTTTGGATAGCTATGTTATCTAGGAAAAACTATATTGCATTTGTCAGTTAAGATTAATTTCAGAGAAGCTTTATATAGGTCAAAGAAAAATTCTTTGATAATTTTTTCTAAATATAAGATAACCATCAGAGGCTAAAGGTGAAGCCCCTAGTTTTACATTGCAATGTAATATCTATTTTTTCTCAAAATGTTAAAAACTCGCCACCCTAATATATGTTAAGACATAGAGCTGGATGAAAATTCGATTACATGATCCCTTGACCCAACATGGCGTGGCTTCAAAATTGCAAGATTTTTACGAAACTCTGAAATGTTCAAAGATGGAACAATTGACGGCAAATCATAAGTTATGACAAACAAAATTACCCCTTCTGTGGATTATTGATTTAAAACAATTAACATTCTTACTATGGAATTAACTAGGGTGAGGCGGGGCATTACCAGTAATTTTTTCGGTTTTTTGAAAAAAAAAATGGGGTAAATATTAATATTTTTAAATGGGACCAAGACCATTAGAAAGCTTACGGAAAGGACTATCAGGTCCTAATAGGACGTTATCCTAGGACTTTTAGAAGTTTGTCATAATTGGACTCAAAGAAATTACTGATAAATGCCCCATGGTGGGGCATTGTGGGTAACGTCTTTTCAACCTAAAAAAAATCGATGAAAAACGGCCAAACGGCCAGTCAAACATAAATAATCATAATTAGTATAGGTTATAGGGATTATCCACAAAAATTTTCATAAAGATCAGACTATTCCTTCTATGTCAAAAATCATTTTTTTTAAAGGAAGAGAAATTTCGATTTTTTTTTCACAAAAATTTTCTTTCAAAATAAAAGGGATAGTTCTATGAAGTGTATTTAAAGAGTTAAGGTACTCAGAGTAGTGAACTTTTATATGTCTTAGTAGAATATATTAGGCATTGGATAGATATGATTATATGTTAAAGAATTTTTAACATTGACCAGACCAAACTTTTTTTATTTGACAATATCGAAAAAAGTTAAAGAGATTTGCCACATAAATTACATGAGAATGTTCTATTTTTTTCCAAATATGAATAGCCAAAACACCAATTTTAGATAATCCTTTTCAACATATTTCACAAGAGTTATAAAAAAATTGAACAGGGGTTCCCCTTAGGACAAGTTACTTAAAAAACATAAAAAATAACGTCCAGTTCACTATAGGACAGGTTTTCTATAGATTCTTTTTACAAAAATAAAGAAAACTGTCCGGTTTACTTACAATATACACCATATCTCACGCGGAAATACCAACTAACCATACAACATATATATATATATATATAAAAAGACCATTCACATGTAATTTATGTTGCAAATCACTAACTCTTTTAGATATTATCAATGTCAAATAAAAAAAGTTTGGTCAGGTCAATGTTAAAATTCTTTATCACAATCATATCTATCAAATGCCTAATATATTCTACTAAGACATATAAAAAGATCACTACTCTAAGTACCATACTGAATATTTTATTGGTCATTCTTTGTTGTTATGTGTATTTTGTTGTATAAAAAGTTTGAAGTTCTATTAACTAGTAAATGCTATCTAAAGTTGTATTTATGACAAAAAAGTTTTTGCCATATATAACACGCAACGAAGTTGAAAATAAAAATGAAAAACTCATTTTTTAAGGAAAATCCCTGGTAAAATCTCTTAATTTTAATCAATAACTTTATATTATGCACTACTAAGTTATTTAAAATAGAAAAAACTTACAGTTCACTATATTTTTTTAAATGCACTTCGTGAAACTATCCCTTTGAATTTTTTTATATAAAAAAATCTGTTCTATTCACTTTTTGGCCTAATTCTTAAAAAGCCCATATTGAATTTTGGATTTTACCAAAGAAAACCTGAAAATTGATATTAAAAATCGAATTTGAATTTTTTTTTCGACGTTACTGAAAAATACCCCGCGCGAACTTTGGTCATTTTTGAAAAAAATATTAACTCTACATTTAAGCTCGCACTCAACGGATTTGGAAAGAGCGGGCAATTCTTAGTTCAAAAGGTTTTTACGGATCAGTTCTAGGTCTTACCAATTTTTGTGTAGGTCGATCTTTATACACATAGGTGAAAAAATTTTTGAAAAAAAAATTTGTTCGTCCGACTTTGAGACCCCAAAAGTACCCTTAAAATTTATCTCACAAAAATTTTATACTTTTTTGTAGGCAATTTAATAAGGAACAAATTTGCTTTTATGTTTTTTTCTGTCAGTCGATTAGAACATGGAGAAAAATGTCATTTTCTGAAGGTGGGTAAAAAATTACCGGTAATGCCCCTTACCGGTTAATGCCCCGCTTGACCCTAATTAAAATTCTTTAAGAACCCAAATTTTTTGTGCAAAAATAAACTCTAAAGTCCCCTCCCTTCCTTGGTAAATTGTAACACATTTTTCGGGGAAATAAATAGCTAAACAAGTGCCACACTTTCCTATATTGATAGCTACTAGGTTCTACCTTCCATCACATTTAGGCTAAAGGATTCAATTTTTAAGTAGGGAAATTCAACTTTAATATGCATATAATATTTTTAATTTTTCAGAGAAGAGTTGTAATTTTTAGGAAATGTATTTAATTTGAAATCTTATTCGCCAGTCAAATTAAGGTTTTTTTATGTTGATTATGGTACCTATCTGTTACAGTTTGTTTAAGTTTGGAACCAATAGGACAATTCTAATATGGCTAAACTAAGAGAAATGGCTTTTTGTTAGGGACAGACTACCCCTAAAACTAAAAAACCTTAGCATTCAATCTAAAGGGATAAGACAAAGGCCGATAAATTTATGTACATCCCCAATGATGACACGCCGAATTACCCATTATGTAAATTACAATTAGTGGTTGAAACGTTTAAACATTTAACTTTATGAACACACCAATAAAGTCCCCAAAGTTGTTAGGCCAACAAATAAAAAAAATTTGTTAAAACGTTGGGGACTATTGTAAAAAACATCCCAATGTCCCTTCCCTCCTTGATCCTCAACCCTTAATTAAATGCAAGGAACTCCTTAGAAAATTTTCAGTAAATTGATTAATTAAAAATTGATAATTATCAAAGATAATTTGATTATTTGATGAAATACCTATGTCAAAAATTTCTATAATCATGAATAATTTCTTTTGAATTAAATATGAAGGTGTATTATCACAACCGCATATTGTAATAATATTTTATATTCGCAGAAAATAGGAATTAATTTTTATGGAGTGTTTGATAAAACGAATAAATAATCAGGATATGGATAACTTGTGCTTTTCATTTGATAATGTAAGGAAGCGATTGCACACCCTATCATTTGGATTGTCAGAGGAATCGCCAAAACTCTTAAGGGATAAGACAATGGAAGATTGAAAATTGAAGTACATCCCCAATGCTAATAAATCAAATTTACCACTGCTATAGATTTAAATTATGGGTTGAAAAGATTGGACACTTATTAAGAAACAACTTATTAAAATTTAAATTATTAAAAAGTTTTTGAGTCAACGATGTAATAAAAATTGAGATACCAAAGCAATTTATAGTCCAATGTCCTCTCCCTCCCTGTATAAAAGGTCAATATAAAAAAAGCAGTATTTTTATTTGCACACTTAACCTTTTTTAATAACAGTCCCCTTAACATTAAGATTTAAATTTAAGAGGTATGTTGTTACTGTTTTTTCTAGACTTATGCAGAAGTTGCCCCACAAAACAACAGAAAAATGTATTTAGGCTATTTTGTGCCTAATAAAAATATTTGGATTATGGAAAGAAAACAAAGTAGCGGGTTTCGTCGTATTTTCACAGTAGCTTCTGACAGATTGTTTTAGGTAAGGTTAGGTCGGGTAAATTTTAATGATTGCCCCGCAGGATTAGGAAATATACCCCGCAGGGTTAGAGCCCCCCGCAGAGGCTAGAAATAGAAGAAAAGCTACTGTGAAAATACGACGAAACCCGCTACTTCGTTTTTTTTACATGATCTAAAATTTTGCCTCTGATATGTCTACCAGTAAAAATTAAAACACGCCAAAAAACATTTTGTCATAATAATGATTTATTATTTATCATTTTTAGCTGTAAAGTAGAAGCATTTTAAAATATACATGTTTAATGGAGTAATATATTGTTGTCGCTAGAATGCTGGATGGAAAACTGGTTACACTAGTTGATATTAAGGTATAATGGATTTTTGGTTTTTATTGTACAATAGGATTTTTGGAAAAAATTATGTACATCCCTGATTTAAATCATTGGTGGACATGTTTGGACATTAAAGGTTTGTACAAACCAATCTAAAGTACCGAACAAATAAATTATTAAACTTTAAGGACCTTTAGAATTTATCATCTAATGTTCCCACCCTATCTGATAATATCTTGAACCAAAAGAACCCGTGTTCTTGAGGATAAGGGCAATACAGTTCATGACTTTTCTAAAGAAATCTATATGAGAGGGGGGATAAATGAGAGGGTGTAAAGCCCTCTAGGAAGCCGAGTTGTCTGGTGGGGGTCACTGTAGAATCATAAATTTGTGTGCCTGGCCCTGCATGGCATAAATGTCCAAATGACAAAGATATTTTGAACACATGTGCAGAGTAACATAGTCAAACAAGGACATTTCTGTGTAAAAAAAAGTTGCACCGCAAAAAAGGATTGAAAACAGCTTGAAAAGTACTTTAAACGAACAATTCTAGGGATCTAAAGGGACAAGACAATGGACAACAAATTAATGAACATTTCCAATTAAGATAAACAAAATAACCCTGTAGATTCTGTAGATTAAGATTAATGGTTGAAAAGTTTTGACACTGCTAGTTTGTTCCAATCAATCTGAATTTGAACGACTGAAAAAGCATATCATTTAGAAAGTAGATTAAAAAATTGCAATAATGCTACGCTTCTAAAACCTCACAAAGACGTACATAGTAATTTAAGAAAGGATTTGCATTGCATACATAAAAACTAAACATTAAATGAGCATAAAACGTATGAAAATTATGCTAAACAGGCTAAATGTGGCCTATTAAGCAAGGCTGGAATAATAAAATCTTTAATATATTATAGCATAGCGTACAATTGTATTCTAAATCATATTTTGGTACTTTCCCTTAAAATGTCTAGCGAGCACAGAACTCTAACCCCCCCCCCTTTTATAAAAAAAATTGAAAATAAGGAGGACCCATAACCTTGAAGGTACTCTGACCCTGCGGGGATACTCTATACCCAATCTAACCCAACCTGACCTCTAGAAAAGAAAAAAAAACAGTGGAGGGGTTCTTTGCACGACTAATGTTTCTAGGAATGCATCAGTACAATTGTAATCTACTGTGATTTACTTATTAAAGGGGTAATGTTGCTCATCATAATTGAAAGTTTATATTCCTTCCTAGATAATTTATTATCGTCCATTGTCTTATCCCCTAATTCCCTGCAAGATTTCACATTTAACCACAAAGTATATATATTTGTATGGCCACATTTGCACTTAATAAAATTATCTTGGCTAAAAATTGCAAGGATTAAATCATCCAAAGTTTTGCTGCAATAACACTTATATTAGGTGGAATGCCTTGGTCCAAAACAGGCGCAACTCATTTACCATGCACAGTTAAGACTTCCATTAAAAGGTCGTGCAATCAAAGAGTTGGTTGTCTGAAAAACTATTAACCATAAAACCATGCACATCGTTAAGTAGGGTTTGGTTTTAACTTCCAAAATACACTAAAATAAGATCTAGTGGTGTATCCGGAGCATCAATACCTAACCTATGTAAAAAGTAATATTTAAATGACTTTTCATTAATATGAGCAAAGCCTTAAAAACAAATAATTTAACCAAAAAAATGCAAAAACTAAAGATTTTGGATAAAATCTTTTATATTTAAATTAAATTAACTATTTCAATTAACATAAATCCATTATTACAAAACTAAAATATAATATTATCACAAGAGCTATGTTGTAACTACTACAGTGAAAGAAAAGCAAAAGCGTTTACAAACTAACTTCAGCTAATTTTGAAAACAGCAAAAAAGTAAGTAATATCTAAAAGACCAATGTTTGCACTTTTGCTTGTTGTTATGTAATAATACACCCTATTACTTTGGCAGATAGACATTAAAGTAGAACAATAGAGGGGGAAGGGGTTAAATAACTGTATGTCCTCATCTCATGGACCCTGTGCCAATTTCAAATTGGAAATCAGTCTATTGCGTTGTAAATATCAATACAGCATAGTCGTAACTAAAAAAGCATAAAGCTATTTGCTAGCTGACGAAAAAATGTCCCCGAAACTGGATACAGGTAGCTTTCTGGGTTATATATACTTAATACATCTATTTACTACATAGAACAACTGAAAATTATTTTCTACTGCCTTTAGCTAAAAACGATTGAAAATGCTACAAAATAGGCCACATAAAAAGTATTACTTAAGGACAAGACAAACTTCTTTGGGATTATTGCTTTAGAGTTCCTTGGATTTTTGGCAATATGGCATATAATATTGATTGGAATGTTAGAACACCATTGATAACAACATAAATATGTTTACTCTACCTAATCTACTCGTAAAAAAATCATGCTGATAAGTAATTTTTATTGAAAGCGTAGCAACTTTATAAATTAAGTAAGTACTTATGTCCGTACATTTGTACGGCCGATTTATGGATCTTAAGGGATAAGACATTGAAGGATAAATCAATGTACACCCCCAATTAATATAAACCAAATTAAACGTTCTGTACTATTGGTGGAAAAGTTTGGGCACTAATAGTTTGTACAATCTAATCATTAAGATATATAAGTTGGAAAGAAAATTTAAGTTAATTAATTTTGACAGCTGTGCTCTGTGGATTGTAAATTATCTGCGCTCTGATTGGAGAAGCTTAAGTGTCGAACAACATTCAACCAATTAGAGCGCAGGTAGTTTAAATTCACCTATCCTATTGGTCAAAATTTATTAACTCAAATTGTATTTCCGTTTTAGAAAAATAATTATACAAAAAAACGAATTTTATAAAAAAATCTTAAATTTGATGCAGATTTCAAATCTCCCTCTATCATTAAAATTTCTTCCAACTTATATATCCTACTAATCTAATCTTATTTAGTCCGTAAAGCCGTTAGCCAACAAATGAAAGAACGTGGTTATATTTCAACCATCCCTATAAAAACTGCTTACAATCAAACGAGCTAATAAAAAGTCATTATTAGTGATTTATTTACAAAACCAGTCAAAATTTTACTATGAGCTTACCTTGCTTCGCTAATTATGGACATAATATCCTTGTTCTATCAAAAAAAAATCAGCATAATCATATATTTTTCTTAGCTTTTTTGTTTTTATTTTCTTATAATGAGGACAAGGTTACAACAAATCGGTAGCAGTTTAAAAAAGTAAAATTGTTTTATTATCTTTCAATTAATACCTTTTTGCAATAGTTACAGGTATATGGGGATAAGACAATGGATCTAAATTTGTTTGCTATCCTGAACTTTGGACAATAAAACTAATGCAACTTTTCATTATGGCTAATATTATATATAGACTTGGGGTCCTAGCGCATAGAATGCCGCTATAAAGTCCATACATAGCGAAGCAACGATAAGTTGAAACAAACATTGCTAAGAGGTTGTCAAAAGGTCGTGCGGAAATAAACAAGCTAAAGAGTAGCTAGGCTACTAAATTTATTTTAAAAATCTACATGCGTATTAAGGTTTGAATGTTTATAGTAAATAAATTTTGTGTTTTTTATTACCTATATATAAAACTAAGCAAATACTTAAAAAAATAATCATTATAAATTAAAAAAAAAAAACAGGGGAGTATATTTTTAAAAATTTGACTTTTTAGCTTTAATAGGAGCTAAAAAAATTCCAAAATAATTGAGCTTAGGTAATATTTATAAATAGAAGCCGAGAAAATCACACTTCACTTTAGCCGTACAGACAAACAGACGGACGGACATAGTAAGGTATAGAGTACCTTCGCTACTAATAGAATATGTTTGGTGTAAGATGCTGTGAGTAGATCATTTACCCCTAAAAATGTACCAAGTCCTCTAACAGCAACCCATCCAATAAAAAAAATACACCCCTGTAATATACAATAATTATAGTGCCTAAGTAATAATAAATAAACAAGCATTTTAAAAGTATTACTGATAAGGACATTTAAATATTACTTAAGAATAAAAACAAATAGTGTATTAAATATTAATGCTTGCGGATGTTCGTTAGTATTTCCGTCAGTCGGAACGACATGACAATGAAAGATAGTTAAGTATACAGTGTATTTTTTAGTTTATTAACCGCTACCTAATCATTTTATAAGGGGGGGGGGGGGGGGGGTAATGCAACCATCTCGTAATCAGTAAGCAAATGGCACTTAGAATTCGATCTGAAATTTTGCATGAGTAATCCTTGGTAGGTCTTTTTTCCCTAAATCGAACAAAAAGTTGAAAAAGTAACAGCTAATGGCTCAGCCGTTTAGCCGTTTTTTGCTATTTTTAGGACAAATCTGTCATAAATTACGTAGGAATCAACTATTTGAAACATATTTTTGCTTTAAATCATGTGAAATGATACAAAAAAAAAAAATTTTTTTTAGATATCTAGTACCAGCAACTACAGGCTAGAACCGTTTGAAAACGTTTTGGAGCAGCAAAGAGTATTATGAGGAGATAGGTTTCGTGATGGATTTGCCTCGAAAAAGCCAAAAAATGGCTAAACGGCTGAGCTGCCAGCCGTTAACCCTTACTTTTCCAACTTTTTATTCAATTTAGGCAAGGATTACTCATGCACAATTTCAGATCGAAATTCGAATTCTAAGTGCCATTTATACATTGATTACGAGATGGTGATATTAAACCCCCACCTCCCCTTAAATTAGCATGAAAATCACTATAGCCTAGTTCACAAAAGACATAGGTCGACCTCTTGAAATATAGTCGACCTCTAAAAGTTGTTTGTGAACTGGGCATATGCTTAATCAATAAACAAATCCATTTTCAATATAACTAAAGAACAGCTACACACTTTTTAAAAAATATCACTAAACGAAAATAACAAATTCATTTAAACAGTTTGAAATGCAGAAAAACAATGACAAATAGAATGATTTTCTTAAAAGTATTTTTTTCTTCCTAAGAAGGATATTGCATAATATAAGGAAGAGGCGTAATCTGCATTTTTATGAGAGGGTTGATACTCGAAAATAAAAAATGTAGCTTAATGGGAGTAGGTAACCTCTTCACAAAAATTTGTATTCTGAACTTTTTTCCTTGATTTATAAGATAAGGTTTCTTTTGCAGCAAAATATCTCGAAAATGTCTGTTCAGGTTTCAGCCTTTTCCGTAGAGACAAAATTCCCATGGATATTAGAGGCGCAGTAAACAATGTGCCCCTTTTTTTGGGTTGTACACAAAATTTGTAAAGAATTCTATAATCATCTACATTACATCATAAACCTTAAGAATGTTTTTATTTATAAATGTACATATTTTTGCAAGTTGAATTAATATGTACACAGTTGCCATAAGCAAATAAAAATGGAACTTAACTAATGTACACCCCTATCTTCTGCTAATATGGGAGGCTTCACATTTAGAAATTTGAGTGAAAAAGTCTTTTTGTTGTAGTTGTTTCCAAGATCTTATTAGACAGACAGACAAACAGATCATACAGGACAGACACAATTGAAGGAAGGAAGCTTGGACTACACTAGCTGGTACCCAAATTTTTATAACAACTTCATCTTATTAAACTTTCGGTACTTTTATTTAATTTTGATTGGATGGTTTTTAACTAATAATGTCCAACCGACTCGGTCAATAACTTAAATCTATAGTAGGGGTACTTTGTTTATCATCATTGAAGATGTATTTCAATTTATCGTCCATTGTCTTATCCATTAAGATCCCTGTAAAAACTAAAAGGATGTACCAAATATTTGTTTATTCTTCTGACATATTTCAATTTAATAAATAACAAGGATAATAAATGGATATAAGTAGCACATCTATAATAACAACAAAAAACCTATTACAGTAGACCACTGTAATGTAATAAGGTTTTAAGATTGTCCATTAAGACTAAACGGATTGGCTTATCCATTTTAGTAAAGCTTTACTATGGTCCCAGGATGGATTTATGCCATTTTACTGCCTTACACCCTTAATTTCTAGAGGGGAAACAATTTGACTCACGAAAAAGACACATTTGTTTTTAGATTAAAAGGGTAAGTTTCCAAAAAACAAAGTGGAAGGGGGAAGTTTTTGCTGTTGTAATAATATACGGTTTTAAATGCACATTGTATTAATCATTTTCTTATTATGAATAGTTTTCTAAACATCATTAATTTATCTATAATTGAATAAGGATATATTTTAGCAGAGCTTCTTAGAAGGCAAATAACCAGTTAAGAAAGGACTTAATTTATCGCTAGTATTAATCTTTATTATGATCAAATGCATTGCTTATATTTTACTGTGATTGCCATCAAAGGACACGTTCTCTCATTTGTTGTTCCAACCAATAATTTAAATCTACAGAAGGGGTAATTAGGTCAATATAGATCAATTTATCGTTTTACATTAAAATTCATGGTCAAAATTATCTGCTATTCAGATTCTTCTATTAAGTAATATAATCAAATGTACATGGATATGTCAACCATATTTCATAATTATAATGAATCTAATGTTATTGTAACTCTATTGGAATATGTGTTATAAGTAACACATAGTAATGTCATTAATATGGAATTGTCCCATTCATTTCAAACTCAGCCTAGTGGGAGTTTGTTTGACTGATTGAAGTAGTAATATTTTTGTTTGTCCGTCAAGATATCTCTAACCCCACTGAAATCATTTTTGGAAAGCAAGAAAGGTATCGAGAAGATTTATTTAAGTCTTATATGGTTTTAGGCTATTTTATATCACTTCTTTCCACTAACAAATACAAAGCCTCTAAATAAAATGGGTGGAGCTGCTAGAATAATAAATAAGGAGGGAGGGGGGGGGGGGGGGCTGACAGAATAAATGAATCAAATAGGATGTTATTTCTTTTCTAGCTCATTCATAATTATACCACCAAAATATTATCATATGTTAGCAGATGAAAACTAATATTTTAGTATAGCTAGGAAACCGATAAATATCCGCTAGATTAGATTAAGAACCGGTTCTTGGCCTGACTAAAATAATATTATAGCATCATATTAGAAACAATTTTCCACGAATATAACAAAACTGGTTTTATCTTATAAATTTTAATCATAATATCCTCGGAAACCTGTCGATACGATGGAACAAGCTAAAATGGAAGAATGGGTTGATTTCAAAGCTTTCGATTCTTTTTCTTCTTAATATGGGTTATATCTTGTAAATTTATGTGCTAGCTTTTACAATTTTCTGAAAGGCAGGTTTGACGGTGTTTAAAATAAAGAATGACCCGGGAAAATAAAATTGTTAACTATATTACTTAACAATCTACAACCATTATGCTTATGTAAATAAATTTACGGCGCTAAAAAACGTCCAAATTTTGCAATTTTTAAAAGTCTTTATAAAGCAGCAAAAAATACAAAAAATAAATATATTTTTTTTAAATAAGCTTAACAATATAATCATTATTTTAAAAGGTTAGTTTTATGTATAATGCAAAAAAGTACTTTTGCTTAAATGGAAGATTTTTGGTTAAGTAAGAATAAAACCCAAAAGTAAAATAGAGCTCCCCGACGATATTAGATACATTATAACTAGATAGCTGATAATTGAGAGTATGGGTTTAAATGTTCATGTAAGGTAAATAAACTTTAAGGTAAAAACAATATCACAATTATAAAATAATACATTTTGTCTTAATCATGATCTGTAGTAGATAAGCAACTCTATAAGTGTTTGAGTATGTCCTTCTGTCTGTCTGTTTATCAGTAATGCTAGAGTAACAGATAATTCAATTTTCTTCCCCTTAGCTTTTTTCTCCCTTTGTATTTTTATCAACCCTTAAAATAATGATTAAAACATAATTTCATACAGCTTCGATGCTTTTGAATGTATTACAAAATTATTGTATTAAAAAAGAAGTTATTTTATTATTTCATAAATGTTAAGTTTTAATTTTAACTTAAGGAGGGTTGCTATGCTTACAACGTAACTCTATTCCCGACGCAATAATCATTATCTTTTGATCATTTTACATAAATTAAGTTCTGGTTTTTGGGTGCAAAAATTGGCATAACGGACCATACACACCACACACACACACATTCATATACACACAAAAGTGAGACTTTTGGGCAAATTGGTCAAAAATGCACAAAATAATTTCTTTGCCTCATTATTTAGGTTAAAAAAACCAACTTTATATTTATATATAATTGTAAATTTGTAATACAAATAAAATTGCTCTTAATTTAGGGAAAAATATTTTTTTATTGACTAAAATTCTGAATTCTAGACGATTGTGTATTTTTGTTAATGAAGAATTAGCGAAGTTGTATGTTTTTAAGACAAGAGTGCTAATTTGTTGCGAAAAATAATTAATTCAAAAAAATCTTCGAAAAACTAGAGCTTCTAGAGGAACAAAAAATAAAGGTTGGAATCAAGGGGGCGGGGAGGAAGTTTTGACACATTTGCGTAAACCTGGTACCTAGGCTTTATCTGAGAGGATAGGTCATTAAAGATAAAATCATTCTTATATGATGAATTTCACGAAGTTTTAAGATTTTTTGGATAGACCTCCAGGTTCCAGAGCTGCAGGCCTCCATTTTTACCTTTACAGAGACCACCTGGAGGCCTGCAGCTCCGGAACCTGGAGGTCTATCAAAAAAATCTTAAAACTTCGTGAAATTCATAATATAAGAACGATTTTATTTTTAATAACCTATCCTCTCAGTCCAAAGATAAAGCCTAGGTACCAGGTTTACGCATATGTGTCAAAACTCCCCCCCCCCCCTTAATAAAATGTCCTATTTTTTAAACTTACTTTTTAGTTGCATGTTGTAATTGTTATAAAAAAAAGAAAAAGGCATTATTCATTTGAAATTTTAATTTTTAACAAAAAATTTAGGTTTCATAGTTTGTTTTTAAAGGAGGGAGAAGACAATAAAGATTAAATTAATATTCTTTTATTAACTGTACTTTTAAATATTAAAACATTAAAATATAGGGGGGGGGGGGGAGGGGTTAGCCCATTGAGGGACATTTCCACCCTCTAATAACTTTCTAACTATCACAATTCTTTTTTTCTACAGGTCAAATAAAAGATAGGCAATTTTTCATGTATTGTTAACAAGCGCAGCTACTCTAAACTTTGCTGTGATAGATTTTACAATATAAGTTTTTGATCCTTTAACATACCTAAAATATTAATATAATTGTTAATAAAATAGTAAACAAGTTGTGTTGATTTATGTCCAGTAAGTTTTTTTAAATTGATAATTTAATGACTAAAAAACGTTGGTGTCCTTATTAAATCTCAATTTGGTTTTATAAACTAACAGTGTCTAAACTTTTCAACCAATACGGAGTAATTATTTTCCTTATATTTGAAGGTAGGTATACAACAATTTATTGTCAATTATCTTATCCCTTAAGACCCCCAAAAAAAGGGGACGATAAAAGCAAGTATTTTTGCCATGAAACCAAGACTCTATAATTTAACTCTGTATTTTAAAATAGAAGAGAATAGATAGTTAAACAGTATGTTACAACATTCTGCATGTTTTATACCCATTGTTTCATACCAAACAAGGATAAAAATATAGGAAAATATTCCCCAACCCCCCCAAAAAAATACCTCTTTCTTGAAGTCACTTTTAACTGTGAATGGAAATGAGTTGCGCCTTTATAGGCCAATGCATTTCCTCTACTCTTACTAATAATGTCGCGCATCTGACATTGCAGCAGTATATACACCCTTTAATGAGAGCTACGGATGTACATACTAAACTATAGAATAGTTCCGCTACCAAAACGAGAACACAATGAGGTCAGAAAAAACTACGAGGCAAATAAAACTTTTTTTACAACCTAAAGTTTCTATTTTTGTTAGTTCAAATGTTTCTAGTTTTTTTTTATATCCTATTATATAAAGTAGTAAGTTTTTTTTGTCTGAAGCTTAAGATCTCAATAACTACTGCTCCAATTGAGTTCGTCATTTTAAGGAACATTCATATAGGGCCCCAAGATGGTTTTAGACTATTCCATTTTAAGATTTAATTCTTAGGAAGGTCTTAGGCTATTTTTAAAAATCTATGAATGTAGAGCCTCTAGATTATAGGGGCGCAGCCTCTAGTTGTTATCTACAAAGTAGTGAGCTGTTTATCTGTATGTTTGATGAAGCTTTATATCTCGCAAACCTCTACAACAATTCAATTTTGCTTTTCAGGGAATGTATTGTATACCAAACCAAATATTTAAGCATAAAAAATTATGTTAAAAGAATAATCTAGTTTTAGTGAAAATAATTTAGAATAAAAATATGACAAAAACTTTAAAGAATGAAATAAAAACAAACAACAATGTAGTAGAACTGATCAAAGGATAAAAAAGATAATTACTTTATGTTTTGAGTTGTGCATTGACATCCGCGCATTTATAGAATAGAGCTGGATCTTTAAATCATTTTAGTGGTGAGCCAGATCGGGGTGAGCCAACTTTCCACCAATGAGAGCACAGCATTTTATGAAATGCCGCGCTGTGATTGGCTGAAATTCGGCGCACCCCGATCTGGCTCACCACTAAAATGATTTAAAGATCCAGCTTAGAATAGAACCGAGTGCCTATTCCCTTTCTTCAGGGAGGAAGGGGAAAATAATCCGGTACCCAAAGTTTTATAACCCAGAAATCTTGTTTGTTAATTACATAAAATTTTGATTGGATGGTTTCAAACTCGCAGTGTCAAAACATTTTTTAAAGGATAATTCTAATTATCATCAATGAAGATGTATATAAATTTTTTGTCCATTGTCATATCACTTAAGATCCTTGCATTAATTACACACCTCTAAATTAAATTTTATCTTTCTTCCGGATATGAAAAACTTTGTTGATGTTTAAATATGCGAAAGTGAAATCACACCACGCTGTTGTGTAGGCAATTATAATGTTGAAACAATAGATAAACACGCATTAAATTATCTATTAACAAAAAATTTGAACGCTACAGGGTATTAAAATTGTTTTTGTCAACTTATTACTTATAATTAAACCATTCATTTGTTTTAAGTGGTAAAGCTAATCTACTTTTAAACAAGGATGTCAATATCCATAATTAAAGAAGCTCAAACTAAATTAAGGATGGACAAACAAACAGATAAACTATATAATTGAGCGGATGTTATTGTTCAGCAAAAAGGAAGAAAAAGAAAGAGAGATAATGTAACAATCAAAAGAAAATCACGAAATCTTTATAAACAAAAAAATAAATATCTTTTGTAGCAGGAACAAGATACCGACGGACAAAGTGTTTGATGTACTAGATGCTGTTTGTTATAGATAATTTAAAATCAAATTCTAGCCGTCTATCTTAAATGGAAGCTGAGAAAATCCAACACAAAAATGTTTTAGACAGACTGACATTCCAAATTATGAAGAAGGTTCGCTTCTACAAATACAAGATTATGCTGTAATTGTAAGTTCAAATCAACATTTTACTTTAATTGCTAATCCAAATATGTTATTTTTTCAAAATGATTATTTACAGATCTATTTGAAGCCATAATAAACGACACTGCAAAAGCAATGCATATTACAGGGATCTTAAGGGATAAGACAATGTAAGATAAAATGATTTAAATCCCCAATGATGATCAACAAATTTAACCCTTCTGTAAATTAAATTAATGGTTGAAAAGTTATGAACTAACCAATCACACTTCAATAAAAGTACCAAAAGTTTTAAGCTAACGAATAAGATAGCGAGGTTATAAAACTTTGGGTATCGGTGTAAATTACAGTCCATGGTACCATCCCTCCTGTGAATATTTGCATTCGAAAGTATAAATCAGAACAATTTCTTAAACACTAATATTGCAGCTGTTTCAGAGATACTAATTAACATAAATTTCACTTTTTAAAATTACTAAAAGGCTGGTTCCCTTTTAACCCTGGGTGCAAAACTGATCCAAAATGAATAAGGTGCAATAAAAGAAAATAAAAGTATATGCATAAGAAAAAGGGCAGGGCTGGTTATCAGGGATGAAGGGATAAAAATAATACCAGGAATCACTCTTTATGGATACATACATTCAAACTTTACTTTATAGGCATGGAGCTTAAGGGTTAAGACAATGGACGATTTAGTGATAAATATCCCCAATTTAATATGTAAATTTAAATTATTAGTTGAAAAGTTTGGGTATAATTTTAATTTACAGTATAAAATCCCCTTTACCCCTCCCTTGCTATTGGTCAAAAGACAACTAACCATTTAATTATCAAACCTTTGTCTGGGATCACATAAGAGTGTTATGCCTGTTTATTAATCTATGAAAACCAAATGAATGACTTGTTTAGCTTAAACTGTGAATTAGGCAGAAAATTAAAATTTTGTTTTAACGTTTATCCGTTGATCCGTGACATAGCAAACACCAATAAAAGTATATTTATGTTTGAATAGTCGAGGCAAACTTTTTTGCTGACACTTTTTAATAAAACTTTGGGATTGACGGATAAATGACATGAAGAATTTTTTATCCAGTATGGCTTCGAACCAGATTGATATCCGCTGGATTAAAAGGTTCTGAGCCGTACTGAAAAATCATGTATTATATCGTATAGTGAACAATTTCCCATGAATAATAAAAAAAATCATAAAATAAAAATCAGTTTTGTTATATTGGGACTGGTTTAATCTCATACCTTTTTATTTTAATATCCGCGGACTACAATTCGATACGGTAAATAACTATCATTTAATTTTACCTAATGCCTACATTTTTAAGTTTCTTTATTTTAAGGTAATGGGGGGGGGGGGGGGAATTCATCTCTTATTCCTGAATATAAATTATTGACGTTTTAAAGTGCATATTATAACTTATGACCAAAGATAAATAGATAATTTTTAATAATATTAATTTGATTTTTCTTGTCAGTATTTAAATTCAATTAAAGTACCCAAAGTTCATGATCTAATATGAAAAGTTGTTAAAGAGTAGGGTTGGGCCGGATATCCGGCAATTTTCGATATCCGGCCGGTTACCGGATATTGAAACTATCCGGATATCCGGCTGATTTTTACTGTCGGATATCCGGTAATTTGCCGGATATCAAGCGTTGGCCAGATATCCGACCGGATACCGGATATTGAAACTATCCGGATACCGGATATTGAAACTATCCGGATACCGGATATTGAAACTATCCGGATACCGGATATTGAAACTATCCGGATACCGGATATTGGAACTATCCGGATACCGAATATCCAGTATCCGGCCAAAAAAGTATCCGACCCAACCCTATTAAAGAGATCAATGAATATTAATCTACAACCTTTTCTCCCCCAAATATCTACCTATACAAATAATGATTACGAAGATTGATTTAGTTATCATTATCCTATCCCCACACTCCATGAAACCTACTCCTCTGAGATTAATTTCTAGTTAAGTGAGATGTGAAACCGAAAAGTGATTGGTTGTGGTAAGGGGGTACAAGGATGGGACAATGATAGATAAGTCACACCCCCCCCCCCCACAAAAAAAATACTAGTTGTGGGGGAAGGTGATTTATTAAAGCCTGCGTCATAACTTAAGATGTTAAACAGTTTGACTACTGCCTCTATGTTTTAAGAAAGATTAATTCTTGACCTTGAACCTCCAGACAAAAGTAGTTTTATAAAAGGGTTGGTTGTCTGTTACTTAAAACAAGTCTATGTCCCCTGGCGTGTGGTTAGAAAAGGGGCGGATTCTGAGGCCACTTTTCTCAATTCTGTGTTTTTTAACCAAGTTTTACACGGTTTTTCCCTCTGAATTTTAGAAATTTTGATTGGTTTTGGTTAGCTACTATTACATATTTTATTAGAAAGGAAAATTTTTTTATATATAGAATTCAGTAATTACAAAGTTTGGTAAATATTTAACCCCTTTCTTTCTTTTAATTAAAAGGCATAAAATTTAAGGTTCTTTTTAATCGTTATGGTGTTTAGAATCCTCCATTTTGTTAATAGAACAGATCGATTTACCCAACTTACATTATTTTTAAAACTTCATTCTACCCCCAACAAGAAAGGGAGGGGGAATAAAATAAAATTACACCGGTACCCAAAGTTTTACAACCAAGTTATCTTATTCATTGGTTAAAAAATATTGGATACTACTATTGAAGTTTCATATGTTAATTTTAAACTATGAGTGTCAAAATAATATTAATCTGCAGTAGGGGTAATTTTGTTTATAATCATTGGGGATGTATACAGGGATTTACTTGTGAAACAAAGGATTTTGCCATGTTGTTAAATTGTGGGTGAAAGCTCATAAAGATTACTATTTATTTATACAAAGAGTAATGTGAATTAACATTACTCTTCAGGCCAGTCTTTAAATAAGTTATTTTTAGCTCAGTCTTATCCTCAGGAGGTTCAGTATAATGGCCTGAAATCATCCAACCAACAATTTATGGTTCAACAATTAAGATCTATCAAACGGCAAACTAATAAATCTGCACACTTATAAAAAAAAACATCTTCATAAGGATTTAGGCCATTTTCAAAGAAGGGTGGGCAATCCCCTAACTTTTTTCTATTAATACCATTGTAAATTTTTAAATACTGGGGCCTGTTAAGAATTAAAAATATGTTGCATTCGGCGCAAGGTAGATAACATTAAATACTCAGGGATAGGGCAAAGGCATATAACTTAATCCTTTCTGGTTTTAATAAAAGGAAATCATCGGAATTCAGACATAATGTATTGTTTTCTGCTCTTTATGATAATCTATAATCTACTTTGAACGATGTTTGTCTGTCTGTCTGTTTGTTTGTAGCGAAGGATCCGATCGGGTTCTCCTTTACAGGGAAAGGTTTATAACTATTTTCTTGGAGGGTGGGACACCCCTAACCCCCTCAAAAAATGAAAAATACCCCCCCACCAAAAAAAAATTAATTTTATTTAAAATCTAAAACACGAAAAATTAGTTTGATAAAACCTCTTGGGGCAAAGCCCCTAGAGGCTAGGGGCGAAGCCGCTAGTCTATAATACAAAGTAGAACGATGTCTGTCTGTTTGTTTGTGTGTTTGTTTGTCTGTTTGTAGCGAAGGATCTCGCTAACCGCTGAACCGATCGGGTTCTCTTTTAAAGGGTAGCTTCTCATAGTTCCCGGGAAGGTTTATAACTATTTTCTTAGGGGGTGGGACACCCCCAACCCAACCCCCCCAAATTTTTTTTTAATACTAAAAATAAAATAGTGGAGGTCGACTTTTTTTTCTTTTTCTTTTTTATTTTAAATCTAAAATACGAAAATTGGTTTGGTAAAACCTCTTGAGGCTAAGCCCCTAGAGGCTAGGGGCGAAGCCGCTAGTTAACAACATATAACAAAATAAGGTATGTTATAGTAGTTTGAAAGATAAAAAAATTGGGATGAAAATTTGTCTTTCATTGAATTATCCATGCTTCCCTGATGATATCAATTTCTCTTAAATTCAGAGATAAAAAGAATAAGCTTCTTATTTTTCGCCGGTCAAAAATATTTTTTTTGTTTAAATTATACAGAAGAATAAAAATATTAAATTAGTCCTAATAATGGTTCATTTTGACATACTAAAAATATCGAAAAGAATCCTTTTTTTTTGTATTTATTTAAGCTAATGCACAAATGACCAGTGAGGGATGGGACATTAAATTGTAAAATACACTGGTGCTTTAGGAATTATATCAACGTTTCCTTGTCCGTTTTTGATTAGTTGATTCCTTACCAAAAATGCTGAAACTATTAAAACATTGACTTATCCTTTTTGATCCCTGACAAATAATAGTTGACTTTTAACCCCTATAAAGGGCATTATGTTTTTCTTCGTTTTATTAAAAGCGATGCTTTTGTATACTTGGAAACTTATGTGATGAGACATTCCACCTAAGACTAACATATATTATACATTAAATAGCTTAAAACTATCCCAGGACCTATGTAAATCTTTCCTTAAATAGAGAAATGGATCGGTTCGCTTTTAAGAATGTTTTCATCCTTGTTGTTTTTATATATATCTAATAATATTTTGCCATTTTATTATCACTATAAAATATAAAATTGGGAAAATACAGTTATTACGTTTTTGTTTGGTTATTTGCATTGCCCTTTTGAGTTCTTTTCTTTTCTTGAAAAAAAATATTTCTTATTATCAAAGATAAAGATAGAACAGTAAAGTATAAAACAAAAATTATATAAATATTTAATATCGTGCCATGTTCAATTATTTCCTTTTTCTTTTTAAATCAAAAGTTGAAAAAAGCGGTGTACTTTGTCAAAAAGAATGATTTAAGATTTGTTTTTATGGTGGACATACAAAAGGGGGGGGTGGGGAGCGTAATGACATATAAACTTAAACAGTGAGCAAAATGGTCTAAATATTGAGCTATATTCTTGAAACTTAAATATTTAATATCATGTCATGTTTAATGATCCTTTTGTAAAAGTAACAGGATGTCCGTCTGTAGCTTAAGATCCCCTTAACTGCTGGACCGATATGATTCTCTTTTACAGTAAATCTTCTAATTTTCTTTTTCTTTTTAATTTAAAGTAGAGCGGTGTACTTTGCCAACAAAAAAGATAAAGGGATATAATTTACATTACTTTGATTTATGGACTTACAAAATTTAATTTAATCCTTTTCTTATAATATTAATATTAGTTTTTCAAAGTTGACATGTAATTTTGATAATAACCCAATCTAGATCCAATAGAGCTTCCTAGAAAGTTAAAGAGAAGAAGGGAGGGGGAGGGAGGAGGGATTGGACTATACACTAGAAAGCTAAGTTTTATATCTTATTCGTTGTCTCTACAACTTTTGGTAAATTTGATTGGTTGGCTAAAAACTTTTCAATAATATAAATTCATTTGAGGGGTAATTTTGTTTATAATCATTGTGGATGTATATTAATTTATCGTTCAATGTCTTATCCCTTTAGACCCCATAGCAATAAAGGCACATGGATTTTTACTTAAATTTCACCCCTTTATAGACGATCTAAATTACAATATTATCTAATTCTAATCTAGTATGGGAAAATATTTAGCGCAATGCGTTTAATTTTTTTGGAGCGATTTTTGTAAAACCACTAAAATTCAAATCTAGTAACTTTTTAGTATTTTTTTAGTAGCGCAGCTACTCTACAATTAGTGTTTCCCCTCAAGTGCATAATGACCACAGAACCCTCCCCCCGCCTCCCCCATTAAAGAAATTTATATAGCCCAAAATAGCCAAAACTAACCTTACCTAAGGTGAACACTACAAGCCGAAAAAATCACTCTCAATCCACTTTATTTTTAACTTGTTTTAAAGGTAGGTGGGAGGAGGTTTCTGTGGTCGCTAGACAATTTAAGGAAAGGCGTCAGAAAATCTAGCAATGCTAATTGTACAATCGTATAGGATGAAACATATAAACACCTCAATATTTTTAGCCGCGACGAATTAAAACCAACTTGGGCATAGTTACCCCTTTCGGTGTACATTCATTTCCGCTAAGTTTTTTAAATTCTACATTATTATAAGAATAGCGTTATGTAGTAGATAGATTTTAAATTGTGATGTTAAATATTGGCCAAGATATCGAAGCTATAACAATCAAATCAAATATGCTTTGCTGTCTTTAAAAATTGATTCTTTTGCGGATATAATGAAACACCCACAACTGAACTCTTTTTAGAATAGATGTGGTGAATTGGTTTTTAATCACGCGACGCTGCTAGGTCTGTTGGGTCAAGATATTAATACATATGTGTGTGTGGCGTTTGCATGTCCTTGTTTATTGGTATATGTGAACGGTCAAATTAGTTAAACCTACATGTCCCAGTTCTTAAGTAGCTGCACTCATTTGGCTTCATTTATATATTAGAGGAAACGCCCCTGAAGTCATTAAAACATTTTTTTTAATGGCAATTTGCTAATTAGTTATGAACTTCACTGGACCTATAAGAAGCTTTAATGTAAAGGAGAACCATATTGGTCCAGCGGTTATCAAGATACTCTGCTACTTTTAAAAAGGATTGACCTATGACAACTAGAAGCGCAGTGTGATAAAACAACCTGACCTTTTTAGGGACATACAACAGCGTGCTTTTTAGGGGCATACAACGCTGTGCTTTTTGTTCATCTTATTAATTAAAGTGGACATTAGATATTAATCTGTCTTTTAATCCACGGAGGGAGAGGACAATGAAGATTAAATTAATCTGAACCAGTTTTCTATCAATGGTTGATTATTTTACCTTTTTATCGTCTTGCATTTAGGAGAGGTAGGTCATTAAAAGGTAGCCCAAAACCTTACCGCGAAACATTTGATACTTCCATGACATTGAGATTTCACTCGGTTCAGTTGTCACGGAAAAACAAACAAAAAACTGACTACTGTTAAAACCGTCTTTTTGATAAAGCCCTCTAAAATACATTATTTTGCTTCAAAGATTAAAAAGAGAAAAGGAAAAATTGAGTTTCCAAACGGGTAATTCTACTTTTATTATTATTTCTTAGCGTACCAACTCTATAATTCAGTTGCTAGTCTTTTGTTTTATACCGTTTAACGTACCTGGTACTATCAGAACTAATCATTAATTCACTTTTAAAATTTTCACATTATTTTAAACTTCACAATAAAATTTTCTTTAATCGCACGATTATGTTTTTAGGTACTGCAATTAAAATAATTATTTATGGTCAATAAATCACTGTGTATGACATTTTGTTAGAAGAAAGATCGCTTAGTTATACAAGGATTGCTTTGTATTATAGATAGCTTTCCGCGGATATTAAAATGAAAAATTTAAATATTTTAGCCCGAACTAACAATTTTTACAAATTTTTGCTAATTTTATGATCATTATTTTAATATTTGTGGTAAATTGTCTGTAATACGATGCTATACATAGTTTTTCAGTATGACTGAGAATCGGTTCTAATCCAGCGGATATTAATTAGATGCAAAGCCATACTGGAAAATACATGAAACTTGTTATCATATTGGAAATCTAAACTGAACTAAAACGGATAATATTGCAATGAATAAATTCTTTAATAAAGCCTATTGTTTATCTTTATGTGTTCATATAAAATCTTTAAAAAAAAAAGAAAAATCCGCAGAATAATTTTAAGATCTAATAAATGTATGTAAGGCTTTCTATTCAGGGATCTAAAGGGATAAGACCATGGACGATAAATTGATGTACATTCTCAATGATTATAAAGGATTATTGATTAAAAATATGGACACTAATACGTTTAATTTCATAAAAGTACTCAACAAATGAGAAAAACCTTTGGGTACCAGTATAATCTACAATCCAATGTCTCCTTTCTCCCTGCTTTTATATCACTCTAGTGTATAGAATCTGTTATTTGCAAGCAGACTAAAATGTCTCTATGAATATTAAGTGTCCATTTTTTGCAGGAGCTTTATGGGTGTGGCCAATTTTTGGCAAGTAATTCTTACATAAAAGTAACAGGATGTCTATCTGTACTGAAGAATATCACTAACCAATGAACCAATATGTTTCTTCTTTACAGTATATCTTCTCATAGTTCCTGGAAAGGTTAAGTACTATTTTGGGGGAGGATACCATCACCTTCCGAAGAGAAAACGCTTCGCACACAGAAAAATAAACAGTAAAGTTTTATACAATAAAAGTAGTAAATTTTGGCAAGAACTGTCAATGCATTACTGAATTTAACAAAGTCGCAGATTGAAGCCAATTAAGTTTTAAGCCATTTTTGAACAAACGCTTTCTTAATTGAAATTGTTATTTTTGAGCCACGCTAGTTCTAAAAAACATTGTGAATCTTATCGTTTTTCAAGTAGCACTTAAAACTGATATATGATCTTTTAATGGTTAAGGGCATACCTTGATTTTGGAAGGGAAGGGGGTGTTAATTAATTTAGGCAATAGATTATGCTGTTTTCAAATCAACATAGGACTACAATCATAATTAAGAAAAATTACATTAGTAGATATAGGTTGCTAGCATTAGAGCCTTGATTTCAATAATATATCAGATTTTCAACCCTCATCATTGCTCGTTGGAAAAAAAATAGAGATCTGACAATGGACGATAGTTTGATATACTGTACATACCCAATTATGATAATAAAAATATCCCTTCATTTGATTGAAATCATTGTTTTCAAATTGTTTAGCTCAACTTCTCATTTTTTACGAGAAAAATAAATCATTTGCTACGCATTTCCTGTTAATGGTAGAATTGCAAAAATAAAATTTTGACAAATTAAGAAAATTTGCTTGCAATATTTTGGTATCGCAACTTTATACCTAGGGTATGTCCGAACGTAACGTCCTTCCGTTCATAAGTAACTTCATTAAAAGTGTATCCTCTCTCATCCTAATACTAATAAAGTAGTAAGATTTTTGTTTGTTTGTCGTTAAGAGCTCGCAAACCACTGGAGTGATTAAGTTTCAATTTACGGATAGCTTTATATAGGTTCCAGAATGGTTTAATGCCATTCTATTTTTTAATTTATGTCTTGGAAATCTTTGATTTTTTTGCCCTTTCTTTCCCCATCAGATACTAGAGGCGTGCTGTGGTTAGTTTTCAATTATTGTATTACTGTACAGTAGTTAACTTCCTTTCTTAATATTTAAACAATGGCAGCTTGCACTACTTATGGATACAGTATTCCTTGTTTCTCTAAGGCGACGGAAATTGCAACAAAATTGAAAATAAACGTCGTCGCCTCAAGCAATTTTGCGTGCCAAAAGTTTAGCCAAAATATTTTAAATTATGGAATACTTTATATTAAAGTAGATGGTTGCATGTATGTTTGTTAGTGTCCAGTAATATTATTAAAACGGCTGAAGTATGAACAAAATTACGCTATTTCTGTAAATCGCTGGAACACATACCTACAATAAATTACTATATTAGGACAATATGTAAAAATTAGAGCAGTTATAAACTTTTTTTAAATGGAAGATTTTTTTTGTCGTCTAATGTCCTACCCCTCTGCTATTCCCAAATGAGAATATTCATTTATCTTAAACAGAAGAAAAAGATTATTTTTAGAAGTACTGCGTATTTTTTTACCAGTATCCATTCATCATACCTAACCATTATGTAGATACAGGGTTAGTTTTTTAAAGCGAAGCTTTTCTTTAATAAGGATAGGTCCCACTGTCGTAACGTATAGCTCTTTTAGTTAATTTAGGCATGTTAGAAATGTTTTATCGATTTCAAATTTGGCATAGTGATTCATATAAAAGTACGTTCATTAAAAAAACATGTAGGTATATTTTTAACCTTTCTCACTTTATACATCTATATTCTGCTTTTTTAGTCGTCCTGCAGTTTTAGAGCTTCACTTTTATGGATGTTGTCATCCTTGTTTAAATATATATACATGCATCTTTTGTAGAATAAACGAAATATTGGCGTATAACATGAATAGTATAATTATAGTATAGTATGAACACTATTTGTTAAGGGGTATCTTCACAAAAGAAATCATCTGTCTAACTTAAATAGCAGCCGAGGAAATAACATTTTCTCTAAAGCATTACGAAATGGGAGATTTAAACTTATTTTTTTATTATTCTACTGGTTGTTGTCCTTACTAATGTTCCAGAAAATATACATAACTCTCTGATTGCCCTCACTATAATATATATCTGTACTGTTTAATATGCAAAGGATATTGATTTTCTATAATTTAGTCCTATTATCATACTAGTAGTCTCATTAACATTTTAACACTGTTCAGATTTAGCTGTGTGTGTTATTTAAGATACCCAAAACGGCTGTAATTATAATAGAATGCATGTTTGTTGATTAAGATCGTTTAAACGGCTTACATGCTCTGAAAATGGGAAAATTCTGAACATTTGTTGCTTTAGAAATATAACAAAAATTTAGATGATTTATTTTGCTGAATAAAACAGAGATCTAAAGGGATAAGACAATGGACGATAAATTAATATTTCCCCAATGATGAGAAACAAAATTACTCATTAAGTAGATCAAATCTATTTATTGAAACGTAAAAACACCGAAATTAATGAACCAACCAAATAACATTTATCTAAGTACTCAAATTTTGAAGACTACGAATAAAACTTTGGGTACTAGTGTAATTAACAGACCAATGTCCCCTCCCTCCCTCCCTGCGAATAAACGCAGTTTTTATGCAAATAGAGAATACTTAGAGGAAATAGATTTTTTGCAAGAAATAAAAAAATATGTAAATTGATATAAAGATCGAAATAGAACAGTAAACAATTATGAAGATATTACATAAAATAAAGCCTACTTAGTTGACTTTCATGTATTGACTTAAAATGTAACGAAACTGACCTACAGACGAAAGTTTGTGAATACAGTTGAACATTACCAAATTTTGGAGTAAGGAAGCTAATAACATTAATGAATATTTTTCAAGCCATTTACATTTCCCTACATCCAAAGATTTATTTACAAAAAGGGGAAAGAATTTTGATGTAAAGAGAAATAAAGATATTATTAGTAGCGAAGCTACTCTATAACTAGGGAAGGTACGTACGTCCATCAGACAGGTTTATCCAAATTAATGCTTTAATGTAAAGTTCTACGTTTTTATTTATGTTAATCCGTTAAGACCTCACTAACCCCTGAACTGAACCGATAGAGTTCTCCATATTAGGAAAGCTTCTTGTTAAAGATGGGTTTAAGCTATTTTTTGCCCGCTCCTTGTCATATTGCATGATTTATTGACAAAAATGTATTAAACTTGTTTATGCTGCGCTACTTAGGTATATTATCATCCTTGTTTATATTAAGAAAACAAACTATTAGGGGAGGTAATAACTATTTACTTTTGGGGGGAAATATTGATTTTTCTCGAAGACATATCCCTACTGGTACTGGAGATTTTTTATTGACATATTTGTGAATGTCGACAAAATATTACTAGACAAATTATCAAAATGCTGCTATAGATATTTATGTCGATATTTTAAATGTAAGTCGATATAATATGAAAAACAGCTTAACATGGACATCATTAAGATTTCATGTTTTGATATGTTCAGAAATAAATAGTAGAATATTGTACATCGAAAATCATAAATTGTGTAGGAGGGAGGGGACAATGAATTGTTAATTATACTAGTACACTCTTCAGTGAATAAACTTTATAACAAAGGGGTGTTTTTGTTCGTAGTGATTGGGGGTGTACATCAATTTATCCCTGTTCAATCCTATTATGTAAAGTAGTAAGCGTTATTTGTCTTTCCCGAAGGATCTCGCTAACTGCTGAACCGATATTGTTCTCCTTTACAGTGAAGCATCTTATAGGTCCTGGGAAGGTCTTAAACTATTTTTGGAGAGGGTGTCTTAAACTATTTTTGGAAAGGGTGTCTTCACCCCCCTCCCCCCAAAAAATATTTCTTCAACTCTTTTGAAACTCAAATTTAAAATAGGATGAGGTCGACTTATTCCCCTCCTACCAGTGCCCCTAGAGGCTTCTAGGGGGCGTAGCCGCTAGTTTGTTTAAAATTAATGAATTTCTCCAATAAGATCTTGATTGTTATGAATTTCCAGAGATCTTTAGGGATACTACAATGGACAATGAATTGAAATGCACAATCACATCCCCAATTATCAAGAAAAGTATTACCCATTATATAGATTAAAATTAATGATTGTAGAATTTGGACACTACTAGTTTGGAACCAACCAATCAAAATTAAAAGATTTTACGTCAATATATAATATAAATATAAAAAGGGAGTTATAGACTTTAGGGTACCTGTGTAATTTACAGTCCAATGTCCCCTCCCTCCCTGTGAATTTCCTTTATTATCATTGTTGTTTATTATATTCATAATTTTGAATTCTATCTATAAATCTTTAAATAATGGAGGTGCTTTAAAATAACAAATATAAGCATTTAAAGCCAGGGACATTATACTATAAATTACACAGGTACCCAGAATTTTATAACTACATTGTCTTATTTGTTAGCTACAAAACTTAATGAATTTCGACTGGTTGGTTCTAAACTAGTAGAGTCCAAACTGATAATTTACAGTTGGGGTAATTTTGTTTATCCTCAATTTATCGTCCATTGTAATAACCCTTGAGATACCTGATTTATAAAAGTTTCATAATTTCAAAACTACATGCTAAAAGTGCATGATTCTACAAAATAAAAAAAATTAACCAAAATTTCAATTTTTGTAGCACCGCTACTCTAGAATATTAAGAAAGGCTCCTCCCATCCATGGAAGTTGGAGCTAGCAAGCATGATTTATCATGACCCAATTATCAGCAGGTATTGTCCTTCAATCTAGACAATATTATATTTTAGCAAAACTTACCAATCAAGAAAATTAATAATTTAAAGACAAAATACATAATTCCGTTTTCATGCTAGAAAAAAATCAACATAGAATCATTATAATACCAATTCATTTTTTAATGAAATAACAAAGAATATTGTTTACGGTAAGGCTTTGTTTTCGATTCATTTCAGCTGGAATAAAAACCGGTTCTGAACCAAAACGTGAAAAAATATCGTAAACAATTGTAAGCATATAATAATAAAACTGTAAAATATCCAAGATTCAAATATTATTCAACATACTGCTGAGTGTTCGTTGTTTGATGGAAACGTCCAATTATTGTAAAACTCGATTTCTTCAGGCATTGTCATGCAGATTAAACCATGGTATAGAAACATTTTATTTAACAACATTAATATATATTGCTGGGGGAGGAAGGAGACATTGGATAGAAAATTGTACTGGTACCCTAAGTTGTATACCTATACATATTTTCTCGTTTGATATTTTAAGAACATAAAAAACTTTTGAGAATTTCGATTAGTTGGTCTAATTTTTTCAGCATATGATTAAATATTTACAGAAAAATATCTTTCTTTGAAAATACATCAATTTCACGTATGTTATCCCTTCAATTTTTACAAAAAGTACCTTATCATTGGACACTGAAAAGCCCCAAAAAACTGTACTAATAATAATTTGACTTTATTTTTAGTCTAATGTAATTTCATCAAATGTAACAACCCACCAAAATTAAACTTAGATTTTGTCTATTCGTAATTCAATTTATATTAATAGGGCTATCTTTGTTATTAATCAAGAGAAATTTTTATACAAATCCTAATCTTTTATACAGAAACTACTGCTTAGCCAGTTTCACCGAAATTTCTTTCGTATCATTGATCATTTAATGGTTACTTTTTTGAAGAAATTAAGTAAACATGCATGTTTTTATCATCCTTATATAAAAATAACAGGATGTGTGTCTGTGTGTAACGAAGGATCTTGTTAACCATTGAACCAATATGGATCTGTTTTACAGTGAAGCTTCAATAGGACCGGGAAGGTTTTACAAATATTATGGTGGAGGTTAACTCCACTCTCCCAAGAGAAATCACAACGAAAAAATTGCCGCTAATTCTTTCTTTATTCAAATTCTACTATATAAACAAGATATTCCGTAATACTCAGTTGTTCTTAAAATAGGCGTCTTAATAATTAGATGCAGATTCCCATAACAATGAGGTACATCTAAGTAATCTACTCCTTGACAGCTTTTTACGCGTACTTGGTTGTCCTACCAAAGCATGTTTGTTTTCTTCAACATGAATTCCAAAAATTCAGGCTTTTATAGAAGATTTATTATTTTGAATCTTTTGAAAACTATTTAACTGAAAATCATATTAACAATTGAACAAAATTAATCCTTTACAAAATAAAAACCTGTTTAATCATTGAGTTATTTTTAATCCTATCTTATTAGGAAAATTAAAACATAATTTTTAATTATATGTGAATTCATATTTTAAAATTAATAATTAAGAATCAATATAATGTTAAATTAAACCATAATTTTCTTATTATTAGCCACTTAAGATGTAATAATCTGATTTTTTCTGTAATTAATATTAACAAAATGTATGTCAATAGGTTATTGCGTATATACTTTCTTTTTTAATGGTATTATAAACGTATGTTTAGATTTTTACATCAAATAAAAGATTAATTACCATAGATGACCAATCAGATATAATGGTCCATCAAACTAAAAAAGAATTTCTAACTGATATTTTTAAGCAAAGATTTACCCTAAGAAATTATCCTTTTGATGAAATAACTATCCTTTCCTATTATCTTTTTTTACATTTTTAACTAATAAGGCGGTCGGATGGTTCCTACAGTGTGTTCTTATTAGTGCAATCAAGTATTTGATTATCTAATCCATCTACATTTATTCCTCAATTATAGAGGGTTCCAGGACAAACGCAGGAGTGACAAACGTCGGAGTGGACAAACACAGGAGTGACAAACGTCGGAGTGGACAAACGCAGGAGTGATAAACGTCGAAGTGGACTAACATAGCTAACTAAGTAGTTATTTCTATACGGGTTAGGTTAGGTTAAGATATGATTATACAAATAAGCCCCTCGCATGGGTTAGGCATTGGTTTTAAACAGGATAGGTTAGGTTAAGTGTTTACTAAGACGTTTGACTTTGGCGTTTGACCTTGGACCTTATAAAGTAACTGCACTACTAAACTTTCTGTAAAATAATATCTTTCTGTTTGTTTGTCCGTTAAAATCTGGCTAACCACTGGACCGATTTGGTTATCCTTCATAGAGGACCTTATTATGAGCCATTTTACTCCTCTTTCTCTATTTTATGCCCCTAGAGGCTAGAAGCGTGACCGCCCAAGTAACGAATAAAGAGATAATGTATGACATTTAGAATGCATTATATTTCAATTTTTAAAACATAATTTGCATAAAGTCTTTTCTGTGCTGCCAAATTATAATTTTTATTCCACCTACATATTAGTGCAATTTTTTTGCAATGTTGACAAGGACAAAAATGTCCATATTAAAAAGCGCAGCAATATCACAATAAGCTAACAAAATACTATCGAAAATGTAATTGTTTAAGGCAATATGGATTGTGTATAGATTCTATATATGCAACTATCGGTCCGTCCGTCCGCATGGATGGAGGGGTCATTATAACACTAGTCCCCAAAGTTTTTTTTAAAAAACAGTTTCTTATTCGTTGGATCAATTTTGTGGACTATATTGGACTTTGGTTGGTTCATTAAATTGAGTATTCAAACGTTTTAACCACTACTTGTAATCTACAGATTGGGTAATTTTGTGCATCATCATTGGGGATGTACATAAATTTATCGGCCATTGTCTTATCCCTTTACATCACTGAACTCTACCGCTACTTGTTTATTAATAAACTATTACAGAACAGATTGTTTATGCTTAATTAACAGGACATACATACGGACATTCTATGATTATCGAGTACCTTTGCTGTCAGAAATTATACCTATTATGATCCTAATAACTTGTGATTTCATGGCGTAACCGGTGTGCAAACAACTTTTTCAATATTTAATTAAGCAGTCACTTTTCATTCTATTTAATATAACTTATTTTATTCATTTCAGCTGCAGTTTTGCATAAATTCAAGTTTTAAATAATAAGTCATTAGAATAGCGAAGCTACATACCTATTAGGGACAGTCCGTCCGTCAATATGAAATTTTGAAATTTAAAATTTAAATTGGTTGAATTTATACCTATTTATTAAATCTAAATTGTTAATTTGTTTTTGCTGCATTACTTATGGATATACTTGTCCCTATTGAAGGTCCACTTTGAAAATGAAAAAGAATATTAATATTATTAAAACAAGGACAAGTATGCTCATAAGAAACGCAGCAATAACAAGCTAACAATACTTGTGTTGATTAAGGAACAGCAATTAAATTCATCGTATTACTAACAATTCTCCATTAATTTCAATTTTTAAAAAATGTTTCAAGCCCCTACAGGGTTTTCTAACCTGACATAAAATAATAAGCCTAATAAAATATACAAAAAGGGTTTTTTTTGGTTCACATTCTATTCGAGGAATCACAGATTCATAAAACGGTTTACAGACGGACAAACAGACATATCTTAGTTATAAAGTATCCAGTAATATCAAAGAATAAGAATAAGAAATCGACCATAAACTGATGCTTTCCCAACGATCATGTTGATTGATAGAAATTATCGTTTCTTATAATGAACAGTGCTAGAATGAACCAGCCAATCAGGTTTTAAGAAAAAAATTATACTTTTACAAACTGTGGTTACCAGTATAATATATATTCCAATGCCCCCCCCCCCCCCCCCCTCCATACACCGTTATAGGAATGATTTTATTTTTCTAAAAGTTCCTAGCAACAAATATCTCCCCCAGCCACGTTGTTGGAAGTTTTCAATATTTTTATTTCATTTTCATCAACTCCTTTTATTTACTTAACATCTAGACAGACTAAATATTGGATTTCAGGGAAAAAATGATAAGTGTATTTCCAGAATGGCTTCACATCCGATTCATTTTTCTTCGGATAAGGACCGGTTATGAGCCATACTAATATATTATGTATCGTTTCCTAACATATTCTCTCAATGGTTGGCTAAAAATCTTTTGATATATTGGCTGGTTCAAATTAGCAGTGTCTAAACTTTTTAGCTAATTACTATAAAGTAAAGAGGGGGTAACTTTGTTTGTCATCATTAGGTCATGAAGCATGGTCTTATCCCTCATTAAATCCTCTTTAAATTACCCTATCCCTCAATCCCTGAAAAAAAAGAGGGGGAGGGGTGGGATCAAAAAGACAAATAGATAGACATTTTTATTGACTAATGGATTTTGACAAATAAGCACTTTTTCAATTGATTTTTAAATGCTTTTTGTGACAGTATTTGTAACATTTGAAAAATAGCATTATTTTATATTTGAACAAGGACAATTATGTCCAAAAGTAGCGTAGAAATAAGAAATTGATATTTAAGAATGAATTAAACTTGATCATTAAACTCTAGTAAAATTTTTAGGTTATTTATTTTGAATGTGAAAGGGAGGGGTAGGTTGTGCTAAAATTCCGTAAAGTTGTGAGTTTTAAGGCTTTAAACCAGTAGTAGAACGATAATTTTCACTAAATATGTGTATTTCTTATTAAAAAGAACTAAAGACAAATTTTTTAAAAAGTTAACATAAATTTTTATCGTTCTACTACTTTTTTTAACTTAAAACTCACAACCTTTACGGATTTTTAGCACAACCTACTTCCCCCCTTTTGTAATCACAATAACTCCCCTAAAGAGAATTAAATACAAGGGGGACGTCGATATTAAAAGAATGAAACTGTTCAGTACCCTTCTTTAACACTTTTTAATTTTAATTCTAGTTTACTAACAATGAAAAATTGTTGGAAAACCATAAATTTGCTAGGAGAACAATCACCCCCCCCCCCTAATCCAACCTATTTTAATTTTCAAACTTCTGGTAGCTGGCACTTTATGGAAATCTCTAACTTTTCATGAATCTTAAAAAAACTTCTACGGGACTATTTAGACTTAATCTCGACTAACTAAAACGCACTACAATAAAGAAAAAAATAACATACTAGGAAGTTGGGGGGCCTAGTTGTTCACTTGTACGTGTATTAGGGTGTTGTACCAAATTGTTGATTTAATTCTTGTTGGTTCTGGTTGGAAAATTCAATAAATCAATTTACTTAACTAGGATCATGACTGAAATACAACTTGATCTGTTACTAACGGCTAAGCCCCTAGAGGCTTCAAGGTTGCTAGAGCGAAGGGGGGAGGAAACAGAAGTCGACCCTCCACTTAGATTTAGTAATTTTGTATTTTGGAGGGGACATTTTCCGAGGAACGATTAATCTTTTAGGGGTGGTTGTACCCTTCCTAAAAATGTCATAAACATTCTCTGGGCTTATGCTCTTAAAAAGCTCCAATGTAAAAGGAGACCCATATCTATTCACAGGTTACTGACTCGATACTTTAACTCTGATTTTCAGTTTATAAGCAGTATTTATCTTAGAAATGGATTGTACTTATAAAACATTTTGTTGAGAAACTTAAACTCTTAGATTAAAAAAAGTATTTCATAGAAAAATGGACAAGAAACTATTGTATTCTTAAAATGAATTAAAATTATAGTATATTAATTTCAACTATACAATCCTTTTATTTTTTTTATTAAGCTATTTTTATTTATTTCATGGCTGGTAAGTTTTCAACAGTGTTGTTCTTTCATTGCAACAAGTCTTTATAATCGCAAATTATTACTTTAGACTTTTTTGTCATGTTCTTGCAATAGAGAAAGATGGTTGGAAATCCCCCCCCCCCCCCCCCCAACGAAATCGGTTGATTGGTTAGCGGGATCTTAACGGACAAACAAAAACCATACTTCTTTATGTAAAAGGAGCTTTCAGCGTATGTGATTGAACACCCTCTCAGTTTAAGATTGTGGGTTTTATGTTGGTCTACTTCCGTTGTTTAATGGAATTATCAACAGATTCTTATTTTATTAAGTTTTTTTAGTGACGCAGCTACTTCAATTAATTAAGAACATGTCCGTTTGTCCATTAGAAAAAAGGAGATGTGTGTTATATAAGATACTAGCGGCTTCGCCCCTAGCCTCTAGGCTTTTTTTGGGGGGGGGGGGGAAGTCGACCCCACTATTCTAATTTTAGTTTTAAAAAGAAAAAATAGTTTTTTTTAAAGGGGGGGGGATATTTTTCATTTTTTGGGGGGTTTGGAGGTGTCCCACCCCCAAGAAAATAGTTATAAACCTTCCTGGGACTTATGAAAAGCTACCCTGTAAAGGAGAACCCGATCGGTTTAGCGGTTAGCGAGATCCTTCGCTACAAACAGACAGACAAACAAACAGACAGACAGACAGACATCGTTCTACTTTGTATTATAGATGTATCTGAAGTTTCTTGTGGAGATTCCTATGATCCGATGACTAAGTTATTACATTTTGTCCGTTTGGCTGTTAGGCTTTTCAGGCTATTTTAAAATAACTAGGTACTTTCTTTCTAAGGAATCTTAATTTAAACAATTATGGGGAGTAATAAATCGATTTACATTATGTAACATTATTAAAAAGTAATCATTTATGAGACAAAGTGTATTTAAATTCCCTTTAAATTAAAACCAAACCAACCAATTGTCGAGTGAATGATGATACAATTAATCAACAACCCTTTCTTCCCCAACAGCCAGAAGAATTTGTATATTAAAATTTTTAAAAAAATATTTTTTGTTTTATGTTTTTTTAGGTAAAAATAGGCTTTAAATTACTATAGAGGAAAAGAAAGGGATGTAGAATGTAGATTACCTACCAATATACCTTTCTCTATATAAGGTCTCTTGATATTTTGATTCTATTTTAACTAACCTAAAATGGAAACATACAATTTATTAAATTACGTGTTTATTGGTCGGTTCTATTTTTAGCAGTAAAGCTACTCTATTATTAGGTTCAGTCCGTCAGTACGTCCTTCCGTAATGGAAGGCTTTGATTATTAATTTAGACATGTTTGGAATGGCCTATCGATTTCAAATTTTGCGTGATGATTCCTTAAACAGTAAGGTACAATAAAGAAAGCGTAGCAACTTTATAATTTTTACTAAAAAGTTGTACGTCCATTTTAAAGCTAGTAAAACTTTGCATCGCTAAAATTGGATTCTTTGATCCTTGTTATTTAAAACAAATCATGAAACATAGGTATACTATCCATATAATTAGATTACCTTTTTGTTTGGGTAAATAATTTGGTGTTACATCACTTCCCCAAGATTTTAAAAACCGCAAATTATTACCACAGCACATAGTGTCCCTTCCGTTTGTTTCATTTTCATTATTCTACACCTCTAGCATCTAGGGGCTTGGTGTTCAAAGAAGAAGGAGGACAATTAGCCTAAAACCAATCGGGTCAAAGTTTAGTAAAATCTTAATGGAGACCCAAAAAAGCTTACTACTTTATACATTAAGATTGAATCTATTTGCGAAAAGAAACCATTTTATAATTTGACAACATGCTGAGGTGATGGAACACCAAATAATTTATGTTCACTGTTCTTGTATAACTTTGTTAAGGACGTTTGTCCTTAAACAGCGCAGCTCGGCTTTTTGTTCCATTAAGTTTTAATAATTGAAATTGAGATTTAGGTCAAGACAAAACTGAGATGCAATCAGGAAGGGAGGGAGGGAGAGGACATTGGACTATAAATTACACTGGTACCCAAAGATATATAAAATCACCCATTCGTTGACATGTATACAAATTACCTTTCATTGTCTTATATATTTGACACAGGCATTGTCAATAAAACACTACTTAGGTAGCTAGTTATATAATGGATATAGGGGGAGGAGTGGATTATTTTAGCCAGCTGAGAGTATCACTTCATTAGAGTACATAAAAATCTGGTGCAACATCCAAGTAATAATATATCTATTAGTTATTTACATTTTACATTGTACATCAACATAAATGAAAGACATTTTAGATTTAGCACCAAAGTCGGACCTTACCCACCGATACATTATTTAATCTGCGTTAATAGAAACTTATTTTAAAGTATATATGCGGAAGTCTTTTTTTTTAAATAGGGGCATCCTAATTAAAGTAAATTAATCTAAAATAAGTACCTAGTTAATTAGGGCCATCTGGTTTTAATAAATATGGCATGGTCAAACGTCCGTCCGTCTGTCTCTCAATCATCAGAATGTAAAAAGGGGGCAGAAAATTGCCAAAAAAATCTAATATGGAAAACCTCAATCGGTCAAGTTATCAGCAAGATATTAACAAAAAAACAAACGACACTTACTATTTAATGTAATTTAATACAGATGCCTTATTATGTATAAAATAATCCTTGTTTTACAAATATATTTTTTGGCTGAAATCCTTCATTTAAGCAACCCCTACATTTTTGCCATTAGAATTTTAATGTATCATCTTAAAATTGCCATTATAATTGAATGACTAGTCACAAATTCCTTAATTTTCCCGGGTTTATCAAGCTTAAAAACACTTCCGTATACAATGGGATAAATTGTGAATCATTATCTTAGTATGATACCATAGATAGATTAGCCTGTCATAGACAAAATATAATATAGATTATATTAGTATGGTACCATAGACAGATTAGCTTGTCATAGACTAGATATAATATAGATTATCTTAGTATGGTACCATAGACAGATTAGCTTGTCATAGACAAAATATAATATAGATTATCTTAGTATGGTACCATAGACAGATTAGCTTGTCATAGACTAGATATAATATAGATTATCTTAGTATGGTACCATAGACAGATTAGCCTGTCATAGACTAGATATAATATAGATTATCTTAGTATGATACCATAGACAGATTAGCCTGTCATAGACTAGATATAATATAGATTATCTTAGTATGATACCATAGACATATTAGCTTGTCATAGACTAGATATAATATAGATTATCTTAGTATTGTACCATAGACAGATTAGCCTGTCATATACTAGATATAATATAGATTATCTTAGTATGATACCATAGACATATTAGCTTGTCATAGACAAAATATAATATAGATTAACTTAGTATGGTACCATAGACAGATTAGCCTGTCATAGACAAAATATAATATAGATTATCTTAGTATGGTACCATAGACATATTAGCTTGAATTAGACTAGATATAATATAGATTATCTTAGTATGGTACCATAGACATATTAGCTTGAAATAGACTAGATATAATATAGATTATCTTAGTATTGTACCATAGACAGATTAGCCTGTCATAGACTAGATATAATATAGATTATCTTAGTATGATACCATAGACAGATTAGCCTGTCATAGACTAGATATAATATAGATTATCTTAGTATGGTACCATAGACATATTAGCTTGTCATATACTAGATATAATATATATTATCTTAGTATGGTACCATAGACATATTAGCTTGTCATAGACTAGATATAATATAGGTTATCTTATTATGGTACCATAGACAGATTAGCCTGTCATAGACAAAATATAATATAGATTATTTTATCTTACAATGTTAGCATTGGCATATTAGCCTGTCATTAGTCTTGAAGATAGGGAAGATGAATTCGATTTTTTTGGGAGTGGCTAATTTTTTTCTACGGGCGATTTTTCTTGGGAGGATGGTGGTACCCTCCAAAAAATATTTAAAAAGCTACCCTTAAAAGGAGAATCCTATCAGTTCAGCGGTTAGTGAGATCCTTAGGTACAGACAGACAGATATACAAAGATCCTGTTATTCTATCATAAGGATTTATTATTAGACTAATAGAATAAAATAAATTATTTCAGTCTATGCAAACAAAAACTTTTTTTCAGATAGAAGCTACTTGTTCCTTTCTTTGATAATTATGACAAATAATGTGCTTGGCTTAATTATCACCCTGTAAAGTTTTGTTTTAAAATCTACAAAAAAAACTGGTACACTATCTTACATAGCAGCTGAGAAATTCTCAGTTTTGGTATGTAATTCAGACAGACAGAAACTGAGTTACCAAATGACAAAAGATTCCGATTAGATCATTCTTTGACTAATAACTAATAATTTAGGTATAAATGACTTTGTCCGATCCATATAAATATTTAGTCTATGCTGCTCTGAATCGCTGCAATTAATTAATTGGAACAAGACTGCTTAAAAAAATTATCCGAATTCGCGCAGCCTACAAAACAAGTAACATTTCTTTAGAAAGTTATTTTTACAATCTACCAAAAAATTCAGAAACATACTACATTTAGTCTAATTAATGAGTAACAGACGAATATTTTTTTTAAAGGTAGGTTTTTACAAATATTGTTTTTTTCCTGATATTTTACATATTAATCCAAATTAAACAGGTTTGGCAATTAATCCTACCATATTTTTTGCATACAATTCTACCTTTAGTAGCTTATAATTGTTGAAATAAGAAATTATGTAGATTTATGTAAGTGCTATTGTCATATCTCTCTTGGAATTCTTTCCAAGAGACCTTAAGAGATAAGACAATGGTAGATAAAGAATGATCCTATCTGTATAATAAAATTATTGGTTGAAAGGTATGGACACAATGAAAGTACCAAACAAATAAGATTATGTGGTTATAAAACTTTGGGTACCAGTACATTTACAGTCAAATGTCCCCGCCCTGGTTGTATTGATCCTTCACCAATGATTTGGTTAATGGCCCAAAAAGTGGATTTGGCTTTGGCGCGTACGCAAAAAGATTTTCAGTTTAATTAGAGTGGAGAAAAAAGGGGTTTAAATAATATACATCTATAATACAAAGTAGCTTGATGTCTGTCTGTCTGTCTGTCTGTCTGTCTGTCTGTCTGTCTGTCTGTCTGTCTGTCCGTCTGTCCGTCTGTCCGTCTGTCCGTCTGTCCGTCTGTCTGTCTGTCTGTCCGTCTGTCTGTCTGTCTGTCTGTCTGTCTGTCTGTCTGTCTGTCTGTCTGTCTGTCTGTCTGTCTGTCTGTCTGTCTGTCTGTCTGTCTGTCTGTCTGTCTGTCTGTCTGTCTGTCTGTCTGTCTGTCTGTCCGTCCGTCCGTCCGTCCGTCTGAAGCTTAAGATCTCGGTAACCACTGAACCGATCGGATTCTACTCTTCAGGGTATATACCTATTGGTCCTGCGGTGGTTTTAAGCTATTTTCTTAGGGGGTGGGACACCCCCAACCCCCCCAAAAACAAAAAAATCCTCCCCCCATTTTTTTTTTTACAAATTTTTCAGATTCGTTATTTAATCGCTATTTTTTTTTTTACGAATTTTGCGAATTCGTTATTTAATCGAGAAAATGTTTTCCTGCTGGGTAGGTGCGAAAATTTGCGATCTGTTCTGCTGGGTAAGTAATAAAAGATGTAATTATACCTCTTGGGGCAAAGGCCCTAGAGGCCAGGGGCGAAGCCGCTAGTATTTGATAAAACAAAACAATTTTTGTTCAAAACATTTTACTATAAATTACACTAGTACCACGTTAACCCATTTGTTTTCTTAGAAATTAATTTGATAACCTCAAAACAATGGTGACCAAACTTTTTAATCAGGGTTCCGGAGCCGAAGCCGGGAGCAGCAACATTTTTGGTGGAGCCGGAGCCGGATCCGTAGCCGTATTTTTCGTTAAAAACGGCTCCGGCTCCGGATTAGCTAAAAATGATTTTTTAAAGTAATATTATAATTTGGCAACGGTCTATTTCCATATAATAAACTGAACAAATAGACACACATCCTTCTACTTTTATATAGCTTTAATCAAATAAAAGCAATTTTTTTTAAAGAATTCACCTTAGTTAAGCGTCTTATCCCTTAAGATCCTTGGTTAACATTGGTTGACCTACCAACGAGTTACGTCGACGTGTGTGTATAAAATATACAAGAATGATAGCATACATAAAAGCGAAGCTCATAAATTAGAAAGATACAATTTGGGGGGAAAGAGGTGTTTAAGTTTCATACAAGTCCTACAGTGGTTTTCGGCTATTTACTGCCCAATCCCCAACCCTTCAAAATCAGAGTATCTATATGCTAGGGGCAGTACCACAAATCGGTTCTTGACGGACGAACCTAGTTATAGAGTAGGTATGATATTAATAATTAAGATAAGTCCTAACATACTAATGAATGGATATATCAAACGCCCACCTCAATGTCAAACAAAATAACAAGGACGTTTTAGTCTTTGCTTGGCGTATCGTTAAAAATAGAAAAACAGTAATACAGTATTAATTTATGGTTGAATTAAAAGATTCAATGCATTTTCATCATATAATAATCCTTACATAAAAGTAACAGGATGTCTGCCTGTCTGTATCGAAAGATCTCGCTGATCCGCTGAAATGATCTGTAGCTTAGGTCCTAAGTAGAAAAGTTTAAACTATTTTTGGTGAGAGTACCGTCCACAATCCCCCAAGAAAAATTGCCCCTAGAAAAAAATTACCCTCATCCCCCCCCAAAAATAAAATTGTTTTTACTTAATGTTTTTAATAGTAAATTGCCTTCACCCTTCACCTCAAAAGCCTTTAGAGGCCTAAAGCATTTATAGAGTAGCTGCGCTACATACAGAGTCCCCAAAACATGTATATATAAAAATCACTAATTAGACAAGTGTTGGCGTTTTTACACCGTTTTTTACGTCCTTTTTACCACCTGTGTCGTAGAAGATAACTTTTTACGGCCGTCGTGAACCTGGTCAAAATTAATAATCAATTTTGGCACTTAAAACTGACCATGTTTATTACTAACTACTGTTTTGACAACTTTTTGTGAAAGGGGTAACTTTTCATAGAATTGGGGAAAGTGTTAAAAAAAATTTTATCTTTGTGCATGGAAAACAATCAAATGATTTGTAAAAATTAAGGACTATTTTTGTGGTTAAATTTCTTATGATAAAAATCTAAACATCTATGGAGGGGGGGGGGGGAAGTTACATTATTTTTACCCCTTTAATCTAACCTTGTCAAATAGCAAACGAAGCTTTCCTGCAAATTAAGACAAATCTGACATGCAATTTACAAGATCTTACAGGACACACATATCCTGCTTCTTTATTTTGGCAATGAAAAAAAATTCTGCAAGTTTTTCCGTTATTAAACCCATATCAACCCACAACATTTGAGCAAACCTGTAATTTTTTTATGTGAAAAATGTTAGCAGCTCGGGATTAAAGGGGTAAGTAACTTTCCAGAATGGCTTAGAAACCAATCAATATCTGTTGGATTAGAATCGGTTTTAAGCGAAACTGAAAAAATCATTTATCGTATTATTTTATTTTACCATCCACTAAAGGCTAACTAAAATAAAATGCAGCCAAAAAACTATTATAACTTTACATAAAATAAAAATATGCAACATTAAAATTAAAATGATTTGAAACTGTATTCATAAATATAATATACTATAAAAGTATAATTTAACCATTTTTAATGAAAATACGGTTACATTTTCAAATCTTGATATTATTGAGGACTAACATGCTAAAAATAGCAACAATTTTAAATTGCAAAAAGTTGGCAATTCCTTTACACCGCATTACAAGTAGGTAGGTTAGTGATGTCATTGTTTCAATTCCATAAAATGTGTTTTTAGCCCTCATGTTCTTTCAGGGATAAGATAATAGCTAATAAATTGATGAAAATTCTAATGATGATACACAAAGTTAACTTTTCTACTGATTACATTCATAGTTGAAACGTTTTGACACTCAACTAAATAAACCAACCAATAAAAATTCATTATAAGTTGTTAAGCTAACGATTAACAAAACATAATTTAAAGACTTTTGGGGACTAGTGTAATAAACAGCCCAATCTCCAATCCCTCCCAGGTTTTAACCCTCATGTTCTTTCAGGGATATAGAGAGGGGAAAATGGACTCTAAAACAATGTATTTGAAAATTCGGATCAACTGCAGTTCACGGTAAAATATTCCTGGTAACGAATATTTCCAAAAATCTATGAATTTTAAAGTCTGCTAGCTGCCAAACGGCTGAACGTACAGATCATACCCGCACACCATTTTAAGCGGCATAAGAAGGCCTACAAATAATCTGAAATAACCAAGATCCAATGATGCACAGGGAAAGCTTCACTTAAGAAAAAACGCGTAAAATAGGTCTTTTTCGTGCATTTCTCTGCACTGCGAGATAATTATGCATTATGATTTATGGCTATTCCAGATTATTTGTAGGCCTTCTTATGCCGCCTTAAACAGTGTGCGGGCATGAACTGTAATCTTAATATTACTCAAAGCCCACAATAAAATGGGGGAGGGATTGTCTCCCTAAAAATATCTTGAAACCAATGGTTAAGTAAAGCCTATTTGGACAAACGGACAGACATTGATCTGTTTTCAATTATAAAGTTGCTTCGCTCCTCTCATCTAGAAGCTTAGCATAAGGGACTTCTAAAAAAAAACAGCCTAAAACTATCGCAGCATATCAGTAAAAATAGAGTAAAAACTGTGATGTAAATCTGCCCAATAAGATGTATGTAGTAAGTTTAACCCACCAAAAATGTAAATGTAAATTGATTTTTAGGCTTAACTGTAAATACATTATACGCGTAGTTATTCTGCAATCATAAAACGCCATGAAAACTAAGTATCTATAATACAAAGTAGAACGATGTCTGTCTGTCTGTTTGTTTGTAGCGAAGGATCTTGCTAACCGCTGAACCGATCGGGTTCTCCTTTACAGGGTAGCTTCTCATAGGTCCCGGGAAGGTTCATAACTATTTTCTTGGGGGGTGGGACACCCCTAACCCCCCCCCCAAAAAAAAAAATGAAAAATACCCCTTCCCCAAAAAAAAAATGAAAAATACCCCCCCAAAAAAAAAAATTTTTTTTATAACCAAAATTAAAATAGTGGGTTCGAATATTCCGCCCCTCCCCCCAAAAAAAATCCCGCCCAAATTTTATTTTTCTTTAAAATCTAAAACACGAAAAATTAGTTTGATCAAACCTCTTGGGGCAAAGCCCCTAGAGGCTAGGGGCGAAGCCGCAAGTAGCTATTTATTGCATCAAATTACAGACAGCTTTCCGCGGATAGTAAAATGCTAAGTTATAAATAAATTCTTATTCCAGTTTTGTTAAGGAGGGCGGGTGGGGGGTCATCCTTTAGCACTTATACATATTTTTGAAGAGCTTGAAACCTTTGGATAAGATATTTCTAGTTGTTATCAAACCGATTCAGTGATGTACATATTATCCCGGCTATCAATAGCGAATATTTTATATTTTTACACGATCCTAGATTTTATGAATATTATTTTAAAACAAAGATGATTACCTCTATAAAAAGTGTAGCAAAAACAAAATTTCTTGCTACTATATAAAGTAGTAAGCATTTTTTGTTTAACCGTAGTTATTTTACTAAACCATTGTTCTCCAACTAAGAATAACTTTACAAAGTCCCCAGGATGGTTTTGGGCTATTTCTACTTCGTCTTGGGATGGTTTTAATCTATTTTTTTTCTGCACAATATCTTCCCTACGACTACAAGGACCTTAATGGTAAATATATATTTCGATTTTTTAAAACATTTTATTTAAAGATAAAAATGTACTACTTGTACTGTAATATGTAAAAAAAAAATGTCGGTTCCCTCTAATGCTTGCCAATATATAGATACGCCTAATCCAATTCTCCTGATTATACATATTGATATTTGCGATTAAAAAATCTGCCAGCTTGCAAAAAAAAAACATTGGGTTGTGAATACGGAGTAACATGATTTTTTGTTTTAAAGTAGCATAGCAAGAAGTACTTTACTAGCATCTAGAGGTTTCATAATTAAAAGTAGAATTAAAGAGGTGGTAGAAAATAGCCTAAAGCCGCCCAAAGACCGATGACCTGTGTGAAGCTTCCCTAATCTGGAGAATTTAATCGTTCCAGTAGTTGAACAGTTTTTAACAGACAAAAAAATAAAAAAAAACTTACTATATTATAGATATTAATATTGTCCTAACTCTACAGTTTTAGAATACTTACTTAACTATTTTGATTTCATTTATCTAATTTTTACTTATTGCTTACTTTTAATTTTGTCATCATTTTGCAGGAACGTTAATACATTAAAAATTGTTAATCTTTGACTCAATTGAAGCTTATCATTGATTTGCACATTACAGGGGCCGGGGGGGGGGGGAGTTGGGGAGGGGGTGCCATAAAAAAATGCTACTAAAAAGGGTACCAGGACAAACGTAGGAGTCCCAAACGTCGGAGTACGTCGGAGTGGACAAACGCAGGAGTGTTAAAATATTAATTTAAGTAAGTATTTCTATACAGGTTAGGTTAGGTTAGGATATGAATATCCAAATAAGCCCCCCGCAGGGGTTAGGCATATAAAAAACCTAAATTATAGTTTAAAATAGGTTAGGTTAGGTTAAGTGTCCACTTCTGCGTTTGTCCATTCCGACGTTTGGGACTCCTGCGTTTGTCCTAGGACCCTAAAAAGAGATAGGATGTCGACTATAATAAGCGTTTTGCGAAGCCCCTAGATGTTATAGACGAAGAAATAACATGAAAATTGTCTGGTTCAAATTAGCAGTATCCAAACTTTTAATTTTTACCTACAAAAGGGATAATTTTGTTTATTTTTATGTGGGAAGTGCATAAATGGAGCAATTATTTCTGATCATCTACCATACAGGTATGTTTTCTAAGAGTAGAACACTAAAATTTGGCATGGCAGTTGCTCTTATTAGGTACAATATGGTTATAAGGAAAAATTGTTAATTGTCTTATCCCCTAAGATCCCTGCAACAATAAAGATATCTTAATACCAAGACCTTGCCCTTGGACTTTGATGAATAACATAATAAAGATTACAACTATTACTAGATTACAATAATAAGAGTGATAAATAGTTATTTATTTTAACCCCCATCCCCCTCCTACATATTGATGGGCTCGGATTGATCCTAATCATGCGGGGATTCTCCGAAACCGTTCTTAACCTAACTTATTCTACAAAAAGTAACTTACGTAAGTTACATTAAATGGGTGGTTGCACAAAGTGCATTTAAACTTAAAATTAGTGAACAGCATATATTTTTCTGTTCAATAGTTTAAAGTACATCTCTAGGGCATATATTTGAAAGAATTTCAATTTTCTACCAGGTAGGTAGTTTTTAAAATATCAAGACTTGAAAATTATATTTTTGGATATATGCAACTTAAAAGGCTGTCCTTTTTTCAAAAAAAACAGCACAATGACTATTTTAGTGATACTAGGTATATATATTAACCCCTTGACCCCTTAATAATGATTCTAAGTAATTCTATGTAAGGGCGGGTAACAGTCTAAATAATTGCAAAACTCATTGTCCTTATTCGGATACGCTGCATTTCAGGATAGTTCTAGATGTCTTGCAAAACAACAAATCATCCATTCCAGTTGTATTGCTACTATGTCGGATGCATGACGATTGAATGTCATTGGATGGTTAAAGCTAGCAGTATCCACATTTTTCAACCAACAATTTCAATCAACAAAAGGGGATATTTTTTTAATAATTTTTTGGGATGTATATCAATTTTAAAAAACTAATGTTTTAATCTTTTGTTTCAAACTTTTTCAGTAGTCATCTGTATTTTATGGTGATACCTAAGATTCAAAATAATTTGTGACATTGTTCTATATAAATGTATGTTTAATATCTTTGATCATATTTGCTGTTATCTAATGTCTCATACCTATATTTTTTTAGACAAAATGAATTGAAAATGATTGCTAAAATCGAAATATATCTTCATTTCTTAGAATAGTGTATTTTTTTTTTAAATAGGTTGAAAAACATACTAACTTTAAAATATCAATTTATCATCTTTTTATCTCTTATGATCCCTTTACATTATTTGTTTGTCTGTTAAGATATTGCTAATCACAGAACCAGTTATTACTGAATGTTAAGAAAGCTTAGAATAGGTCACGATATGGTTTAAGGCTATTTTCGGCCCCTTAACGCTTACTTATATTGTGTTAAATGCTATTTATAAATTTTTTCAGTTTTAAAAAAATACTCCCATTTGCAGATTTTTTTTATTAATTGCTCTCAATCAAAAGGTTTTAATCTTACCATTGAGATATTTAGGAATAATTAATATTAAGATTTAATGATTTTGTTCATGCTACAGTTTTATTTTCATAACAAGATCAAGTATTCACATTAGAGCGATGATGATATGCATAACAGGGAGGGAGGGGACATTGGACTGTTTATTACATTAATCCCCAAAGTTTATCATAGCGTTTTCTTATTTGTTAGCTCAACAACTTTGGGGACCTTTAGTAAATTTGGAATTGGTTGGATCATTAAGTCTAATTGTAAGGGGTAGTTTTGTGTATCATCATTGGAGATACACATCGATTTATCGTCCATTGTCTTATCCCCTTAGATTCCTGGATTTATCAGAGACATTACGGTATTAGACAGTATGACCCAATGATATTACAACGAATTACTTAATCTGAAGATTCGAATTATTGGCTGGAAAGTTAAGACACTTCTAGTTAATAAGCCATTCAAGATTTAATTAAAGTACCCAAATTTGTTTACCCAATATGATTATAAACGTAATTATAAGACTTCAGATACCAGTGTAAATTACAGTTCAATGTCCCTTCCCTCCCTGTTGGTTTTTAGATGTTTTAGAAAGGTTTTATTTTTGACCCAATATAACAGTAATAAGGGGGGGGGGGGGGGGTTAATGCAACCATCTCGTAATCAATGTATAAATGGCATCGAATTTCGATCTGAAATTTTGCATAAGTAATCCTTGGTAGGTCTATTTTCCCCAAATCAAACAAAAAGTTGGAAAAGTAATGGCTAACGGCTGGCGGCTCAGATATAGATAAGTACAATAGGGGGAATGCCTTGGCCTAAAAACAGAAACAATAAGCAAAATACTTTTCCAGAAAATGGTCGTACAATTTAAGTGTTGTTTAATTGATATTTAATTAACAAATCCAATTGAATATTTCTGGAGAAGCTTCGTGCAATAAAACGATATATAGAGGAGGTAATCAATCATTTTAAACAACTTTCAATTTTTAATATCGCAGCTACTCAATTGCAAAGGTATATCCGTAATAATTGTTGATTTTCTTTAAGTGCTTGCAAAAATAGCATATTCAGTGATTTATTTACAACATCTACAAAAAAAAAACCAGGACCTATGAGAAGTTACCCTGTAAAGGAGAACCATATCGGTTCTGCAGTTACCAGGATCCTTCGGTACAGACAAACAACCTAAGGATGTATAAAGGTGTAATATCCAAGTTATTGCTGCGCTACTTGTGGACATTAATAACCTCGTTAAGACTTCGATTAGCCTATATTTCGCACAAGGATAGACCGCTCCTTTTTGTAAAACTAGAGTTATAATTACATAGAAGGGATAAGACAATGTACTTTAAATTATAGTACATCCCCAATTATGATTAATAAACCTCCCCTCCTCTTAAATATTTCAGGCTTCTAAAGTCAGAATATAAAAATGAGAATTCGATGAAGGGTGTGTGGGAATTAACCCCTTTTAATCCTGTTAAAGAATTTTAGTAATATTAAAATCTGTTATAGCACCTTTTTATGCAAAAAAGTCTACACTAATAGCTTCTTAAAAATTGCAAACAAGAACGAATTCGTTTATTAATAGCGCAGCAGGAATAAATGATAAAAATTAGAAAAAACTTCCCCAAAAGACTAGGTATTCTGCCTCCAACTGTCAAAAATAAGAATTTTATTTTCTTTATTGATTCCGAAAACAGGATGTTATTGCACGTTATGATACAAATATCATGTATGCTATCACTCTTAAACAATCATTTGTGGATCATAATACAAAGACTGTACGTCAAGACAATTTGCAGAGAAGCTACGCTTCCAATACCAACCTATCCTTAAAAAGCAAATGGAATCTATCAATATTAAAATTGATGATTTTAATAATCCTTACCAGCAAGTTTCTGCATTTAAACTAGGGATAACAGAATATTAGCAGTAGGACTTCTATGAAATAAAGGTATGTCCGTTTGTCAGACAAAAGAATCACGCTTGTAAGCGGGATAATCAAAATTTACAAATATATAGTACAAAACAATTTTCATATAGTACACAAAATTTAAACTAATTTAGTACCATTTAGTACCAAAATTTTAACTAATATGGTGCTATGTATATGTTACTTAACAACCATGAGCTGATTTTCTAATATTAAGCTGTATTGCATTTTGCCTTACTTTGTTTAGAACTTCACACTTCTAATGTTTAGCTCAAGAGTAGCTGTGCTCATAACAAGAAATCTTAAGGGATAAGATAATGGACGATAAAATTATGTACATACTTAATAATCATTAACAGATTGGCCCCTTCTGTAGATTAGAATTATTCTTTCTGATTTTTGGACAATAACTGGAAAACCAACAAATAAAAGTTTTCAATTTAAACAAGTTATGAAAATAACAATAGGTACCAGTAAACTTTACAGCCCAATGTCCCCTCCCTGTTTAAATAACAAAATGAATTTTTAAAAAAATAAAATGATTGCTACAGATGTGTTTAAAATCACATTTACAAGTTTAAGATATTTTTAAAAGATAGATTAATGACTATGCATATTTTTAAACAAAAGGGAGAAAAACACTTTCGTCCAATTTAAAATCGATGAAAGGCTCTTTATTTTATTAGAGAAATAACACTTAAGTTATAACATAAAAGATTGTATATCCTCTTTCTGATTTTTAGAGATTCTTTCCCAAATAAATTGTAGATGTCTAATTCCTATAATAAAACATACCTAAAACATAAAAAATATTAATAAATTATTAAAGGCATAAAAATTATGTTCTCTATCCTTTTAATTACAACCTATCACAGATGTAAACATGATTTTTTTAACAACCAAATAATAGCAACAATAAGAATTAAATACACGAATTGATTATGTGTTTGTACCACCCAATTCAGATTTAAAACCAACGAATGAGAGAACCTATTTATGAAACTTTGGGTACAAATATATTTTACATTACATTGTCCTCTCCCTCCCTGCAATTATCTGCTACAGTTTCTATGTTCGATAATCACTGAACCAATTCCGTTCAAGTTCTTCATTCTATAAAAGCTTCACATAGGTCATAGGATGGTTTTAGGCTGTATCAATTTTCCTATACTATAAAGTAGTAAGGTTGTTTAGTCTGAGACAAAAGATAGTGGAAAATGCTGGTTCCAAATGGTTGAACTTTTCATGAAAGAGTTTTAAATGTCTTATTGTGGGTTTAAGCTATTTTCTGAATTCTCCCATCCTCCACTAAAGACTATTTTTAAAAAAAGAAATGTTATAAAAGCCCTCCTAATACATTGTCAACCATTCTAGTACCTAACCTAACAAGGTGTTCAGATGCTAATTAAATGGTGTAAATACACAACCTTAATTAGTAATCTTTATGCTGTAAAATAAAAGTAAATTTTGAAAGTCATCCACAGTAGTTAAATGTTTTGGCCCTTTGTAGTTTTTATATGGAGTTTTTTTTCTGCATTTTATTTAGTAGATTAATTTTATTTTGCTGTTAATTAAATGAATTTAAACGGTTTTCAAAGCTAAGCAACTCTATAATTTACATTATACGTCAGCTAAGAAAAACTATTATTTTCTCGGATGCTTGTAAAGATAGACAACTGAATTTTTTTGTACCTTACCTTTGAAACATCAAAATACCTTTCATTGAGTTTAATATATTTTACACAGAATACATCATTTATTTAAGCATCTTTTTGTATGTATTTGTGTGTGTGTATGTGTAATATTAAAATCAGTGTAAGTCTACAAGTAAATTTGTGAATAGTGAAAGAAAGTGAAGTTGCTTGATGTAAAGGCTTCAATACAAGCAAAAATGTTTCCAGCAAGGGGTAGTTTATAACTATTTCTTGGGAAGCTACTTCCAACCACCCAAGAAAAATCGCCCCTTTCCTCAAACGCCTCTTCAAGTCACTAAACCGATTGATTTCTCCATTAAGTCTTGCGACGAATTTGGCTATTTCACTCAGGAATAAGGTATAAAAAATAAGCAAAATAATATTTGGGTGGCAGATAAATAAGCTAAAATCACCAATAATTTTTTCAAATTAATTCATTTGTTGGTTAAAGCTGTATTTTACTTTCAAATCTAGGTACTACACATTATTGTGCACCAATGTATGAAAAGTTGGGCATCGCATTCACCCAGATATACATTTAGGATATATATTTTGGACTTAATAATTTCTTTTAGGATTGATTTGTACCCCCTTAAAAAAATATTGATGTCCTAACTAATGGCACAAAACCTGACCAGATTTTAATGGGATATGACAATGTATTAAAAATTAATCAACACCCAAATTCAGATTTACAAAATTCTGCTTTTGGTTTAAGAACCATAACCCTTTCGATTGTTAAATATTTTTCCATGAAAATAGCCTAAAACACTCTCGGAATAGTATCTGAAAATAGTAAACATACAAACATTTTAGTATTCAGAAAAAAGATGTTCTAAAAATGGTTAAAAACTTCGTGAAAAGAAACTAGTCTAAAAGTTAGGCTTAGAGAAAATTGCTTAAACTTCTTTAGCAAAGAGTTAGTTTTCTAGTGTATGTTTCTTCAATGCTGACAATATAACATGATTCTTATTAGCAAAGACTAGTTGGTTCATTCTAATCTACAGAAAAGGGTAATTTGTTTATCATCGATAGGGATGTACAGCAATTTATCGTCCATTGTCTTATCCCTTCAGATCCCTGGGTATTATTGTCTATATTATTTGTGACTGGCTGATAAGTTCAAAGCAAAATTGTTTCTAAAAAAAAATTGCGCAAACGTGGAAACACCAACATCTCTGAATAGCATGCTTTGCCCTAGTTCTCTATAAAAGTCATTCAATCTGCTATTATTTTCAAAATAAATAATCATAATGATTAAAAATTTTCCAGTCAATTTGCAGTTAATACAACAGAAAAAAATACATTAAAATCAAATCAACGCTTTCTACACTAAAACAAATACGGAAAAAGGGATAGGTAATAGGATTTTAATTATGGAAAAAGTAGTGATCTTAAGGGATAAGACAATTAAAGACAGATTTATATACGTCCTAAACGATGATAAATTAAGTTGCCCTTTCTGTAGAAAAAAATAATTAGGTAGTTGAAAATATTGACCACTACTTGTTTGGAACCAATAAATAAATAATAAATGTTTAATTCACCAAAGTTTTTAAGCCAACGAATAAGATAACGCGCTTATTAACCTGTGGATACCAGTACAATTTTAAGTCCAATGTCTCCTCGCTCCATTGGAAATCCGAAGAAAATATCCTGCAAAAATGTATTTTAAGACGTGTTGCTTTTTCTACATCAAATATAAACCATACTAGCTGCTGCGCCCCTAGAAGCCTCTAGGGGCACTTAAGGTAGGAGGGGGAAAAGTTTACCTCATCCCATTTTAAATTTGAGTTTCAAAAGAGTAAAAAATATTTTTTGGGGGGATTGAGGTGAAGACACCCTCCCCAAAAATAGTTTAAAACATTCCCAGGAGCTATAAGAAGCTTCACTGTGAAGGAGAACAATATCGGTTCGGCGGTTAGCGAAATCCTTCGGGACAGACAAAAAACGCTTACTACTTTATATAATAGGATTACCAGTATTTTTATTTATTTACTTTTAACTATCTCTATGAGACCATTATAGTGGTAAAAAGAGTTTAATATTTGCTAATAAAACAATAAAATATTATTAATTTCACTTTTACTTTGGCAATAGACATAATATATCTGGATGGTCCATCTAACCTAAAAATAGGGATTTCATAGCAGACAACCACATGTATTCATTATGCATTCAAATTATGCAAGCGTCGAAATTTTGCGAGAGTATAATTTCTAAAAAGCTGACTTTATCATAAGGCAATCAACTACTCATAGATAATTTGTCATAGGTTTTATCATGTGCTTCAAGCTTTTCTAGAAAATAAATGTACACTAGAAAAGCGACTATTTAAGGCCAACTCATTATGCAAACAATTAAAAATAATACGCCCCTTTCTACAAAAATCTGTAACAATTTCAACCAATGACATGTCTGGAATGAACCTCCACAGTTCTCCTATTGTCTGATTTAGAGAGTATGTCTCTAAATTATCTCTATTTCTTTGGCTAACAAGAAACTAATTATCCATGAAAGGGTAAATCCATGGATCTAAAGGGATAGGACAATGGCCGATAAATTAATGTGCATTCCCATTGATGTTACACAAAATTAGCCTTTCTGTAGATTTCAACTAATCATAATTCAATTAAAGCCCCCAAAACTGTTAAGCTGATGAATAAGAAAACAACGTTATTATAAAACTTTGGGGACTAGTGTAATAGACAGTTGTCCCCTCCTTTCCTGGATAAATAAAAAAATAATCAGAGGTGTGCTAAAATGGTATGTACCCCCCCCCCCCACAGAAGGGTAATTTTGATTATCATAATTACGGATGTACATCAATTTATTGTTTATGGTCTTACAATATTCTTCGGGACAGACAAACAAACGGATATCCTTCTATCACTTCTTATTAAAATATAAACATTTTGTTATTCTTAAAATATTTTAAGTGGTAAACAAAACAAATTTCTGTACAGAAAAACTAACAAAACGATGACAATATGAAATTTTTCGATGATTTTGTGAAAATTTGAGAAACCCGCAACATAAATTTTCTTACAAAAATTAGAAAGGAAAGTAAGATACTTTGATTTTTGAAAAGGTACAGTCATTTATTTAATTCTATACATAAGCATAGAATAGTTATTTATCGCATCGTATTGAAGACAACTTTCAGTGGATAGTAAAAGCATAAATTATAAGATTAATACTGATTTTGGACTTACCAAATTGGTATTAATATTATGATTTTTCTGTATTGCTGGGAACCGGTTCTATTCCAGGGGAGAATAATGTCGGTCCAGCGATTGGCGAGACACACAGACATCATGTTACTTTTACATATGAATAATATGATCAAACTAAGGAGAGAGACACCATATAAATCAATATAGCACTACGATAGGTTTCGAACCTGGGTCACCTTCCCAAAACAAGCAGCAGATTTTCCCTTTATTTAATTGTCGTCTCATGAGTAAATATTATGAGAAAACGAATTCATAATTATTTACATAGTTACGGGATAAGACAAGAAAAGATAATTCTTAACGTAACATTTTGAGTTGAAAATTTTGCTTTTGGATACTGGTAAATATCAGTCGAAGAAAGAGAAGCAGATTAATCTACAATTGTCCTATCCCTCTCCCTGCATTATTGAAAATTATTTCTCGTATTTATTCGAATCCGGTGGATAGAAACCGGTTCTCATCCATACGAAAAAACTATGTCTAGCATCTTATTATATCCAGCTTTCTACGAATATAAAAATGTACAATCATAAGAAATAAACCAATTTTTTAGCCGGTGCCTTCGTCACCTCGGGGGTAACAAAAACTAGTTTTAATCTTATAATTGTACATTCTATATCCGCGGAAAGCCGTTTATAATACGATGCAAGAAATAACTATTCCAAACTCCAAATATCAATATACACTTTACAGTTTGTAATTATTAGTTTAAGAATTGTTTGTTAAACGCTGAAGTATTAACAAAAGTAGTTATAGCTGATGAAACACATTTGGAACATTCTATTAGTTTTTTGCTTGTCCCTAAATATCTCGCTAATTACTGAACCATTCTCCATATTGGAAAAGCTTCACATAGGTACCAGGACGGGTTTAGTCTATTTTACTTTTTAAGTGCCCGGCGCAGCCGCTAGTTATTGAAGGGGTTATTTTCAAGGGGCTCTGCAAGCATTAAGGATGTTGAAAATGGACCTTTTTTCAAAATTGGTTTTCTAATGAGGGGACATTATGAATTAGGAAGTATTTTTTAGAGCGAAGCTTTTCTACATATTTTAGTAGCGCAGCTACTATATAACCAGGATATATCCGTCCATTCCGGGTATGTCAGATATCTTAAGATGGTTTGTACCAACCAATTATGTTTTAAGAAAAGTCCCCCCAGTTTTTAAGCAAGAAAAAGGAAATTGGGTTAATTAAACTTTGGGTACCAGTGTAATTTACAGTCCTATGTACCCTACCTCCCTGAAATTACTGTATACTATTTAACTGTTATATAAAATGTAATTATTGCATATTATCATCCTTGTTTAATCTATTTTTAACCGCCGCCCATCAGCTAAGGAGGTAATTTCAAGTAATTAATAAAAATTACAAAGTTTTTAATTAATTTTTAAAAGGATTGATTCTAAAGTTAAGAGCATTTTTTAGATAAATGGAAAGATATTTCTCGTATTTATTCGAATCCAGTGGATAGGAACCTTTCTCATCCATACGAAAAAACTTTGTCTAGCATCGTATTATATCCAGCTTTCTACGAATATAAAAATGTACATTCATAAGATTAAAACCAGTTATTTTATCCCGCGCCTTCGGCACCTCAGGGCTAAAAAACTGGTATTAATCTTATAATTGTACATTCTATATCCGCGGAAAGCTGTTTATAATACGATGCGAGTAATAACTATTCTCTCCTTTCTTGGAAGAAGTGGACATTGGACTAAAATTTATACGGATGGGTTTAAAATTTCGGATACTTTGGGTTGTTACGATCTAACAGTGTCTAAATTTTAATTTATACAGAAGGGATAATTTTGTTTTTCATAATTGGTGATTTATCGCATGTGTGTTTGTAAATAGAAAATATTCATTGACCAACAGAGTAATGACATAGTTACTAAAAATCATATGTGAACCATTTTTTGGCAAAAGGGTTGGGGGTTGTATAATATATTATATCATATGGTTCCAAAAAGCCCCGGGTTCAAATCTGCACAAAAAAGGCCCTCGAAATGGACTTTTAAATCTCATTACAACACTGATGTATTTAGAATTGGCATATTTTTTTCTGTAGCGCAGCTACTCTGTTACATTTTGTTTGGATGTAGGCTTTATCTTGGGAGGTTGATGATAATCTCCACCAAAATAGTTAAAAGCCTTCCTTAGACCTGTGAGAAGCTTCATTGATAAGTAGAACAATATCGTTTCAAATGTCAATTGCCTATTAATTATTGATTTATTAGTGCCATTATAAACTGTTAAAAGCTGTAATTGCTGCGCTACTTTTGGACATAATTGTCCATTAAGTTTCGGGATGATTAATGTTGGAGTATTTAGCACCTTGCCTCTGGTCATAGACACTGAATAATATAGACATTTATCATTGCTGCGCTATCATAGACTAAATATAAACATAGTAATAATTATATCTGGACATAGACACTGAATAATATAGATATTAATCAATGCTGCTCTATCATAGAATAAATATAAACATACCTAATCTGCTTTGACTTTGAAATTCTATTATATTTTTAAAATCTATATATGTTTAATCTATGATTGCGCTTGTAAGACCATTATCTAATAACTTTAATAATATAAATTGTTAATTTATTCTAAACTAAAATATGTTTTGTTTAAAGCAAAATAATATGTTTTTTACTTCTCATAACTGTTTTCAATAGGAGTTATCTTTACTGAGAGGGAGGTTCCAAAGTTTTATAACTACGTTATTTTATTTGTTGGCTAAATACTTAGGGTTCTTTTATCAAATTCTAATCGTTTGGTTTCAAACAGGTTGTGACAAAACTTTTCAACCACTAATTTTATTCTACAGGAGGGACATCTTTGTTTATAATCATTGGGGATGTATATCTATATATCCACCATTGTCTTATCCCTTAAGATCCCTGATTTTTAAAACCGTTTAGATCTTAGAAATCATGGGGCATTCATATTTGTCTGCTATTTTTAGGGAAGCCTTGTAAAAGTTTAAGTCTGGTTTAAGTCTATTTTACGCGAGAGAGGAAGTTGACAAAACATACAAGAAAACATAAACTGGTCTTTTTTCGTATTCATTTGAATCCGGTGGATAGGAACATGTTCTCATCCAAACGAAAAATTATGTCTAGCATCGTATTATATCCAGCCTTCGGCACCTGGGGGCTAAAAACTGGTTTTAATCTTATAATTGTACATTCTTTATCCGCGGAAAGCTGTTTATAATACGATGCGAGAAATAACTATTATTGTTTTAATTATTTGGTTGAAACTAGTTTTGAAAAATAAAATAGAGATTTTATAAAAATGTATGTATAACAAAGATAGTTTTTTTAAAAAGGAAAAGAAATCCACCATTTGATTAAAGAGATTAAACGATTTTACAGAGAGGTTTAGAAAACAACATTGATCTTATTTTTTAAGTTTAGCCAAAATAAGAGATATTTAAATTGAAAAAATTGATTTTGTGTAATACTATGTAGAAGGCAATCAATTTTGTCAAAATAAGGATTATTTCAAGAAAATCAAGAGGTTTTTTTGTGAATTTCGCAAGGGATTGATTTGACATTGAACCATAAATAATTCTAGTCCCAACAGTTTAATAAACACGATCTTTTATTTGTCAACTTGAATTTCCAAACTTTTCTAACAAGAATTTTACGAATTTTCTATCTTTGTTTATTGTAATTGGTGGGCGTACAATAGTTTCAAGTCCATTGGTTTATCCCCGAAGTCTATATTTATATCTCATTTTTTTAGTTTTTCGGAAACGCCAAACAATTGAATAAGAAAAATTGATGGAGAATTTGAATAAGCTCATTTGATACACATCTAGTAAATGTGCAGGGATAAAAGGATAGGACAATGAGATAAATTAATCCCCCCACCCACTATGAAAAAATCCACTTAAGGAAGATTCCTTTTTTTTTTGGGGGGGGGGGGAAGTATGAAAAATACCTACAATTTGTGTTTAATTACCCAAAAAATCTCTATTTCCTCACAGGCAAAAACTCAAGCTTTTGTAAAAGATTTATTTACCATCCATTGTCCTTTCTCTCCATAAGAATTAGGTCGGAACAAATTTGATAATAATCATAAATATCATTTAAATATTTGTACAATTTTCATTTTTTTTTATAAAAGTAAAAAGATGTCTGTCTGTCAGTTTGTAGCGGAGCATTTTGCTAGCCACTGGAACATTTTGGTTCTACTTAAAAGCAAATTTTCATATAGGTCCAAGGAAGTTTTATAAAATGTGGGGGAAGGTTAGTTCATTCCCTCAAAGGAAAATCGCTCTAGAAAAAAAAAAATAAGTTTGGAACGCAAGGCATAAAATTCATACTTTATATTTTGGTTTCAGTCTATTTTCTTGGGTTTTCATATATCATAAACGTCTGCTGCATATATCTAAAAGACCAACATTTTACCTTTTAGAATTACTACGTTACTTTCTATTTGATGATATAATGCAAAATAAAATTAAATATAGCCTCCTATAAAAACATGCTTAAACGTTTTAAATGGATCTAATTCAATGCGTGGAGAAGGGTAAAATTAAATGAAGTAAAAAGTTGCCAAAGGGGGAAAGTTCTAATATCTGATTATTTCAACGTATTCCAAAAAGGCTGAATTTTCTACTATGATATTCTATAACTAAAAAGATCTAAAATTAGAAATATGAAGGGAGGGGACATTGGACTGTAAGTTACACTGGTACCCAAAGTTTTTATATGAAACAAAGAATCTAAACTTCAAAAAAAAAACACCTACTCTGTAATTTTCTTTAACCCTACATCTCTGAATTGAATGTGAGAAAAAAAATGTATTTAACAATGCAGTAAGATTCATCCAATGCAATAAACGCATAAAAAATATTTTTTTCTTTATATAAAAAACGCTCCTGACAATTTATGTAACAGCAAAAAATCCCCTTATAAAAATGAATAAACTTTAGAGAACGATTTTAAAAAAAATTGTTTTACTATTTTTTTTTAAGTCAGCAAAATCACCTTCTACGTAAAAAAAACCAGTAAAAATCAACTCTTTAAAATTAGTTTTTGTGTATTAAAGAAACGTTTTCCGTCAAAATGCCAATATGTGTCATAGAATAAACAAATAAATATCATGGCTTTTTCAATTGTACATAAACAAACTTCAAAATCAGCAATTTCCAGAGAAAAATTTGTCCTTTTGACAAAATTGCAACAAACTCGAACTTGCTGGTTGTCTAATTGCCGTGGCTCAGATGCATAACAACCCTTCAAGGTCAGAGCTGTCTACTAAGCGAATCAAAACACAAATTAAATTAAAACAAAAACTAAATTTATTTTTCTCATCTCTCTCTTTCTTTTAACCCTTCATTGGCGATTTTAAATTGTTTTTTTTTAAAATTTAATTTCAATACAAATGTCAGAAAAATTACAACTAGTTATGTAATAAATGGCGCAGCAATAACAAGCTAACATTATTTTACTTCAATAAGAAAATTAAGAACATTAAGTACTTGGAGTGACCTACAAAAAAAGCCTTATTAATGAGTAAATAACCTACTAAAATTTTTAAATACATTTAAATATGTTTAAATGTAACATCAAAATTTCTTCTGTAAAGGGTTAAATAGATGTTATATGCAGTAATGAATATAGAATATACGAGGAAAATATGACCTGGGAAAAATTATCGTAAATTTAGGTTGTCAACATTTATTGGTCAATTCGTTTATTCAGTGGTAGGGGAGGGGATGGGTAAAGGGAGGGGGTCCAAGTAATAATAAATCCATTGCTGAATCCTATCAATAAAGTTCGTGCTCTACTTATAAATAAATACAACCTTACTATAAAGGAATAGGAAGTGCATCTGTATGTTTACCTTTTTCAGGAAACATTGTAAAGTTTTGTACACTATAAATTGTACATGTACACAAAGTTATCTTATTCGTTAGCTCAAAAAACTTTGAGAACTTTATTTGAAGTTTTGATTAATTGGTTCAAACTTGTAGTTTTAATCTTCATATATTCTTGTATTAATGGTTTAAACATTATATTCACCAAATTATTATTAATTTTATTATAAACTAGCGGTTGCACCCCTAGCATCTAGGGGCTCTGTATTTGAAGAGGGGCAAAATAGCCTAAAACGATCCCATGTCCTACGTGAAGCTTCCCTTTTAAAGGAGAACTTAATCAGTTCAGAAGTTATTGAAGCTTCATACAAAATTTTTTGGGAATAGTCCCTTTCGTAACATCGCCCCATAAGGGGCGATTCGTCGTATTTTTAAAATGGCTTTTTATAGGTTATTTTCGGTTAGGTTAGGTTATATTGGGTTAGGTGATTGCCCCACAGGGTTAGGTAATTGGCCCCGCAGGGTTAGAGTAGCTAGAAATAGGAGAAAAGCTGCTGTGAAAAATACGAAGAATCGCCCCATAAGGTGCGATGTTACGAAAGGGACTATACCCAAAATTTTACTTCTTTATTAAATAGGATAATTATCAATTATGTTTTATTTAAAAATATGCAAAGTAGCAACAAAATAGAATTTGATTAGTATAAGGTCTACCATAGATTAAGTGTAATATAGATAGGGACATTTGTAAAACCAATATAAATAAACCAGGGGTTTAAAGGGATAAGACAATGGCAACGCTACTTTAGCAGATCACTAGTTATCAATCATGTTATATTTATAAATATGCAAAGTAGCAATAAAATAGAACTTGATTAAAATATAGTCTACCATAGATTAATAGTGTAACAAAGATAGGACATTTATAAAACTAAAATAATTAAACCAGTGATCTAAAGGGATAAGACAATGGCAACGCTACTTCAGCAGATAAATAGTTATCAATCATGTTATATTTATAAATATGCAGAGTAGCAACAAAATAGAATTTGATAAGTATAAGGTATACCATAGATTAATAGTGTAACATATAGATAGGACATTTGTAAAACCAATATAAATAAACCAGGGATCTAAAGGGATAAGACAATGGCAACGCTACTTTAGCAGATCACTAGTTATCAATCATGTTATATTTATAAATATGCAAAGTAGCAATAAAATAGAACTTGATTAAAATATAGTCTACCATAGATTAATAGTGTAACAAAGATAGGACATTTATAAAACTAAAATAATTAAACCAGTGATCTAAAGGGATAAGACAATGGCAACGCTACTTCAGCAGATAAATAGTTATCAATCATGTTATATTTATAAATATGCAGAGTAGCAACAAAATAGAATTTGATAAGTATAAGGTATACCATAGATTAATAGTGTAACATATAGATAGGACATTTGTAAAACCAATATAAATAAACCAGGGATCTAAAGGGATAAGACAATGGCAACGCTACTTTAGCAGATAACTAGTTATCAATCTTGTTAAATATATTAATATGCAAAGTAGCAATAAAATAGAACTTGCTTAGCATAAGGTCTACCATAGATTAATAATGTAACATATAGATAGGACATTTGTAAAACCAATATAAATAAACCAGCAATCTAAAGGGATAAGACAATGGCAACTCTACTTTAGCAGATAACTAGTTATCAGTCATGTTTTATTTATAAATATGCAGAGTAGAAATAAAATAGAATTTGATTAGTATAAGGTCTACCATAGATTAATAGTGTGATAGATAGGACATTTGTTAAACCATTATAAATAAACCAGCAATCTAAAGGGATAAGACAATGGCAACGATACTTTAGCAGATAACTAGTTATCAATCATGTTTTATTTGTAAATATGCAAAGTATCAATAAAATAGAACTTGATAAGTATATGGTCTACCATAGGCTAAATAGTATAATGTAGATAGGATAGGTATTTGTAAAACCAATATAAATAAACCAGGGATCTAAAGGGATAAGACAATGGCAACGCTACTTTAGCAGATAACTAGTTGTCAATAATATTGATAGGACATTTGTAAAACCAATATAAATAAACCAGGCATCTAAAGGGATCAGACAATGGCCAAAAAAATTGATGTACATCTCCAATGATGATACCTAAAATTATTCCTTCTGTAGATTACAAAAAGTGGTTGAAACTTGATGAACCAAACCATCAAATTCAATAATAGTCCCCATAGTTGATAAGCCAACGAATACAAAAACGTTAATATAAAACATAGGGAGTTTAATAAACAGCCCAATGTCCCTTCCCTTCCTGAGAAAACATAAAACATATTTTTACAAAAAAAAATTATTTTAATTTTATTTATTGTTTCTATCTATAAATTGTGATAAGTTGGTACAAATTTGCAGTATCCAAACTTTATCCTTAGTAATTTTGATTAACATACCTATAAAAAGCAAAATTGAATTAATAAACATTTTTAATCTATATATTTATTTAATCTATGATTAAGAATATGTTACATATCTATAATATTTTATTGTATATTTTGACTATTAGGAGCCAGAGATCTAAAGAGATAAGACAATGGACGATAAATTGATAAACAACCCTTAAAACGATACACAAAATTACCGCTTCTGTAGATTAAAATTAGTGGTTGAAACGTTTCAATCATTCAAACAAAATTCAAAAAAGCCCGCAAAATACTTTGTTATAAGGACCTATGAGAAGCTAAATTGTAAAAGAACAATATCGGTTTAGCGTTAAGAAAGATCATTCGGTACATACACAGTCAGAAATCCTGTTACTATATATGGATGTCTGTACATAGTTTAATCACGTTGTTTTTGACCATTTCTACCCCTTAGTGCAATCAGTAGGTTCTAAAGTAAGAGTAAAAACTTTAGTGATTTATACAAAACCCAATAATTTTAGTAAAATAGCAAAAACAGCCGCGATCCGCTTGACCTCCAAGTGTTGGGGGCATTAGGCTGTAAATTACAAGGGTGCCCAAAGTTTAATAAACATATTCTCTCATTCGTTGGCTTTACACTCTGGTGACTTGATTTGTTAGTATAGTGTCCCAACTTTGCAACCAACAATTATAATCTACATCAGTGGTAACTTGTTCGGGGATGTATGTAGATCATTGTCTTATCCCTCCTTATGGACATTATAGTTCTTTTTTGGAATAAAGAAAATTTTGGTAACATTGTGGGGATTCCCCAAACTTTCCAAATGATCAGAGAAATTAAAGCTAGAAATGATTTTCTATTATCTCCTTTTCTCTAAGTCACCATAGATAGATAGATGAATAAAAAGATAAATAGATAAATAGATAAAATACAGATAAACTTTATGAATATATTAATAGATAAATAATAGATTGTGGGTATGCTGGGATAGTTTTTGGCTATTTTTAAAAAGCATGCCTCGAAACCTTGAATTCTTTACCCTTAAAACATACAAAATTAATATAAAAGTTTTTGATATTTGATTTTCTGTCTGGAGATTCTCTTAAATAAACTTCTAACATCATTCAAATTGACTGAAATGAAACATTTATTAAAAAGTGTAAGTCAATTCGTAGGCATGTTAGAATAGTTTAATCAAATATAAACAATATTCTTGGCATAATAGCTATTACTTATGTATTAAGTTTAATTTAGAATTTATTCTTTGTTTCCTTCTAAATCCTGCCTATAGAAGCTACTTGTGTTTGAGGCCAAGAAATAAAATTGCCATTGTCCCCCCCCCCCCCAAGTTATTTATATTTAGAATTATTGAGTTTAAATAAAAGAAATGCTTGTCATCATAGGAATTCCTTTACAATTTTCAAGTTTTTTTTAAGTAGCGAGTCTACTCTTTAATTCACCTGTCTGTCGGTCTAAAAATGATCATGTGAAAAATGTATTCTTAGTATTCATTCTCAATCTCTATTTTGATTTTGATATAAAAATCATGATTTTTTTTAGGGGGGGGGGGGTTCAGGTTAGTTTTATATGCCTACCCATACTAAAATAGCCTAAAGCCTGCGTTTTGGTGGTTCTAGAAAACTTAAGATCGATAAATATACACCCAATTACTTTAACTTACAAAATATTGCTCATATCCTCCATAAAAAATCTGGGAAATATTTAACCAAATCGTTCTTGCTTAACAGTTTATACCCATATAAGGTTAAATATGGGTAGGTAAACAACCATCGATATATCATTACTTGGATGTTGCAGCTGATTTTCATGTACTCTTATAACGCAATGCTCGTAGCTGACTAAAATAACGATAACCCCCGACCAATCCACCTCCTTTACTCCATCCCCTTTTCTCTTACTAGAGGAAGAAACTGACCAATAAATGAGATCCACGTTAGCAACGAAAAATATCCCCTGTCAATATATCCACATATATTCTATTATATCCATTGTAAACCATCAACATATCACCTTTCAATACAGCAGGGAAAGAGGGATACCATACTAGAACATAAATAATCTTCAACGTATAAACTCCCCCCCCCCACCTCGATAATTATTATCAAACGCAGCATTAGATATTATGGGAATGATTGATTTGTCGCCAATTGACCCATCACTATATTCCTGAAATAAGTAAACAATATTTCAATACAAATATATCTTTATTGTCTGTTTAAGGCGCAAAGCGCCTTAAATTTATTTGAGCAGTAGCACAGTTACATCTTTTTGGTTCATTGGCAAGTTTTAAATAAAGAATTATTAATTCTTATTAGAAAAGGCATGGAACTTAATGTAGCGATTTTGTATTATCTTATTACATGTAAAAATAACTTTTTAAACCTTTAATTATCTTAGTGTGACTGCGCTCCTCATGGATAGTATAATTTAGACATTAAAATAAAAGAAAAGAGTGGAAATGGGCTTTTATATGTAACTATGCCCATAGGGTGAGGGCCCTGTCCCCCTAATAGCCTCGGAATTATAAACACAGCCAGTCCCTACAAAAGAACAGAAAGCAATTTGCCAGCAGACGAAAAATGTCTCCACCACTTGGGCTAGTTAGTTGTCTGGATTATACATCTATACTAATACATTTAGTATTTAAACGTGTCTATTACTATTTATAAACCAACTTATTTCCTAAAATGAAAGCCTAATGCTAAAAAGTGTTTTACTCTAAGCTCTAAAACAAATACCAATGCTTTTATCATCAAAATACTAATTTTGGGGAAGTATTTAGTAGGATCGGTCATTCATCCGTAATGGATATATCTAAAATCGTAAATTAAGGCATGTTAGCCTTGTCCTATTGATTTCAAACTTGGCATGCAGATTCCTGTAACAATTGGATTAATGTTTTATTCTATGCTAAAATTGTCGACTCCCTCTCCGATATAAATTGTAATAAATAGTCTTTATAGAGCCTAGATAAGATAAAATTATATACAGGGAGGAGGGATAATTAATGTTGATTACTAAGCGTTACAAAAAGCAAGGCCTTTGTTTAGTATAAGACAATTAACAATAAACTAATATTGTCCCCAATATTAGTTTAAAAATTATTGGTTGAAAAGTTTGGACTTAAAATTGAAAAGGAGTGCCAAATGTTTGAGCCAACGAAAAAAAAAGCGGTGCTAAATAAAGTTTGGGTAACCAGAGTATACAGAGGAATTTCATTGTCCTCTCCCTGAAAATTACTGCAGAGGCGGACCAAATAGAAATGGTTTCCGGGAAGGGATAGAGAACTTGATGAAAAAAGTCCATTTTGACTTCTCAACGATAGGAACATATTTGTTTTGACTTGTTTTTATTTTTGAGATTTTATGAAACTTTTATAATGATCTAAATCTGTTTTTCTTTCCCCTCCCTTCTTATCTTCGAATACATGGTCCCTAGATGCTAGGTACGCAACCGCCGTTAATACAAACACAAAAGTAGCATTTCTATTTAATAAAAGAAGCATAAAAGCCTAACTTATCTTGTTAGAGACAGACAGGTTAAAGTTTTACAATTCATGTCACGTCTATGATATTAAGACTTTATAGCATTTCTGTCAACTATACATGAATCAAAAGAACCCCCCTATTTCTTTCTATTTATCTGTATCTATACACAGCGATCAAAAGGGATAAGACAATGGCCGATAAATTAATGTACATACCATTACCCAATGATAAAACACAAAATTATCCCTTCTGTAGACTAAAATCAGTGGTTGAAATGTTTGAACACCTAATGAGCTAACCTATCCCCAAAGTTGGTAAGCAAACGAATAAGAAAACGTTATTATAAAACTTTTGGGACTAGTGTAACAAAAGGCCCATGATTTTTACAGGGAAGGAAGGAACATTGGACTGTAATTTATACTTGTTTATATTTTATTCGTTGGCTTTAAAACTTTCGGTAGTTATGTTAAATCCTAATAGATGATTTATGCTAGCAGTAGGGATAATTTTGTTTACCAGAGCTGGGGAATGCATTAATTTAAAATCAATGGTCTTATCCCTTATCAACCCGATTATGATAAACCAAATTATTAAGTAGGGGATCACTTGAGAAGTATTTTTTCAGGGAGGGAGTAGACATTGGGCTGTTTATTACACTAATCTCCAAAGTTTTATAATAACGTTTTGTTACCTAATAATTTTAGGGGCTCATATTGAATTTTGATTGGTTTCATCCACTAATTTTAATCTACAGAGGGGTAATTTGCTGTATAACTATTGGGAATGTAATTGTACATCAATTTATCGGTTTTTCAAAAGAGCAAGTTGTTAGCTAAAGTATTATTTATTGGAAATAAAATAAAAATTTATGATAGATGATAAAAATTCGATTTAGGTGTTCTAGTAATGCTGTTACTTACATTTATACTATACTATTTTATCCTATTTATATCAAATAGTAGGGGATTTTTTATGAAGCTTAATATCTCAATAACTACTGATTGGGTTCTCTAAATTAAGGAAAGTTTCAAATTATGGTTTTATGCTATTTTATTTTTAGATTTAAGTCTTGGGATAGTTTTTAGCTATTTTTAACCCCTAGATTCTAGAGTCACAGCCGCAAACCATTAAAATATAAAAAAATCTAATTTAAATATCTTATGAAGGGTTTTCTGTCAAGATTGTGGACATAAGGTTTGTTTCTTATGGCAAAAATAAATAGCATTAAATCAAAAACTTCCTCTAGCATATCTGTTTTTTCTAAGCTGTTTCTGATATCTTATTTTTCTCTGTTTTGCCATGGTCTCAAATTTGTGCCACCTGATGGGTGTTAATTGGTTTTATTCAGGTGGAGGAATATTTCATAAAGAAAAAAATTTATCTTTCCGCAAAAATCTTAATACTTTGAATTAATCTATCGTTGCACTTTTAGCGTAGAAAATCTTTGTATTCTAAGGGGTAGAAAATGAAAAAAAACAGCCTAATTAATCCTGGCACTTTACTTATAGGATGATAACAATATCTTTTGTATAATAATATTTCTTTTTTGATAACAACTGTAGCAAGATAATGTACACTTATCATACAAAAGTAGCTGGAAACATATTTTTTTCAGATTAAATGTCACTTCCTTGGGATTTTATTATTACATGTAGAAATTACAATTTATTGACAATTCCTGTCAACTTCACAGGGCTGAGATGGGATAAAGAATGAAGAAATACACGAGGATGATAAAAAGGAGGGAGGGGACACTGGCAGAGATCTGAAGGGATAAGACAATGGCCGATAAATTGATTTACATCCCCAATTAGAATACACAAAATTACCCCTTCTGTAGAATACTATTAGTCGTTGAAAAGTTTAGATACTCAACTAAATGAACCAATTAATCAAAATTTAAAAAGTCCCCAAAGTTGTTGAGCTAACGAATTATAAAACTTTAAAACTTTGTGCTCTTTTATTCCCTTTCAATTGTTTTGATTAAACTAGCAGTTTACCAAAGGGGTAGTTTCACGAAGGCATTTGAACTTAATTTAGTGAACCGCATATTTTTTCCTGGATAAGGGGGGGGTAAGTTTTGCCACTTTCGCGTAATCAGTGTTGTGTGGGCTAGGTATTGATCTGAGATTATAGGTTATTTAGGATAAAAGTTTACTTTTGGGTAGTAGTTCACGGAAATTTAATCATTTTTTGAATAGGTCTCCAGGTTCAGGTGCTGCAGGCCTCCAGGTTCACTCTGAACAGGTAAAAATTAAAAATTTTTATTTGAAGAGTTAGAGGTACACCTATAAAACCAAATATGCGTGTTTTTGGATGTTATTACCATATTTGAAGAAAAAATTTAAAATCGGCCTCCAGGTTCAGGTGCTGCAGGCCTCCAGGTACACTCTGGACAGGTAAAAATTAAAATTTTTTATTTGAAGAGTTACAGGTACACTTATAAAACAAAATATGCATCTTTTTGGATGTTATCATCATATTTGTTGAAAAATTTAAAATCGGCTTCCAGTTTCAGGTGCTGCAGGCCTCCAGGTACACTCTGGACAGGTAAAAATTTAAATTGTTTATTTAGAGAGTTACAGGTACACTTATTAAACCAAATATGCATCTTTTTGGATGTTATTACCATATTTGAAGAAAAAATGACAATTGGCCTCCAGATTCAGGTGCTGCAGGCCTCCAGGTACACTCTGGACAGGTAAAAATTAAAATTTCTTATTTGAAGAGTTACAGGTACACTTATAAAACAAAATATGCATCTTTTTGGATGTTATCATCATATTTGCAGAAAAATTTAAAATCGGCCTCTAGGTTCAGGTGCTGCAGGCCTCCAGGTACACTCTGGACAGGTAAAAATTTAAATTGTTTATTTGAAGAGTTACAGGTACACTTTTTTAATCAAATATGCATCTTTTTGGATGTTATCATCATATTTTTTTTTTTTTTATTTGAAGAGTTGCAGGTACACTTTTTTAATCAAATATGCATCTTTTTGGATGTTATCATCATATTTACAGAAAAATTTAAAATCGTCCTCCAGGTTGAGGTGCTGCAGGCCTCCAGGTACACTCTGGACAGGTAAAACTTAAAATTTCTTATTGAGGTATTTTTTTATATTAGAGGAAAGGTTTCTAAATAGAAATTGTTAAAATATAATAAAATAGCAAAATTTATCAAGTAAACCTTCTATTTGTGTTCCAGGCAGGCTCTGGTGGCCTCCAGGAGCCTGCAGGATAGCTAATAATCCTAATACATAATTTTGTGAATTTAGAGAAACGGTTATAAAATAGGAAATGGATAAATATCATTATCAAATAAAATACATATTATTTAATGTCCCTAGATGTGCTTTAGACAGGCTCAAGGTGGCCTCCATGAGACTGCTGGGGACAGGTTTAAAAAATTAATTTAATAATTTTTTTATTTAGATGAAAGGTTTGAGTTATGCTTCGGACAGGGTCAAGGTTGCCTCCAGTGGCCAGCTAGATAGATTTGAAGTATTTATTACTTTTTGTTTATGTATGGTTTTCCACACATATGCAAAATATAATTCTGTCTCAGATATAATATTACAAATACTCAGAATGGGGAATGCACCTGAACCTGGAGGCCGATAGTCAATTTATCTTTAAATATGATAATAACATCCAAAATTACGCATATTTAGTTTAATAAGTGTACCTCTAACTCTTTAAAAAAAATTATAATTTTTACCTGTTTAGACTGGACCTAAAGGCCTGCAGCACCTGAAACTGGAGTCTGATTTTAATTTTAACTGCAAATATGATGATAACATCCAAAAAGATGCATATTTGGTTCAATAAATGTAACTGTAACTCTTTAAATAAAATATTTTATTTTTACCTGTCTAGAGTGAACCTGGAGGCCTGCAGCACCTGAAACTGGAGTCTGATTTTAATTTTAACTGCAAATATGATGATAACATCCAAAAAGATGCATATTTGGTTTAATAAATGTACCTGTAACTCTTAAAAAAATATATTTTATTTTTACCTGTCCAGAGTGTAACTGGAGGCCTGCAGCACCTGAACCTGGAGGCCAATTGTCATTTTTTTCTTCAAATATGGTAATAACATCCAAAAAGATGCATATTTGGTTGAATAAATGTACCTGTAACTCTTCAAATAAAATATTTTATTTTTACCTGTCCAGAGTGTTCCTGGAGGCCTGCAGCACCTGAACCTAGAGGCCAATTGTCATTTTTTCTTCAAATATGGTAATAACACCCAAAAAGATGCATATTTTGTTTGATAAGTGTACCTGTAACTCTTCAAATAAAAAATTTTAATTTTTACCTGTCCAGAGTGTACCTGGAGGCCTGCAGCACCTCAACCTGGAGGACGATTGTTAATTTTTCTGCAAATATGATGATAACATCCAAAAAGATGCATATTTTGTTTTATAAGTGTACCTGTAACTCTTCAAATAAACAATTTTAATTTTTACCTGTCCAGAGTGTACCTGGAGGCCTGCAGCACCTGAACCTGGAGGCCGATTTTAAATTTTTCTGCAAATATGATGATAACATCCAAAAAGATGCATATTTTGTTTTATAAGTGTACCTGTAACTCTTCAAATAAGAAATTTTAATTTTTACCTGTCCAGAGTGTACCTGGAGGCCTGCAGCACCTGAACCTGGAGGCCGATTTTAATTTTTTTTCTGCAGATATGTTAATAACATTCAAAAAGAAGCATATTATGTTTTATAAGTTGCTCTCTAACTCTTCAAACAAATTTTTTTAAAATTTTTTACCTGTCCAGAAACGACCTTCCAGCCTGCAGCACCTGAACCTGGAGACCTATTCAAAAAATGATTAAATTTCCGTGATTTACTACCCAAAAGTAAACTTTTATCCTAAATAACCTATAATCTCAGATCAATACCTAGCCCACACAACACTGATTACGCGAAAGTGGCAAAACTTACCCCCCCCTTGGTTAAACTACAGTTATGTGGCATATTTTTGAAAGAATTTCAATTTTCTACCATGTAGTTCTTAAAATATCAAGACTTGAAAATCGTATTTTTAAATTGCATATATCACAAAAAGACGATTTTCAAGTCTTGATATTTTCAAAACTACGTGGTAGAAAATTGAAATTCTTTCAAATATATGCCATATAAATATAGTTTCACCCATTAACTAGCAAAAAATATGCGGTTCACTAAATTAAGTTTAAATGCATTTCGTGAAACTACTTCTTTTCAACCAATAATTTAATGTACAGGAAGAGAAAAATCTCCTTACCTTATTTTTTTCATCATTTTTACATATTTCAGTAGGTAAATAAATACCAAAAAAAGTACTTCTCTGCAACCATATTTGTATACCCTCTTGTAAAATATATACGCTAAATTATAAAACAAATAGTAAAAACAAGAAAAAATCTTTACAAAGTGGCGGAGAACATTTTTATTTTAGGCATGGATCATATGGTCGAACAATTCTATGAGAAATAGTTCTTTCTCGTATTAATTCGAATCCGGTGGATAGGAACCGGTTCTCATCCATACGAAAAAACTATGTCTAGCATCGTATTATATCCAGCTTTCTACAAATATAAAAATGTACAATCATAAGATTAAAACTAGTTTTTTTAGCCGATGCCTGTAACTTTTGGAAATCATCATGCTTGTTGATAAGTTTCATAGTTAAACTTTTTAAAATATCTCGTTTTAATTGTGCTAGCGGGTGCGCCCCTATCATCTATTTGATATATATTCGAAAAGATAGAAAGAAGCCTCAAACCCTGCAAATACTTAAATCTGAAAATGAAATAGCATAAAATCATACCGGGAAGCTTTTCTACAATTGAGAACTCAACTCAATCGGTTCAGTAGAAATGCAAATCTATTCTAAAATTGAGAGCTCAATCGGTTCAGTAGTTGTGGAAATCTTAAATTGCAGACAAAAGAAAACTATACTACTTTATATAATAGGGTGTAATTTAGTCTCTAAAAGAGGTTTGAGCATTTACTTGTAGTGTTTTGCCAAACAGGTAAGATATTAATTTACTTAAAATCTCCAAAAATTTGTTTTTCAGAGAAGCTTTATCTAAGGTCGTAGTTATGGCTTGGCTATAGTAAAATAGTGCCCAAAGTTTCTTAATGACGTTATCTTCTTTGTGGGCTTTAAAACTTTGGGTATTAATGAATTTTATTGCAGTGTCCAAATTTTTTAACTAATAATTTTAATCTATGTACATATGGGGCAATTTTGTCTAAATTGGAAGTGTAAACCAATATTTATCGTCCATTGTCTTATCCCTTAAAATCCCTAGAAGTAAGTTAATACAAGTCCTTAAACGGTTTTAGGCTATTTTATTTTCTTTAAATTTCCTGATTGTATAAAGACTATATTACAGACTTTATGGGCCTTATCTTTTATGTTTGATTGTCACAGAAATAAAAAAAGAATTTCAATAGAATGATGAAATATAATAGAAAGGTTTGCTCGTCTGTCTATCTGTTATTTGAAATCACTAAAGCTGTGGTTTTAAAGAAAGCTTTATACTGGTTCAAAGCAGTTTATATGCCAGTACATTAACCTACATTATCAAGTTTTAACCACTCTAATTATTTGAATCTATTATCTTAAAATGGCCAGTAGTTAAATATTTTATTAATGTGCAATGCTCATTTAAACATTAATAAAATGCTAAATGCCTTGTTTGAAAGAGCGAATCTACTTAATATTTAAGGTCAGCAAGTCCATCGGACTATCTAAGACATTTGTATAATATTTTATAGTTACTTAATGAAACTAAAATATTCTCTTTTCTTAAAGAATACTTCTTTACAGTTCCATTTTTGTATCACTTACTTAATATTTATGGACATAATTTTTATTTCTAATGTTCTATTTTTTTGTTCAAAAATACTAAGAAATGCGTCAATTTAGCAGTATAATTGAATTAAGCGAATTGTTTTCAATTTTAAAAACACATAACATAAAAACAAGGACCAATTCACTCAATATTAAGTAGAGAATGTTTAGAAACTTTTTAACTAAAGACGTTACAAAAACTATCCTTATAATAAAGTAACAGGATGTCTGTTTGTCTGTTTGTGTGTACCGAAGGATTTCTCTAACCGCTGAACCGATCGGGCTCTCCTTAACAGGGTAGCTTCTCATAGGTCCCGGGATAGTTTATAACTATTTTGGGGAAGGGTACCACTACCACTCCTTTCCTCAAGTGCCACCTAGGGGCCTCTAGGGGCGTAGCCGCTAGTACTTTGATAAAGAGACTCGACAGTCGGATTGACGTACAGACACATCCTTAATTATAGAGTTGTTGCGCTACTGAAATTGTTTTTAAACTTGACAAAAGTTTTTACTGGGAAAGATTACTAAACATTACTTTGTTATAAAAATAATATAAAATTAACAAGGAAGAAAGCTTCCATAACAGATCTATAGTATAGATGTATATAAAGACAACTACCTCCCTTCATTTTTCAAAGACCTTTTTCGTCTGCTTCTAAATTAAATTCTGTTACTTTGCTGTGTTAATATAAGCGACACCATTGGTTGATTTTCAAGGACCCTATAGAAAGGTTGCACAAGACGGTTGCGATGGGGAGGTACATTTATTTAACCCTTTCTCCCTCTAGTGTTTTACTCTAATGCTTCCATAGAGGAGGGAGAAAAAGTTGTTTGATTTGTTAATAACAATCACGAAGGAATCTTAAGGAATCAGACACTAGACAAGCAATTGTTACAGATCCCCAATGATGATAAACAAATGAAATATACCCCTTATGTTTCTTAATATTAATGGTTTAAAAGTCTGGAACCAAAAAATCAATAACCAATAACAGTACCCAAAGTTTTAGAGTCATCGAATAAGATAACGTGGTTATAAAACTTTGAGTAGTTGAATCTCTATGACTAACAATTATCAGACGGATGAACTTTTTTAGTAAGTATAAGAGTAGCTGCGGTGCTTTAAATAACAAATTTTCAAGGGCTTTGCAAAAATTTTCAAAATAAAACATGATAGTGCGACAAAAACTTGTGGATTAAGGTCAATAGGAGATCACAGTTCAACAGGGAGGGTGCAAAAATATTTTAAAGAGTGCAGGTTCTCTACAGTATGAATCACTATGTATGTATGTATGTCCATATCCTATTATATAAAGTAGTAATGATTTTTTGTCTGAAGCTTAAGATCTCAATATAAGGTAAGCTTCACATAGGTTTTCTAATGGTTTTAGGCTATTTTGTTATTAAATTTAAATCTTGGGATAGTTTAAATAGATTTTTCTAGTCTCTCTCTTTTTTTTATCTTTTTAAGCAACTGTGTTCTTTTATAAATGAAACCCTAGGAAATGATATAAAAATTGTTTTGATTGGACTTTATGTTCTTATTTGTATGTATGTGTATGTGTGTATGTGCTAAGACAAAGAAAAGTTTTCTAAAAAAAAATATTTCAAAAAATTAACAATTTTAGTTCATAAGTCATAAGATAGCAGTAATAATAATCTGAGAGTGTAGATGAAGCTAAAATAACTCCTTGTTTCTAAGGACACAATTGTCCTTGTTTTAAAAATCCTTATCCAAGAGTCTTGGTAAGTAAGATAGAAAAAAGTCATGATTGTAATCTTTAAATAATCCTATAAAAACAAAATAATGTGACGGAAATTTATTAGGATATGTTTCAAAAATAACAAAAAAAAACAGTAAACTTTAATACAGTAATAATTGAGGATATCTACAGAATCTAAGACACTGTCTAGACACTGTAGAGTCTAAACTGTGTAAATAATGTAGAGTCTAGATTGTGTAGATACTGTAGAGTCTAAACTGTGTATATACTGTAGAGTCTAGTTGCATAGATACTGTAGAGTCTTGACTGTGTAGATACTGTAGTCGAGTTAAACTAAATAAATCCTGTAAAGTTTAGACTGTGTAGTTACTGTAGATTATAGACTATAGAATGCTGAATTTTTTTATTGACTGCAAAACGCTGCATTTTTTATGACTGTTAAATACTAAAGAACGGACATCACCAATCAAAGAGTAGCTTGAAACCATCCTAACCCTAACCTACTTATCGTATTGTATTCAATCACAACTATATATAGGTAGACTTGTTTGTTAGGTCAGAGAGATATGGATACCTAATCAAGACTTTTTAGTAAAAATTTAAACAAAAATTGCTTAAAATCAGAGAAAATCTGTGCATAAACAATGGATGATAAATTAATATGATTCTTCATTAGAAAGAAATTACCATTCCTGTTGATTCAAATTGATGGTTTAGGTGTAATTTACAGTCCAATATCACCTCCCACCCTTGCTAAAACCAATCCTCTGTCTGTACCGTAGGATCTTGCTAACCGCTGAAACGATATGATTCTACTTTACAGTTTAGCTTCTCATAGGTCCTGTGAAGGTTTACAAATATTTTGGGGAAGGGTACCACCAACCTCCAAATAGAAATCACCGTTAGAATTTTTTTTTTTGAAAACATAAATTAATAGTATGGGGGGGGGGGGAATAGACTTACTCTCCAACCCACTTCAAATGCCCCTAGAGGCGTAGCTGCTGGTAAGATTACATATTGGCAATACTTTTTTCTCTGACGAATATTAACAAAATATGAATCAAAGCACAAAAAGAGCTCTGCGCATTTTTAATCAAGGACAGCTATAGTTAGAAAAAAGTATCACAAACAAGGACAATTGTTTTTGTCAATATGTAGCGTAGCAATAAGACGGAAACGATCTATAATACAAAATATAACGTTGTTTATCTGTCTTCCTCTTAAGATCTCGATAACCGTTGTATTTCCCTTAGTTCTATGATGGATGATATGTTGTAACTATGTTTTGACTCAATAATGATAATGCATTAGAATTAAACTGCTCTGTATTTAAACAGTTGTCATGACATAACGACGGATTTACTGAAAGTTCATAATCAAGCACAAAACCTCTATGATTTTAAAGAAATTGGAAGTAGGAAATAGTTTTGTTTTGTTTTGGTCAGGTTATATTGGGTAGCCCATCAAAAGATATGTATGGTGAAAAAATATACGGGGGTGAGAGAAGCTTTATGTGCTCGCAAAGTACTTTGAGGGAAAGCACCTATATAGCCAACTTATTTGATGTTAGTTTAACCAACATAAATATGTTGTGACTTTACCTCAATTTAGCAAAATTCAATTTCATTTTAGTTTGACCTATATAAATATTTATGTTTCTACAATATTATGAAAATATTTAGCTCAGGTAACTTTATTAGGCTACGCCCCTAGCATCTATCCGTATGGACAAGTAAAAAGGTAGAAAAATAGCCTAAAACCATACTAATACATTAGACCTATATGAAAAGGCTTTTTAAATTAAAGGAGTATTTGCATGAATTACATTTAAACTTATTTTTTTCTGTTCAATGGTTTTAATTTTCCATCACGTAGTTTTTAAAATATCAAGACTTGCAAATCATACCTACTCTTGTGATTTATGCGACTTAAATTTGTGGCTTATTTTCACTAAAAACAGTATGACGACTAATTTAGTGATGCTTAATTGTGTGTTATTTAATTTACTTCAAAAATCAATATGTTAAACGTGATTATTGTACCTTAAGCTTACAATCCTTTTCCTAAACAAATTAGAAAGGGGGGGGGGGGGCGAAAGTGACACTTTTTGAAACCAAAACTAAAAGTCAAAGGAACTCAACTAAAAAAAGAGTTACAGGTCTGACATTTTGCATGGCAGTTGCTTTATAGGGGTACTATATGGAACTGTGAAGAAACGGCGGCGCAACCGCCGAAAACCGCCGAGAAAAGGCAAAAAAAATTTCGGCGGGAAACGACGGTTTTCGGCGGTTGCGCCGCCGTTTCTTCACAGTTCCATATTGTACTCCTATAAAGCAACTGCCATGCAAAATCTCAGACCTGTAACTCTTTTTTAAGTTGAGTTCCTTTGTTGACTTTTAGTTTTGGTTTCAAAAAGTGTCACTTTCGCCCCCCCCCCCTTTTTAGACGTAACTCAAAAACCGCATGTCAAACTTATTACTGCAAGGTAAGGACACTGGCAAATATTTTATGTGTTGCATATTAGGAAGATACAATTTGACAAACTTTTATAATAAAATCTGACGTAGGGATATAACAACCAAAGAAAATATTTTTTCCTAACATTGTATTATGAATATATCTTTATTGGAACATGTTTTATGATCTATTGTACAATGTTATACTTTGTTTGTTTGACGCAAAAGATCTTCAAAACGGCCAAACTGAGGCGACATACCTGCAAAATTAAAATATTGTATAGATATTTGGTCTGAAACTAAAGATCTCGGAACTTGCTTTGTTGTATTTTTTATAGCCGCTTTATAAATATCTTGGGGTGGTTTTGAGCTATTTTCCTCAACTACAGACTAGGTGCGAAGCATCTAGTGTTTATTATATAGCAACTTCTAACTTCTCTTTATTAAAACTTTTTTACCCCATCCCAAGGAGCACATACATAAGGGTGTGCGAAAATAAAAATGTAATGATGTTTTAAAGCCAACTAATGAGAGCAGGTGTTTATAAGACTTAAGGCTTCTAGAACGGTTAATGTTAGATTTGATTTGTGGAAAATAATCTTATTTACATGATATATCTTCTTTGTAAGTAAGTCCATAACTGCTAATTTATGAACCTTTATAAATCTACTCCCATGTCCCCCGCCCTACCAATATATATCTTATTTTCTCTCTTCCTTTTATCAGGGATCTTTAGGGATAAGACAATGGACGATAAGTTATACATTAGAGTAAAACACTAGAGGGAGAAGGTTAAATAACAGTATCTCCCCTTAACAATGTCCTTGTACCGACTCTCAATTGGGTCATTGAAACTTGACCAATAGTTTTGGGAATATTAACACAGCCAAGTAGCAGAAAACAATTTATTAGCAGACGAAAAAGGTCATCGAAAAAGGGAGGAGGGTAGTTATCTGTATATACATCTATACTATAGATCTGTTAGTTATAAAAAATTACCCCTTTCCATTTAAATAGTTGGTTGAAAAGTTAAAACATTCCAAGTATAAACTTATCAATCAATATTTATCATAAGTACCCAAAGTTTTCATCCAACAATGAAGAGCATGTTTTAAATCTCTGGGTTCAAGTGAAATTTACAGTCCAATATCCCATCCCTACTCCCTGTCCTTTTATTCTTTTATAAAGTTTTTCATTTTCCATATTGTCAATAAGATTAAGTACCCTTCATTCCCCTAGGGAGTGGTCGCTAGCCCAGCCAAACTTGTTCTACAGGGTGATAAACTTATGAAACTTTGGTGGTTCCCCACAAAGTGTCCATTAGAGCACAGAACCCCCCCTCTTATTTTAAAAAATAAATTGAAATTAAGAGGGAGAAGGGGTTTCTTTGTTTGTTTATTACTCTACGTTAGGTTATATTATGTTGGGTACTGGTATCCCCGCAAGGGTAAAGACACCAAGGGGTTAGATTTCCTTGTAGAGGTTAGAAAAACACTGCTCCCCCTCTCCTTCATTTTGTTCAAATTAATCTTATGAGTTTCTTACAACACCCTGTATCTTTTAGCTATTAGGATTAAGAAGTAAATACCTAGAAAATAGTACATTTCTAAAAATATTACATATGCAATTAAAAATCATCTCTTTATTATAAGTGCTGTTAACAAGAAAAATTGTGATTTACTATTATCTAGTGATGGGGGTGGGGTGGGGATTTTAGGGAGGGAGGAACCAATATTAAGAGGATAAGTAATCCCCCCAGAGATTTCGGTAAAATTGGTAAATGGGGGGAAATTTAAGTTGTTGATTTCGCTATGGGATAAGATTAACCCTTTATTGACGATGGTTTTAAGCTATTTTTCTTTCCCCTTTGTTACAGAGCCCATAGTTGTAAAAAGTGCAGCCGCTAGTAACTTAAAAAGGATCTCCTCTAAACAGGGAAATAGAATATCAATAAAATGTGCATCGACGAAAAAAGATGAGTAAGCTGTAATACAGTCATAATTAATAAATGTAAATGTAATAAAGTTGCTAGAAATCTCTATTTAAAGCAAAATTATATAATGCCTACAATACATTCTTTTTATGTAGAGTATAAAATTAATACCAGTCTCAATTGGGAAAGGGGTAGCTGCAAATAAAAAGGAATTTAAGTTAACCAGAGCTGTTATATTGTGTGTGTGTGTGTGTGTGTGAGTATGTATGTCTGCAGGGATCTAAAGTGATAAGACAATGGTTAATAAATTAACCCATTAGTGCCGAGCGCCACTTTTATGGGCCGATCGAGCTGTAAGTTTCAGGGAAGCTTTATAATGGTCAAAACGGAATTCGTATTTTTTTGTTTTGCTCTAGTGGCGTGCACAGGAAAGTTGCAAAAAAAACCGGTTCGGCTTGGCCATAAATACCAACCAGGCATTAACACCCGTTTTTGGTGCTTTCCCCCAGTTTTAAAACCCGGTTGACCTGTATAAACCCGGTTATTTTGACCAAAAATCGAAAAATGTAATTTTTGAACGCCAAAAGTGAGATGAACACTTTTTAGAACTTTGATACGATCCGTAATTGAAAACTACACAACCTCATGTAATCTAAAGAGCTACAAGTATAATACGAAGCGATTTATTTCAAATTTAGTGTTTCGGCTATAGGTGCCGCCGTTTTCGGGTAAAAAAAACCGTTGCTCGAAGTTTTAAAAGACACACACTACAAAAAAAGAACATATAAAATTTGGGTGTTACATATCAGAAAACGAGCATAAAACTATTGGGTGACACCTATAGAGATTACTAGGGTTATTAGGGTGGCTCAAACCCTTACTAATGACGTAAACTGTTATTTTTATTGGTTGAAAAGTTAAAACCGGGTAATAAAAACCGAAACCGAGCCGGGTTTTAAAATTTTCGGGTATTTATGGCCAAGCCGAACCGGGTCATAATAGGGCGTAAAAAAACGATAAAAAAATCATATAAAAAATTATAATTTGAATAAAACGAATTCACAAATAGATGTACTTGTCAATAAACATTAGATTTCACAAAAAAAATCAGCGACTTTACTATAAAAACAAAAAAGTTAGAAGGGGTATTTTGAATTTTCATGATTTTCAAATTTTGTTGAGCTATACCAGCAAACGGAAGTAAGCTAAACTGCCTGCTCCAGGGGGAAATGAAAGTCAGGGTAGTAGAGGGGGGATTCATTCTGAGAATGATGCAATTATGAAGCCGGAAACCGGTTTTTTTTCCATTTTTCGGAACCGGGTTTTGATGCCCGGTTCGGCACTAATGGGTTAATGTACATCCTCAATGTTGATACACAAATTTACCACTTCTGTAGATCACAATTAGTGGTTGAAACTTTTTAACACTGAACTTAATGAACCAACCTATTAAAATTCAATAAAGGTCCCCAAATTTTGATAAGTATATGAATAAGAAAACATTATAAAACTTTGTAGACTTATGTAATTAACAAGCAAATGCCCACTCCCATCCTGGTATGTCTGGCAATATTTGTTGCTGAAGTTTTACATCAAAGAGGGTTTACTCAGGGTATAGAATAAATCTATTTTGCTCAAGAATCTTTAGGAATAAAACAATGGAAGACAAATTGATTTACATCCCCAATGATGACAACAAAATTGCCCCTTCTGTAGAAAAAAATTATTGATGGAAAAGTTTGAACACTGCTAGTTTGGAATTCAAAAAAAGTACCAAAATATTTGAGTCAGTGAATAAGAAAACATGAATATAAACATGGGGTACAGTGTAATTTACAGTCTAATGTCCCCTCCCTCCCCCGATTTCACCTCAGAGTTTGCCTTCCACTAAGCATGTTTGTGTTTTCTACACATCAGTATGTAATACCATGCTGTAATTGTCATCAATAAAGCAATAAACCCTCAAACTATACGAAAAATAAAACGGGCGTAAGTTTTTTCCTACAATTTACTTTTTAAAAACCACATATTCTTATAGATAACATCTGCCATACACCCAAGCTTTTAATTTTGAGGGGGGTAAAATAATGTATATAACAAATTTCCAAGGGGGTAAAATGAGGGGTTTCAAAGTTTGAGGACGTCTATGAAACTGCCTAGGTAATCTTTTACCTATCTTAGTCAATAATTTTTCTTGAAATAACGGATAATTTCTGCAGAAACTTAACTAATCATCGAAACTACACAATAATTTCTATGAATTATGGAAGGTATTATAAAAAAAAATAGAGAGTAGAAACAGTTGTAGATTAATTTAACCCTCATTGTCCTCTCCCTCCCTACAGATTGGTCTTTTTGTAGCAAACTTTTGTCTTTAATGTAGTTCATTCTGAGCTCAAAAGTGGTTTACCATAGTATTACAATATATGTTTATATATTACAACATTCTATTGTAATAACTTTAGCCTCTAGGGACCAGAGATTCACAATGATAATAAACAACAATACCCCTTCTGTAGATTAAAATTATCGGCTGAGAATTTTGGACATTGCTAGTTTGAACACACCAAACATAATTCAATTAAAGAATCTAGATCGTTTTTCATGTGATATCGAATTTTCTAAATTACAATTAATAAGCTGTTTTATGATCGAACTGTTAACTTCTATATGTAAGGGAACGACCAAAGTTTGTAGCTTAAAGTTTAGTGTTGAAACATTCCAGTCATAATTAACTAAACTTCTTTGATAATAAATTGGGAGGAAAAATCCTGGAGGGAGAGGACTGTAAATTTAACTGAGCTGGATCTTTAAATCATTTTAGTGGTGAGCCAGATCGGGGTGAGCCAACTTTCCACCAATGAGAGCACAGCATTTTATGAAATGCCGCGCTGTGATTGGCTGAAATTCGGCTCACCCCGATCTGGCTCACCACTAAAATGATTTAAAGATCCAGCTCTGGTACCCGAAGTTTTTTAATCACTACTTTTGGGTACGTTTATTGACTTTTGATTAGTTGGTTCTTAACTGGAAGTGTCAAAACTTTTCAATCAATAATTTTTAATCAACAGAATGAGTAAAAGAATATTTGTATCAAGGGGGGGGGGGGGGGACGTTTTGACACATTTGCGTAAACCTGGCACCTAGGCTTTATCTTTGGACTGAGAGGATAGGTTATTTGAGATAAAATCATTCCTATATGATGAATTTCACGAAGTTTTACGATTTTTTGGATAGACATTCAGGTTCCGGAGCTGCAGGCCTCCAGGTGGTCTCTGTACAGGTAAAAAAAAAAAATTTTAAAGTTACAAATCAACTTATAAAACAAAATATGCATCTTTTTTCTTCAAATATGTGAATAACATTAAAAAAGATGCATATTTTGTTTAATAAGTTGACCTGTAACTTTAAAAAATTTTTTTTTTTTCATTTTTACCTGTACAGAGACCACCTGGAGGCCTGCAGCTCCGAAACCTGGAGGTCTATCCAAAAAAATCTTAAAACTTCGTAAAATTCATCATATAAGAATGATTTTATCTCTAATAACCTATCCTCTCAGTCCAAAGATAAAGCCTAGGTGCCAGGTTTACGCAAATGTGTCAAAACTCCCCCCCCCCCCTTTATCTCCATAATCTATCCCTTTAGATCCCTGTCCAATATGAGGGGGTAAAAGAACAATAATGTTTTATACAAAATTGGCTACAATGTAGAAACATTCATAATCTGTTAATTTTGAGTCTTGCTAACTTTTGATGGATTTTTGAGTTGGGGGTAACCAATAAGAGCCAGGGAGGTAGGGGGATATTGGTCTGTTTATTACACTAGTATCCAAAGTTTTCTTATTCGTTGGCTTAACAACTTTGGGGGATTTTATTAAATTTTGATTGGTTGGTTTTTTTAAAAACTTGAGTCTCCACACGTTTCAACCGCCAATTGTAATCTACTAAAGGGGCATTTTGTGTAGCATTATTTGGGATGTACATCAATTTATCATCCATTGTCTTATTCCTTAAGATACCTGAATATGAGAATTCATAAAAAATTTCATGAATACATATTTATTATGATACTTTTCTATATTTAGGGTTGGTTTGTTCGTTCATCCGTCCGGCTGTAAAGGATAATCATGACAATTATGTATAAGGTATATGGTGTTAGAAGCCGCTTTTTAGTTTCAATATCTATGAATGATGATTCCTGTGACAGTTTGGTTAAGACTATTTTCATGTGTTCATTGTTATTAACGTCCATGTTATTTTTGGAATGGTAATTATTAAGACAAATAAACACTACGTTATTGGGAATTATCTCTCTACTAATCTTAAATTGTACTTTCAGTAATACAAAAGAACGCAATATTTTAAAGCAAAGCATGAAAAATATCAAATATTTAAATTAAGAAAAAAATTGCAATGATTCGGTAATTATAATAATATTGCCCATAACAAGCGTTAAAAACGCCACTGGCATTAGTTTACTAATTAAAACTATGGATCCGGCAATTGGTCAACCAACAATTCTTATAGTTGTCTGCTAAGATGGATTTTCCTTTACTGGATAGCTTTACATAGATCCTGGGTAGATTTTATGGTAGCCAGGGATATTTAGGGTCAAGAAAAGTTTAAACACTATTATTTTAGAACTATAATCACAATTCAATATAATTACCCAAAGTTTTAGAAATAACAAATAAGATAACATGCAATACCTTTGGGTACTAGTATAATTTACAGGTATTTAAATAGATAGCTTATTGGGTATATGTCAAAAGTACAATATAATAATTTTTTTAAGTTTGACTTTTTGTCGTCTACTTGTCTACTATGCCAAAATGCCCTTATATGTCAATTTTAGGTTAAAGTTTTAATTTTTTTGACAGATTTTTAAACAGAGCTAAAATACAATGAATTATCCCCTAAAACCATAGAACAAACACCCCATAATAAAAAAAAAGCTTGGGCGTACCTAACCACACTGCAACATACAGAAAGAATAGAATATAATTATAACACCTAATTTCTTATTTTTGAAGGTCGATCCAAGAAAGGAAATTATTCTTTTTTTTTCACTGTGATTTCAAAGCAATATTTGGGATTTTTAGTTCTATTCCTCTTTATTCCATGGAATTTGATTAAAAGGATCAGAGAAAACAACCTTCGATTTTCTTATGTGAATTAATTTCTTTGAGGATTTCTGAAAGTAAACATAAAATTTATGTGAAACTAGCAAAATTAAGATCTAAAGGGATAAGAAAATAGCCGATTTGATGTACATCCCCAATGATGATACACAAAATTACCCTTTATGTAGATTACAAGTAGTTGTTGACACTAAATGAACAATTTAAAATTTAATGAAAGTACCAAAGGTTGTTAAGGCAACAAATATGAAAACTATATTACAAGACTTTTGGGACTAGTGTAATAAACAGCCCAATGTCCCCTCACTCCGTAAATCAAAATTGACACAAGTTTTTCTGTGTTAATATTTTCTAAAGGTGATTTCTCTTGAAAGGGTAGAAGTACCATCCCACTCCTAAATGGATTTCAAAATCTTCCTTCTATTTGCTACTATATAAAATAGTCTGTATTGTAAAAGCATATAAAAAGTATATACAGTATAGTTTAAAGTATGGGGCGTGTCGCCAGCCCCGCCCTCCCGTGAAACTTTCTTACTATTGCACACTGGCAATTTTCATGGGGTGTGCATTCACTTCTGCATATCATCACATCCGCAAAATATTTAGCAAAACAATATCCTGTCATATAAAGTAGTATGGGTGTTTTGTTTCTCCGTTAAAATCTTGCTATCCAAGAAACTGATATAGTTCTCCATTTTTTGGGAAGATTCCAGGGATCATGAGGGATAAGAAAAAGACCGATAAATATATGTACATCCCCAATGATGATATATAAAATTAGCCCCATTTTAAGTCATCGAATATGGAAACGTTAATATAGAACTTTGAGGACTAGAGTAATAAAGGGCCCAATGTCCCCTCCCTCCTTGCTTCCCTGCCCTAGATTCTAGGGGCGTAGACACTAGAAGCTAATAAAATACAGGGGGCAGTAGTATACTTATTATTGCTGAACTACGTAAAGACATTTTTAACTAAAATCACATTACACTAGAAAGTATAACGCATAAAATTAAAGAGTTGAAAGATTTAGTTCTAAGGGGCGTATTTCGGTTATAGAGAAAATATATATTGAACGTAGTATGGTATTCAATACAGCAAAATATATTTATTAGTTATAAACGATATAAAGTAGTAAGAATTTTTTCTGTCTGAAGCTTAAGATTGCGATAACTATTGAACCTATTAGGTTCTCTATCTCAGGGATCTTGGGATGGTTTTAGGCTGTTTTATTTTTTAGATTGCAGGAGGGGGATGGTTTTTCATCCCTTTCTCTACCCTTACCGAGCCCTTAGATGGAAGGGGCGCAGCCGCAAGTTGCAACAATTACAGAACGTCTGTTTGGCTGTCACTATATCACCCCACAGCATGCTGTAATTGTTATCAATAAACAAATAAAGCAATTTTAGCATTTTTGTATTAACATTTTTTACAAGTTGATTGCTAGGCAAATGTTTAATTTCTGTGCAAATGAGATAAAATTGATGAATAGAATAAATCAATAATCATTAAAATAGCACAAAACCTGCGCAATTAAATTGGCCATAATATACCTAAAATAAAATAGTCTAAAACCACCACCCTCCCAAGAAAAATCGCCCCTAGAAAAATATTAACCCCCTTTAAAACTCAAATTGAAAAGGGGAGGGGAGGTTCGATTTTCCCCTCTCACTTTAAGTAAACCTAGAGGCCTCTAGGGGCGTAGCCGCTATCTAGTTATAAATAATGTCCTGATAAATGCAGGACAATAAATAGACGGAATATTAACACATACTCTATTCTCTAAAATCTAATAGAGATATATCTCATTTGAAAAATGAAAATCATGCTTTCATGTTTACTTGTTCTAAACTTCATCTACTTTATACAATTTAAATGGATTAAATTGTTTTTGATATTGATAACAAGGTCGGTTATGCTCATGAGTAGCGCAGCAATAACAAGCTAATAACATTTTTAAAGAAGGTGTATCAACTTTTTTTTTATGGCTAGCCGGTTCTTTTAGTAAGTAGTAGATATAAAATTTTTCATAGAATTCAGATATGCAATCGTTTTTTTTGTAGACCTCTTATTTTTTAAGTAATTTAAGTTTTTTCAAAAAATAATTAAGTCGGTTTTAAGGTACTAAAACGCAACAAAATAAAAGAAGAAAATGGCCAGTAAGAACAAAAATAGTAAGATCTTTAATTTGACACCTTACTTTTAAAATTCTGTTGAGTAATTATTGAAAAAATCTATTTTTTTTAACCTCGGTTTAATAAAAACTTTAGACCTAAATATTTTCTCAAACAGACATAAAAAACATGGGTTCATATATACCTTTAGAATCAGAAAAATATTATGAATCCATTGTAAGCAAAATTGAAAAAAAGTAAAAAAATAAAAAAATACAAAAATGGCCAATTGTATTTTTTGTTCTGGCAACACTATCGTCTTCCCTTTTTTACCCCCTCTTTACCCCCTCTATACCCCCTTCCCATTTTTATACCCAATTCAAAAGTTAAGACGTTGCCTGTACAATATAATATGATATTTTCATATAATTCCTTTTATTGTAGTTTATATACTATATTGTAAACTTTTTTTTTCAATTTTGCTTACAATGGATTCGTAATATTTTTCTGATTCTAATGGTATATATGAACCCATATTTTTTTACTTGTGAAATGATAAAATTGAGTTCAAAGTTTTTATTCTCGTGGGTTTAAAAAAATCGATTTTTTCAATAATTACCTGACAGAATTGAAAAAGTAAGGTGTCAAATTAAAGATCTTACTATTTTTGTTCATAATGGCCATTTTCTTTCTTTTTTTGTTGCATTTTAGTACCTTAAAATCGACTTAATTTTTTTTTTTAAACTTAAATTACTTAAAAAATAAGAGGTCTACAAAAAAACCGATTGCATATCTGAATTCTATGAAAAATTTTACATCTACTCCTTACTAAAAGGACCGGCTAGCTATAAAAAAAAAGTTGATACAACTTCTTTGGGAAATACGTGGATATATTGACAGGGGAAAATTTGTCGTCAATTTAGCTTACTAATATGGACCTCATTTATTGGTCAGTTCGTTTATGCAGTAGGAGGAGAGATGAAACGGTAAAGGGGTTGGACATGGCGAGTATCACTTTATCAGAGTACATGAAAGTCTGGTGCAACATCCAAGTAATAATTTATCGATTAGTTTTGCGACAGTGCAAAAAAAGCTAGTTAAAGAGTATCCTTGCTTAAAATAAAAAAACGTAATAACAATATAAAAAGGGGGGGGGGGGGCGAAAGTGACACTTTTTGAAACCAAAACTAAAAGTCAACAAAGGAACTCAACTAAAAAAAGAGTTACAGGTCTGAGATTTTGCATGGCAGTAGCTTTATATGGGTAAAATATGGAACTGTGAAAAAACGGCGGCGCAACCGCCGAAAACCGCCGTTTCCCGCCGAAATTTTTTTTGCATTTTCTCGGCGGTTTTCGGCGGTTGCGACGCCGTTTCTTCACAGTTCCATATTGTACCCCTATAAAGCAACTGCCATGCAAAATGTCAGACCTGTAACTCTTTTTTTAGTTGAGTTCCTTTGACTTTTAGTTTTGGTTTCAAAAAGTGTCACTTTCGCCCCCCCCCCCCCTTTGTACTTTGAATAGAAAATGAATTTCTTTTAATTCAGATAAGATTTTAATATCTAGCCGCAGCTATTAAAGTAGATTTAAATCCAGGCATATAGGGGTAGGAAAATGAACCATAAAAAAATCTTCCAATATTTTTAATATTCTATAAATATAGGGGGAAGCAAGGGTTGTAGATTATTATTTTACTTCTCATTATTTCTCTTTATTAAAGATTCAGATTTTGACAAAATAAATAATCATTGCTGAAACAATGTATATTAGTTCTATCTTAAAACCATTAATTAATCGCATAGGTATACATGACAGTAAACCAGTAAAAATAATCATATTCGTTATAAGAAAATGTTAATTAATAGATGACCTTTTAATTGAAAATTTATTCCTAATTATGAAAATATTAAAAATTTAGAGTCATGTATTGGCTATTTGTAAGCTGTACATTACTACGAGACGCTCATTAGGTATTAATTGGGGTGCGCATTCAATTCCGCATATTTATCATATCATAAAAACAGAAAATTATACAACAGCACAAAATGCCCTTTACCTATGGCTTCTCGCTCATTAGACACCTCTTTATTATATATTAATTTTGTCTGTCCGTATGTCTATCAGACTCTAATATGCTGTGTCCTTACCAAAAAGCATCAAATATTCAACTTACTTGGTTCGTCAGTTTATCGGTCATTCTACTGAAGAAATACTTCGTTCTTTATCATCATATACTTCTCTCATCTGTTTTATAGCTCACTTTGTCCGTTTGTCCATTAATATTTAAAGAATGTTGCAAATATGAAAACTATGCTGATGTTATAATATGCGAAAGTTGATGTACACTATTAATGGGTTAGTTCGTTAGTTCCTTATGCCTAAAATAAACAGTATACCCTAAACCATAGACGTCCAAGAGGGGGGGTTAAGTGGGGTTAAGCTTGGACGCCCCTGCCCTAAACATTCTTAAGTAGAATATTGTTTATCGGCGTGTCCGTCTGTTTTATTTATAATATCCATAAAGCAGCGGCGTGCAGAGTATTTTGCCGGGGAGGTGCGCGACCTACCACCCCCCCCCCAAAAAAAAAAATAATAAATTAGCTTAAATTACAAAATATTTATTTTCTTTGAATTGTTTATTAGTTACTTTTTGGGGAAGCTTCAGATTAGTAATATGTCAGTTACGGCCACTTGTATTAAATACAATATTATCGTCATAAACTGCTTTAATTCAATGCCAACACAATGCTCCTTGGTCTAACAGGGATGATTGGTAATAATTGTCAGAGAAGGAGTGGGACATTAGCCTGGTACCCAAAGTGTTATAACGAAGGCTCAAAAACTTTGGATACTTAAGATCTTGGTTGGTTTCAAAACCAATAATATTAACCTACACAGATGGGGTAATTTTGTTTATCATCATGTTAACACAATGGTTCCAGGTCTAACAGGGATGATTGGTTTGTGATGATAGGTATCTCAGCAACAAAATGCAATTTTTTTGAAAATTGTGCAACACGAAAATAGATGGTATCCGTGCGAAAATGCGCAAAAAAATGGACAAGAGAAAAAAATGTTTTTTTTTCAGGGTTATGTCATTGCAAAATAGCTAAACACCTGCTATTATAGACATCTTATTAATTATTAAGTTAGATATTGTTATATAGAAAACTAGTGGTTGTTCCCCTAGCATCTCGGAGTATTAATTTAAAGGATATAAAGGAGACACATAATAGCATAAATAATCTAAATTCTAAAAATGAAATAGCCCAAAACTATCCCAGGACCTATATGAAGCTTCCCCAAAAATAAGAACTAAATCCGCTCAGTAGTTATTAAGATCTTAAGCTACATACAAAAAAAACTTACTACTTTATATAATAGGTTATTGCTATTTTATATTTGCTGTTAAGGGAGAGTACGATTATCTAAAAAAATAGTAAAAAATACTGCACTGACGATTATTTTTATTGGAAGAACAATGTTCAACAAATCTTAAACAATAAATAACAAAATAGGTTTAAATATATCTTTTTACAAAATAATACAAAAGATTTTGTTTAAAAATGATTGTTTTTTTTAGTAGGACATAGATAGAAAAAAGAATGACAATATACATGAATAACTGAGTACAAAACAGGATTTAGAGAAAGTGTTTATTGGTCATAAAAAAAAGAGAAAGAAAATAAAATATTTAATAAAACAAACACAAATGTTGTCCAAATAATGATAATTCGTAACTAGCAAACATTTTGTGAAAAAAAACAAAACAAAAAGTGATGTTTTGAAGTGTTTTTAGTACTTCCATAGAAAATAACATAAATATTTTTTACCATTTTAAGTCACTTTTGTGTGTCATAATTCTTTGCTCTGTTTCCACTTCAACAAGAACAATAGCAACCAATGCAATTGTAGCTTTTAGAAACAATAAACTGAACATTAGAGCTTGAAGTGTGAGAATTAAAGAAGAGGAAACCCCTTATTTTTCCTCAATAATTTTCAACTTAGAAACTCTTTTTTTTACCCCACTTAAAATAAAAAAAACTCCTTATTTTACCCCGCTCAAAACAAAAAGCTTGGACGTCCTTGAAGAGGGATTTATAGATATTGAAAGAAACTTTGAGAAAAAGCGAAGGAGAAAGAAATATAAAAAGTTAGAGTGAGAAGGAGAGAGATGGAGATAGAAAGAGAGAGAGAGAGGGGAAGAGAAAAAGAGAGAAGAAAAGGTAGATAGATAGGAGGAGAGGAAAAGGAGGAGAAAGAAAAATGGAGAGATAAAAGCGAGATAAAAGAGAAATCAAGCAAAATACAAATAGAAAAGCCACGCTAAATTTTAACATATCTAATATGACATGTGTAAGGGTACTTCTCTTGACCTTATTTGTCAGTAAAAAAATTCATTATCATTCCTTAAAAATTTTAAGAAAACAACAATATTTTTTTTCTGGCAATTTTAGTTATTTCGTGGGGGAAAGATGATTTTCTCGGCTCCTATTTTGATTTAAGATTTAAGTCTTAATATGGTTTTAGTCCATTTTTCGACCCATCTTTTACCTTGAAATACGGAGCCCCTTGATACTACGCTATAAAATCTTATACAAAAGTAACAGGATGTTTGACTGTCAAGGTGTGTGTAGATTAAGATCTTGCTGACTGCAGGACCGTAAAAGAATTTTTTTTTATCTTTCTAACCAAATTAAAAGTGGAGGGTCGACTTACCACCCCCCCCCCCCACTCCCCTCCTCTCTCTTTCCTTAAGTTACTCTTAGGGCGTATTAGCTATTAATATTTTTAAAACAATTTATCATTTGTAGAGTAGCTTTGCTAATTGTAAAGGGTAAGCTAACGTTGCCCATTGAATGCCCTAATATGACAAGTACATCCAGGGATCTTAGGGGATAAGACAATTGACGTACATCCCCCAATTTACGATGAACAAAATCAAAATTAAACAAAAGTCCCCAATGTGTATAAGCCAACGAATGAGAGAGAACAGTAAATTTACAGTCCCTTGTCCCCCCCTCCCTTCCTGAAAAGACAGCATCAAAATTGACGTTTTTATCCTTAACAACACAAGGGAAGCGTCACTGCAAAACTGCCAATACTTCAAATAGATTAATAAGACCTTATTTCTGTATATGAACATTAGTTTGTAAGACTGTAGGGGAATTAAGAATTACTAAGCTGTCATTGAAGATAGACGTCTGATTATAAAGTCAACATTTCTCTTACCAATGAGCATCTAGTCTTTTAACTTTTTATATCGGCCTGTCTGTCGGTAATGCTAGCATTAATAAATATAAAAATAAGGGTTACAATAAGAGTCTGAAGGAAACGACATAATGATAAAATAAGTATATTATTCATAGAAATAGAAATACAATTAAATTGCAAAATCAAATGTGAATCTATGGTATTTTAGTTTATTAGCTGATGTAATAAGAAATTCGATGCTTTAGCTAAAATGAAAAACAGAACTTTTAGTGTAAAAAATTAAACACTTGCCTTAGTGCACTTATTTTCTCTGTTGTTCTTTTAAAGGCTATGTGTTCCAGCTAACCCGCCACTTCAGTGGCGTAACAAATCCGCTGGTTGTTAGGAAGGTGATAGGTTCGAATTTCTCCCCAGCAATGCGTCATAACCAAAGACGTTTAAAGTGGTACTACTACTTTAAACAAAATCACCCTTTGTATAGATTAAAACTCTCCACAGAAAGTAAATAATAAAAAAAAAATTAATTTAGCTGATTTATAATATTGTCTGAAATGTACAAACTCTAAAATAAAAATTAAGGTTGAAAATTGTTTAAATTGCAAAAGTTAAACTTTGTCTGTTTTGCTAAATCTTGCTTAATTCAGTGAATCACACGTTGACCCCCCCTCCCTTCCTACTCATAGGGTGTGAGGGGATAAAAGAGTACAATGGTAACCAAAGTTTTATATATTTGATTCGATGGCACATAAATTTGGATACTTTAATTTAATCTCCATTGATTTATCCATTGGGCTTTTTTACACTTGTCCCCAAAGTTTTCTTATTCGTTGGCCTAACAATATTTCATTGAATTTTGATTGGTTGGTTCATTAGGTTTAGTGTCCAACCGTTTAAAGCACAAATTGTTATCTATAGAAGGGTTAATGTTTTGTATCATTATTGGGGATGTACATCAATTTATCGGCCATTGTCCTTATTCCTTTAGATCCCTGAAAATATAAATTGTACAAAAAGATGAAAATAAAATTGGATGGGAGCTAAATTTGAAAGAAAAAAAATTTATTTCTACCCTAGTTTTTTTAAATATTCACATTTTCAATAAAAAAATCGTACAATTTGAACTGTACAAAAAATAAAACCATTTTCTATCACTAACAATTGTACAAAAGTGTATCATGATTTGTTTCATTAAGGGGGGGGGTTTTTAATGCAACCATCTCGTAATCAATGTATAAATGGCACTTAGAATTCGAATTTTGATCTGAAATTTTGCATGAGTAATCCTTGGTAGGTCTATTTTCCCTAAATCGAACAAAAAGTTGGAAAAGTAGCGGCTAACGGCTGGCGGCTCATCCGTTTAGCCATTTGTTGGGTATTTTCAAGCGAAATCCATCACGAAACCTCTCTCCACATAATGCTCTTTTCCGATCCAAAACGTTTTCAAACGGTTCTAGCCGGTAGTTGCTGGTACTAGAAATCTAAAAAATGTTTTTTTGTATCACTTCACATGATTTAAAGCAAAAATATGTTTCAAAAAGTTGATTTCTACGTAATTTATGACAGATTTGCCCTAAAAATAGCCAAAAAAACGGCTAAACGGCTGAGACGTTAGCCGTTACTTTTTCAACTTTTTTTTTCGATTTAGGGAAAATAGACCTACCAAGGATTACTCATGCAAAATTACAGATCAAAATTCGAATTTTAAGTGCCATTTATACATTGATTACGAGATGGTTGCATTAAAAACCCCCCCCTTATATACCTACAGTAATTTTAAAGGGTTTTAAACAAAGTAACTTATGGTTATTGTCATTTTGACATAGATAGAACAATGTGTTGTAAATTAATCTTAAATGTAGTTCAAATTCGCCCTTATGAATAGATGTGTAACTTGTATATTCTTTAATTTAAAAGGGTTATTTTTTTGAACAAGGATATTTCAATCCACGGAAAAATACCTTTTCAACCAAATCTCAATGCAGAATGTCACACATATGAATAAAAGAAGGATAATAATATCTTTCATTGTAAAACAGACATACCAACAGACATATTTGCAGGAAGGGAGGGGACAATGGACTGTATATTACACTAGTCCCCAATTCTTGATGTTTTCTTATTCGTTGGGTTTACAACTTTGGATTTGTTTCAGGGGTGTATATTCTGCACAAGATTTATTTTTTTCCCCGGCGACAATTTTTTTTATTTTTTTTTCATCGTCATTGGGAAAGTACATCAATTTATCGGCCATTATCTTATCCCTTTAGATCTCTGCATATTTGTGAGTTAGTAAAAAACGTAATTAAAATATTTGCCTGCTTGTTGAAATTTTGCAGAAACATTCCAAGCAAGTGTTAAATTTTAATAGCAATGACAATATGTTGACCTATCTAGCAGGTCATGAAAACTTTTAGGACATTTTAAAATGATTTTTTAGTGAGTTTAAAATCTTTCAAATTTTTCTAATTCTCATAAAAGAATTTTCAATGCTAGAAGCAAAAGTATAAGTTTATTTCGGGCATAAATAACAGTGACCACACATATTATGTTTAGTACTTTCATTAATATATTTATAAATAATTTGATAGGCGTTTGTTTGATGTGGTAGAATATTAGTTTCCTTATGTTTTACTGCAAAAGATAAACTTAATTTTTAAAGAGATGTTGACTATGAAAAAGGGTGATTTTATTGTGATACTATTATGTATCTTTGTAATACCCCTTAAAAATGCAGGTGTGAATATGACAACAAAACTGTGTTTATGGCAGTCTATTTGCGTTATTTATGACAATAGTTTGACCCTATTTTTTGCTAGAAAGTGGTATGGGATAATGATATCCTTGCCTATGCGGCACTCTGTATAAAAATAATGTTGAAAGTATGATGATATTGCTGCACTATTTACATTTTTAGTACATTTCAGGAATTAAGGAAAAAGTAATAATTTTCTTAAATATCCTACATATTAATAAGTGTATGTATGTCAAATAATTTTAAACGACTTGACTGATGATAGCTCCACAGTTTTGATGGAATATTATTTCCAAGTAGGTTTAAGGCTATTTGGCGAAGGGAAGACCCTTATTAATAATCCCCTTCCCCGCAAAATAAAACATATTTTTGTTAGCTTTTACTCATTTCAAAGTAAAAAAAAAATTCCATAATTTTTTTTGCAAATTACTGTACTGTAATATCAAGTGCTATTTCTCCGTCCGTCTGTCCGTGAGAGGTATAGGTATGTAAATTGTGCACAAAGAGAGAGAGAGAGAAAGAGAGAGAGAGAGTAGAGGTTGGTTAATTTAATTACTGCAAAAGTACTGCAGTTTAGATATATAGTGAGACCTATATAATGGATAGAATAAAAATATATGTATTCTATTACATAAGTAAAGTTTTTACTTTTTATTTATATTCGTTAAAGTCTCGCTAATCACAGAAGTGATTAACACCTCCATTGTAGGAAAGCATCATATAGGTCCCGAAATGTGTTTAGGCTTTTATTATTTTAAAATGAAAGTATTAGAGTGGTTTGAGGCAATTTTTGGCGCCTCACATTTCGAATACAAAGTCCACAAGATGCTAGGGGTAGAACAAACCACCAGAATAAAAAGAATCATATAAAGAAAATTATAAAGGAAACCCATAGCATATCCTATTATATAAAGTAGTAAGCTCTTTTTGTCTGTAACGAAGGATCTCGCTAACCGCTAATCCCATCTGGTTTTCCTTTACAGTGAAGCTACTTATATGTCCAGGGAATTTTTAACTATTTTAGGGTAGGGTATCTCCACCCTCTTAAATAAAAATGACACGCCCCTCAATTTTTTTATTTAAAACTTAAATAGAAAATGGGGAAGTCGACTTTCCTCATCCCACCTTAAGTGGCTCTAGAGGCTTCTAGGGGGCGTAGCTACTAGTTACAAATATTTCAAAACAAGAAAATATAAATCCGTAAGTAGCGCAACAATAACAGGGTGATGATTATTAAACAGAAAGTTGTTTTAATATGATATTAGCTCAACAGGTATCAAAAAGCAATTTATTCAATATTTAGATTTTTAAATTCCATCATAAAGTAAATTGTAGTTAGAATTTCTAGTGAGATGACAATGGCCTGTATTTATGTAAGTCTATCCGTGGGTTGAGACTTACAGACCCTAACTAGAGAATAGCTTCGCTACAAGTATGAAAGTAAAATGTAATACAAATAATTATAAAAGTTATGAACCAATTTCAAATATCAAGAATATTTGCTAAGACTTCAAACAGAACGTTTTCACAAACTAACATAGAAAACTATTAATAAAGTAACCATAGCCATCAAATTATCAATCCTAGTAGTAAGATTTATTTAATTAAAGCTTAAGATCTTAATAACTACTAAACTGATTGAGTTCTCCCTTTTTAGGGGCGCTTAAATTAGGCCCCGGGATGGTTTTATGCTGTTTTTATCTTTAGATTTCATTCTTGGAATGTTTTAGGCTATTTTTCTGTCAGTTCTATACCCTTTTGAATACACATCCCCTAGATACTAGGGGATTAGCCGCTAAATGTTCCACCGTCATAAGACATGATAATTTGAGCTGTAATAATAATTTTTGCAATTCTTAATAGATACATTTTTACGTAAGTGTGGGCGCACCAAGATCAAAGCATTACAAAATTACCTTTCCCAGAAGTTAGAAGCGCAATCAAGTTAAATAATTTCCCAGGAAGGGAGAGGACAATGGAGTTTAAATTAAGCTGCTTACCTGTATTCACCTTCGTTAATTATTAGGAATTTGACTGCACAAAAGTTTTTCTACCGTTGTTCTATCCCCCTGATCCCTGTAATTTTCAGTTTTCATTTTCAATTAATTACTGCTTAGGTATTAAACTTACCTAAAAAATAAATCAAATATAAATATTTTTAATTCAAATGAATTAAAATTAAACAATAAATTATACCATTAAATAGAGCAGTAAAATTTTTTTGACCGTTAAGATCTAGCTAACAATAGAACCAGTTAATTTTTATTCTTTTAATTTTTATTGTATTAGACGATTTTCTAAAAAAACTGGTATTGATCTTATGTTTTTTATCTATTTTTAAAATTGTCTGTAATACGATACGATACATTATTTTTTAGTATGGCTCAGAACCGGTTATAATCCAGCGTTTGTAATCTATTTTAAAGCGTTTTACTTTTGCTTTGTTGGAATAAGCGGAAATTAAGAAAAGTATGATTTAATGACAACCGCAAATGAACAAAAAATAACAGTAAGGTATAATATGATGGTCCCCCAATGTTACTTTATGAAAAGAAAAATTTGGGGGGCGGAAGAAGTTTGGGCGATTTCTCTTGATAAAGTGGTACCAATACCTAATAGAAAGTAAATTGTGAAGGAAAACCATATCAGTAAGCGGTTAGCAAGATCCTTCGGTATACATAGATAGATATTGTGTCATACATATACCCTTAAATTCACAAAAATTGTAAATCTTGAACTTAAGTGATAGGACACACTAAGATTAAGAAAATCATTAATCCTACCATTGAAATACAAATATATATTCCCAACATTAAGAAAGCTGGCTCTGAATTTTTATTGATTGATTAACTAGAATACAAAGTTTCAGTTTGAACCGATTCTATTCTCCATTTTAGGGAACCTTCATATAGTTTCCAGGATGCGTTAGGCTCTTTGTCGTTATTTTTTGTCCTTTCCTTAGTATAAAGTATCTACTATACCAAAACTAGGATAAATAATCCATCTATCCATTTGAACATTTTTGGTGGATTATTTTAAACAATGAAGGTTTGTTCAAGGGATACATGCATGGGACAATTGTCCATAAATTATAAATTATTAGGTATATATGTGTCTTTGGTAGCTATAGAATTATAGCGAAAAAGATTGAGTTGTAGATTTAAAAAATTCCCATTGTCCTCTCCCTTCATGGTGTACAGTCATGGGAAGATTTTGATTGTTTTTGTGGGTAAAATTATTTAATACTTAAACGTTACCAATATAGAGTAATGGCTTCAAGCAGCATAGCTACTTTATAAAATTTCTGCGCTACTTTTAGACAAAATTGTTCATATTAATAAAAAAGATACTTTCAAATGAAAAAAAAATTGGGCAAAAAGGAATTAAAACCATTTGTATTTCAATCCCCATGGATCTTCAGGGATGAGACAATTGATGATAAATGGATGTACAGAGATACCAGATTTAAATCATTGGTTCAAAAGTTTGAACAATGGTTGTTTGGACTAACAAATCTAGAAGATTAAAAAAAAATTTATATCCAATGTATGAAAAGAATATGTTAATAAATTTTTGGATACCATTAATATCTATTTTTTCGACTATGAATGCCCCATGCAATGGTAAAACCAAGTGAGGGAGAGATCCTTGGACTGTAAATTACACGGGTACCCAAGTTTCGTAACCACGTTATCGTATTTGATGGCTCTTCATTTTTTATTAGATTTTGATTTCAACCATAATCCTTATAATAAAGTAACATAATGTTTATTTGTCTCTTTGTCTGTTTGTACCTAAGGATCTCGCTAACTGCTGAATTGATGTTGTTCTCATTTACAGCTTCTAATAGGTCCTGGGAATGTTTATAACTATTTTGGGGGATTGCACCACAACCCTCCCAAGAGAAATCGCCCCTAGAAAAAATTATCCACTCCCCAAACCGTTTTTTTACTTTTTCTTTTTAAATCTAGAGTAAAAAAATGGGTTATCGAATTCAACTCCCCCCTCATCAAGTGCCAATAGAGGCCTCTAGGGGCATAGCCGCTAGTTTAATATACAGAAGTGGTAATTTTGTTTCTCATCATTGAGCATGTATAATGTATATCAATTTAGCGTCAATTGTCTTACTCCTTAATACCCCTGGTATAAATCCTTTCTATCCTAACCTTGTTAATTATTTCTGAGAAACTAAGGCGCTGTAATTATAAATAATATGATTCACCTTCACAAATGGTGCTCTATCACATCCCCATATTGACAAACTCTTTCATTTGGGTGATACCCTCCCCCAAAATAGTTATAAACCTTCCCAGGACCTATGAGAATCTACCCTGTTAAGGAGAACCCGATCGGTTCAGCGGTTAGCGAGATCCTTCGGTACAGACACACAGACAAACATCCTGTTACTTTAGTATAAGGATTATACTAGTGACTGAGCCCCAAACTTATCGGGGATCTGCATTCAAAGGGGTAAGAAGGGGGCTGAAAAATAGCCGAGGATTGAAACTAAAATATAAATAGCCTAAAATCAACCCGGGAACTAAGTGAAACTACCCTAAAATGGAGAACTTAATAGGTTCAGTGGTCATTGAAATCTTAAACTAATACTTAAACTATTTTAGGAAGATTTACAAAGAATTCATAAGAACATAATACTATTATCAAAAGTATTGAGTTTTTTTGTTTGTTTTCCCGCTACGATTTTGCTAACATCTCTGAATCGATTGAGTTCTCCATTTTAGGGAAGCTTTATATACCTAGGTCCCAAAATGGTTTGCGCTATTTGATTTTTATAGGCGATTTGTGATTGTTAATGGTGTTTAACTAACCCCTCGACTCATTCTACCTTCTAAAACAGAACACCTAGATGCAAGGGGTGCAGTCAATAGTTAAGAAAAAGAGACAAAAGTGTTTAAACAAGGGCCGAGATGTAGCATTATTTTGAGATTCTAATAATATGAAGTTGTGATGATTAATGCGTTAGGGATCACACACCGACAAATCAAATTAAACCAAAATGTAAAGATTTTGCAAGATTTTTACCTAAAAGTTATAAAATAGTTTTTAAAAATAATTAAAATACCAGGGTAATAATGTCCATAAGTGGCGCAGCAATAACAAACTTATTAAATTTTGTTTTTTGGTAGGAACATTTGTGAGATTTCTATAAAAAAAATGCTGGCTAAATAGTTCAATATAGATATTTCTCTAATTATTAGAATTATCATTTCTTTTATATCACATAGAAAGGACAATTTAATACCCTTCCCCCAACTTATAAATGATTTATAATTAATATTTCATTTAAATTAATGAATACTTTATTATTCTTTGTCATATCCCTGCTCCAATAACCTTATAAAGAAAGGGTCAACATATTTGGCAGTTTGATAATTAACGATTTATAGAAATTTTAACATTTTCTCAAAGATTAGTAATTAGGGGGGAGGGGAGGGCCCCCCCCCCCCTTCACTACACTTCCGGGGCTTTGTTTATCCAGGAGGGAAGGTGCGGTCCAAAACCACATAAAGCTTCCCTGAAATCCTATAATATAAAGCAATAAGGATTTTTTTTGTCTAAAGATTTAAAAATTTCGATAACAACTGAACCGCTTGAGTTCTCCATTTTATGAAAGCTTCTTATAGGTATCTGGATGATTTTAGGCTATTTAATTTTAAATCTAATTTTAGTTATAGTTATACATTTGAAGATGTTATAATCCTTGCTAAATAAAACAGGTTGAATTCTGCATTGTTTAATATTATATTTAAACTGTCTAATAAAATGCAAATCTAACAAATTCAGGTTGCAGGGAGCTGAGGCGTCAATGAAAGTTATGACTATCTAAAAAAAATTCTTCTAATCTTATGTGAATTTATAGCAAATTACGTACAAGGTTTCAAATCAATAGGACAATTATAACATGTGATTATAGGAAAATCCAGCACTGTTTAGACGTAGCATATTTTTAGGAGGCGTATTTTTTTCCTTCTCTTTTTCCCTTAGTTAAAAAATGCATAAATGCGATTTTTTTGTGCACACACTTACGGTGTGTAATCACTTTCGCATAAAAATCTTATTATAGCAAGGTTTCTTGTTTGTTTGTAAAGAAGGATCTCCTAATATATACACCGATTGAGTTCTCCATTTTAGAGAAACTTTACATAGTTCTAAGAATGTTTTCGGGTTGTTATAATTACAAATTTAAGGATTGGATGGGTTCAGATTTTTGGTCAATTTGGAATCCGAATCCGGAATCCGTTTTTTAATAGCGGATTCGGATTCTTAATTGGTAGGCTAAAATTAGCGTCTTTAGTTTTTTCTTTCAACTCCCCCTTTTTGAAAGCAAAGATTATCATCATTATATATAAAATCTGGTTCGATTCTCGGAAGTGAATTATAGAGAACACCAAGAACATTAATTATTAGGACATATGTAGCACTTAAATCTTTTATTTTTTTTTAAATGCCTTTTAAAATATTGCTAGAATCCGGAATCCGACAAAAATAAGAATCCGGAATCGGCCATTTTTTTGACGGATTCAAGAATCCGAATCCGGTCCAAAAATTTGACGGATTGCCATCCCTACTCTCTCTTTACTCTTTAGAATACAGAGCCCTTAGTTGCAAGAGGTAGAGCCGCTAGTAAAGGTGTGCCTATGAGACAAAATTTTATATCATTTTGCGATAGTAATGACACACTAGACTAGCTTGTTGTCATTCATTTTATCACCTATCTAATTAACCTAAGTAATTTTACAGCTAATATATTGATAAAATACATTTAAAATAAGGCTTATCAAAAAATGTATGTCAATAAAGCAACAAGGTACAACTCTTAATTTTAATATTGTTAGTTTGTTATTGCTACCCTACTTAATTGGATTGAATGGACCTAGTTTATTGTCCCTTGTCTAATTGGGGATAACATTATTTTATTAACCATTGTCTTATCCCTGTTTTCACAATTGAAATATTTTAATTGCCCAAAGAATCATTATCAAAGGATGAACGAAAAATTGATTATTTTCGGTTTAAAATCTTTTTTTTAACCAATTCATTTATCCATTTTGATTTTTTTAATGAAGTGTGCCAATTTGGTAAATTGATTTACGACAGTATCTTAATCTTATTATTTATTACCAAGTTAAGGTTTAATCAAGGGTAGCACAGCAATTCTATTAAAAGAAGAAGTCCATCAAGATTTCGCTAACCACTGAACCGATTTAATTCTCTACTTTAGTAAAGATTCAAAATCTTCCCAATTATGAGCCTCTAAATGCTATGGGCGCAACCACTAATAATTTGAAAATATACATATCAAACCTCCACTGCACTGTTTGAAAAAAGGGTTTAAGAATTAGTTATTTTCAGATAAAATTTCTAATAATAATATTAGTTGACTATGAATTCAAGGTTAAAGGGATTGGACATCGGTAGAAATTTTTTTGCAATATTTGTTAATTTCTACCCTTGGCAGGTAGATTATACATATTGGAAAAAGAAAGATGTGTAGATTAATAATCCCATCCCTCCCTGCAATATTCAGCATAATCACAAACAAACAAAAAAAAGAAATAAAATAAAATTTTTTTTTTCATTGTCAATGCTTATAAGGCAACCAAATGCAACTTATAAAAATAGTGTTCATAAAAAGCAACAAAAATATTTCTTCCCCCCTGTAGAAAAAACTTACATTTTCATGTTTTAGCGAATCTATTATATAACTAGGGTTAGCTACATGGTAGTTTCGCTATTTTTTGCTATTTTAAAGAATGACTGATTTGTATGACAACTTTAATAAGTGTAGCTAATCTTTTTCTTATCTCTATAAAAAGTACATGATAATTCATCTTAATTGAAATCGCGTGTTTATGTTACTTATGGTATAGATGTCCAAATATAATGAAATAAATAACGCGACAATTGCATCCCATTCAAGATCCATTAAACGGCTTGATACGTAAGTCTAACATGAAATTTTCCAATAAAATATCTGACTTTAAGGTCTTAATTTTTCTGATTGGAATTGTTTTAAGAAGGTTTTAAGCTACCTATTTAAAATCGGTAGAGCACTAGAGCTTATATTGAAACCAGAATTTGACTAATATGATATGGGTGGGGGGAGGGGGGAGATTAATTTAACGTCTATTGTGCTATCCTTGCTTATAAAGTTTGCCTTTAATAATAGACTTGTTATATCAATATAATTAAGGTTATACTACACATTAAAACCAATTTTAATTTGGCTACTTAATGTTGTTTAAACCATTAAAAGTAGCGCACCTACTCTTTAAATTAAGTATGTCCATACGTCATAACCATCTTGTCACTAGGACGATCTAAGTTCCTTTTCAATTGACAGGTTTTAAAAACACGATAACTATTTCATGAAACTGTCATATTCAGTGATTTATTGGCAATACCATCAAAATACATGAGTTAGCTTTTTATTGCTGCGCTACATGTAGGACAAAATGAGTATAGAAGGGATATTTTACCTTTAGAAAACCGCTTTTGCCACTCTCTTTCTGCAATTTCAAAATCATCCCTCAATCGCTTACGTGTGAAATTTTGCCAATGGTAAATCGTTCTTTTTGGGGGGCAAATGGGTTGTAGAATCATTCAATGCCCTTTAAAAAAAGTAATCGTTGTTAAGACTGCAAGACAAAGAGTATGACCATTAAATGCGACTTCTCAATGTGAGTATTCAAAAAGTAGAGTTACTTAGAAGGCTTTATCTCAAAGATAAAAGGATAAAACTCCCCACTAATATGGATGATAATATAAATCTATAAATTAAAATTATTTGTTGAAAAGTTTGGACACTACTTGTTTGCAAGCAAAACATGAAAATCAGACATAAGTACTAAACTTAAAGAAACAACGAATAAGATGACGTGGTTTTAAAACTTTGGGTACCAGTGTAATTTACAGTCCAATGTCCCCTCCCTCCTATGATCAATATTTACATAGGTATGGGTACATGGGTATTTCACCAACTTACCACCACTCTAACTACTTTGAATCTATTGCAGATAAATATCTCTGAAAGAACATACCTCATTGGCATAGTAATAATTCTTAGTGCCCATACAATGTACATTAAACAATATATTCACAACTCCCGCCCCCCCCCCCCCCCCTAGCTTCCCTAAATTAGAGGACTAAATCGGTTCAGTGGTTAGCTAGTTCGTTACATACAGACAAAAAAAACATATAATTTTTTCTCGGATTTATTCGAATCCGGTGGTTAGGAACCGGTTCTCATCCATACGAAAAAACTATGTCTAGCATCGTATTATATCCAGCTTTCTACGAATATAAAAATGTACAATCATAAGATTAAAACCAGTTTTTTAAGCCAGTGCTCCTTGGGGCTAAAAAAACTGGTTTTAATCTTATAATTGTAAATTCTATATCCGCGGAAAGCCGTTTATAATACGATGCGAGAAATAACTATTATATTCGGATCATTAAAGTATAAATGCTTAAACTTCAAAAGAGCTACCTATTACATATACCATTTGTTTAATTTTCTATTTTCTTAATGTAAAACATTCTTTCTACTAATATATATACTGTTGCTTAAATTTTTTTTGAAAAAAAAATCTTATATTTTTATCTAGACAATGTTTATTAATGTTTATTAGAATAAAGTATCGTCTTTAATTTTGTCAATGCTGCACCATAAGATTAAAAGTCAAAAGTTATTTTTATTTAAATGCCATTTTCTCTGTAATGTCAACCCATGAAGCCATGTATGGGACTTAATTTTTTTTAACATAAATTAATAGTAAGAAAATGTATATTGTATTACAGACAGTTGTTCGCGGAAAGAAATATAATAGGTAATAGGATATTTGTGAGTTGTTGGCGCCGAGAAGCCTTTAACTTGATTTATCTAAAATATTGATTGGTTGGTTCGAACTTCAGAGTCTTAACATTTCGAACAATAAGTTTAATTTGCAGAAGGGATAATTTTGTTTATTGTCATCATATCTTATTTTTCTAAAATATTTAGCTTCAAACGAGAAAACTTACCATATTTTTACAATTTAGATATTGTTTTGTATTATATTTTAACTTACCTATAAAAATTACAAATTAAAATAATAATCTATTTAAAATAGGGTTCAAAAAATCTATATTTAAATTTTAAAACAATGAAATAATCAATAAAAGAAATTTTCTCGTTTAGTACCTACGTATTTTTGAATATAACTAGACTAATAGTTTTAACAAATGTTACAAAAGTAGAGATACATAAAATGAGAACATTAATTTTATTTTTCATATCATCGGAGAGGGAAGGGATATTGGACTGTAAACTGTACTCCCCAAAGCAGAGGCGTCCAAGCTTTTTTTGGGGGGGGGTGGTAAAATTTTTTTAAGAGGGGGGATATCGTGTTTTTTGGGGGGTAAAATAACGCGCGCCGCAAATTTTTTTACCCCCCCCCAAAAAAAATTGTTTGGGGGGGTAATACCCACTTTACCCCACCCCCCCCCCCCCCCTTGGACGTCTATGCCCCAAATTTTTACTTTGAAGACTTTATTGGAATGTACACAATAGAAATGTTTAAACTTTTCAACCAACAATTTTACATATATATGGAATATCATAATTGGGGGAGTACATCAATTTATAATCCATTGACTTATCCTTTTAGATTCCTGCGTATAATTCAAAAGCTATTAAAGTAATCGCATAAATATTTGTGACCAAGGTGGTTAAAAAATCCCCTCCATCCTTTTATCAGCGCTTTATTGGGATTATTATCTATTGCAACGAATATGTTAAACATTTTTACCATTTTGTATTATTTGTATACAGCTACGTAGTATTGTAGGGGAATTTTAAAATTTTCATTAGTCATGTCAGCAAATTCAATATTGGTGTATTTTCTCATTAATTGTTACTTTTTAGAAGCGCAGCAGCTAGAGACTGTCCGTATGTCCGTCTTGCCGAGCTATTTAGGTTAATATTTGAGTAATAAATTGATAATAACTTAGGGCAACAGATTTTATGTCTGTTCCTTAAGATCTCGCTATCTTCTTAACCCATGAGTTCTTCAATTTTGGTCCCGGGATGGTTTTAGCATAATTAATTTTTAAGTATTAGTCTTAGGGTGGTTTAAAGCTATTTTACTGCCGCTTCTCTTCCATAAATGCTAGTATTTTTCTCAACCCAAATTCAAAAGTATAAATTCTGATTTTAAAATATTAAAACAAAAAAATTACAATTTCAAACCAAAAAAAACTTTACATGATGTTCAGGGTTAAAAATATAAGGTTTCCCTCAAAATAGACCTCAATAAATAATTGTAAGTTTAAACTAGTCTCAGGGATCTAAGGGATAAGACAATTCACAAAATATAGTAGAAAACCTCCATAATTAACAAACCCAAAAGATTGGAGACTGCTAGTTTGATCCAATCAATCACAATGTTGTAAAAAGTACCCAAAGTTTTTAAGTCAAAGAAGGAGAGAGCGTGTTTAAAAAAATTTTGGGTGCTAGTACAATTAACAGTCCAATGTTCCCTCCCTCCCTGATTTGTAGTCTCCTGTCTTCACACGGCTGTAACATTCCAACCAGTGATAACAAAGGATAACATTCTAAGGGTGTGAAAATAAGCCATCTTATTATTGTATAGTAATATAGACAGATTTCCACGGATAACCAAAGGAAAAATTAAGAGATTAATTCTTGTTAGTTGGCGATGGGAGCCAAAAAAAAGTGGTATTATTCTTTCATTATTCGAGGAAAATTTCAGTATGACTCAGAACCGGTTCTTATCCGTATATTAGTCGATTTCGTATCCATGCTGGATTATGGAAGTTAAGTAAGATCTCTTAAACGAGTAGACCAATTAAACTATTCTAGGAGAGCTTTTATTAGAAAGGCTAATTTTTCAACCTCTATCGGTAAACAATGCAAACCGGCGACGAAACTAGAGGTTCAAATTTCAGTTCCGGATCTCGACAATTGGAATACGGTGACAAAAAATATTATTTGGGAGGGTTAGTGGCACGCTACTGGATAGATGGTGTTTACAAAATGTTTTAGAGTTGCTTTGATTTTAAAAATCACAAGCGGCAGCGCTTAAAGTATATATAGGAATGTATCAAAGTGGGTGGAGTCGAAAATAAGCCTAAAACCATCGAAAAATAGGCTGAAACAATCCCAAGTAAATATAAAGCTAACCTAAAATGGAGAACTAAATCGGTTTAGTGGTTAGCGAGGTCTTAACGGATAAACAAACAAACAAAAACTACTTTATGTTAAAGAATAAGATTAAAATATTTGTTCCAAAATTCATCTGAAAATCTTTTAAAATTGAAAATAAAATCCGCTAAGTTTTGGGATGGAGTGTTTCTAAAATTCCTAGATGGTATCATATCCTCGCATTGGTCATTCTTTAGAGTGCAAGTGGATTCTAGGATCACTTAGGGCCCAAATATGAACGTTTGTGAAAGTCGTGACTTCTCTACACCAATGGAAAACCAATGAACGTTCCAACGGTTTTAAAACCTAAGCTTACCTAACCTTTTATAAGGGAAGCATTTTGAATGCGTCCTATACTTGAAATATAAGTAGTGCTTTAAAAATGAAATTTCATTTCAGGGGAGGTTTTTCAATCTTGGACCCTTGCGAAGCTTCTCTGTGTAGGAAAATTATATCCGACCAGTAGTTAGCAAGATCTTAAGGTACACACAAACAGACAGAGAACGGGTTACTTTCATGTATGGATTACATGCCCGGCTCAAAGGATTTTGATCCTGGTATTGTCCGTGAACTTGGTTGACTGACATTTATCCTTTTTGTCACTAGTTTCTCAAACAGAGGGGATATAGCACCCACAGACAATCTATTTTGTCACAGGTTGATTATAAGATTGCATTGTAGAATTTTAATGCATAGAAATATGCTGTTATTGTTATCAGGTCAGAATGTAATACTAAACAAAGAGAGAGTGGACAATGGACTGTTTATTACACTAGTCCCCAAAGTTTATAATATAGTTTTCTTATTTGTGGGTTAAACAACTTTGGGGACTTTAGTGAATTTTGATTGGTTGGTTCATAAAGTTGAGTGTTCAAACTAATCAACCACCAATTGTATTCTCCAGATTGGGTAATTCTGTATCATCATTGGGATGTACATCAATTTATTGGCCATTGTCTTATCCCTTTATATCCATGAATACAGAAGCCATTATTTTTACAGGTGAAGAAATTGGTACAAACTTATTAATTCATACGGACGTACAAAGGTACAGACCTTAGTCATAGAGTAGCTTCGCTACTAAAAATAAATACCTTATCTTTACACAGAACGTTTTTTTCCGCCATTGATGACAATGACAAAGTGTGAAAAAATGTAGTTATGTTGGTTTCTAGTTTTTTGGGGGGATATTTTATTGTATGGATTTTAATTTAATTGGCATTTTAATAAATACTTTTCTACATTAAGGGTCGGTCCGTAATTTCTAATTATTATTTATTGCGATTTCTCTTGGGAGGGTGGTGGTACCCTCCAAAAAGATAGTCATTAACCTCCTAAGAACTATGAGAACCTACATTGTAAAGGAGAGCCTTATCAGTTCAGCAGTTAGCGAGTTTTCATAACACACAGACAGACTAACAAACACCCTGTTACTTTTATATAAGGATAAACCACTTTCAATACGCCTAGTATAAACTGTTCTTAAAATACCCAATTTTAAAAAAAAATTTAATAGTGATTTTCTATTTTGGTGCAATTTACAATGTTAAGAAATAAAGCCATTATAAAGTTGCATTGTAAAGCTATAAACATCTTTTTAAAGTAAAATAAAGACAAAAAGGTGTAAAATAGAGATAATTAGAGTGCTATAAGGCAAGCAAAAAGTTTACCTCTCCTATCGAATAAATTTTTTTAATTTAAGTGTCCCAAGAGGCCTCAAGGGTCGTAGCCGCTATCCAATATCTTTTAAACCAATTGGCCAACTGCCCCTTTTCAAGTTAAAGCAACATATTGAATCAATGAGAAAATATTTCATAGATAATTGGACCCATTTGTTATCCTCTAAGCGATCTAATCATTGTAAATCTATTATTTTAGGCACTTTTATAGCGTATAATCTGATTAGTATAGAACAAAAGGCACTTAACTAAAATCTTTATAATTTTACCGAAGTGAAATTTTTAAATACTAAATATTTGAAGCTGTAAATTGCAAAACTTTATCGGTACATAGTTTACTGAACTATATTTTTTTAGTTTATTGGCGGATTTCAAAACTTAGCTCATTATAGCTGCTTTACTAAAGAGCATAAAACATGTTTTTCAATATAAAAAAAAACGTTTTCTTTTATTTCTTCATTGTTAAATAAAATGTATAAAAGGAGTAAAAAGATTATCCTATTTATATTCATAAAAGAAAATAGCATATTCTTCAGCAAGCAGCTACTCTGTGATTAGGTTATGTCAGTAAATTCTTTTGTCTGTTCAAAGGTCATCCATAACAGAATAATAAATTGTCTCAAAATATTTTAATTCAGTTTAAACACATGTCAGTTCAAACCAACAAATAACAAGATTCAATAAAAGTGACCAAGAATTAAGCCAATGAATGAGAAAGGATGTTTATAAAACCGTCTTTGATGCCCAACTTATGGACATAACTACCCTCGTTAGATTTTAGCTAGCCTAGATATTTTTCTTTTTCTCCACACCCACACACACACACACACACACACACACACACACACACACACACACACAAAACATATATCAAATTACATTAAGCTTGGAATACAGAATTAGATAATATATTTCATTCTACATCCTTTTCTTTAAACCAAAATTATTTCATTTTAATTCCAAGGTTTTTATGGATTTAATGAATTTAACAAGAGCATGTTAATTCATATCTTCTAGCTATCAAGAACACATTTATTATGGAAAGGAAGGGGACATTGAACTGTAAATTACTAGTACCCAAGGTTTTACAACCGCTTTATCTGATTAAAAAACTTTGGGTACTTTTATTTCAAACTTGTAGTGAATAATTTTCAACCAATATTCAAAATCTACAAAAGGGGTAAGTTTTTTATCATCATTGGAGATGTACATCAATTTATCGTCAATTGTATAATCCCCTAAGATATCTTGGCTTTATTATCAAAGAATTAATTTCTATCCTATATTTGAGTAAAGGTTAATAATAACTATGATTTCTAATAAAAGGGAATCTATGAACAGTTAGGTACAAGATTTGATAATTGTGTATTGGATCGGTAATGTAAGAGGTATTTTGTTGAATTTTGATTAGATGGTTCCAAACTAGCAGTGTCAAACTTTTGAATCAACTAAAAAGTCAGAAATATATCGTCCATTGTCTTATCCTTCAAGATCCCTGAGTTGAAAATATAGAGCTATAAAAGCCAAGTTAATATACTCTACCAATTCTCTGAAAACCATTTATAAACCCAACCAATATAGTTACAGCTGGCATGGTGCGAGTTTTGTGTAACCGCTGTATAAATGCTGGAAGGGTTAATATCAAATATAATAACCAAAAGTTGTGATGTGTCTTCACTTCCGTCAAATATATGAAAATCATTATAACCTCAAATTCATAATTAAGCCCTAACTGTCCATACCCCTTAGCATCATTCTTGAAACAAACCCTAGCGGTTTTTTGCAATTACTTTTTGCGAATATGATGCAACACTTTGCGGAAGTTATGACATACCAAATGTGGTACATGGAATATCCCCTTTTATCATTGTATAGATTAAAGTATTCATTTGAAACAACCACTTTTCATGAGTTGTCCCCCTAAATATTTGGTATGCAATGCAAAAACTATTGTGTGTCCAACATTTTCGCCGATTCAAATTCAACCTTTACCCAAAACGTATCCTTATAATACAGTAACAGGATGTCTGTGTGTCTGTGTGACTGTGTGTTTGTGTGTTTGTACCGAAGGATCTCGCTAACCGCTGAACTGATCGGGTTCTCCTTAACAGGGTATAATCCCATATGTCCCGGGAAGGTTTATAACTATTTTGGGAAAGGGTACCACCACCCTCCCTAGAGAAATAAAATTTTTAAAAAAATTTATCGATTTTAGAAAGAGAGTTCAACGAAAAATAAACATCAAACGTTAAATAGCTATATTTTGAATATAAATAAAAACAATTAAAGTGCCACTAGAGGCCTCTAGGGGCGTAGCCGCTAGTTACAGATAAACTATCTTCCATATACTAAAATACAATTTTAGCTGAAATGTATGAACCCCTTTGTTTCCTAAAAAAATGGGGGAGGGGAATAACACGTACGGGGGCGTGGTGATTTATGTTATTTCCAGATCAAAGGAGAAATGGGGGAGGGGGGAAGGATACGCACATTGGGTTTTACTTAAAGCGTAACATTTACATAGAAGAAATTATTTTGATTACAAAAACAATTATCAAAAGCGTTTGATTTAAGATGAAACTTATGGGTTATAGCAAATAACCGGATGTGCCTCTAGGGGCTCTAACATCAAAGGAGTAGGGAAGAGCAGAAAACTTGCCTAAAACCATCCCGGGACAAATGTCAAGCTTATCTTAAATGAAGAACTCAAACGGTTCGGTAGTTATATAAATTTAAAGCTTCAGACAAAAAAAAATTACTGCTTTATATTAAACAATTTAAAGTCAAAAATAATTGCCTAAACAATCCAATATATTTTGGGCAAAGTAGACAGATCCTTAGTGATCTATTCATGGTTACCCGGGCAGAACTGATTAGGATTTAGGCTGTTTATTGTTATAGTAATTTGAATTGTGTTTTTATATTTTTTTTGATTTTATGACTATGTTTAATTTTTATGCCCAAATAAATATGTTTATGTTTATGTTTAATAAGCTAAATAAAGCTTGACTAAAATCAAGAACTCAGTCGCTTAAATAGTTATGAAACCTAAAAAAAACCTTACTACTTTCTAGGATATAATTTAAAAAAAGCTCCACAACCAAATTAAATCCACAACCAAATTAAAAATGCACAAATATATATAAAAAATCATAGGTTATACCTAGCTATTACTACATATATCTAAAGTTAACCAAATTAAAAATGCACAAATATATATAAAAAATCATAGGTTATACCTAGCTATTACTACATATATCTAAAGTTTAGGAAAAAAGATTTTAAGAAATATAAATATACAGGCTTTTCATTGACTCTTGTGTAAATTCCAATTATTGCAGAAATAAAGTTTGGATACTGATAATTTGAACCAACCAATCAGAAATATTAAACTATAACCCAGAGTGTTCTAAGCCAACGTATGAGAGAACAAAAAATCTTTGGAACCCATATAATTTGCAGTACAATGTTCCCTCCCTGCCAGTCAATTTTTAGTTTTAGTTTTTAGCCTAAAAGTACAAATAACCCAACACAATAAGCGGTCCAATTTATTTTCTGGGCCAGTCGAAATTTTTACACGCCCCTTGGGACCCATACATATACTCAGTATGTTGTAATAAACATACTTAAATACATCTAATATTTTTCAGAGATTTAAAGGTATAAGACAATGAATAAAATTATGAAATTTAAAAAAAAAAATAGCCATTCTGTAAATGAAAAATAATGGTTGGGAAGTTTGGACACTGCTACTTTAAATTAAGTACCCAAAGTGTTTAAAGCAACGTAAGAGAGAGCTTGTTTATAAAACTTTGGGTGCTATTATAATCTACAGTGCCTCTTTTCTATCTGACTTTACTATAGGGGGTACTTTAAGCGATTTGTTAAATTAATTGAAAAAAAATAACTTTTAAATATTTTTTAAAAAGATAATTCATTCTAATAACCGACACAGCTAAAAATCTGATTTACGTATTTTATACATAAATAAAATATACGCTGATCTTACAAGGGGTTTTACAAAAAAAATATTTATTTTATATTACAAACATTATCATATAATAGAATATTGTGTCTTTTTAGGTATGAAAGAATTGTCTGGCTGTACTAAAACTTGGCATAAATATCCCAAAATGATTTGAAGTAGTGGATACATTATGCTAAAATAATTAAATAGCTGCCAATCTACATCGTTTTTGTTAATTTTAAGCACCCCCTAAAGCGTTTATTGGTAATGAAGTGTAAAGAATGGTTGGAACGACGGAAAAATTGGGGGGGGGGGGATTCTCTCACTCCTAATTCCCCCCTCCCCCCGTAATTTCGTAATCTCCCCTATTTTGATATATACTAGGGAAGGAAGTGTTATATAAAGGGAAGATTAAAATGGGGAAAATATACATCCGATCAATAACCAATGATTACAGGGATAGCACACTAGCCGATAAACTAATCTTCCTGATATTTGAGATTTTGGTACCTAATAAATGTATGTAGATAAATTAGCCATCATTGTACTATCCCTCTTTGATAAATAAAATTTTAACAAAAAAGGGGGAAATGGGGATGTAAATTTAGGCGGTGTACATAAACTTCCGCAAAGAAATCCTATTATCAAATCATCAGAATCAAATATTATTACAAACAGCACAAACTACTACTAGTCATTTGCTTTAACCTCATTATCAGACTGTTTTTTTGCTATGTGTCTTTTTGCGAATATAAAACACTATGTGAATTTGATTGCATGCGCAAATGCACGCCCATCTTATGGGCAGGTGGTGTTATTAAAGGGCATAGAGGGGGGGGGGGGCCCGGGGGGGGGTTCAAATTGGATAGGTTATTAACAAATCTTTGGAAAATTTAGATTTATCGATGCAGGGTTGGTACATTAGACTGTAAATAATACCAGTTTCCTTTATTTTTATAAAATAGTTCACGTATTCGTTGGCTTAAAAAACTCATCCTTCTACACCATCGAGACATTCAAACTTGCATTGTGAAAATTTTCAAGAAACAATTTTAATCTACATTTATCATAATGTTGTTTATCATCATTAGGAATGGACATAAAATAATCGTTAATTGTCTTTTCCCTTCCGATCCTGAGAAATTTTAATAATAAAATTCCTCATTTAAACACTTGGCGTATTTCTAAATAATAATTTTAATTGAATATTCCATGACAATGAGCATTGCAGTTCTTGTTGCGCCTCCACTAATAAATGTTGTCATCCTTGTTATTAAGTGAAAAGTTGAACAACTGTTAAAGAATTTAGAATATTAATCAATGGATAAATCTAAAAAGTTCATTAATATTCAGAAAGCCTATCCTAAAGGTCATTCAAAGCCTACATCATTTTATTAAAATGTCACAAAAATTAACGGCTTCAAGAATTATTTAAAGGAGCGCTGCTACTCTATATTTTCCGTCTGTATGTCTTAAATAAGTACCAAAACATACTAGATGAATTTTAAATCAATTTTCCAATCATGCAATCTAATTGCTGTATGACAGTATACTTTTCTTTCCAGCAAGGCTTCGAAACCGAATAATATCCGCTAGATTAGAACAGATTCTCAACCATACTAAAAAATTATGTAAAGCACCGTATTACAGACAACATATTTCCACGAATAATAAAATAAAAATCATAAAATCAATACGATTTTTGTTAGCCCAGGCCTTACCTTAGGCCCCTAGGAGTAAAAACTAATTTTAATATTGATTTTAATATCCGCGGAAAACCATCTATAAAACGATGCGATAAATCACTATTCTTTGTTGATACTGTGCTACTTACGAACATAATTGTTCTTGCTGACTCAAAAATGATGACCCAAATGACATGTAAAGGGTTATGATTAATTCTGCAGTGATGGCTATCTAATTGACATCCATTACTTAGGCCACTTTTTTTAGTGCTCCAAAAAGTTGCGGATTTTTTAATGGAATTTGGAAGATTTTTTTTTTCTTAACATACCTAAAACATTTTAAAACGTTTAAGACACAAAGACAATTTGGCCCATTTTAGGTAAAAAATAATATTTATTTTTTTAAATTGATGTTAAAATGTCAATTTTCTGCAAAAATTTAAAATAAATCACTAAAAAGGACATATTTGCAAGTCAATTCCTCGATATTATTCCTACTTATAGAGTAGCTTCGCTTCTAACTAAAATACATATATGGCTGATAAAATACTTTTTTTGGTAGCTCAACACGAGAAACACCCTGTATTATCGCTTCATGATGTCAAATTCCAGTTTTTTTTTGTGCGAATCTTACAACAAGGGATGATTGAAAAAGTGGGGGGTAGCGGGATGGGAGCTCATTTTTTGCACTTTTTAGTTGCGCATCTACTCTATAAATTAGGGTCAGTGCGTGATGTAGGGACAGTTGGTATTTTAAACATATTTTTAACTCTCTGATTTTTCGATGATTCCATCAGCAAAGCTTTTTTCTTCTTCACAATTCTAATTAAGTTTTCAGTCATTTTTTTTACCTACTTCTATTTTTAGATTTTGATTTGGGGATTTTTGATCATAGCTTCAATGGATGTTGTTATTCTAGTTTTTGACACACTTTGAGCGCAAAATTGGGGTGGGATGTGTAAAAAAACCCCTGTTGAAGATTTTTAAGATAAATTTGAAGATTTTTTTTCATCATATAAAGTGATAGGCATGTCCATATACTGTTAATCTAAAACAAACGATAAACAATAAACTGTATTACAGTTGTAATATCCTCATTCTCTAATTCGTTGGGTTAAAACTTTGGGCTCTTTTATTCAATCTTGATTGGTTGGTTTAAACTAATGAATATGAATCAATATGATTTTATCGTCCATTGTCTTATCACTTTAATCCCTGGCTTTTTGGAGGGATGTTAAATCCATCACCAATTGCCCCATTCCTGTTTCTTTATATGCATAAATAGAATGGCTAGGAACAGTAAAGATAATTGAAGATAGGACTACATCATATCAAATTACCAACGGTGCGCAATCACTTCCGCATAATATTATATCCGCAGAGTGCCTCATAATCGCTGAAAGACACAATAGCAAATAAAAAAGGAGTGTATAATCCTATTATACAAAGTGGTAATGAATTTAGCTTAAGGTTTTGACAATCACAATGTAACGCTGGAGTTTCATTTTAGGAAAGCTTCATATAGGTCCTAGAATGGTTTCCGGCTATTTGTTTTTAACTTTCCTACAACTCAGAATACAGAACCATAGATGCTGGAGGCGCAGCCGCTAGTGGTGAATATGAAGCAAATGCAATTTAGTAGTTTGTGCTTTTGTAACAATGTTACATGCTATTCTTAAGATATGTTAAATGTGCGGAAGTGAATGGCCACCATTACCAAGCATACCCATCCATTTTATCTGTCCGGCAGGGATAGGACTATGGAGGCTAAATTAATCTTTCCCAATTCAAAATCTGCTCTTAGTACCTTGAAAATCAATAAGAGGAAGAATGATTCTAAAGTAGATTATAGATTATACTGTAAGTTTTTCTTATTTTTTTAAATAAACCTAACTATACCTGTCAAGGACTAATATGAAGCCTTCCCGAAAAGAGAACTCTAGCAAAACTAGCAACTAAGCCCCTAGAAGACTTTATTGTGCTACTTTTGCTGGACCTGTAGGAAGCTTCAATATAAAGGGGAACCATATCGGTCTAGTAATTAGCGAGATCTTTCGTTAAAGAAAAGCAGACAGACAAACAAACATCCTTTTTCTTTTATATTAATATTATCATTTAATATTAATCCCCATTCTCTAATAATAATAATCAATTCATCTTTATTTGTCTTAATTTTGCCTAAAATAGTATTACGGAAACAACATTATTAGAAGCGCAGCTACTCTACAACTAAGAACATGTAAGTACGTCTGTCTATCAGTAATCAAATCAATTAAGAAACCAGCTAAAAAGAGAACTATATACCAAAGATTTTAAGGGGTAAGATAAAGGAGGGCAAAACAATTTTTACATCCACAATGATGAAAACAAATTATCCCTTCTGTAGATTAAATCATTGGTTAAAAAGTTTGGACACTGCTAGTTTGACCCAAACGATCAAGAACCAATAAACGGAAAGTACATAAAGTTTTTAAATAAATACTAAGCAATATTAGGCAATTGTAAAGTTTAAAAATAACAAATAAGTTACTTATACCTACTATAAGACGTACGGAAAAAACCTAATTATACAATAGTATACCTAGCTACAATTAACCCTTTCCCATGAAAAGAATCCCAAATAACTAATTATAATTACAACATCCTAATTTTATATTTCTAGGTTCATTCATTAATCATTAATAAGCTGGGGTTAAAATTAGTTTTATTTTACTATTTTAGTAGCACAGCTTTAGTAGGTATAGTATGTCCGTATGTCCTTCTGTTACAAAAACAGAAAAGAAACTTTATTGTATGAAGATGTATTCTAAAAATCTATCGTTTTTTATATAAAGTAGGCTTTTTTCTGAAGCTTAAAATCTCAATAACTATTGAAGCACTGTGATGATTTTAGGTTTTTTTTTAAATTTTAGTCTCGGGGTGGTTTAAAGCTACCTAGCATCTCGCTGCCTTTCCGAATACAGATACCCTAGATGCTAGGGGCGTAGCCGCTAGTAAATATAAATAGTACAACATAGTATTTGGGGTGGGGGGACCCCTTCATTTAATATACATAGTCCTTCATAAATATGCTTTTTTTCTATTGTTATGGCTGCGCTACTTCTAAACATACTTTTCCTTGTTTGTTGTATTAGCTCTGAGCTTGCATGATATAAAGGAATAATTCTCCCCCCAAGGTTGACATAACACCAGGGCTTTTAGTAAACTATTAAAAACACATACTTCCCAAATATGGAGGGTAAATTATCCCCCCTCCAACAATAAATATAAGAAGTGAGCTTCTGCCTTTGGTAGCTATACCTATAAGCTTTTCTGTTTATGTTTATCTAGCATTTAAGAAAGTTTTAAGCAAAGCATCTCTAGATTGAAGTAAAATGTAAGTATGTCCGCATTGAGCAACCTATATTTAAGAAACTTTCAACAAATTCTGATTCCAATAGTTTTTTTTTTGCTCTGACTTAGTTCGATAGCTTACCTGTAGAGATTCCCTTTTATAGATTTTGCGTCATTTGTTTTATATAAGCGAGGTCTTTGGCATGTTTTATGCTATTTTTGCATATTGATGGCATTACTGTTTTATAGAAATAAATGAAAACCTGTACTTTCTATTGTAATTTAAACGTTTTATAAGCATTTAAATCTATATAACCACTGCGTTTTAACTATTTCATGTTTCTCAGGGAGCAAGGGGACAATAGATATAAAATTATTCTACACCCCTTTCTTTCCCCAATATTTACATAACAACTTCGATGTTGAAAATAAAAAAGCTTTTGGGGAAGATTCAATGTGATATCCCTTTAATCCCTGATTCTACTCCACCCTATCTACCTAGCAGGGATCTTAAGGGATAAGACAATGGACGTTGAATTTTTAAAACCCTAAACCTTGATAACAAAATATGAATTATATTTATTGGTTGAAAAAATTGGACACCAAAGTTTTAAGCCAGCAAATGAGAGGTGTTTATAAAACTTTGGGTACCAGCATACTTTAAAGTCCAATGTCTTCTCCCTCCCTGCTGTTTATTACACTATCAAATATTGGATGTAATCGTCCTTGTAAAACAAAAAAAAGGTTAATTCCACTAAATCCCTGAAATCTAGGGGGGCCCCCCACTGTTATTTCAATTCCACGTTTAGTAGATATAAAATGATTTAATACTGTTTATCATAAAACAACAACATGATAGTTACGGACGTCCTTGTCTTTATTTCTTTTACAGCGGATGCGCTTCTAGCCTCCTGGGTTATGCTACATCAAGGAGTTGGAAGGGGGGGGGGGAGGTTAACCTATCAATCAAGTAAAACTTTAGTTCTTAACAAGAAAATATTTTGTGTTTATAGGAGGGGAGTTTCTAAAGGCAAGGGGTTGACACAAAATGAATAAAAAGGGTCATCATAAAGCTCTCTTGAAAAGGCAATTCTTAGTCTTATCAATCTATAGGATAAAAAACGCAAATCCATCTATAATACAAAGTAGAACGATGTCTGTCTGTCCGTCCGTCCCATAAGATCTCGGTAACCACTGAACCGATCGGATTCTACTCTTCAGGGAATATACCTACTGGTCCTGTGGTGGTTTTAGGCCATTTTCTCTAGGCTAGAGGCGAAGCCGCTAGTATAAAAAAATAAGTACCTCTGCAACCACCACTTTTAAAAAAAATATGGGGGTTTTTGAGAGGGTTGTGGGTGTTCCATCCCCCAAGAAAATAGCCTAAAACCACCACAGGACCAGTAGGTATATTCCCTGAAGAGTAGAATCCAATCAGTTTGGTGATTACCGAGATATTAAGGGACGGACAGACAGACAAACACGTAAATATTTCTGCGCTACTATTGGTTATCATATTACTTGTCAAGTTTCTAGTAATGTAAACATCTCTGTAATATATAAATGTAATTACATATTTGTGGTTTGTTATGGGGTCTAAAATTTTGGAGTTCTCATAACGCGACAATAAAATATGCAAAAATGAGATTTAGTTCATAGTTAAAATCAAGGAACTAAACAAATAAACAGAACAATTGTTATTATTCAAAAATTAGGAGAAGTAAGTTTTTCAAACATTTGGACAGACCGTAATTTTACTAAACTATCCCAAATTATTATTACCAAATATACGCCTTATTTATGTTCAAATTATTGGTAATTAAGTTTATACACTGTTAGTTTGTAATAATTTCATTAAAAGTCCCCAAGTTTTTAAACCAATAAATGTATTTGTTTAAAATTAACAGATTACCACCCCCCCCCCCCCCACCTTCCTCCTAAGTTTCACTACTAAAATTGCCAAAATGAAATAATTTGCTAAAATATATGGACACCGTGATTGTATAATAACCTAATCACTCGTCTTGTTTCTAACACAAACACAGTTTAATGAGTGTATCATTATAAACACATTAATCCATCTTATAAACTGCAATTAGGGTTGGTCCGTCTGTATGTACCACAATGGCAAAATTTGGTGTATTAGTTATGATAAAAAGTTGAGTCTGCAATCCAGGGAGGGATGGGACATTGGACTGTAAACTATATACTGGTAAGTATCTATTTAGTTGGCCTGATTGGTTGGTTCAAAATAACAGTTTCCAAAGCTATAATTTAAATTTACTGAAGGGGAAATTTTGTTTATCATCATTGGAAGTATAAATCAATTTATTTATAATATCTTATCGTATTCAAAAATATTTCTATGCCATAATATCATAAGAACATCGAAATGTCTACAATATGACAGCCATAACCACTTAAACTTAACATGACAGAGTAGAAAAAAAACATTGAGATTGTAAGTTAATAAAATGCTGCAACTAGTGTACAACTAAACTGTTATAGCTGCGCTACAGATTGGCGTTAATTGTCCTTGTTTTCACGTTTTTCCACCCATCACCTATAATTTTGATAGCAAGAAAGTACGTGAACACCAGATATGATGACATTGATCAGAGCTAGGACAATGGACGATAAATTGATGTAAACATATCCCCAATTCTATGGATTAAAATTATTGGTAGAAAAGTTTGGACACTGCTAGTTTGTACTACACAAATAAGATTTGATAAAAGAACTCAAAGAAGAAGTTTTGAGCGATTAGTGTATATTAAACAAAATTAACGCTTCCATAAATTAAAATTAATGGTTGAAAAGTTTTGATACTGCTAGTTTACACTACCCAATCAATATTTAATATAAAGTACGCAAAATTTTAGGTTTTAAAACTTTTGGGACCAGCTTAGTACTACTTTTTATGGATCAAAATAAATGTTAAAGACCAATTTGTTTAAATTCTTGTTTTATCTGTACTTCTTGATAAACATAATCGTTTTTGTTTTTAGCAAATACAAAAAAAATATTTTCTTTAAATGTCTTGCTGACATATTTCCAAGTCATTTTGTAATTTTAAACAAGACGCTTAAGAATGTACAATTATATAGATCTATCATATACGTAGATGGACAAATGCTAGTTTAAAGCTACTGAAATGTCTACGGTCTATGAAAGTTTCATGAATACGTTCCAATATTCGTTGGCTTTACAACTTCGGGTATTAAATCTGAATTAGTTGAATCAACCTAACAGTTCGTGAACCTTTACTCCCATAACTTTTATATGATGAAAAATAGCTTGATGTCTGTCTGTCCGTCTAAAGCTTAAGATCTCAGTAACCGCCGAACCGATTGGGCTCTACTCTTCAGGGAATATACCTACTGGTCCTGTGATGATTTTAAGCTATTTTCCTGGGGGGGTGGGGCACCTCCAACCCTTAAAAAACTAAAAAAACCACCCTCAAAAAAATTTATTTACATTTTTTGTAAAATCTCAGTAATCGCTGAACTGATTGGGCTCTACTCTTCAGGGAATATACCTACTGGTCCTCTGGTGGTTTTAAGCTATTTTCTTGGGGGGTGGGAAACCCCAACCCTCCAAAAAATAAAAAATACCAACTTGGAATATGTTAGTTTGACGTTGATACGTAAAATATGGTTTTAATCTTTCTACTAATCTCTGTGGAATAATATTTGACTAGTCACCAACATTGCATGATAACTTTCTTGTTAAGAAGCGAAGCTATTTAATAAAATATTTGTTTGATTGTCTGTACATTCTTTCCTTTAAGCTTTATTAAGAAATTAATTATATTCTAAGTTCTAACCATTTGCGACAAACGAATATACTATAAGTCACATTTAGAATCAAGATATAAATAAATTCTTTAGTATTGGGTTAGTTTAGGGTCTTTCATCTCATGGGCAATTTTCACCTATTATTTAATTAAGATATGCCACCCCCCCCCCCCCCCCATTGATACTCATCGCCGATGATGATAAACAAAATCTCCTCTGCTGTTTGGCTAGAACCAACCAATCAAAATTAAATAAAAGTATCCAAAGCTTTTAGCCATAACGAATATGATAGCGTGGTTATAAAACTTTGGGTACCAATACCTTTGCAATATAATATCCCCCCCCCCTCTCTGGCTAACGTTGAATAATTTCCTCCTTGTTTGGATTTCTAAACCAATCTATTTTAATTCTTTTCTGACATACAGCTGTCTGAACGCTCATGCTAACTTAAATTAAATCATAATTTCTTTTTTATTTTATTTTCAATTCATAGATTTTTTCTTGAAAAATCCGCCAACTACCAAGAAGAATCTTGTTCAGAAGAGACATACCTAAGAAAAAAACAACATACATAAAATTATTAGATTTTCAGTGATCTCAGGGGATAAGACAATGGACGATAAATTTATTGATGTATCATTGTATAATCTATATTTTGATAAACAAAATTACCCCTTTATAGTTATAAAGTAGCTGCGCTACTAATAAAAAAGGTATGAATAAGTTTCAGATCTAGAGAAATGTTTTATATATTTACATTTTACCATTGGATTCGCTTCTCAAACATGAAATAGAAAAAACTTAATGCTTTCTGGCTTAGGAATTTCATAGTGAAATGCAGGGCTCGGCAGCCAAATTACGTTCGGGGCCCAAACCTTATAAAAAAAAGTAACAGGATTGTCTGTCTTTGTGCACCTAAGAATCTCGCTAACTGCTGATTCTCCTTTACAGTGAAGCTTCCCATAAGCCAAGGAAAGGTTTTCAACTATTTTGGGAAAGAGTACAACGAAGAAAAACATTGGGTATAGTCCCTTTCATGACATCGCCTCTTTAGGGGCGTTACGTCGTATTTTCACAGTAGCTTTTCTCCTATTTCTAGCCTCTGTGGGGGGCTCTATCCCTGTAGAGCCAATTGCCTAACCCTGCGGGGCAATCACCCTACCTAACCTAAAAAAAACTATCAAAAGGTACTGTAAAAATACGACGAAACGCCTCTTAAGGCGATGTCACGAAAAGAACTATACCCAAAAAAATACAATTAACCTACCCCTTAAGCAATAAATATATTTAAGTGTGAAAATGGTTTATGTAAAATATAAAACTTTATGTAACACGAAAATATAAATTTTAGGAATATTTTAGAGAAACCACTCTACTTCAAAAGTATGTGGCAACTTCCCTTATTTTGAAAGTGGTCCGTGGGGGGCATGCCTTGACCATTAAACAGGCGCAACTCATTACGCCAGACAAAGGTCATTTAATTAAAGGGTTGGTTGTCTGTTGGGTGTTACTTAACCTAAGATAAGGCCAAACAAGAATATATATCCCCGCAGGGGATAAAGTTTTAAAATATAAAAAAAATACGAGGGGGGAGGGTGGGTCTATTCCACTAGCAGAAAAAATCCAATTTTGAAAAGTGTTGTATATCAGGCCAGGGTAGGCCCAGCCCTACATATATATTCTACTTTCAATTCAAAGTGTTTTTGTATTTAGGCAGAAAAAGGGAGGCAAATTTTTAAGTATAGTTTCTATCTCTATTCCAAGTACATGTAATATTTAATGTCATTAGTATTTATGACAAAAAAAAAGTAAAAAGATGCTTTCTCATAAAATCACTAGTAACTTTTCAAATTACTGGCTAAAATCTAAAATTGGCGAAGTTACGAAAACACCCAAAATTGAAAGGCTTACAAAGAGAAAGAGAATTTCTAAAGATGGGAAAAGAAGAACTTTTATTTTGGTAAAAGCAGCATATACTTTGTCTGTGTGTATGTGTGTGTTTATGTGTGTGTGTGTGAGTTTATTTTTTCCCTTTTAATCATGATTGGTTGTACGCGGGGAGGGAGGGGACAGTGGGCAGTTTATTTCCCAAAGTTCTATAATAACGTTTTCTTATTCGTTAGCTGAACAACTTTGGGGACTATAATTGAATTTTGATTGGTTGGTTTAATATGTGGAGTATCAAAACGTTTTAACCACTAATTTTAATTTACAAACTTTCCATATGCATTGCTCCTATCCAACTTTCTAAATGTACACAAATATCATATGATTATTAAATCAAAATCCTTACTTTACCTACATCTCATTTTAAAGGATGGAAAAATTTATAGAAAATATTAAGAAAGTCTAAAATCTTAGACGAAAGGAATGATACCTATGAACACAGCCCAATATTCAAATACAAATAGTTGGAAAAAAATATCTTAACAGTTTACTGTTCTTTTTTTATTATAAATGCTGACGATATAATGATGTATATACCTCCATTTAGGATAAATAAAATAAACCCTTCTTAATAAAAATTCGGATATTCTTTACTCTTAAAATGTCGTCAGCGAATGAGAAAATGTATTGCATTTGTAAAACTTTGGGGACCTTTGTAGTCCAATGTTACCGTAAAGGAATAAGTGTCCTCACTCCTCACCCAGTGAAATGAGTTGAATTTTGGAAGCCGTGAGCAAATAGATGTGACAGCAATGGTGTATAATCATTTCCACGAAAATACCATTTTTTTTAATAGCTATTACAATCATAATTTAAAGAACGTTTTGTACATTATAGACATCATAGAAAGCTATAAACTTATGCGTTGATTCCTTTGAACAGTTAATAAATAGAAAGCTTAATTGTGTCCTACATTTTCGCCGATTCAAATTCAACCTTTACCCAAAACGTATTACAGAAAAAACTATCTTCCATATACTAAAATACAATTTTAGCTGAAATGTATGAACCCCCTAATTTCCCAAAAAAAAATTTGGGGAGGGGGATAACACGCACGGGGGCGTGGTGATTTATGTTATTTCCAGATCAAAGGAGAAATGGGGGAGGGGAAAGGATACGCACATTGGGTTTTACTTAATGCGTAACATTTACATAGAAGAAATTATTTTAATTACAAAAATAATTACCAAAAGTGTTTGATTTAAGATGAAACTTATGGGTTATAGCAAATAAGCGGATGTGCCTCTAGCATCTATGGGCTCTGACATCAAAGGAGTAGGGAAGAGCAGAAAACTTGCCTAAAACCATTCCGGGACATATGTCAAGCTTATCTTAAATGAAGAACTCAAACAGTTCTGTAGTTGTATAAATTTAAAGCTTTAGACAAAAAAAACTTACTGCTTTATATTAAACTATTTAAAGACGAAAATAATTGCCTAAACAATCCAAAAAGCTAAATAAAGCTTTACTAAAATTGAGAACCCAATCGCTTCAGTAGTTATGAAACCTTAAAAAAAGCTAGGGTGCTACCTAGAAAAAAAACGATCAAGATATATTAAAATCATAAAATGTACCCAGATTGTTTCAAGGCAACGTATGAACGTAAAACCTCTCCTCCTCTCTGCCAGTATATTATTCCTGTAATTTTTTTTTATCCAAAACGTAAAAATGACCCAACACAATAAGCGGTCTAATTTATTTTCTGGGCCAGCCGAAATTTTTACACCCCCCTTGGGACCTATATATACAGTCACTCTGTTGTAATAAACAGACTTAAATACATCTTATATTTTCAAGGAATCTAAAGGTATAAGAATAAAATTTTGAGATTTAAAAATAGCCATTCTGTAAATGAAAAATAATGGTAGGTAAGTTTGGACACTGGAAGTTTTAACATGTAAATTAAGTACCCAAAGTGTTAAAAGCATGTTTATAAAACTTTGGGTGCTAGTATAATTTACAGTCCTTATGTTCCTTTCCTACCTGACTTAACTATATTGTTTGGGGGTATCTCTACTGCAAGCGATATATTATTTTTGTAAGGACATGCAATTTAGTTATTTATACCTGTAATATTAAAAAGAGAGGGGTAGGCTTCTGGTAGAATCCGTAAAGGTGTGTGTTTTAAGGCTTAAAAATAGTAGTAGAACGATAATATTCACTAAATATGTGTATTTCTTATTGAAAAGAACTATAGACATTTTTTTTAAAGTTAATATAAATTTTTATCATTCTACTACTGTTTTTAACTTACAACACATATCTTTTACGGATCTTACCAGAAACCTACCCCTCTCTTTATGGAAAAAATAACTTTAAAAAATTGTTAAAATGATTCATTTTAATAACCGACACAGCTAAAAATCTGATTTACGTATTTTATACATAAATAAAATGTACGCTAATCTTACAAGGGGGTTTACAAAAAGAAATATAGTTTTTGTTTTCTATTACTAACATTGTTATATCGTTCACATTATGCAGTTTTAGGTATGAATAAATTGTCTGCTTCAGGAATGCGGAGCCGGAGCTGCCAAATTTTGTAAAGCCGGAGCCGTTAATTTCAGAGAGGCTCCGGGGGTTGCTAAAAAAATATCTGAAAAAAATGATTTTTAAACCTTGATTAAACTTAATGTTTAAATTCTTAATTTGGAAACCATTTTAAGTATTTCAAGTCAATTTTTTCAAAAATTGAACTTTTAAAAGCTTCAAAAGTCAAAAATCGACATTTTTTTTAGTTTTTCTTGATGTTAGGTAGGAGTCATATCGAGAACCCAGAGCCGGAGCCGTTATTGTTAGAGGCGGCTCCGCGGAGCCAGAGCCGCAACAAAATCAAACGGCTCCGCATCACAGGTCTGCTTATATTGAGTTTAATACAAAGCATAAAGAGAAGGGTAGGTTTCTGGTAAAATCCGTAAAGGTGTGTGTTTTAAGGCTTGAAAATACTAGCAGAACGATAATATTCACTAAATATGTGTATTTCTTATTGAAAAGAACTATAGACAAATTTTTTTAAAAAAAAGTTAACATAAATTTTTATCGTTCTACTACTGTTTTAAACTTATAACACATAACCTTTACGGATTCTACCAGAAACCTACCCCTCTCTTTATCAAAATTAATGATGTAAAGTTACTCTATAACCAAAAAGTTTTGTCCAATATACCTAATATTTTTTCTTATTTGAAGCACCTTCTAAAGCGTTTATTGGTAATGAAGTGTAAAGAATGGTTGGAACGACGGAAAAATTGGGGGGGGGGGATTCTCTCACTCCTATTTCCCTACCCCCCCCCCCCTATTCCTTAATCTCCCCTATTTTGATATATACTATAGGGAAGGAAGTGTTATATAAAGGGAAGATTAAAATGGGGAAAATATACATCCGATCAATAACCAATGATACAGGGATAGCACACTAGCCGATAAATCAATCTTACTCACAACTTTAATAATTGAGATTTTGCTTTTAAGGTAGCTTGTAAAAGTTGCCTCTTTGAAGAAAGAAAGGGATTGTACTATACCTCCCTGATAAATAAAAATTTAACAAAAATGGGGGAAAGAGGGATGTAAATTTAGGTGGTGTACATCAACTTCCGCAAAGAAATCCTATTATCAAATCATCATAACTGCATATTATTACAACAGCACAATTTACTACTAATCATTTGCTTTAACATTAGAGTAAAACACTAGAGGGAGAAGGGTTTGAATAACTGTATATCCCCATCGCAACCGCGTTGTTCAACCTTTCTATTGAGTCATTAAAAATCAACCAATCGTATCGCTTATATTAACACAGCCAAGTAGCAGAAAATAATTTAGAAGCAGACGAAAGAGGTCTTTGAAAAATAAAGGGATGTAGTTGTCTGTATATACATCTATACTATAGATCTGTTGCTTTAACCTCATTATCAGACTGTTTTTGCTATGTGTCTTTTTGCGAATATAAAACACTATGTGAATTTGATTGCATGCGCAAATGCACGCCCATCTTAGGGGCAGGTGGTGTTATTAAAGGGCATGGAGGGGGGGGGGGGTGTGTTCATATTAGATAGGTTATTAACAAATCTTTGGAAATTTTAGATTTATCGATGGCGGGTTGGTACATTAGACAGTAAATTATACCGGTTCCTTTATATTTTTATAAAATAATTCACTTATTCGTTAGCTTAAAAAACTCATTCTTCTACACCATCGAGACATTCAAACTTGCATTGTGCAAATTTTCCAAGCAACAATTTTAATCTACATTTATCATAACGTTGTTTATCATTATTGGGAATGGACATAAAATAATCGTTCATTGTCTTTTCCCTTCCGATCCTGAGAAATTTTAATAATAAAATTCCTCATTTAAACACTTGGCGTATTTTTAAATAATAATTTTATTTGAATATTCCATGACAAATGAGCAATGCATGTTCTTGTTGAGTCTCCACTAATAAATGTTGTCATCCTTGTTATTAAGTGAAAAGTTGAAACAACTGTTAAAGAATTAAGAATTTTAATCAATGAATAAATATAAAAAAGTTCATTAATATTCAGAAAGCCTATCCTAAAGGTCATTCAAAGCCTACATCATTTTATTAAAATGTCATAAAAATTAACGGTATTATTTAAAGTAGCGCTGCTACTCTATAATATCCGTCTGTATGTCTTAAATACCTAAGTACCAAAACATACTAGATGGATTTTAAATCAATTTTTAAATCATGCAATCTAATTGCTGTATGACATTATACTTTTCTTTCCAGCAAGGCTTCGAAACCGATTAATATCCGCTAGATTAGAACCGATTCTCAACCATACTGAAAAATTATGTAAAGCACCGTATTACAGACAACAATTTTCCACGAATAATAAAATAAAAATCATAAAATCAATACGATTTTTGTTAGCCCAGGCCTAAGGCCCCTAGGAGTAAACAAAACTGATTTTAATATCTGCAGAAAGCAATCTATAATACGATGCGATAAATCCCTATTCTTTGTTGATACTGAGCTACTTACGAACATAATTGTTCTTGTTGACTCAAAAATGATGACCCCAAAGACAGGTAAAGGGTTATGATTAATTCTGCAGTGATGGCTATCTAATTGACATCCATTACTTAGGCCACTTTTTTAGTGCTCCAAAAAGTTGCGGATTTTTAATAAAATTTTGGGCGATTTTTTTTTAACATACCTAAAACATTTTAAAACGTATAAAACTATGCATTCTGTAAGTCTAACAAAGACAATTTGGCCCATTTTAGGTAAAAAATAATATTTTTTTTTAAATTGATGTTAAAATGTCAATTTTCTGCAGAAAAATAAATCACTGAAAAGGACATATTTGCAAGTCAATTCCTCGATATTATTCCTAATTATAGAGTAGCTTCGCTTCTAACTAAAATACATATATGGCTGATAAATACTTTTTTTGGTAGCTCTACACGAGAAACACCCTGTATTATCGCTTCATGATGTCAAATTCCAGTTTTTTTTTGTGCGAATCTTACAACAAGGGATGATTGAAAAAGTGGGGGGTAGCGGGATGGGAGCTCATTTTTTGCACTTTTTAGTTGCGTAGCTACTCTAGGTATAAATTAGGCTCAGTGCGTGAAGTATGAACCGTTGGTATTTTAAACATATTTTAGATCCTATAGGACATTTTAACTCTCTGATTTCCCGACGATTCAGCAAAGCTAGCCGCAGCGCTCGGCTCCCTAGCCTAAAACCTAACCTAACCTAAAATAGTTGTTCGTCGGTAGTCGGGGGGGGGGGGGGGGGGGGATGGGTACAAAATTGAAAAAAATTGAGAAAAAAATTTCTAAGAGGATAACGCCCACAATTCTAATTAAGTTTTCAGTCATTTTTTTACTTCTTTCTTCAGATTTTTAGGGTTTCTTTAGCTTACCTTCAATGGATGTTGTTATTCTTGTTTTTGACACGCTTTGAACGTAAAATTGGGGTGGGATGTGTAAAACACCCCCTGTTAAAGATTTTTAAGATAAATTTGAAGATATTTTTTTCATCATATAAAGTGATAGTCATGTCCATACAAAGTTAATATAAAACAAACGATAAACAATAAACTGTAATACAGTTGTAATATCCTCATTCTCTAATTCGTTGGGTTAAAACTTTCGGCTCTTTTATTCAATCTTGATTGGTTTGTTCAAACTAATCAATATGAATGAATATGATTTTATCGTCCATTGTCTTATCCCTTTAATCCTTTGCTAAAATAAACGAAGTTTCAGGGGGATGTTTAATTTATCATCCATTAACCCATCCCTGTTTTTTTATTTTATATGCATAGGTAAATAGAATGGCTAGGAACAGTAAAGATAATTGAAGATAGAACTACATCATATCAAATTACCAACGGTGCCCATTCACTTCCGCATATTAACACACTAGCAGAGTGCCTCAAAATCGCTGAAAGACACAATAGCAAATAAAAAAAGGAGTGTTTAATCCTATTATACAAAGTGGTAATAGATTTAGCTTAAGGTTTTGACAAACACAATGTAACGCTGGAGTTTTATTTTAGGAAAGCTTCATATAGGTCCTAGAATGGTTTTAGGCTATTTATCTTAACTTTCCTACACCTCAGAACACAGAACCATAGATGGTTGGAGGCGCAGCCGCTAGTAGTGAATATGAAGCAAATGCAATTTAGTAGTTTGTGCTGTTGTATTAATGTTACGTGCTATTCTTAAGATATGTTACATGTGCGGAAGTGAAAGCCCACCGTTACCAAGCATACCCATCCATCCTATCTGTCCGGCAGGGATAGGACTATGGAGGCTAAATTAATCTTCCCCAATTCAAAATCTGCTCTTAGTACCTTAAAATCAATAAGAGGAAGAAGGATTCTAAAGTAGATTATAGATCATACTGTAAGTTTTTCTTATTTTTTAAAATAAACTTAACTATACCTGTCAAGGACTAATATGAAGCCTTCCCGAAAAGAGAACTCTAGCAATACTAGCAACTAAGCCCCTAGAGGACTCTATTGTGCTACTTTTACTGGACCTGTAGGAAGCTTCAATGAAAAGAAAAACCATATCGGTTCGGCAGTTAACTATATCCTTTGCTACAGAAAGAAAGACAGACAAACAAACATCCTTCTTCTTTCATATTAATAATATCATTTAATATTAATCCCCATTCTCTAATAATAATCAATCCATCTTTATTTGTCTTAATTTTGCCTAAAATAGTATTACGGAAACAACATTATTAGAAGCGCAGCTACTCTATAATTATGGAGATGTACGTACGTCCGTTATTCCATAACATTTTAAGTACAATAGAAAAAATGTAATGTAAGATACTTATTTTACATGGATCTTAAGGGAGGGACATCCCCAAACATAAATACAAAATTACATTTTCTTTCGATTCAATCATATTGGTTTAAAAGTTTGGAGACTGCTAGTTTGACTCAACCAATCAAGAAACAATAAAAGGAAAGTACATAAAGTTTTTAAATAAATACTAAGTAATATTAGGCTATTGTAAAGTTTAACAAGGATGACAGCATCCATAAAAGCGAAGCACTGAAACGGTAGGACAAACGGACAAAATTGTAAGTTTTGTTGAAAAACTGCTTGATTTAGGATAATGTTTATGGACATACTTACATTTTTAGGACTTGATTATAGAGTTGCTTCGCTTATTTCATTATACTTTGTTGTCCCAGGAATCAATATACCAAAAATCAGATCAATCGGATGATTAGATCACATAAAAATTTGTTGTTAATAAGTAAAAAAATCAACATGTTTAAAATGGACGTACGGACATTTTGGTGATGATTATAGAGTTGCTACGCTTTCTAAATCGTACCTAACTATTAAAGGAATCACCATACAAAAGCTATCCGTTACGGACGGACGGACTAACAGACGGACGGACGGACCGATCCCAATTATAGAAAAGCTTCGCTTTTAAAAATAACAAATAAGTCACTTATACTACAAGACGTACGGGCAAAACCTAATTATACAATAGTATACCTAGCTACAATTAACACTTTCCCATGAAAATAAACCCAAATAACTAATTATAATTACAACATCCTAATTTTATATTTCTAGGTTCATTCATTAATCATTAATAAGCTGGGGTTAAAATTAGTTTTATTTTACTATTTTAGTAGTACATCTTTAGTAGGTATAGTATGTCCGTATGTCCTTCCGTCACAAAAACAACATAAGAAACTACATACATTGTATGAAGATGTATTCTGAATATCTATCGTTTTTTTATAAAGTAGGTTTTTTTTCTTAAGCTTAAAATCTCAATAACTTTTAATTAATGTGATGATTTTAGGTTTTTTTTTTAATTTTAGTCTCGGGGTGGTTTTAAGCTATTTAGCATCTCGCTGCCTTTCCGAATACAGATACCCTAGATGCTAAGGGCTTAGCCGCTAGTAAATATAAATAGTACAACATAGTATTTGGGGTGGGGGGACCCCTTCATTTAATATACATAGTCCTTCATAAATATACTTTTTTTCTATTGTTATGGCTGCGCTACTGATGAACATACTTATCCTTGTTTGTTGTATTATTAGCTCTGAGCTTGCATGATATAAAGGAGTAATTCTCCCCCCAAGGTTGACATAACACCAGGGCTTTTAGTAAACTATTAAAAACACATATTCCCAAATGTGGAGGGTAAATTATCCCCCCACCCCAACAAAAAAATATAAGAAGTAAGCTTCTGCCTTTGGTAGCTATACCTATAAGCTTTAAGAAAGTTTTAAGTAAAGCATCTATAGATTGAAGTAAAATGTAAGTATGTCCGCATTGAGCAACCTGTATTTAAAAAACTTTCAACAAATTCTGATTCCAATAATTTTTTTTGGCTCTGACTTAGTTTGATAGCTTACCTGTAGAGATACGTTTTTATGGATACTGTCATTTGTTTTATATAAGCGTGGTCTTGGGCATGTTTTATGCTATTTTTGCATATTGTTAGCATTACTGTTTTATAGAAATAAATGAAAACCGGTAAGGTACTTTCTTATGTACTTTAAACGTTTTATAAACATTTAAATCTATATAACTACTGCGTTTTAACTATTTCATGTGTCTCAGGGAGTAAGGGGACATAGATATTAAATTAATCTACACCCATTTCTTTCCCCAATATTTATATGCTAACTTCGATGTTGATATTAAAGCTTTTGGGGAAGATTCAATGTGATATCCCTTTAATCCTGATTCTACTCCACCCTATCTACCTAACAGCGATCTTAAGGGATAAGACAATGGACGTTGAATTATCAAAACCCCCAATTCTGATAAGTAAAATGTATTTTACTTTTTGTTGAAAAGATTGTGGACACCAAGACAACAGTCACCAAAATTTTAAGCCAACAATTCAAACTACAAATATTGGATGTAATCGTCCTTGTGAATCAAAAACTCCCTGAAATCTAGGGGGGCCCCCCACTGTTATTTCAATTCCACGTTTAGTAGATATAAAATGATTTAATACTGTTTATCATAAAACAACAACATGATAGTTACGGACGTCCTTGTCTTTATTTCTTTTACAGCGGCTACACCCCTAGCCTCCTGGGTTATGTTACATCAAGGAGTTGGAAGGGGGGAGGTTAACCCATCAATCAAGTAAAACTTTAGTTCTTAACAAGAAAATATTTTGTGTTTATAGTGGGGGGGGGGGGGGGGGGTTCTAGGGGCAAGGGTTGACATAAAATGAATAAAAAGGGTCATCATAAAGCTCTCTTGAAAAAGCAATTCTTAGTCTTATCAATCTATAGGATAAAAAACGCATATCTTTATTCTATAATACAAAGTAGAACGATGTCTGTCTGTCCGTCCGTCCCATAAGATCTCGGTAACCACTGAACCGATCGGATTCTACTCTTCAGGGAATATACCTACTGGTCCTGTGGTGGTTTTAGGCCATATTCTCTAGGCTAGAGGCGAAGCCGCTAGTAAAAAAAAAAAATAAGTACCTCTGCAACCACCACATTTAAAAAAAATATGGGGGATCTTTTGTTTTTAAGGGGGTTGTGGGTGTCCCACCCCCCAAGAATATAGCCTAAAACCACCACAGGACCAGTAGGTATATTCCCTGAAGAGTAGAATCCTATCGGTTCAGTGGTTACCGAGATCTTAAGGGACGGACGGACAGACAAACACATATATTGTACCTACGATACTAATAATCTAAATATTTCTGCGCTACTATTGGTTCTAATATTAATTGTCAAGTTTCTAGTAATGTAAACATCTCTGTATATAAATGTAATTACATATTTGTGGTTTGTTGTGGGGTCTAAAATTTTGGAGTTCTCATAAAGACACCAACAAATATGTGATAGATCATAGTTGAAATCAAAGACACAAATAAAAAGAACAATAGATTGTTATTATTTAAAAATTTAGGGGAAGTAAGTTTTTGGAACATTTGGACAGACCATAATTTTAATAAACTATCCCCAATTATTATAAACAAATATACGACTTTTTTATGTTCAAATTATTGGTAGTTAGTTTAGACACTGTTAGTTTGTAATAATTTCATTAAAAATTAAAAAGTCTACAAATTTTTAAACCAATAAATGTATTAGTTTATAATTAACAGATTATTCCCCCCCCCCCCTTCCTCCTAAGTTTCACTACTAAAATTGCCAAAATGAAATAATTTGCTAAAATATATGGACACCGTGATTGTATAATAACCTAATCACTCGTCTTGTTTCTAACACAAACACAGTTTAATGAGTATATCATTATAAACACATTAATCCATCTTATAAACCTGCAATTAGGGTTGGTCCGTCTGTATGTACCAAAATTGCAAAATTTGGTGTATTAGTTATGATATATGGTTGAGTCTGCAATCAAGGGAGGGAGGGGACATTGGACTATAAATTATACTGGTATCTATTTAATTGGCCTGATTGGTTGGTTCAAAATAACAATGTCCAAACCTATAATTCGAATCTTCTGAAGGGGCAATCTTGTTTATCATCAATGTCTTGTCGTATTCATAAAGTTTTCTATGACATACTGGCATTAGAATATCAAAATGTCGACAATATGTCAGCCCTGACCACTTGAAAATTTAATATCGCATAGTTTGGGGTGGGGGGGGGGGGGTGGGGGGGTTTGAGATTGTAAGTTAATAATATGCTAAAAAAGTCAAAATCTCACTTTAAAACTAAACTGTTATTTTTGCTGCTCTACTGATTGACATAAATTGTCCTTGTTTTCACGTTTTTCCACCCATTCCCTATAATTTGGATAGTAAGAAATTACGTAAACATCAGATGATACGTGCGGTGATCAGGGTTTAGACAATGGACGATAATTTGACCTAAACATATCCCCAATTCTACGGATTAAAATTATTGGTAGAAATGTTTGGGCACTGCTAGTTTGTACTACACAAATAAGATTTGATAAAAGAACTCAAAGTTTTGAAGTTTTTAGCGATAAGTGTATATTAAACAAAATTAATACTTCAATAAAATAAAATTAATGGTTGAAAAGTTTAGATACTGCTATTTTATACTTCCTAATCGATATTTAATAAAAAAAGTACCCAAAGTTTTAAGATTGGGAACTTTTGGACCAGTCCTATGTCGCGATACTTTGATAAACCCATTTTTTAAATTATGTATTAGCTGCGCTTCTTAAAACACAATTGTTTTTGTTTTAAGCAAATACAAAAAATATTTTCTTTAAATGTCTTGCTGACATATTTCCAAGTCATTTTGTAATTTTAAACAAGACGCTTAAGAATGTACAATTAAATAGATCTATCATATACATAGATGGCAAAAAGTTAGAGTATTGATAATTAAAATGTCTACTCGTTGGCTTAACAACTTTGAGTATTTGTATTCATCTCAATTTTTTCTACAGAAGGGATAATTTTGTCATAATTGAAGGTGTACATCAATTTATCGTCCATTGTCTTATCCCTTAAGATCACAGGAATCACCTTGCTAATAATGCCAGTCAAATAAATGACTTGGACATTAGAGTAAAACACTAGAGGGAGAAAGGGTTAAATAACTATCTCCCCATCGCAATCGTCTTGTGCAACCTGTCGAGTCTATTGGGTCATTGAAAATCAACCAATATGGTATCGCTTATATTAAACAGCCAAGTAGCAGAAAATAGTTTAGAAGCAGACAAAAGAGGTCTTTGAAAATGAGAGGAGGTAGTTATCTGTATATACGTCTATACTATAAATCTGTTCCTTGGACCATAAACAGGCTTATCTCATATTTATAAACAGTAAGTAACCCTTCGGGACTACTCCTTATGAAACTTAATATACCCTTGGAAATCTTAGCTTGACGTAGATACGTAATCTATGGTTTTAATCTTTCTACTAATCTCTGTTGAATAATATTTGACTAGTCACAAACATTGCATGATAACTTTCTTGTTAAGATGCGAAGCTACTCTATAATATATGTTTGTTCGTCTGTACATTCTTTCCTTTAAGTTAAGTCAACTACCTAACTAAGCCACATTTAGAATCAAGATATAAATGAATATAGTATTGGGTTAGTTTAGGGTCTTTCATCTCATGGGCAATTTTCACCTATTAGTTAAGATATGCCGCCCCCCCCCCTTTTAATCAAAAAATTAATGATAAATTGATACTCATCGCCGATGATGATAAACAAAATCTCCTCTGCTGTTTGGCTAATACCAACCAATCAAAATTGAATAAAAGTATCCAAAGCTTTTAGCAATAACGAATATGATAGCGTGGTTATAAAACTTTGGGTACCAATACCTTTGCAATATAATATCCCCTCCCTCTCTGGCTAACGTTGAATAATTTCCTTCTTGTTTGGATTTCTAAACCAATCTATTTTAATTCTTTTCTGACACACAGCTGTCTGAACGCTCATGCTAACTTAAATTAAATCATAATTTATTTTTTATTTTATTTTCAATTCATAGATTGTTTCTTTAAAAAATCCGCCAACTACCAAGAATTAACAATCTTGTTCTGAAGAGACATACCTAAGAAAAAAACAACATTTTATACATAAAATTATTGGTTTTTCAGTGATCTCAGGGGATAAGACAATGGACGATAAATTTATTGATGTATCATTGTATATCCTATATTTTGATAAACAAAATTACCCCTTTTATAGTTATAGAGTAGCTGCGCTACTAATAAAAAAGGTATGAATAAGTATCAGATCTAGAGAAATGTTTTATATATTTACATTTTACCATTGGATTCGCTTCTCAAACATGAAATAGAAAAAGTTAATGCTTTTTGGCTTAGGAATTTCATAGTGAAATGCAGGGCTCGGCAGCCAAAGCTACGTTCGGGGCCCAAACCTTATAAAAAAAAGTAACAGGATTGTCTGTCTTTGTGTACCTAAGAATCTCACTAACTGCTGATACTCCTTTACAGTGAAGCTTCCCATAAGCCCGTGAAAGGTTTTCAACTATTTTGGGAAAGAGTACCACGAAGAAAAAAATTGGGTATAGTCACTTTCGTGACATCGCCTCTTTAGGGGCGTTACGTCGTTTTTTCACAGTAGCTTTTCTCCTATTTCTAGCCTCTGCGTGGGGCTATATCCCTGCAGAGCCAATTGCCTAACCTTGCAGGGCAATCACCCTACCTAACCTAAAATAAACTATCAAAAGCTACTGTAAAAATACGACGAAACGCCCCTTAAGGCGTTGTCACGAAAAGAACTTTACCCAAAAAAATATAATTAACCTACCCTTTGGGCAATAAATATATTTAAGTGTGAAAATGGTTTATGTAAAATATAAAACTTTATGTAACACGAAAATATAAATTTTAGGAATATTTTAGAGAAACCACTCTACTTCAAAAGTATGTGGCAACTTCCCTTTTTTTGAAAGTGGTCCATGGGGGCATGCCTTGACCATTAAACAGGCGCAACTCATTACGCCAGACAAAGGTCATTTAATTAAAGGGATGGTTGTCTGTTGGATGTTACTTTAAACTTAACCTAAGATAAGGCCAAACAAGAATATATATCCCCGCAGGGGATAAAGTTTTAAAATATAAAAGATTCAACATGGGGGGGGGGGGAGGAGGTTTATCCCACTAGCAGAAAAAATCCAATGTTGAAAAGTGTATATCAGGCCAGGGTAGGCCCAACCCTACATATATATTCTACTTTCAATTCAAACAGTGTTTTTGTATTTAAGCAAAAAAAAGGGCGGCAACTTTTTAAGTATATGTAATATTAAAGGTCATTAGTATTTATGACAAAAAAGTAAAAAGGTGTTTTTTTTTTAAAATCACTACTAACTTTTCAAATTACTGGCTAAAATCTATAATTGGCGAAGTTACGAAAACACCCAAAATTGAAAGGCTTACAAAGAGAAAGAGAATTTCTAAAGATGGGAAAAGAAGAACTTTTATTTTGGTAAAAGCAGCATATATTTTGTCTGTGTGTATGTGTGAGTGTCTGTGTTTTTATGTGTGTGAGTGTGTGTGTGTGTGTGTGTGTGAGTGTCTGTGTGTGTGTGAGTGTCTGTGTGTGTGTGTCTGTGTGTTTATGTGTGTGAGTGTGTGTGTGTGTGAGTGTCTGTGTGTTTATGTGTGTGTGTGTAAGTTTATTTTTTCCCTTTGAATCATGATTGGTTGTACGCTGGGAGGGAGGGAACATTGCGCAGTTTATTACACAAAGTTCCCAAAGTTCTATAATAACGTTTTCTTATTCGTTAGCTGAACAACTTTGGGGACTAAAATTGAATTTTGATTGGCTGGTTCATTAAGTTGAGTATCAAAACGTTTCAACCACTAATTGTAATCTAAAGAAGGGGAAATTTTGTGTATCATAATTGCATGGGGATGTACAGAACATCAAATTATCGGCTAATATCTTATCCCTTTAGGTAAATAGGTTGTAGTACATGTATTTAGTTGTATGTATCTATTTCCAATTTTCCATTACCCATTTTATAAATGTACACAAGTATTATATGATTACTTATGAAAAGATGGAAAAATTCATAGAAAATATTAAGAAAGTCTAAAATCTTAGAAGAAAGGAATGATACCTATGAAGAGAGCCCAATATTCAAATAAAAATAGTTAGGAAAAATATCTTAACAGTTTACTGTTCTTTTTTATTATAAATGCTGACGATATAATGATGTATATACCTCCATTTAGGATAAATAAAATAAACCCTTCTTAATTAAAATTTGGATATTCTTTACTCTTAAAATGTCGTCAGCGAATGAGAAAATGTATTGTATTTGTAAAACTTTGGGGACCTTTGTGTAGTCGAATGTTACCGTAAAGGAATAAGTGTCCTCACCCAGTGAAATGAGTTGAATTTTGGAAGCCGTGAGCAAATAAGATGTGACAGCAATGGTGTATTATCATTTCCACGATAATACCATTTATTTTTAAGAGCTATTACAATCATAATTTAAAGAACGTTTTGTACATTATAGACATCATAGAAAGCTATAAATTTATGCGTAGATTCCTTTGAACAGTTAATAAATAGAAAGCTTAATTGGAAAATATATAAAAAAAAATTAAATTTGTGTTAATTTATAACTAATTTTGGTTCGTATAAATCTTTTTTTAGAGAAAATTATTATATGCCAAGAATAAATAATAATGTCAAGTCCTACTACATCATTTGAAACAACAATTTTTGTTTTATTTAAAGGGGTAGTTTCACGAAAGGCATTTAAACTTAATTTAGTGAACCGCATATTTTTTTCTGGTTAAGTGGTTAAACTACATATATATGGCATATATTTGAAAGAATTTCAACTTTCTACCACGTAGTTTTTAAAAAATCACGACTTGAAAATCGTCTTTTCAAATTGCATATATCACAAAAAGACGATTTTCAAGTCTTGATATTTTAAAAACTACTTGGTAAAAAGTTGAAATTCTTTCAAATATATGCCATATAAATATAGTTAAACCCATTAACTAGCAAAAAATATGCGGTTCACTAAATTAAGTTCAAATGCATTTCGTGAAACTACCCCATTTATGCAACAAAATTATCAAAATTTTGCATTTAATATTTTTCTTTTTCAACAATTTATTCAATTTGATGATTTCATTAAATAACTTCTAATTCCAAGAACTCTAAAACAGGAATAGTTACTTTAATTTTTAGCTTTGTATTTGAAAGTATAATATCTTGTTATTGCTTCGCTACAAATGAATTTTTCGTCCTTGCTCAAAAAACACTAATTTTTAATAAAATCTATACATAACTAGTTACCCTAAATTAAGGTAATTTTTTACCAAACAAAAAAAACTATATGCAACTTCTCATAAGTAAAGGTATAGTTGAAATTGCCAAAATTGAATCTTTATTATTTAAAAAAAAGGATGAGTGTTTACATTGAAGGTTTTAATCAATTTTTGGGGAACAGGGTACCTCCAACATGACAAACTAAAAAGAATGCAGTAATAAAAGACTGATAAATCTCAGGGAAGGAGAGGACATTGGGCTGTTTATTGCATTAGTCCCCTAAGGTTTATAATAACGTTTTCTTATTTGTTAGCTTACCGCCTTTGGGGAATATTATTGAATTTTAATTGGTTGGTTCATTAGGTTTTGTCCAAATGTTTCTGCCACAAATTATAATCTACAGAAGAGGTTATTTTGTAATCCATCATTGGGGATGTACATCAAATTATCAGCCATTGTTTTATCCTTTTAGATCACTAGACAAATCTACTGCTTAATTCTATACAATGATTTTCAATCCAAATCAACATTTTCAAGTGATTTACTTTTTCTTTATCGAGGGCTCGAGATTGCATTGTGCAGCTATAATAATAATATGTTGCCTTAATTTTCAATCTTTACAAAACAAGGACAATTATGACCATTAGTATTAAAGCAACAAAAGCTTTCAAACTGTATAATCTAACAGTCAGGGAAAAGCATGGATAAAAAGGGATAAGAAAATTGACGTGATGTTCTGTACATCCCCAATGATGATAAACAAAATTACCCCTCTTTAAATTACAGGTATTGGTTGAAAAGTTTTGGAAGCAACCAATCAAATTCATTAAGAGTATCTAATGTTTTGGTCCAACCAATAAGATAACGTGTTTGTAAAACATTGGGTACCAGTGTAATTAGCAGCTCAATGTCCCCTCCATCCCTGGTAAGACGGAATGACCTACCCAAAGTTATATAGTAGCTGCACAGCTAACAATTTCTTATCTTGAAAAGTCCGCAAGATAAATGGGTAGGTATATGCATTAAAAAAGCATTAATTCCTTTTTAGGCAATTCTACTTGAAATATGTTTTTGTTTGGTTGAAAAATGCAGAAATAATGAGTATGCATAAATAAAGCATTAAATATAGGCTAAAGGGAAAAAATCATTCAAAGTTAAGATTCTTTATGTTGTTTTGCTTATATTAAGACTAGTTACTCCGACCCTAGCTTCTAAGGAGGCCGGGGGAAGTCAGGAAGATAGCTTAAAACCACGCCAAAATATTTAAAAAGCTACTTTGAAAAGTACATACAATTTGGACCAACATTTTTTCTAGATATTTAGCCTTCGACAAAAACTTTATATTTTTTTTTGATAAAAGGACTAAAATCACGAGTTACTGGTTATAAAAAGTCTACAATATTCCCCACCCTTACGATTTTAATACAAAACATTTGATTTGAATTTTTTTGATGATTGTAAATACTACTTATGTAAGCTTCATGTTCATATAGGTTCAAGTATGGTTTTTATCATTTTAGGGCAGACACACTTAAAACGTCTCATTAGGAAGGAAAAATTACCACCCTACCTTAAAATTTTTATCATAATTGCTAGAGGCGAAGCCACTAACATAATATATATACAAATTTGTATTAGAATGTATGCATTTATGTGTTCTAATTTGCATGCTAACTAACAACTAGCAAATATATGCAAACAATTTTAAATACATTAGTCCAGGGTAATGTAGAAAATTACAAATATTTTTGCAATAACTTGCAAGGTATTTTTGCACAAGGTTTAATCCTTTTTTCATAAAAGAAGTGAATGTTAATTATGTCTATGAATACAACCACTGGACCGATTGGGGTCTTCTTTACAGTAAGACTTTTATAGGTTTATTTGAATGAAATTTGAACAAAATAAAAAAAGTAGTTTCTTTTCTTAATTAAACATATCTTTAATATCTTTTTTCGTAATTGCTTAAAGAACTCAAAAAATTAGCTTACCCCTTTTCCTCATTTTCTATTCAAACAGACAGACAATACAACCTAAAAAAATAGATCAGCAAAAAAGGAATGACATTAGAGTAAAATACTAGTGGGAGAAGGGTTTAAATAACTGTATCTGCCCATCACAATGATCTTGTGCCAACTCTCAACCAATAGTGTCGGGAATATTACCACAACCAAACAGCAGAAAACAATTTGGTAACAGACGAAAAGGGTAATTGAAAAAGGGAGGGAGGTAGATATCGGTATGTACATCTAAACTTTAGATCTGTTGGAATGACAAACGTACGCAACTAAAATCCTATTCTAAAAAGTAGTAAGGTTTTTGTTTGTATGTTAAGTTCAAGCCTGCCACTGAACCGAGTTATCTATTTTAGAAAGCTTCACATAGCAACCGGGATAATTTTGTGTCATTTTTTGTTGGAATATAAGTACACCATCAACCCTACCCCAATTATTCAGATTACTTTAATTCTTTACATTTAAAGGTTTGTAATGGGACCTGAGATTAAAAACTGGATAGCTATATGTACATACTCAAAAAACAGGACAGACGCTCCTGGAAAAAAATTATCCCCAGAAAATTTTTAAGTTGCAAAATAAAAAGTGGTTGAGGGGGTATCGTCTAAAACCTCTTCCTAAATCTATTTTTCTAAAATTGTGGGAGGAGGGGAGACAATGTTTCATTGATTGGTTGGCTTAAAACTTGAGGAGTCCAAACTTTTCAACCAATGAATTTAATCTACAGAAGGTGTAATTTGTTTATTATCTTATTAATACCAAATAAATTCTTTACTTTCCCAATACCGAGTACCTTTTAATCTAAAGTGTTAAATGAACCAAATTGTAGGAAATGGCATATCACCAAAATCCAATATTTATTGGTTACCAAAGGCAGATTGCAACACATAACACCTGGGAAAGATTAATGTATCGGCCATTGACTTATTCCTGTATTTCTGATCTAACCAAAAACCAGTGTTGCGGATCCGCATTAATTGTATGCGGATCCGGATCCTCCAAATTTGGTCAGTGCGGATCCGGATCCGACCGGCTCCGGATCCTTGACAATAAAAATAAAATTACCAATTTTTTCAAAAAATATTTATTCTTTAATCTCGAAGTCAAGAATACTTTTAATTTTCAAGTCTGAAACTAAACCTTAAAGATTGGCTCTCATCACGAGAATGTCTGAGATGATGTCCTCCTTTGTAAAATTTGTAAATTTTTAAGTGACTATTTTATATAAATTTAAGTATATTTTTCCATAAATTGATACCCCAGGATCCGGATCCGCATTTTTTGCGGATCCGGATCCTTGGACTCAAAAAAAATGCGGATCCTTGCGGATCCGGTTCCGGATCTACAACACTGCCAAAAACACAAAGTTACCCCCAAAAAATTTATTTTCCTATTTAGAAAGGGGATCAAAGTAATATCCTTTATCAAACTTTGCTAATACTTATAAAAATAAATGTTTTTGTAAGTAGCGCAGCTACTCTATAAGTTATTATGTAAGTCTCTCCACAAAGCATATATATCAATAGTAGATTGACAGAAAAAGAACTAATAAGTTAAAACATCAAAACAAACGGCTGGCAGCAATCCGGGGGCTCTGTTTTTAAAGGAGCGAGGGAGTAAAAAAACAGCCTAAAACAAACCCAAGATTTAATTCCTAAACAAAATAGCCTAAAACCTAGTGATGGGAATCCGGATCCGGAATCCGAATCCGGAATCCGCCCAATTTTCGGCCAATTTTGGAATCCGAATCCGGATCCGGAATCCGTTTTTTAAAGCGGATTCCGGATTCTAAATTGGTAGGCTAAATTTAATTTAAATAGGTTAGAAAATACCAAGCACATTTTTAGGACATACGTAGCACTTAAATTTTTAAATTTACTAATGTGATGTAAATGTTTTAGTTATGCTGGAAGTCAACACTTTAAACAAATCAAGGCTTCAACCAAGTAACATAGTGATAAATTAACGAAAAAAGCTATCCCTCTGTGACGGACGGCCCTTTAAAATACTGCTAGAATCCGGAATCCGAATCCGGAATCCGCCAAAAATAAGAATCCGGAATCCGCAAGAATCCGTCACTTTTTTTGACGGATTCCTTCAGAATCCGGAATCCGAATCCGGCCCAAAAATTCGACGGATTCCCATCCCTACTAAAACCATCTCCAGACCTAAGCAAATCTTTCTTAAAACAGAGAACTCAATCGGTTCAGTTGTAGGAAACAACTATTTGCCTACAGTACTGACTACGTACTATTGGACCAAATTGTCCTTGTATGCTGTTTATTAAGCCCAGTTAGCTTTTATAAAAAGTTGGAGGCAAGAAAACATAATCAAGGATGACATTAGCAGAGAAAATTCCATCAGACAACTAGCACTTTAATTGTAAAACCTTGATGATAAGTTGTGCCGGTTTAAAGGCCAAAACATTACCCAATCTCTTATCCAAATGAGTCGTACAAGCATTAAAAATAGAAACACAGACAAACAAAATTTAAGAGAAGCTTTGCTTTAAATAAAAAGTGGCAAGTTCATATTTCTCCTAACAAATTTCTACCCTTGTTTATTGTTTGACTTTTTACTTTACTCTCTTTTAATCTCTTACAAAAACACTCACTCACTCACACACACATACAAAAAATACACACACACACAGACATAAAAAGTCACCTAGTTTACTCATAAGTATAACAAAAGATTTAAACGTTTCGAGTGTGTGTGTGTGTGTGTGGGGGGGGGGGGGGGGGGGGATCCTTTTATATTTGCTTATAACTCACTGCAGAAAATTAAGCCTTCAGTTTTTGTCCAACTCAATGTTTGAGAAAAAGATTATTTCTAACATCATAGTTTCTGGATTAAACTTTTTTTTGTCGTGGACAATGAAATTGGAATATCCAACCAATCGATCTTTGTTAAGTTTTAAAGGGAAAAGTGAAGTTTTTTCTATTCCCCCCTTACTCAGTCTATCTTGTGGAGGCCTTAACCAGCTTAACCTAACCTAATTTCTACAATAAAACAAACTTTGCACTTCTGGGTTCTGGGGGTTCCGGATTTCCTATTTCTAATTTTATTTTTTTTAATGTTTTTCATCTATTACAATAAGTTAGTGTAGTAAAAAAAACATTGTTTTCTTTTTGTCTGTACATGTTTGGGATTAAATCAGACATTTATTGCAGTTTTAGTATCGTAGCTAAAAACAAATATATATTTTTGTCTCAGTGAACTTAACAGGGATATGACAACAGATGATAAAATAATCTTACACTAATAATTAAGGGTTATTTGGCCGTAGTATTCCATTTACTAGAAGGTCTAAGATAAAGTAGTTGAAAGGATTAGATTTCGTGTACGTACATAAAAACATAAGTTTTAAATAATGGTTTAGATATTCACAGGGAACTTAAGGGATAGGCAGTAGACAATAAATTGATTTGTATCCCCTAATGATAATAAACAAAATAGCCTCTTCTATAAATTAGATTTATTGGTTGGAAGTTAAAGACACTGCTAGTTAGGAACTATTAAATTTCAATTAAAGTACCGATAGTTTTCTATTCAGTCCACGAATAAGATGGTTATTAGGGTTGGGCCGGATATCCGGTCTGGTCGGTTATCCGGCCGGATATCCGGTCATTTTCAATATCCGGCCGGATACCGAATATTAAAACTATCCGGTTACATGATATCCAGCTGATTTTTGACACCGCATATCCGGCATATCGAACGTTAGCCAGATATCTGGCCGGAACCGGATATCCGGCATTAGAAATCAGCCGGATATCCGATATCTTATATCCGGCCAAAAAAGTATCCGGCCCAACCCTAATGGTTATAACATGGTTTTAAACTTTGGGTACCAGTGCAACTTAGAGTCCAATACCCCACCCCTTGACTAGAAATTCAATCCTATCTATTTTCTCTCTCCTCAGAGAAGCTTCTATGATTAAGAAATGTCCTTACAAACATCCGAAAATGTGACAAAAAATTGAAAACAGTATCATCCAGCTCATACCAATAACGAAATTAATTCGGAAGAAAATCACGAAACCTATACGTGTTTTTCAGCTGTCGTTGGGGGGCAACACATCGTAAAATTGACGACCTCTCCATTTGCCCCCCAAATATTTTTTTAGATTTATTTTGCTTGTTGGTTATACCTTATTCCTGAGTATCATCGCAGCTTTTCTATTCATATTGACAGACAAATATAAACACAACTGAAAACACATTTACAGTAAAAATATGTGCAAGGTTCCAAGCCATTACATGTTCAAAAAGCTTTTCTGTCAATTAAGATCAAACATTACTTAGTTGACTTTTAAAAATCTAAATAAAGCTATTGCTGCTCTACTTATTAATATAGACCTGTCCTTATTATAGTCATGCTTTCATTGTTTGTTATTAACATATAATTTTCTTTATTTTACTAATGATACAGACAGACGGACAGACAGACAAAATAAGTGTCCAAAAGAACCAATATGAAATTGTAGCCGGATACAGGTGCTGTAAGGTAGGGTGTGCATTCATTTCCGCAGATTATCACATCCACATAGTGTTTCATATCAGGGATATAAAGGGATAAGACAATGGCCGATACATTGATGTACATCCCCAATCACGAGACACAAAATTACCCCTTCTATACATTAAAATTAGTGGTTGAATCGTTAGAAAGCTCAACTTTATGAATTAACCAATCAAAATTCATTAAAGTTCATACCTAAAGAATAAGAAATAAGAATAGTTATTTCTTTCATCGTATTATAAACCGCTTTCCGCGGATATAGAAAGTACAATTATGAGATTAAAACTAGTTTTTTTAGCCCCGTGGTGCCGAAGTCACCGGCTAAAAAAACTGGTTTTAATCTTATGATTGTACATTTCTATATTCGTAGAAAGCTGGATATAATACGATGCTAGACATAGTTTTTTCGTATGGATGAGAACCGGTTCCTATCCACCGGATTCGAATAAATACGAGAAAACGTTATTATCAAACTTTTGGGACTTTCAGGTTTCTTATTCACAAAAAGAAACAATATCAAATAAGGAATAGGGGTTTTCAAATATTGAGAGTAGGTTAAAGAGAAGGAGAAGTAACTTGTGCTGTTGTAATAATATACGATTATAATGATTTGCTAAAGTGATACAATATGCAGAAGTGAATAAACACCGTTAGGTAGGTATATAAGTAACTCACGTAATAATAATATAATCAAACATCAAGTAATTTGGCAGAATTTTTAAAGAACAGTTTTGAAAAAAGATAAATAAATATCAGTACCTAGCTACATTTTTTTTTCATGAACGATTCCTCAATGTGATACCCTCCATTAGAATAGCTATAAACCTTCCCTGGACCTCTAAGAAGCTGTCATATAATGGAGAACCATATCGGTTCAGCGGTTAGCGAGATAATTCACTAAAATAGAAAGACATCCTGTAACTTTTATGTATGGTAGCTAGAAATTATAGGGGGAAGAAGGGACTGTAAATTAACAGAGAGAGGGGACAACAGGCTGTTTATTACACAAGTCCCCAAAGTTTTACAATTTTTCATTCGTTGGCTAAACAACCCTGGGGACATTTACTGAATTTTGATTGGTTGGTTTATTAAGTTGAGTGTTCATTCGTTTTAACCTCTAATTTTAATCTAAAGAAGGGATACTTTTGTGTGTCATCATTGAGGATGTACATCAATTTATCGATAGCCTTAAGATCCATGGAAAATAATATACCATATCAATCATCAAGTTTCACCTCTTGCAATGATTACTCTATGGCGAGGCAATAAGTATTAATCCCATAATCAGGGGAGCTTAACCCCAATGTTCTGACCCGAATTTGAGTTAACCAATGCAGGAAGGAGGATGGGAATATAAATAATGAAAAAAAATAAGGGCGGGGAGGGAGGGGTGTTTAGTAGATTTCTTGTACCTTTTTCTCAGAGAGAGAGGGGACAATCGTCTGTTTATTACAATAGTCCCAAAAATTTTTAATTAATGTTTTCTTATTCGTTGGCTTAACAACTTTAGGGACGTTCATGTATTTTGATTGGTTATTTCATTAAGTTGAGTGTTCAAACGTTTCAATTTCAACTACTAATTTTAATATACAGACATACATGCAGTACTTTTCAGCTCCTCAGTTCCACTAGGTGGCCCCTCTCCTCCTTATAGGCATATATCCTCTTATAGGTCTGAACTTAGGTGTTGCAAAAAATTTTTTGGCGCTACGCGCCAAAAACTCACAAAAAAATTTTTTTGGCGCTTCGCGCCAATTAAAGGCCCACAAATTTTTCTCCTTTGCGCATATATTACACAGTGGGATCTTTTGCCTAAAAACGGGACATTAAGAGTAGACAAAAGTAAACTTCAATAAATAGGCTTGTATTTGAGGAAATGATGTAATTTTTTTTGCTTTAGCTAGGAAATAACTTAAATTTTGCTCCTGTTGACTTCTAATGTGCATTTGGTAAGTACGTCTGTCGGTATTGGAGGAGCGAAGCTACCCTATTTTTAAAAAATCTATAAAACTTCATAACTTTAGTTAGGATAGGAATATTTTAACAAAATCAACGTCTATGTAAATATTTTTTCAATGCAAACAATGTTTGTGAACAAGAATATAGCGTCAGGTGCACCCAGTTCAAGTCCCGGCATTTTTAGGTAGGTCCAGTATAAGTAAAATAGGACACTTATAAGGCATGTTTTCAAATATTTTTTTACAGATATAAACAACAATAACATAATTTTCAAAACACTTTTGATTTTGTGTTAATACCTTTATTCTAAGTCAAGCTATCTTCATTTAAAGTTGGTATAAGAATATAAACATAATTACCTATATTATATTCTCTCTCAAACGTATATTTCTCTCTCTCTCTCTGATGCGTATATAATGTTTTTGCAATATTATAATTAATCCCAAAATTTGAATTTCTGCTGGACCAAAACCAGTTAGAATTACAAATTTTTTTAGAACACATGAAATTTAGCAAATTTAATTGCTAAAATAAAAGTATTTATAAGTCATCTTTATTTAACGACTCCTTTATCCCTTAATTGTCCATTAAAACCGCGAGAACGGCAAAAATCGTTAAAAATCACGCCAACGGCGGCAAATAACGGCGAAACGGTTCGCCAGAGGCAAATGATGCATAAGTCAAGAAAGATCCGTCTTAAAAAGTTTGAAAATATTGCAGAGATGACTTTGGGCTCTAAAATGACTCCTTCCCCCTCTAACGAAGGAAAATTTGAAATTAACAAGAACGAAATTGTTCAAACCATGCAATGTAATATGCTCAATTACTCAAAAACGGACAAGAGGCCCAAGGTTGTGAAAACTGTTTTATACACAATACATGTTGTATATTGATATTATTATTGCAAACCCCGGGGCCTCCTGTCCGTTTTTGGGTAAAATGGAGAAACCTGATTTTTTGGGGTTAAAAATCTTAATATTTTTGGTGAAATTTTCTCACAAAATGTCAATTTACACCACCAAAAAAATATTTTTTTAAATTTTTTCTTTAATTAGACATTGGTACAGGTATCTGAAAAGTACCTCAATAAAATTTTTTTTATGATGAACATAAATGTATTTTTTGTTGCTTTTAAAAAATTGTGTAAAAAAATCTGGAAAATCATCAAAACTGAAAAGAAATTTTTCACTACCTTTTTTAAAAATGGCATAAACCCGCCAAAAATTAATATTTTTTAAAAATTTCTTTTCTAGCTGTCTACTTACAGCCATTATTAGGTCCTAGGATAGATAAAAGTCGATTTTAGATTTTTTGGATGTCCCGATTTTTTTCAAAAGATCCCACTGTGTATTATTGGCTTGACACAATTTTTGGCTGCTTTATGCCATAAAACCACTGACGACAATTTTTGGGGTACTTCAGACATCATAATATCAAAATAAAACCTCTTGGGCTGGCTGAGTGACAATTTTACTTAGATTCAAATCCTGTAAACTAATATTATGCAAAATAATATAACATTCTGATTTTTATACTATTTGCAATGTAATTTCATGGAAAGTATTAATTGATAGTACATTTTAAGTGGGTTTAGAATTTAGGGCGCTTTTAAAAATATAATAGTCATACTGTACATTTGAATGCAAAAAGATCTAAAGTTCCTAATCAGAATATGAGTCATCACAGTGTTTTGTCTTAAATTTCATCATTTTTATTTTTCAGGAATGTAGAAGTCTTTTGATGTCTAAAAAAAATTTACATTTTTGAAAATACAAAATACATTGTGTCCAAAAAATATAAAAATTTTAATCTGGCCAGAAAATACTATTGCCTAACATACTTAGATACTTCATGGACTAAGGGAAAAGTAGGTTGCGGGCAAAATCTGTAAAGTTAAGTGTTTTAAGGCTTAAATTAGTAGTAGAACGATAATATTCACTAAATATGTGTATTTCTTATTGAAAAGAACTATAGACAAATTTTTTTTTAAAGTTAACATAAATTTTTATCGTTCTACTAATGTTTCTAACTTAAAACACACAAAATTTATGGATTTTACCCGCAACCTTCTTTTCCCTTTATAAAAATGATTAATTTGGACCAATTTTTAGCTCTACAGACGCAAAAATCACATTTACAGGGTGTTTCAAAAATTTCTCAAATATCCAAATATGAAGCACCCACACCAAATTTACTTCATATGTATTCTAAAATGGATGATATTCACTCTCCAGGAGGCAAGAAATGGGCAAAATTCGTTTTGTGCCTCTTTCAAAAGTTCAAAAAACGTGTTTTGATATTTTTGTTGGGACACCCTATAATACAACAACTACTGGCCCCTAGAAGGAAAGTGCCAAATCAAAATCTGTAATAGTTATTTAGTTCAGTTGTGTAAAAAAGATTCAGCACAAAAATCAGCCTGATATCTTTAAAAATATTATAAGAACTCATATTTTTAGTTTTTGGGGGGTTAAACCCCACTGGCCCCTAGATGAAAGTGCAATAATGAAATCTGTAATGATTATCTAGCTCAGTTATGTAAAAAATGAGCTTGATAACTTTAAAAATAAGCTCAGAACTCATTTTTTTTTGGGGGGGAGGGAGAGGTGTTACCCCACTAGCGCATATAAGGAAAGTGCCAAATCGAAATCTGAAATTGTTACTTTGATCAATTATATAAAATAGTTTACATTAAAAAAACACCTTGATATTGTTAAAATCAAGCTCAGAACTAATATTTTTAGTTTTAGGGGGATTGTTTTACCACACTGGCCCCTAGAAGGAAAGTGTCATTATGAAATCTGTAATGGTTACTTAGTTCAGTTAAGTGAAATCAGGGACTGCTTTTCAGCCAATTAATTCCATTTGAAATTGCCGAAAATCTAATATTTTGTTGGAGTAAAGTTTGAGTTAAGCTTGTTTTTTGGTGTAGCTGAAAAGGGAAGTGGATAAAAGACAATAAAAAAGGGGAAATTTTCACTTAGAATTGTTTGTCATAATCACATTCCCTTTTCCCTGATGTGAAACATGTTTTCATTATACAAATCAGCTTAATAATTTTAGAATAAGCTTAGAACTCATATTTTATGTTTTTTGGGGTCTTTTGCCTCACTAGCTCCTAGAAGAAAAGTCCCAAAATGAAATATGTAATGGTTACTTTGTTCAGTAATGTGAAAAAATTTTTCATTTAAAAAATCATTTTGATATCTTTAAGAATAAGCTCAGAACTCATATTTTTAGTGTTTTGTGGGGTCTTTTGCAGCACTAGCCCCTTGAAGGAAAGTCCAAAAAAGAAAACCGTAATTGTTACTTAGTGCAGTTGTGTGAAAAAAGTTTTTAATAAAAAATCAGCTTGATATCCTTAAAATAGGCTCATAACTTATAACTTTAGTGTTTTGGTAGGTCTTTTGCCCCACTAGCCTCTAGAAGGAAAGTCCCAAAATTCAACTTTCAAAGTTTTACAGGTAGATCCAATCATAAAGAGTTTACAAAAATAATTAGGTTGATAACTATAAAAAAAAAAACAAGCCCAACCATCCAGGCAGGGGTGTCCAAGCTTTTTTATTTGGGGGGGGGGGTAAAAGGTAAAAAATTTTCAAGGGGGGTAATTTATTTTTTGGAGGGGTAAAATGGAGCGCGAAGCGCGCACCAATTTTTTTTTATCCCCCCCAAAATTTTTACCCCAGGGGTTAAATTTGCTTGGGTTAAATTACCCCCCCCTGAAATCTGTTGGCAGGGGTAATTTAATAATATAAAGGGGGGAGGCGGATGTGCCACTTTTTGAAACCAAAACTAAAAGTCAACAAAGGAACTCAACTAAAAAAAGAGTTACAGGTCTGAGATTTTGCATGGCAGTTGCTTTATAAAGGTACAATATGGAACTGTGAAGAAACGGTTTGCAACCGCCGAAAACCGCCGTTTCCCGCCGAATTTTTTTTTTGCAATTTCTCGGCGGTTTTCGGCGGATGCGCCACCGTTTCTTCACTGTTCCATATTGTAACCCTATAAAGCAACTGCCATGCAAAATCTCAGACCTGTAACTCTTTTTTTTAGTTGAGTTCCTTTGACTTTTAGTTTTGGTTTCAAAAAGTGGCACATCCGCCTCCCCCCTTTTTAAATGGGACCAAGACCATTAGAAAGATCTCGGAAAAGGCTAACAGATCCTATAAGGACATTATCCTAGGACTTTGGGAAGTTAGTCAAAATTGGACCTAAAAACTTCTACCGACTTCGCCCCGCTCGAGGCGTAGTCGGTGGTGGATATTGATTTAATTACAGCATGCCCCAATGGTTAAAGTTGCTAAATGTAATAAAGAGCATGCACACAACATTTTATGAAGATCGGTAAATTTTTTCTACAAAAAAAATATTATTTTTTTCAAAGTAGGAGAAATTTCTTTTTTTATTAGAATGGATAGAAAATTGAAAAAGTTAGTATAAAAAAAGCAAAAACCGAGTTTACCATGCATCAGAAAAGGTCATTTCAACGGAAATGGATAGCCTATTGAATGCTTATTAAGTCCCCCAAAGACGTCTAAGCTCTAGCTGTTACCAGTTTTTGTACAACCCAATCTTTTTCTGACCAACAAAAAAATCGGAAATTTTTTTTCCTCTTACTTTGAGACCCAATATGTACCCTAAACATTCCTCTCGTAAAAAAAATGCTTTTATACTTTTTTTTGTAGGCAATTTAGGTAATAACGAACAACTGTGGTTTTATGTTTTTTTTTCTTTTAGTTGATTAGAACATGGATTAGAGATAAAGGTCATTTAATGAATGTATGTCGAAAAATACCGACTTACCGCTTACCGCTTTACCCTAGTAAAAAGGTGCGAGAAGAGCTTTGGAGGGGTTAATACCCCCTCTTAAATAGTTGGAGGTGCGTACGGCACCTTCAGGGTAGGGGGAAATTTCAAATGGGGGAGGGGGTAAATGAAAAAATATTTTGGAGATGCCTGAATTTCGTTTTCTACAAGTGTACAAATTCCCCCCTTAGTTTTTATTATGGCATCAAGAATTTGCACTGATTCATATTTTATGCTATTATAGCTATTTCAAAGAGAGTTATTACAATAACAAAAATGACAACATCCATAGAAGCGAAGCACCTAAACGGTAGGACAAACGGACATAAACACTTGTATAGTGTATGAACTGAATAATCAGAATATAAGTATAAGAGTCGAAGCAAAATTGTAAATAAATTTGTTGAAAAACTGCTTGATATAGGATAATATTTATGGACAAACTTACATTTTTAGGACTTGATTATAGAGTTTCTTAGCTTATAATATTGTTCTTTGTTGTTCCAGGAATCAATATACCAAAAATCAGATCAAACGGATAATTAAATCACATAAAAATTTGATGTTAAAAAAGTAGAAAAATCAACATGTTTAAAATGGACGTACGGACATTCTTGTAATGATTATAGAGTTTCTACGTTTTCTAAATCATACCTAACTACTACAGGAATCATCATGCAAAGTTTGAAATCGATAGGACAATTTTAACATGCCTAAATTAACGAATAAAAGCTATCTATCTCGGACGGACGGACCGACCCTAATTACAGAAAAGCTTCGCTTTTAATAAAATAACACATTAAAACAGGGATGACAACTTCCATAAAAGCGAAGCTCTCAAATCAGAAGAAAGGACAAACGAACAATAAGTTAGAGAACTCGAAGTTTTAAGTCTAAACGAAATTGAAAATAAATTTGTTGCAAAATTGTGTTATTATAGGATACAGTAAAAGGATTTGATTATAGAGTTGCCTGGCTTATACTAATTTACCTTGTTGTCCTAAGAATCATTGTTCAAAAAATCATATGAATAGGATACCTAATCTTATCATCATACAAAAAAATGTATTATGATTATATAGTTCCTATGCTTTCAAAATTGTGCCCAACTATTATAGGAAATATCATGCAAAGTTTGAAATCAATAGGGTAAGGGGGGGGGGGGAATTTCGGTATTTTTTCTTTTTTTGTGAAAAAAATGGGGTAAATATTAATATTTTCAAATGAAACCAAAACCACTAGAAAGCTTACGGAAAGGACTATCAGGTCCTAAAAGGACGTTATCCTATGACTTTTAGAAGTTGGTCGAAATTGGACTCAAAGAAATTACAGAAAATTACCCGGCAGGGGGGCAATTTTGGGTAATCATTTTCAACCTAAAAAAAATCGATGAAAAACGGCCAGTCAAACATAAATAATCATAATTAGTATAGAGGTTATAGGGATTATCCACAAAAATTTTCATAAGGATCGGACTATTCCTTCTATGTTAAAAATGAATTTTTTTAAAAGACGAGAATTTTTGATTTTTTTTTTCTATAATTTTTTTTGAAAAAACTTAAAATTAATTTAAGAAATAAAACGTATTTTATTACTTTTTAGGCCTGATCCTAAAAAAGCTCACATTGAACTATAGATTTAGACCAAAAAACGTAAAAATTGATTAAAAATAGACCTCAATAATCGAATTTGAAGCAAAAGTGTCATCTTTGCAAAAAATCTTGACTACATTTTAACCTTAAAAAAATCGATAAAAAAAGGCCAAACGACCAAACAAGCGTAAAAAATCATAATTAGTATAAGTTATTGGGATTATCCACACAAAAAATTCATAAAGATCGGACTATTCCTCCTATGTCAAAAATATTTTTTTTTGTTTTTTATCTGTTCTATTCATTTTTAGGCCTAATTCTTAAAAATCCATATGGAATAATAGATTTGACCAAAGAAAACATGCAAACATGACCTTAAAAGTTGAATTTTAATTTCTTTTGAAATTACCGAAATTTCCCTCGGCGCCAACTTTGGTCATTTTTGAAAAAAATATTAACTCGATTTTAAAGCTCTCAACGGATTTGGAAAGAGCGGGCAATTTTTAGTTCAAAAGGTTTAAAGGATCAGCTCTAGGTCTTACCAATTTTTGTGTAGGTCGATCTTTACACACCTACTAAAAAATGTTTGAATTTTTTTTTTTTTTCGTCCGACTTTGAGACTCACTAAGTACCCTTAATATTCATCTCACAAAAATTTCATTTACTTTTTTGTAAGCAATTTAATAAGGAACAAATTTGCTTTTATGTTTTTTTTCTGTCATTTGAAAGGAACATGGAGATAAAGGTCATTTTATGAAGGTAGGTCGAAATTACCGAAAATAGCCCCTTACCGAAACTTCCCCCGCTTGACCCTATGAAAATTTGAAATTTTAATAATTATATTATACAAAAAATGTTGTTAAACAAGGATGACAACATCCATAAAAGCGAAGCACTGAAACGCTAGGACAAACGGACATTAACACTTATATAGTGTCAGAACTGAATAATCAGAATATAAATGTATGAGAGTCGAAGCAAAATTGTAAGTAAATTTGTTGAAAAACTGCTTTATACAGGATAATGTTAAGGACATACTTACATATTTAGGACTTGATTATAGAGTTGCTACGCTTATAACATTATACTTTGTTGTCCCAGGAATCAATATACCAAAAATTTGATCAATCGGATGATTAGAACACAGTTGTTAAAAAAGTAAAAAAAAAATCAATATGTTTAAAATGGACATACGGAAATTTTGGTAAGGATCATAGAGTTGCTACACTTTCTAAATCGTACCCAACTACTAAAGGAAACGCCATGCAAAATTTGAAATCGATAAGACAATTCTAACTTGCCTAAATTAACAAAAAAGCTATCCGCTACGGACGGACGGACTGACCCTAATTATAGAAAAGCTTCGCTTTTAAAAAGGTAAAAAATCTGAATATTTTAAATAGACGTATTGACTTTCTGGTAACGATTTCTACGCTGTATAAATTGTTATAATCATCATGCAAAGTTTGAAATATAAAGAAAAATGTAGGAGTGATGATAGCGTTTACCGCTATTCTATACCTTGCGTTATCAAAAGAGCAGATTTTAACCTATCTATCCTTTGAAATTAGAAGACGTACGTATCAGCCTTCCTAACCTGCAAAGCAATCCTTTAAATGTTGGTTCAGTAAGTAGTTAATCCTAGTCCCGACTCTCAAGGAAACCCAATTCTAACCGATAAGGTTCTCCCTTTCTTAACGGCTTGCCACTAATTCCCTTGACAGTGTTTTATTCGAGCTAGGTAAATTATAGAGTAGTTTTCAAAACGAGTTTTACCAATTAATAACTAATTCCTTATTATTTTATAATTTTATTTTACAAGACTTATTTAAACACAAAACAATCACAAAATATTAATTAGATTTTAATTGAATTACAAGATCTCAAGATTTAATGATATTAGATTTATATAAATGGTGGAATAATACTTATGGACTAATTTTACAAGACAAAACAATTCAAGATTTAATAATATTGGATATATAATAGGTGGAGTTATACTTATGACTTAAAGGACAAGACAGTACAATCTAAATTCAAAATAGTTGCAATAATTCAGAATTAAACCAAACAAAATTGTATACAAAACTTATTTAACACAAAGAATTATCAATTAATGAATACTTAATTACAGACGTGATAGGTATACCTATCTCAATGGATTATTAATTATTTAAGTATTAATTACTATTCAAAGTTATTTCTTTATTTTAAAATGATAATCAATCAATAGCGTCGGACTTTTAATGAGGCTTTTAAAACAAATCTTTTACTTAATGCTTAGTTTAAAATTTAAAATTAAATAACCAATTAATGGTGTTAAATGTTATCTGAGGCTTTAAATAAATGTTACTTCAAACTTTGGCTTAGGATTTAAATTGTTAAATCAATCAATGATGTTAAATGTTTATTGAGGCTTTAAACAAATGTTACTTAAAACTTTGGTTTAGGATTTTAAATTAAAATCAACCAATAGTGTTAGAATTACTAAGGCCTTAAATAAATGTTACTTAAACTTTCGTTTCGGATTTTTAAGATTAAAATCAACCAATAGTGTTAGAATTACAGAGGCTTTAATTAATATTACTTAAACCTTTGGCTTAATGAAATTGTTATCAAATGTCAATTATTTCAGGTAGTCAAATTCAACCACTGGTGTTTGGAATATCCTTGGATATGATTAAGGTAATTAAACCAAAGTTTTGTAGTAAAACTTACTGGATTTCTATAGATCTGGAATTAATTTTCTATGGACTATGTTCTACAAGTGAGATGCTTTAAGTTTGATGGTTGTAAGAAGAGTGAGGAATTTCCAGAAATCCCTTCCTTTTATACTTTTGGGGACGCTTGTTGCGCCCCCTAGACGTCTGGTTTTAACCATAATTAATGGCCATCTTGGCTATCTGTTGCTATGATTGTCACATATCAGACGTCTAAGCTTTTGTGGTTGTTGGTTTTAGACGTCTAAATCACTGATATTTTCACTTTCTAACATGGTGAAATTTGGTATACTAGACGTCTAGTTTTTGATCTGTGGATAACTGTTTATTGGGGTTGTCACTTTTTAGGGTAAAACTTTCCCTTTTTTCACTTTCTTTCTGTCTTAACAAGTGTATGAGTCACCGGGTTATGAACCCTGGTGTGTGACAAGTTCATTGACTGCTTAAAACAATCTCATTCTGACAACCATTCTTCCACTAAAGGCCTGTAATATTTTAAGTTTGATTATAAAGGAAAAGGTTGTGGTTTTTAAATTTAAAGATGTGATAAAAAAAACGAATAAATAATTTGTTGATTTTGAACTTTTTTATCCTTGTTACAATATTAAACATTTTTTTTAGGATACTACTTGGATGTTGCATTTTGGACAAGGACAAGCTATGTTATAAGGTAAGTGTTTTAAAGCTTACTTTTTACATTATATTCCACTTTACAAAAAAAAGGAGAAAAAAAATTAATTAGCTTGCCAAGTATATTTTTTTTTTGCATAAAAGAGAAAGAGAAAAGAAAAGGAAATTTTTTATGTAGTACCTGTAATACTAAAATTTTGGTGATTTATTCTTTGCTGTGGGCAATGATGATTAGGCGGGAAATCTCTGCTAGGGTGATCTTGTATGCGATCCTGCTGGGTAGGATCAAGCAACATGCTCCCTGTGGCATGCAGTTTAGGAGCTCTCGGAAGGTGATGGATGAAGACAGGTATAGTCTGTATACTGTTTCTTCATTGGTTTCTGTGAGGGATCTGATGGTCTGCAGTATCTCAGGCAGGCGATATGCGCGGGAGTAGGTGGATATTTGCATCAACAGGTGACGTTTTGCAGGAACGGTGTGGTTGATCAACGGCATGCTGGGCAGTATCAGGTATCGGTTGGTCATCTTCTCCAGGTACTTGGTGGAGAAGTTAGGAATTGTGCTTAAAACCTCTCTGTTGGCATGATGCCATAGGGAACACATTTCTCCTTCGGGAGTGAGCGGGTATCTTTTGGGAGGCTCCAAGACTTGAAATTTGAAATTATTCAAAGTAACAGAGACAATACTGCGATCTTGGTGAATGTGCTTCAAGGAAGGAACCCACGAATGTGGACAACTCGTATTGGCGAGTCTCACCAAGTTGGCTCCCTGGCTGTATACCATGGTAGGTACATACAAGCCCTGCGTTATGGCGTATGAGGTTGTTTGGGCCTCATACACTGTCAGCTGGTCTGTCACCAAATCCCAAGTGCATGATTTAGCTGTCCCCCTGGAGAAGTTTGATACATGACTCAGCTGGTAGGTCTTGATAATATTATTACTGAGTATTATCTGGGGACAGCTATTCTTCAGAGTGCTCATGCCTTCTTGGTTTACTTTCCCCATATCGCGCGTTATCTGTGGAATACTGGTCATGTTGGTGTTGATCTGTTCGACCACAGCTAATGGGGTAGGATAGATCATGTTGGTGAAGAATGCTCTTCTTTCATTTAGGTCGCTGACTGTGAACCCGTCCATCAGTCTTCGTTTCAGTGAGTAAATCTTTTTGCGCTTGGAGGGTTGTTCTGCTGATGGAATGGGCGCTCTTGTTTTAGGGGTTACCTCTGTATTAGGGGGCGAGTTTGGGGCTGAAATTATGTATTTAGGGCTTCCAGGGGGGGTCCTAGGACCAAAGTTGGGTTTATAAGATGGCGAATTTGAAGGTCCGGGGGGGCATTCTGGGGACTTTCTAGGGGGCGTGTTGGCGCGTGCTGTTCTCTTAGGGGATGGGGGGTTGTAGTCGGGGCTGGAGCCACGGGGTTTTGTCCACGAGTAAGTCTTCTTTACGCGTTTATTAGGGGCGCTGCCGCCTGAAACATTTAAAGTATAAGTTTTATATAGTATCACAGTTAGTTTACATTGTATCACATTGAGTTACACTAAATTTGGGAGGAGCTTTGCTCCTTCACTAAAATTGAAATAATATATGTTTCTATCAACAAAAATGATATGTGTAGAGATAATTTTCGAGTTTGTTTACATATGATTTTTGGCGGTGAAAGGACAATGGAGAATAATTTATATTTACATCAAAATATAGTTATTTTGTGGTTAAGATTTAGCATAAGTTTAACAATGTTTACTAGTAAGTGCAGGGGTTGGATATTGGAAGATATTTTCATATTTAATATTGAAAGAAAATTTTCATTTTGATATTACAAAATAGATTTTATTGGTAAATTTTAATATTTTAATAAGTTGATAAATTTGTAGGGTGTTATAAATGGAAAATAAAATATATATATAGATAGGTTGAGAGATAAATATTACAGTGTAGTCATAATATTACAAAAAAAAATTCAGGGGGGGGGTAAATGGGAAATAATTTTGTGAGTCTCCAAAAGAAAAATTTATAGATAGGGTTTGAAGATAAATGTTAAATTGTAGTTAAAATAATAAAAAGATTGGGGGGGGGGGGTGGTAAATGGGAAATAATTTTATGTTTTCAAAAGAAATATTTATAGATAGGATGTGAAGATAAATGTTACATTGTTGAAAGTTTACAAATTATGGAGGGTTGGGTAAATGAAAAATAAATTTTATATATCCCCAAAAATAATGTTTATAGATAAGTTTTAGCGATAAATGTTACAGTATAATCAAAACATTACAAAATGTGGGGGGGGGTAAATGAAAATAAAAATTTTTTATATGTAAAATAAGCCTTTATAATTGATGTGTAAGGAAAAGGATATGTTATTGGAAAATTAAATTTTGTGTAGCAGTAACTTTTAGATTAGCTTGCCTACAGATTATCAATTATAAATGATAAATCTACACTTTTTGTTCGGTTCAAATTTTTAATAGGCTATTTGTTAGCGAGATATAAATATGAAAAATAATAGAGTTACCTGATTTTTTAGGACTTGGTGGATCTAGTGGTTGTATTTCATCGTCCGACTGAAATAATATAAAGGTAAGGAAAAGGTAAAAAAAAAGAATATTATTGTGTAGTTGGGAATAGTAAAAGATTGTGGATTGAAAACATTATTTATAATATTGTAAATAAAAAGATAAAAATTTTGAACCAATGTGGTTTAAAGACTTGTTGAAATAAGAGGTTTAGGGGTAGGGGGGGGAAATTTATTTTAGACTGAATAACATATTTTAGTGATTCTAATGAATCTATTATCGGGTTAAATTACATGCTTTCTATTAGGGTTATATTAAAACAATTATACTTACAAAGCAGTCATATACTGGCTGTTTCTGCGCCATCATTGAATATGAGTGCTGTATTCTTCCCTTCCCTCTCGTTTCCGGATCCTAATGAGTTAAGTTCTGAAGATCTTGGAGCCGTTGAAGGAGTGGTTCTTGATGGATCTGGCAAAACTGCTCCCAGGTAATCTGTAAGACATATAATATGTAAGGGAAAAAAAATTGCATTTTTTTGGAAAATATCTATTTATATAAAAAAAATCTTATTATTTTAGAGGTTTCCGAATTGACTTGAATACGTGGTTGCTTATTGCAATTCTCGTCCTTGTACTGTTGTTGGTCTTAACGCAAATGTGTATGGTTTTCGTTAAGTTGGGAGGTATGTTTCTAATTTAATTAAATATTTATGATAAAGAATATATTTTAACTTTTCTATCTGTATTTTTAAATTCCTTATACGGAAAGGAGAGTTAAAATAATGCAAGCGCTGTATGCCGCGTAAAATTTTTTACTAGTAATGAACTAAAATTCGCGTGTGTTTCATTGTTTATATAAATTATTGGAGTGAGGATATTCTTTGTAAAACAATTTTTAATATTTTAGCGTTATTTGAACGGTGTTTTCGACGGACAAACAATATTCGGCGAGTGGAGGAGGGAAATGGAGCCCACATTGAAATGAATCCGTTAAACCCTGCTGGAAATAACATCTATGATGATGTTGAGTTCTAGAGAGTGAATTCAAATCGTATTTAATAAAATTATACAAGTTAGTTTAAATAAGAGGTCAACAGAAAATTTGAGGATTTTATTATATTTAATATAAAAATTTGAAAGTAATTTGGGTATTTTTATATGATAAAGCTTGTATAAATTTGTGAAATACGACCTAATTTCTGTGTGTTTTCTATTTAAGAACATTATAAAAAAAATTTTACCTGATTTTTCAGTACTTTAGTAATAAAGTTGATCTAATGATCTCTGTAAGGCAGAGTAATGATAACAAATGTGATTTTAATTATTAAAGTATTTTTCACTGAGTATTGTGTCTATCTTTTTAACTTTTGTAACTGTTTTCTTCTATAATTATTCACTATAACTTGAATATGTTTTTGCTTTCAGATTTATTGCGAATATGGATATCTATTCTATTTTGTTTGATGTCGGCGATGAAACTGGGGGTCAGGATCTGGGGGTCGGCGATTTTAAATCGGAGTTTGAGGGGGATGGAGGAGACGGGGGAACTGTGTTGGTCGGTGGGGCTGGCAATTCCACGACGATCAATGTGGTGGTGGGGGGAAGTGTCTTTGTGATCTGCGTTCTCACAATGTAAGTAAAAATTTTTTATTGTTGGTTAATATCGTTATTTTTGAAAACAAAGTAGCAGTCTAGGAATTGTTTTTGTGTGAAGTTTATCTTTGCTATTTTTGTGTTGGCTTCAACAAAGAAGGGTGTGTTTTTTAGGTTGACTAAATCTATGTTTAAGATTCCATTCGGGAAGTCTATTGCCTGTAATAGTAAACCGTGTTCTAATTGTGGGCGTTCGAGCTGTATTAAGCATAAAAATCTGTCATCAAAGTTAATCTCAATCTTTGAATCAAGCTTGGTATGACCTGGCAGTATAACAAATGATGTAAGGGAGGTTAAGTAGTAGTCTGCCTTTATTTGTTCTATTTTAAAGTATGGTGATCCGTGGATGATTAGTTCGTACATCTAATGTTTTTTTATTTGTTTCAGGCTGCTTCGGATGCTGTTCAAGCGTTTATGGAGACAATCCACCGGTAAGATTTGTTCTTAAATTTCAAATGGGAATTGGGCTTGATTATTTAAAATGAAGCGTTTAAACAGGTAGTTTATTAGTTTGTAGGTACCATAAATGTAAAATAATACAGATGAGATTAGGGCCGTCACTAGAATAATTGCTACTGGCAGTAAAAACAAGATTGCTATCAAAATACCGATAAATTGGGCTGGGTTCAGTTCTTCAGTATGGTTGATTACAGTTTTCATAGATTGAATGTTTTCTTTTTAGCTGCCAACCGAGATCTCAACGATGTTATCGGGTCTGGAGATGCTGCGGGTGAACTAATCCAGGTACATTTTTTTTTGATTCTGGAAAAGAAATAATTATTTTGTCGAATATAATTAAAAGGGGGATGCAATATAATCAAAAAAAAAGATATACAATTTAAGAGTTATAATGCAAGAAAAAATACATAAAAAACGAAATATTGAAGGAAAACTTAAAAAATATAATATTTTTTTAGCTGGAACCTGTTAATGTCAGCTCCAAGACCTGCACTCAGCCCCGTCCCGGCCTGGTGAGAAAGGTAAGAATAGGGTTTAATTTATTAATGGTAGGTAGTTAAGCTTTAAAGAATATTACGCAATTTTATTCGGTTCTTTAAGAATATTTTATTATTTTAGAGGTTGACTGCGTTCGAGCCGAGAAGGATTAATTTTGTAAGTTTGTATTTCATTTCTTGGTGTGGGAGGGGATTTTGAAGGATATTAATAAGTAGTTAAAATAATTTCTTAAGTTATTTATAGGTTTAGTTAGTAAATTTCTCGATTAAAATCTTATTTAATATTTTAGGATGAGGTTTGAAGCGTCTGTTATTTCTAAGAAGAATTACCACTACCCACATTTCAACATAGTTGGGGGGGGGTTAGTTTAAAAATGTTTTTCTTCTTAAAAATACTAGGGCTAAATTTAGGTAAAACATAAGTAGAGATTTTCGATGGGTTAAGTTATTTATTTGTTAGAAGGGTTTAAATTTAGGGTACGTATTTAATTTAGGATTAGCAGTTGGATAAGGAAAAAAAATATGTTGGATTGTATTAACTTTTAGGGGGGGGAGAAAAATAGGGGGGGAGGTTGTAGAATAAAGGATTGTAGTGGTTTAGTATATGAATGGAAAGAAATTTTACAGGATAAAAGGAAACGAAAGTAAAAAAAATTGTGGGTAGGTATTTAAATACGTAATTTTAATTGTAAAAAATGTTCGGAAAGGTGGGGGGTTAAATTTGGGGGGGGGTAATAAAATTGAAAGAATTAGGATTTCTTTTCGGGCGCAGAGATTTAAGTTAGGACGAATTTAATTTTAAGTTGGGGGTTAACTTTGGGGGGGGGTAATAAAATTTAAAGAATTAAGATTTCTTTTCGGGCGCAGAGATTTAGGACGAATTTAATTTTAAGGTGGGATATTTTAAAATTTAAGGAGTTAATATTTCTTGTCGGGCGGAAGGATTTAGGTTAGGATAAAATTAAATTTAAGGTGGGGGTTAAATTTGGGGGGGGGAATAAAATTTAAAGAATTAAGATTTCTATTCGGGCGCAGAGATTTAGGACGAATTTAATTTTAAAGTGGGATATTTTAAAATTTAAGGTGTTAATATTTCTTCTCGGGCGCAAGGATTTAAGGTAGGATGAAATTAAAAAATGAGAAAATCTTTACTAGAATGTTATTAACCTATGTATTATTATGATGTATATTTTTAGAGGAAAAGACCACTACATTCCTGACAACTGAATAACATTTGGTTTGGAGGGGGGGGGTTTAGGCTATTGAACATTATATCTTAATATTGATGGGTATCGTTAGATTTATTATTGGAATGAAAGTAAGTGTAAAGAAAAATTTATCAAGGGATATGAAGGGAAATTTAAAGGTTGTAAAATTAGGGGAAATATGTATGGAATAAGGATTTAGAGTTTAGTGCTTTGAAAGTAATAAATTTAGGGGTTAATTTATTTATGCACTATTGTCAGGTTTGGAATGGCTTTTTCTCAAAAAATAAAAGAATTTTAGTCTTTGACTAAATTCTTAAAGTTATTTAAGATAAAATATTTAAGATTTGGTGTTAAGATTTTGGTTTAAAGTTAAATTAAAGGACTATTTCTGTTTTTAAAATTCAAAATTTGATATTCAAAAATTCTTTATTATCAGGTGTGTGTCTTAAGGTTTGGACGTCCTGGAGAATTTATACTGTAGTATTTTAAGAAAGTCTTTACTTCGAAATTATGAAACTTAAATATATTTGTTAAATATTTGCGTAAAATTTAAGTAAAAGTTAAAAATGGAGTGCGTCATTTTAATGGCGTGGGTTGGATGGAGGGTTTAAATAAAATCGTTAAAAAATTTTAGAATATTCTTCAGGAATGTTAACGAAAGACACACCACTGTATAATAACAGAAGTAAAATATGATAGATTTTAATTTATCATTAAATTGATATTGGTAAAACCAAAGAAAGGAATTTGTTTCGAGATACATTAATTTAACACCTATTTGTATAAATGGAGGTAAAAATAGATTTTTATTAGCTTCTTAACGTATCGGAAATAATTTATTTGAATAGATGGTTAATTAAAGGGAACAAGAAGAATTATGGGTGTTAGTTAAGTGCTATGTAAATCAAGTAGCGTTTAAAATCTGTTGTATTAAGGGGAATCATTCTTTTGTACTATAAGATTTATGGGTTATGGTGTTAAAATATTTTGAGCGAAGCTAGTGGAAATCTGTATTTATCTTCATTATTTTAACAAGGATGTAAATTTTCAAAATTTATTTGTAAATATGTAAAGTTTGTATAATTAAACTAAAATTTGCAATTTTTAAAGATTTAAAGTTTAGAAAAGATCGTTTTATAATATTATTAGCACTCTTGTGATAAAAAAATTGTACCTAAGAATTTGTATATAAAAGATCAGAGTATTTGACTAAATTACGCTTATATTTCAAAAAGAACTTGTACCTGTTTTTAGTAATTATGTGACAGAAATTTATGTAACGTTGTTTTAAGACGAAAATTAAAATAAAAGTGGTTTATAAATCTCACGTTTTCTTTTCTTATTATATCTATAAATTAATAAATTAAAATTTGATAAAGAATTAAACAAGTGAGTGTATTAAAATAATTTCGAGGTGAATGTTTTCTTATGAATATTGTTTGATTCTTTATAAATGTTTCGGAAAGATTGGAACTAGTTTTAGTGAAAGAAAAATGTTTTAAAAAATTTTTCACTTCCTTGGAATAAAAATTGTTTTAAATTTACGGAAATTTCGAGGTCAGAATTTATTTTAAAAGATCATAAAGGTTGAATGTTTTCAAATCTAATTAAAATATTAATCTTTAAATGGTCGTTTTAAAAGATAAAGACGATTAATCGATTGCGTCTTTTTTCTTAATTTGATAATACCTAGTTGTATATTTCCGATACATAAATTTTAAAGTAAATCTGCTTTTAAGATCTCGTAAAAAAAACTGATTTTATGAAAAGAAAAGGTGTTATGATAAACCAATTTAAAACGTAATACCTAGTTATTTTGATTAAGATTAAAAAAAAGTTGTATTTATTTCGAATATAATTCTAAAATTTGTACTATTATGTGGTTGAAAGTAAGATTAAGTTTATTGAGTAGGAGCAGGTTAGTTTGAATACAATGGGTGAAAAATACATTGTAAAATTTTGGTTAGAAATAAGTAGGGGCAATTTAACTTGTGTGTTTAGTGGACCAAAAAAGATTTATGGCACGAGGATACAATAAGCTTGTGCGGAGGGGAGGGGGTTATAAAATTTATGGGGTGGTATTAAGATATTTAGATAAATATTGAGATTTCGTTATCTTTATGGTTATAAACATTAATTTAAATGGTAGGTTGTAAGATTTATGCGGTAAATATTTGGTAAGAAAATTGACAAGAAGTTTTCATCTGCCGAAAATAGATGTAGAGAAACCGTTGGCCAAATATCTGAAGATTTATGTTAGCAATCAAGGAGGACTAGAAATTTGGATTACAGGATGGAAATAAGTTAACCGTTATTGAATATTTGTTTGCAAAAATGTTCTATAAAGCTTAGATTAGAAAAAAAATTCTTAATGGTATGGAATTTATCTTATATGTAAATATTGGATCGATTTTAACATGGAATTATAAACGGCTTAAAGGTATGGATAATAGAGCACTCCTTAGATGAGATCGGTTAGAATTGCGTGTTCTATAATGCTTAGTATTTAATAAAAATAGGTAATAATGCGATTAATGAAATTATTAGGTAAGAATAGAAGGTTTAACTTTTATTTTGTAGAATTATAAGTTAAAAAATGCTTCATAATCCTTAACAATGAGATTAATATACAGGTGAGAAGTTAATTCGAATTGTTCGTTACTTTGATAAAATAAATAAATGAGCGTTTGAAGGTTTAATGCAAAGCGTGTTTTATATTGCTTAGTAAAAAAAATAAAGATTAGGTCAGAGATTTTATTTAACGAAAAAATAAAAAAGGCAGTGTTACAATTAAATAGATAGTTAATAAGATGATTAAAGGTTTAATTTCACGTATATATATATAAAAAGAATATTATTAGGTACGAAAGGAGAAAATTATTTGCTAGACGCGGAAACGTGTTTATGTATATTAGAAAAAGATTAAGCGTGTTCTATATAGCTTAGGCTAAATTAGAATGGGTCGATTCCAGTATGGGGGGGTATTTACACAGTAATTGTTAAAACCATATTATACAATAATTAGGGTGAATCGATTTCGAGATTAGATTAATTATACTTATTATTAGGAAGGGTTAATTATAAATTGATGCTTGGGACTTAAATTAGTTAATTAATTAATATGGCGGATATTAAGTAATGTAATTCAATAGAAATATGCTTAGATGCATTGAATTATGAAAGTGTGTAGTATATAGCTTAGATTCACTCATATGATTAGTTTGAATTGGTTGGAATCGATAAAGGTTAAAAAAAAATATAACAGAAATAATGTACAATAATTATATTAATAAATACACAAACAAAATTGTAATTTAAATAGTATCATTTGTCGTATTTCTAAAAAATGTGTCGCTATAAAGATTGATGTCAAATCCGAATTTTTTACGTTCTGAAATAGACATAGCATCAAAGAATATGTAAAATACATAGTAGAAATAAGGCAGATGATTTCGGAGGATGAAATTAAGCACTCTAGGTGCAAAATTTATTGTAGGATTTAGCTGTTTATAGATAATAGCGGCATTACATAAATTAGAAATAAAAATGAGGTCTTTATGTTTTATAATGATCTCTAGATTAGGTTTTAAGATTCTATCTCTAAAAAGATCTTTTTCAGCTGGCGTAAGGTGTTTAAATTTTAATAAGGATCTGTCTATTATTTCGTCCACGTTCAATATATTGTTTCTGATGGTGCTGGATATGTTATACATCTGAAACAAAAAAAGAATTATGCATGATTTTTTCTTACCATTTTAATAATGCTATTTTCCCTTGGAACTCTTTTACAATGACGTGTAGATTTTAAGAAAAGTTTTTGCACTATGGCTACGAGAATAACTACTAATCCTACAGCTGAAATATCAATTAATATGCCTACGTAATTATCTTCAACATATTCAGGAAATGTCAGATTATTTTTAACTTTATCTTCTTTTTTTCTTAAATAATCTGTCATGTAATCTATTCTATTGTGAGAAAATGTAGATTCCTCGACATCTATTGCTGAGTTACGCTTGAAGGATACTAAACCAATCTCCATGTCTATGAATGATAAATTACCATCAAAAGTTATATGTGCAGGTAAGTCTGATTGAGCTAAATCAACATTTAATTGATTATTTATAGCATTAATAGTTAATTGGCTGGCTTTATGTAGTAAAACTCCTTCATTTGTTGGTGTAAAGGTAATTGATGGGTTATATTGAAATTCACAAAATTTTAATGTATCATTAAAATTTTCTGAGTTTAAGGCTGTTAGACATTTATTAAGATTAATCCTTTGTTTATAAGATAAAGATTTATCTGATGGCTTAATATATTTATGTATTGAAGGATCAAAAAGATAACCTTCTTCTAAACCAAAATTATTATAATATACAGGAAGTAGTTTGTTTCCTGTTTTTTGGTTGTGATATTCAATCTTTTTAATATAATACGTAGGTATACCATCCTTAATAAATGAATCAATTATTTTAATGTCTGTTTTAGGTGTGTTGTATTCAAAAGTCGAGATGGCAGAGGCCAAGCGATCTGTGATTATGTTTTGTTTGGCTTGTTTTATGGCTTCATAATGTGAGTCCAGGTTAGTAAATAAATAACTTAGTGTTTCTTGTATAAATCGAAATTGGATAATAATTGATGAAAAGGATTGATGGTTGGCTTTAAAAGCGTCCCAAGTAGTATATTTATCAAATGTTACTTTTGTGACCGCATTTAAATAGTTTAATGCATTAAGGGTATCATTTAAAAATTTCTCAGATACTTCAAATTTACCAGATTGGTGATAAGGCGATGGAACCTCTTGTGTGTAATATTGCTGTAATTCAGTAAATTTTTTGTTTATTTCCATAATTTTTTGTATCTGAGTATTTACTAATGATAAATGTACATAATACTCATTTGTTATTAGCGTGTTATATTGTAGGTCGTTACTTGCAGGCAATGGGAATTTTGTATTTGCTTGATCATAAATACTGAATACTGTTGTATTAATTTTGTTAATATCAGGTAATTTACATTCAAGTTTTATAATTGTTTCAAATTTATAATCATACATATTAGTAGTAATAGTGTCGATTAAGAAAAATTGCAAAGAAAATATTGACGATGGAAGGATTAATATTAATAGATATTTTAATAGCATTATGAATCAAAAATCTTAATATCAACTTTTGAATTAAAATTTACCTTTTTATTCTGATTTTGTGCTTTTTTAAGGGCTGATCTTGTTACAATCTGTTTGTCTTCGTCGTTGTGGTCTTCAGGTAGGTCAACGGGCTCTATGGGGACAACTCCGTTCTCAAGTTCCTTAACAATTGCAATTTCGTCGTCAATAATTTCCTCAGGTGTGTTAAATATTTCTTCAAGAACTATATTATCTGATGATAAAAGATTATCTAATTCTTCTTTATTTATATCCTCATACTGTTTTAGGCAAATATTTTTAACAGAAGGGGGGAGGGGGTCAAATAGGGGGTCTGAAGGAATGTATTTTTTTATCTCATTCCTGTTTCTTCTTAATTGTTTATTATTTAAATTAGATATAGCTTTTACTACTACAGCTTTTTCAGGGAGTTGAACAATAACAAAAGGTGTTTGATAATAAGTTGTTTTTAACGGTCGTGTATTACCTAAGACTTTGGATTGATCTTTTACAAATACAATGTCTCCAATTTTATAATCTCTGGTGATTCTATTTTTATTTTTGTATGTTGTTCTATCTACATTAACTTTTTCAATTTTTAATTGTGCTTCTTTCCATATTTTTTGTAGAAAGTTATGTTTTTCTTTTATTTGGTCAATGTGGATATGAGCATTTGGATGTATTTTAGGTAGGTTGTCTGATAGAAGCGGATTTTCTGACAAATGTACACCTGGTCCGAAGATAAGTTCAGCTGGAGAGTAGCCTGTTTTGTGAATTTTTGAGGTATTATGCAATAGACTGACAGAGCAGCAGAGGAAACTCCAATTGAATGACGGACTAATTGCCAAGACTTTTTTGAAATATGTTTTAAACAACCCCACGTATCTTTCTATCCCTCCATGGCTAAATCCTGAGAAGGCTGAGGAATAAAACATTCTACATTTTAAGAAAGCTAAAGTTGAGATTGTCTTTTTTGATACAAAGAATGGGGCGTTGTCAGCAAGTATGCTTTTTGGGTGCCAAAATTGAAAAATGTAATTTTGAAAAATATGTAAGAATTCCTCGCTTGTCTTATTGACTACGGGGAAACAATTTATGAAATTTGTAGCTGGACATTTTACAATCAGTATATGCACAAATCCACTACTACTAGGAAGACTTTCTATTAGGTCCATGTGTAAAATTTCACCTGCCTGGTCACTGATTGGATAGAATCCTAATTTTTCATTTTTAGAGTACTGATTTACAAGCTGACATGCATAACAAGTTTTTGTAAATTTATCAACATATTCTTTTAGGCGAGGATGAAAATAATTTTGGAGATTAAGAATCATTTTATCTTTGCCAGAATGGTTCGTAGCCAGGTGAGCAGAAGCTATATATGCATATAATAGCTTAGAAGGAATATAGAGTTTTGGAATGTCATCTTTGTCAATGTAATATAAAAGTGCATTTTTAATTTTGTATTTATTATTGTTATGTACATAAGTGTCTTCCGTTAATGCTTGGATGTAAATGTCTTTGTATTCTAATTTTTGTTCATCAATAATTCTTTGAGTGGTTAGAATTTTTTCTAAATCTTTCAATGGTTGAAAGATTGAAGTTAAATTTTCAATTATTTTATTGTATGAAAGACTAGAGCCTAAGACTTTTTTGCTGAGTTTTGTCTCTTTAAAATCTTTTTCAAATTTTTCTCTAGAGATTTGAGATAAGAGGTTAATATGTACTTCAGGAATGGAGTATGCTGTAATGTTGTTGACTGATAATGATTTTTCAGGTTTTGGATCTTTGTACTCAACAAACTGTGGATGTTGTACTACCCATTTGGCCCAGTCGCCAATGGACATCTCCTCAGCAGGCATATTGTCATCTAAGCTGTCCTTCACGTACAGAGGTAATTGTATTTTTACTCTTTCATGTTTTGGGATTTGAAATTTTCTGCTTAGATAATCTGCTGGGTTGTTTTTTGAACTTAAAAATGCAAGTGTGACAGTTTTATGGTCATGTTTAATAATTAATCCCCATCGTTTCATTTTTCTACATGATTTTGTGACTCCTTCATTATACATCCAGAGGACTGTTTTATTATCACATAATGCTAGAGTTGGGTCGAAGCCTCGAAGGTGCTCCGTAGCATGTAAGGCATCTAGAAGTGCATTAAGTTCTAGAGTATATATAGCATTACTTTCTACTGTTTCAGGTATAGACTTTGTGTGATAGCAGATAATTTCAAAAGTTCCTCTGTGTTTGCTGAGCTGATATTCTGGGTAAGAAATATTTATTGCTGGTCTTACAATTAGGGTGTCTTTTGATTCATAAAGTAGGAAAATGAGGGGTGCTGCACTTTTAAGTTTAGGTGCATTAAAGATAATTTGTTTTTGGTTATTGAATTTATCTGTTGAGTTTATTATTATTACTGATTTGTATAGTACACGTGCTAGAGCATCAAAAACATTTAAATCTTTGTCTATGGAAATTTCTCCGTTTTCCATATTTTTAATGAAATCTTTCATCATATGACGGTTTGACATGTATGTGTTTTCTAATATCTGCGGGTGGAGGATGTGGTCCCTAATATAGGTCACCATTTTCTTACAAATTGTATTGAATTCCGTAGGGCAATTTGAGACTTTTAGTAATAACTTGAGACTATGACTAAAAGAGTTTTTTACATTTTCACCATATCCTAAAGTTTTATCTAATAGATATTCATGTTTAGGTGGTTGAGATGTTTTTAAGTCTGCCATGAATGCTTTGTGAGATTGGTCTGCTCTTGGATAAAAGATAGGTTTATAAGGTAATTTTAAATCATAAATTATTCTGTGTGTTTTATCGTCCATGTTGATGTATTCTGGGACTTTTAATTTTGGGAATTTTGCTGGAATAATTTGTGCTAGGACGCAGCTATACTGAGAACCTGATGCGCTGGCGGCATCTGTCATAAGAATTTTGGGAACTCCAGGTTGTACAATTTTTGAGTACAATGGAGCTGATGATAAGGTTTTATTTAAATCCATAATTACTTTTTTATGTGAATCTTTCATAATGAATTTTGTTTTATCGCTTGTGAGTACTGTTATGTGTTTTATGTCTTTAAATACGTCAAATCCACAAACTGTTCTGAAGGAATTTAACATACCTAAATATGATTGCAGACATTCTTTAGATTTTGGCATGGGTGCTTGCAACACTTTTTCGACCCTTTTGGGGTCGGCTTGTATAAAGTTGTTGCACACATACCATCCCAAAATGTTGATTTTGCTTTTACAAAATGATGCTTTTTCTATGGAGATTTTACATTTGTGAAAAGCTAAGCGAGAAACTAATTTTTCTATGCATTGAAAATGAAATTTAACACTTTCCTCATAAGTATCTTTTGCAGGTGTGAAGACAACAATGTCGTCGTAGTAGGTGTCACAGAAATCCAGGTAATCTGGCAACATGAGAGGATAACCATTGTCATCGAAGATTATTGTATTATTTTTATCTCTACTAGGAACATGATTAATGATCATATCTGTGAAACGAGCCAATATAGATGGAGAGCTGGCCAATCCTGTGCATAGTGAATTCATTTGATAGGCTCCAATTTGTGTTGCGAATTGGGTGTACTTGCGGCAGTCTGGATGTATGCTTATGGAATTAAATGCATTTTTTAGGTCTATGACACTGTAAAAGGAAGCATCTCTTAATTTATTAAGGATTGAGCTAACCGTAGGTATGAGTGGAGGCTCTATGGTTATAAGCTCGTTAAGTAGTTTGTAATTGACAACTAATCTTGCTGTCTGAGCTTTATTTGATTTTGCAATTAAGAAACAAGGACTGGCAAACTGACTGAGTTCCGAACCTGATGTGCTGGCTTTGCTGACAATGCCAAGTTTTTCAAGAATTCGAAGAATTTCTCTTAACTGTGCCAGTTCCATTGGAGCCAGGTAATAACATTTTCTGGTTTTTGGAAGAGAGACATGTGGTTTAAGTGTAATTTTATAAAAACCAAGAGTGTCGCTGATTTTACCTGCGTCCAGAGAGTGTAGTGAGATTATTTGTGGATATTTATCAATAAAAATGTCTTTTATATATGGCCAGTGTTCAGCATCATAATTGTTTTCTAATATAATGTCTGATGCATTTTCGTAATAATTTGAAGGAATTGAAAAACCTGAGGGTTGTAGGTCTTCAGGTACAATATCTTTAGTGTTTGGCTTAAAGCCTAATTGTATTGTTTCATTATCATCAAGGAAAGAATCTTCCTGTTCTTTAGTTAATGTAATAGGTGATTCCTCTACCCTATCCCTTTCTTCTGACAAGCTATATTTTGGATCTTTAACGTCATTATTAACTGCATCTGGGTTACCTATAAAATCTTCTGCAAAGTTAAAATCTAAATTAAAAATATTTTGATCTATGTTTGCGGTCTTAGTTTTATCATCTATATTTTTTAGAAGAGTGATTTCACCTATTGGAGTGATTGAACTGTCAAGGAAAGAGACTTCATGCAGTAAGTTAATTTTATTCTCAATGTAAGAATTTATGGAAATATGATTTATAACAGTAAGTTCCTGGCTTTGTTCAATAAAATCTACATATCCCTGGATTGCGCCATTATAAGTCATAGGTCCTACATTTTGAACTTTTGCTATTACAGACATTTTATTTCTGTATCTTTGAACAAAACTAGTTGAAGGAAAAATTTTAATATTATAATGCTGAGAGTAAGGAATGTGGTCCTGACTTATAATCACGTGATCGTTTTCTAAAAATTTTGAAGCTGGGGATAATTGAAAATAGATTTCTGTTATTTCTTTAGGTTTAAAATCATTTAGAAAAGCATGAGCTAAATTTAAATTTTCATCAGTATCAAAGTAGCTAGGAATTTCTTGTTCTAAATCATTTGATTTGTATACTATTGGTTGCATGTAATTATCGGCTTTAAGACTTTTAATAATTAAGTTTAAATTAAGAAAATCTGTTAATGATAAAATAACTGGGTGTTTGCATTGAAATCTATCTTGGAATTTAACAATGTACAGTTTAATAATTTGTGGCTTATCTTTATAATCAAATTTAACTTTAAAATCGATCGTTCCTAATAAAGGTATTTTGTGACCCGTGTAAGACTTTAAACTAATATTTGTAGGTTGAATCATGTCATCCCATTCATCATCATCAAAGTATGGAAACAAATCTTTTAAATAAGAAAAAGAACAAATAGATAAATCAGCACCTGTATCCAGCATAGAGGTACATGATCTATAGTCATTATTAGTTAGATGTATTAACATTGGTATATATAGTTTCCGTCCATATGTAGGTTTTAGATCCATAAAAATAAGTTGGTGCTTGTCAGATTTTAGGGTGTTTAAAGAAATCACATTTAGTTGCTATTGTGATTTAATTCGATTTCTATATTCTTGATTCACTACTCTCATATCATAATCCCTGTGTTTTCCTTCCCTTTTAGCTTGAATAAAAGCGGGTCTGCGAAAACATAAGTGTTCAGGGTGGAGAAGTTTCATTTCATTTTTTGTTGCTTTAAGGCAGATGGTGCAAGGTACATTTGTTGGTGGCTGAACTTTTAATTTACCATTATCTAAACGCATTTGTCTGCATCTAGTTGATTCATGCCCAGAATCACCGCATAGAGGGCAATTAATTTTATTTTTATATTCTTCTACAGGTTTATTGTGGTGATATTTGTGAGAACCAAAATTATCGAAGAATTGGTCTCTAAGACGTTTAGAAAAATTTTGCGGATTATATTGGCCATTTTTATATTGGTTATGAGGCTGTTTACTATAGCTAGCATTGTTTATATTATTATTATTTTTATAATTATTATTATTCCTGTAATTATTAATGTTATTTCTGTTGCTATTATTATTTCTTTGGTAACTTTGACCAGGATTATATTGTGGCTTTCTATTTATATAAGAAGATTGATTATTATAATGATTTTTATTATTATTATTGGAGTTATTTGAATAATTTCTAGAGTATTGGGGCGTCCCGCCAATATCTAATGAATTTATATAGCTCCTGTTATAATTAGAGAAATTGGATCCATTATTATAAAATATATAATTATCTTCTATATCGAGATTATTGATGAAGTGCCTATTATTTCTATAATTATTATAGCTAGATTTTGCATGATTATTGTTATTATACGTAGATCTACGATTTTCATCAAAATTTAAAGCATTTACAGAGTGTCTAGGTGTATTGTATTTGCTGAAATGTATAGACTTCATTGGTTTGCTAGCATAAAGTTTTTCTAATTCTAGATCTATGAGGTCAGAATAAACTTTTAATGAAGTACTAAATTCAGCAAAAGATGCGTTACGGCCGTAGTAAGCATTGCACTCTTTTTCAGCTTTAAGTACGTATTCTGAGCATTGGCGGGGCAATGCTTTCTTTAAAGCACTTATGACTTCAGCATTAAAGCATGAATTTCTGGAGGTTTCATCATGAATAAGTGCCGCACGGTTCCCTAATTCAAGAATGTCTGATTCAATACTTGATAAAGTTGAATTAGGGGGAGGATTATATTGTAATAATTTATCTCTAGCTTGGAATGGATTTATGCGAGTATCATATTTTTTTAACAGGTTTGAATAGATATCGCTAATAGGCAATTTTGAGCTTATTTGATCAGATATAAACTGATAAGGTTCATTTGTAAAACTTTTTTGTAGGAATCTTTTAAATTCAGCCTCTGATAAACACATGTCCTCCTGAAACTCGTTAAGATTTGTTAAATGTTCAGCAATGGAAGGAGAGGAAGGACTTTTAGTGTTGAATTGTTTTTTTGGAAATAGATTATGAGCTAAGTTTCTTTTATACTCATCATGAGTTAAGATATCTGTAGGAGAATATTTTGATGGGGCCACTATAGTTTCCATGGTTGTAAATTTTTTATCCGCTGTATAATTTTTTATTAAGTGATCTAATTTTAATTTTTCTTCTCTGATTTCTTTTTCAATGCGTTTTTTATTTTGTTGTAAATGTTCTTGATAATCATTACTTATGTCTTCTATATCAAGATTTGGAGCAGGAATGTCAGATTTTTTACTCAAAGCAATTGAAGTGCTAGCTAGGTTTAAAAGTAATCGACCGATAGGGTCTTGTAATGTTTTTGCCACATTTTCAGTAATTAGATTATTATGATGATCATCATTTATTAAATTATTATCTGTATTTTGAGATTCCATTATGATTGACCCCGCCTGTGACGTAGGTCTCGAGGGGGATTTTTCGCTTCTTTTAAAGATGCTTGTCATATTTTGACTTAATTAGTTTTATAATATTTTCAAAAGTTGAGAAAAATTGATTTATAAATTCAGCAAAACTTTTTAACAATTGTATATTAAAAATAGATAAAGCTACTAAACCTAATAAGGATACGAAAATAATAAAAGATAAGGCAATACACTTACCTAAAATTTTGAATGTTTTTCAGGTAGAAGACCAAAGATCGCTGTTTTGACGGGACTCTTCTCTGTTGATGTTGTGGTGTTATATACCGGATCCGTCAGAAATCACAGGTTTCCTTAATATTACTAAGAGTTATTATCACAGAAAGTTTTTCACAGCAATTTAGAAATACTTATTAATGGTGTAGAATACACAATCCGATAGGAAAAGAATTCGAGAACTATGAAAAAAGTTGGAAAAGAGTTTATTAGTAGCAAATTAAAGTTATAATGTCAATTAGAATAAAAATAAGAGGTATCCTTTGAGTTATATCTAAAAAAATAGCAAGATTTTCAAGTGCTTTATCAGATTTTAAATTGTCCAATTCAAGTTTATAAACTAAATTATTGGCTGTTATTTTAGTGTCAATTGACGCAATTAAAAATAGTAATATGATAGTATAGAGAAGTTGTTTTGTCTTGTACAAGATATAGATTGTCAAAAATATTAAGTATATATCAAGGAAGTCAATGTTCTTGGTAAAATGCTATGGGTTCGTATAGAAAAAATAAGGTAAGAGAACTTAATTAAAAATTTTCTTAATAATTCTTATCTATCTAAGATTCAAAAGGACGGTCGCACCACCTGTAGGAGTGATGATAGCGTTTACCGCTATTCTATACCTTGCGTTATCAAAAGAGCAGATTTTAACCTATCTATCCTTTGAAATTAGAAGACGTACGTATCAGCCTTCCTAACCTGCAAAGCAATCCTTTAAATGTTGGTTCAGTAAGTAGTTAATCCTAGTCCCGACTCTCAAGGAAACCCAATTCTAACCGATAAGGTTCTCCCTTTCTTAACGGCTTGCCACTAATTCCCTTGACAGTGTTTTATTCGAGCTAGGTAAATTATAGAGTAGTTTTCAAAACGAGTTTTACCAATTAATAACTAATTCCTTATTATTTTATAATTTTATTTTACAAGACTTATTTAAACACAAAACAATCACAAAATATTAATTAGATTTTAATTGAATTACAAGATCTCAAGATTTAATGATATTAGATTTATATAAATGGTGGAATAATACTTATGGACTAATTTTACAAGACAAAACAATTCAAGATTTAATAATATTGGATATATAATAGGTGGAGTTATACTTATGACTTAAAGGACAAGACAGTACAATCTAAATTCAAAATAGTTGCAATAATTCAGAATTAAACCAAACAAAATTGTATACAAAACTTATTTAACACAAAGAATTATCAATTAATGAATACTTAATTACAGACGTGATAGGTATACCTATCTCAATGGATTATTAATTATTTAAGTATTAATTACTATTCAAAGTTATTTCTTTATTTTAAAATGATAATCAATCAATAGCGTCGGACTTTTAATGAGGCTTTTAAAACAAATCTTTTACTTAATGCTTAGTTTAAAATTTAAAATTAAATAACCAATTAATGGTGTTAAATGTTATCTGAGGCTTTAAATAAATGTTACTTCAAACTTTGGCTTAGGATTTAAATTGTTAAATCAATCAATGATGTTAAATGTTTATTGAGGCTTTAAACAAATGTTACTTAAAACTTTGGTTTAGGATTTTAAATTAAAATCAACCAATAGTGTTAGAATTACTAAGGCCTTAAATAAATGTTACTTAAACTTTCGTTTCGGATTTTTAAGATTAAAATCAACCAATAGTGTTAGAATTACAGAGGCTTTAATTAATATTACTTAAACCTTTGGCTTAATGAAATTGTTATCAAATGTCAATTATTTCAGGTAGTCAAATTCAACCACTGGTGTTTGGAATATCCTTGGATATGATTAAGGTAATTAAACCAAAGTTTTGTAGTAAAACTTACTGGATTTCTATAGATCTGGAATTAATTTTCTATGGACTATGTTCTACAAGTGAGATGCTTTAAGTTTGATGGTTGTAAGAAGAGTGAGGAATTTCCAGAAATCCCTTCCTTTTATACTTTTGGGGACGCTTGTTGCGCCCCCTAGACGTCTGGTTTTAACCATAATTAATGGCCATCTTGGCTATCTGTTGCTATGATTGTCACATATCAGACGTCTAAGCTTTTGTGGTTGTTGGTTTTAGACGTCTAAATCACTGATATTTTCACTTTCTAACATGGTGAAATTTGGTATACTAGACGTCTAGTTTTTGATCTGTGGATAACTGTTTATTGGGGTTGTCACTTTTTAGGGTAAAACTTTCCCTTTTTTCACTTTCTTTCTGTCTTAACAAGTGTATGAGTCACCGGGTTATGAACCCTGGTGTGTGACAAGTTCATTGACTGCTTAAAACAATCTCATTCTGACAACCATTCTTCCACTAAAGGCCTGTAATATTTTAAGTTTGATTATAAAGGAAAAGGTTGTGGTTTTTAAATTTAAAGATGTGATAAAAAAAACGAATAAATAATTTGTTGATTTTGAACTTTTTTATCCTTGTTACAATATTAAACATTTTTTTTAGGATACTACTTGGATGTTGCATTTTGGACAAGGACAAGCTATGTTATAAGGTAAGTGTTTTAAAGCTTACTTTTTACAAAAATTTTAACATGCTTAAATTAACCCAAAGAGCTCACCGTTACTTACGGACCACCCTTCCATAATAATAGAAAAGCTTCGCTTTTAAAAACATTTAAACAAGGATGACAACATCCATAAGTAGCGAAGCACAAAAATCGTATACAAGTAGATTTAAAGTGAATTTTAAAAAAAATCAAGAATAAATTTATTGGAGAAAATAAACACAAAATCTTGGTTTATTTGTATGATGACGACAGTCAAAGTAAATTACATAAAATATGCTCATAACAATGAGAAAAATTATTTTGATACTGGTTTGAAAGTTTGAAAATAGGACCAAAAACAATAAAGATATGGGGAAATATGTAAAACATATAAAAATAGCCAAAAACCTGCAAAAAGGCAGTTTGACCGCCACGATTGTTTACTTAAAACTACCGGAAATTTAATTTTGATATCTATAACTGAAAAAATCTTGAAAATCGGACCATAAACACCAAAGATATGGAGAAAAATCTGAAAAATATAAGAATAGCCTAAAACCTGCAAAAGACAGTTGGACTGTCATGGTTGTTTCCTGTAATCGACGGGAAATTTAATTTTGATATCTATATCCGAAAAAATTTTGAATATCGGATCATAAACACCAAAGATATGGAGAAAAATCTAAAAAATATAAAAATAGCCTAAAACCTGCTAAAAAGTGGTCTGACCGCCATTGATGTTTTATAGTTAATTGTGCTCCTTAATGATGGGAATGTTGTCAAAAAGTTTCAGCCTTTTATCATTTGTACGAGCTGAGTAAATCCCATTTCCCCCATAGCGTTACGGACTGACTGACTGACGGACAAAGCGAATTATAGAGTAGCTTCGCTACTAAAAATATTACTCAAGGTGCAAATTTAGGTACAACTGTTCTTTCTAGAAAGATGGTTTTTATTAAGTCTCTCAAATCCTACAGCGGAGGGGGAGGGGGGATTCGCTGGACATCATAAGATAAAAAAATACTCATATTCTGATTAGAAACTTTAGATCTCGTGTATTCAAATGTATGACTTTGTTACATTTTGTATGAAGTGCCCTTATTTTTTTGCCACAAAGAAGTTAGTTAAAAAATTAAATTACCATTTGTAGTACTATCAATAGTTTTCCATCAAATTACATTGCAAAAAGTTTAAAAATTCGAATGTTATGTCTAAGGTCCAATTCCGGATTTTGAATTATAGCAATATTTTCAAGGGCCTTTTTAAAAATAAATCTTTATAGGGTGCTGGGAAAAATCTAAAGCTGAATTTTTTCATATTTTTACAGCAGCTTTTCTCCTATTTCTAGACCCTACAATGGCTTTTTTATAACCCTTACTCAACTTAACCTAACTTTGTTAAAAAAGGGGGGGGGGGGGGCGAAAGTGACACTTTTTGAAACCAAAACTAAAAGTCAACAAAGGAACTCAACTAAAAAAAAGAGTTACAGGTCTGAGATTTTGCATGGCAGTTGCTTTATAGGGGTAAAATAAGGAACTGTGAAGAAACGGCGGGGCAACCGCCGAAAACCGCCGTTTCCCGCCTTTTGCCTTTTCTCGGCGGTTGCGACGCCGTTTCTTCACAGTTCCATATTGTACCCCTATAAAGCAACTGCCATGCAAAATGTCAGACCTGTAACTCTTTTTTTAGTTGAGTTCCTTTGACTTTTACAAAAAGTGTCACTTTCGCCCCCCCCCCCCCTTAAAATATATATTTGGACAAAAAAAAACTCAAGACGCTAATTTTAGCCTAACAATTAACATTCCGCTTTTAAAATAACTGATTGCGGATTTGGATTCTTAATAATTGTCCAAAAATTAGACGGATTCCGGATTGTAAACCCTAGTTTTGTAAATGTTGCAAAATATTAGTTTATAGAATTTGAAATAAGTTCTGTTGGCGCCAAAAATGATTTATAGTATTAGATGTGTGCGCGAAGCGCCCAAAATTATTTTGCTCTACATAATTGATTAAATGCTAGAGGATATATGACCATAAGAAGAAGAGGAGCCACCTAACGGTACTGAGGAACTGAAAAGTAAATAAAGAATTATTCATGGTATAAAGAACTAAAATTAAAGAGGTTGCTCCTCTTTTTTAGAGGTTGGCCCCTCCTTTATAGTGATTACCTCTTACTTTTAGGGGGTGGCCCCTCCTTTTTAGAAAGGTAACACAATAAAAGAGAACATAATGTTATTATTCTATAAAGAATCATAGGAAAAAGAACTAAAATAAGAGGTTTGCCCCTCTTTTTTTAGGGTGGTATCACCATAAAAGAGAACATAATTTTGATTGTTTATAAAGAATCATAGGATAAAGAACTAAAATTAAAGAAATTGCTACTCTCTTTAAGAGGTTGGCCCTTCATTTTAGGGAGGTGGCCCCTCTTTTTAGAGGGGTGGCCCCTCCTTTTTAGGGGAGTGGCCCCTCCTTTTTTTGAGTTGGCCCCTCCTTGCGAGGAGGTTGGCCCCTCCTTTTACTAGGGTGGCCCTTCATAAGGAGGAAAAAAGTTGGGTTCCAGTTGGGTTCCAAGAACCCAACTACTGCATGTATGTATACAGAAGTGGTGATTTTGTGTATCATCATTGAGGATGTACATCATTTTATCAGCCATTGTCTTATCCCTTTAGATTCCTTGCCTTTTTCTTATCAAAAGTTGATTTTCTTTGCTTACCTAAAAAATTAGAAATAACGTTAATAACAATCTTAAAGCAAGGACAATTTTGTCCATAAATTTAGTAAAAATAATAGATGTACGACGTACGTCCCCAATGCTGAGATTCAAATATCTCCTTCTGTAGATCAAAATTATTGGATGAAAAGTTTGGACATTGCAAAATTCAACCAACAATTAAGATTTAAAAGATGTACCAATAGTTACCATAGGGTACCAGTGTAATTTACAATATCGTGTGTACACCAATATTTATGTATGTGTGTGTGTGTGTAGCAATTCAATTTTGAGAAAATGGTGATTCCTAAAGAAATATTGCAACATAAAGCAAATACAAAGCACACAAACAGGAGAGAGAAGTTTATTCCTAATATTTTTATTTTATTTTTTGTAGAAAATTGGCTATAACATGATAAATGATTTTTCAGTAATGCTCAGAACCAATTTTAGTCAAGCGAAATTAATCAAATTCGAATTCATACCAGAATATTGTATATTGTATTATTTCCTTCCAATTTTGTAAAATTCTAACTTAGGTAGCATAATATCAATAAAAAGTTTAACTATAAAAACATGACTACAATAGATTGAAATTGCAAAATTTTTGTCAGTGTTTGAGAAAAAAAAACATAAAAACCAAACATTCCTCATATTAGTTGCCAATAAAATAAACAAGGATGATAACATCCACACATGCGAAGCTCAACTATTCAAACATAAGAATATACGCTAATAATAGAGTATCTGCGCTAATTATGGATGCGTCGACTAGAGGTGCTACGCTATATTATTGAATTTAATATAAGGTTTAAGCTAATAGGGCAATTTTAACATTCCTTACAGAGAAGATACTTGAAAAAATTGAATTAAGCTTTACTACAAAAATAACATGACATATCTAAAATTCTTTTGTAGATATTTTTGTAATAAAAAAGATCTTAAGTTATGAATAAGTAAAACAGCTGTATCTTAAATAATTCAACTGTTTCAACAAATTTCCGGGATAAGAGGATGGGACAATGGACGGTAACTTAACCATCCCTCTAATTCCTGTGTAAACGTTTGCTTATAATTCTTGTTGTAGTTTGATTTTATTTAAGGAAATGTAAATAAAAACTATGTTTTTTTCATACCTTTCATGATTAAGGTCTATCAGGACGAATATAATAAACTTAATTTTTGCTATTATCTAAAAAAAAGATTTTATTTACCTATTGTTTTATTCCGTAAAAGAAATCCCTTTTTATTAAAAAATCGATTCGATGCGACATAGTATAGTGACACACACATACAAACATACACTCTCTCACACACACATATACCAACACATACACACACACACACACACATAAATATTACCTACATATTACTATGTAGGAGAACAAATAATTGTAAAAATACACAATATAAGATGTAGAAAACAAGGAAAATTATTTATAGAAGTAAATAGCAACAATCTAATAAGGGGGAGGTAGGTTGTGCTAAAATTCCGTAAATGTGTGATTTCTTAGGCTTAAAAACAGTAGTTAGAACGATAATATTCACTAAATATGTGTATTCCTTATCAAAAAGAAAAATAGACAAAAAAAATTTTAAGTTAACATATTATATTGTTCTACTACTTTTTTAGCCTTAAAACTCACACTTTTACGGAATTTTATCACAACCTACCTCCCCCTTTTTAAGTATAACACAAAAATCTACAAAGGGCATAGGTGTATCTATCTTATATAAATATCTACCTATCTTTTAAATCTTGATAAACAATCTTCAAAACTCAAAAACTTAGTTTATATTTCATGTAAAGTTTTATAGTTTTTGTCTGTGGATTTTTAAACCTAGAATTTTAAGGAAAATGAGTAAGTAAAAACCAGGCTCTTAAGGGATAAGACAATGGACGATAGATAGATGTTCAACGCTAAATAAAATACATAAAATTACCCCTTTAGTATATCAAAATTATTTGGTGGAAAAGTATGGTCACTTTAATCAAGATTTAATAAAAAAGGCCTCTAGGTTATGATTACAATGAATATTTTAAACAAAACTTTGTGGACCAGAATAATTTACTGTCTCATGTTACTCACAAATACTTAACAACAAAGGCAGAATTTGACATGAATAATTTTGTCTTATCCTGTATTCATAATAAAACACTTTTTTATCTGTCTATAAGATTAACACTAGGAAGAGGGAAAGTTTATCTGAAAAAAAGTATTTTGTCAACTAAAAAGTTTGTTTAAAAAAAGTTCAATCTACTTTAAATAGAGTTCGGAAAAAGAAAAGTGACGATTCCCTTCAATATGAATTTAGTTACAAAAGACAAAACATTATTCTAACATCCATTGCATTGCCCTATCCCCGTATCCCTGACTATATATATATTTAGTTTTGTGTGTCTAGTGTTTTGGTTTAATTTTAGTCCGCAGGGTATACAAATATTGTTCATGCAAAACAACATATTTTTATAAGATTTGAGGCTTTCCCTAATAAGAATATGAAACTCTAAAACCTTCCCCCTTTTTAAAAGCAAAGCTTTTCTATAATTAGGGTCGGTCCGTCCGTCCGTACGTCCGTCACAGAGAGTTAGCTCTTTTCGTTAATTTAAACAGGTTAGAATTGTCCTATCGATTCCAAACTTTGCATGATGATTCCTGTAGTAGTTAGGTACAATTTAGAAAGCGTAGCAACTCTATAATCAATACCAGAATGTCCGTACGTCCATTTGAAACATGTAGATTTTTAACTTTTTTGACAACAAATTTTTGTATGTTAAAATTATACGATTCTTCTGATTTTTTGAAAACTGATTCCTATTACAACAAGGTACAATGTTATAAGCAAAGCATCTCTATAAACAAGTCCCAAAAATGTAAGTATGTCCTTAAACAGTATCATCTATTTATGCAGTTTTGCAACAAATTTACAAACAATATTGTTTGTACTGATGCATTAATATTCTGCTAATTCAGTTCTGACAATCTACAAGTGTTAATGTTCGTTTGTCCTTCCATTTCAGAGCTTCGCTTTTATGGATGTTGTCATCCTTGTTTAAAAAAATAGATCGAAAATAACCTCTGTGGATGGCCCTTTCCTTGGCCAGGCTACACCTGCGGGGATACACACTGCCCACTATGAAGGAATCGGTCTATGGATTTCAAACAATAAATTGTAGCAACTCTATAATGTATAATCATAAATAGAAGGCACTTCTTTGAAATGGGGTATAATTATAATTATGAATGAATTCTTAAAAAGTCTGTTTTTAAATCATTTAATACTGAGCTGGATCTTTAAATCATTTTAGTGGTGAGCCAGATCGGGGTGAGCCAACTTTCCACCAATGAGAGCACAGCATTTTATGAAATGCCGCGCTGTGATTGGCTGAAATACGGCTCACCCCGATCTGGCTCACCACTAAAATGATTTGAAGATCCAGCTCTGTGCTACCAATTGATGTTTTGTAAAAACAGCCATGTAAAGAAACTTTTTAACAATTGAATGAGCTTTAAACATGAGCTTGCTTGGGTTGATAAAAATCTTGCTTTCTTCTTCTTAAATAATAACAAAAGAAAAGAGAGAAAGTGTCTTGTTAAACTAGCTGCTATTATTAATACTTTGTGGTCAGTTCTTGTTTGGGTATTTTTGTGTGTGAGTTGTTAGCTTGTTATTGCTGCGCTTTTAATATCATTAATGTCGTATTCAATATATTAAAATAATTCTAAATTAGATTTAGATAATAAACATTCGGGTCATGTGAAGGAAATAAAGTTGCGGGTTTCGTTGTATTTTCACAAAAGCTGTAGAAAGGTTCGGTAAAGTTAGGTGTAGGCGATTGCCCCGCATGGTTAGAGCCCCCCGCAGGGAGTAGAAATAGAATAATAGCCACTGTTTAAGATGTTGTCATCCTTGTTCTAGGTACTATTAAACATCCATGATTTAATATTGATAATATAGAGAGATATCAAGTATCTAAAGCAATATAAATGTAATTATTACCTGCTTATTAACAACGCCCCAAACAACTAGTATACTGGTCTAAAAAACAAGGACCTATATGTCCACAAGTGGAATTAAAAGTTGATATAACACAGGGTGGGAGAAGACATTAGACTGTAAATTGTAATGGTATCAACGTCTCAACCCTCTGAATTAGTCTTATCCTGTGAAAAAAGTGTTTATAATAGTAAACTTACAAAAAAACAAACACATTTTGACTTAATCATGATTATTTTAGTTTAATAAAGAAGTTATAAAAATTGCAAAAGTCCCCAACCCCAAAAAATATCTTGGTACGCAATTTCCCTTAAAAGATAGGGAGGTGTCAATGAAATAAAATAGGACTTAACTAAAGAATTGCTACGCCATAATAACTGCTAAAATGCTCCTTTGAGTAAATTAATCACGCCTCTGATTTGCTAATGAATTTTTTAATCAGATATCTTAGTTCTTCAATAATGAATCAGTATTCTGAAATTAAATAGTAAGTCAGGGCATATTGTATTAAGAAATAAGACAATGGACGATGAATTGATGTACATCCCCAATGATTTACAAAAAATATTGGTTTAAATGTTTGGACACTGCTAGTTTATCCCAACCTACCAAGTTTTTAAGGCAACGAATGCGATATTATGGAATGTAGAATTTTAGGCATTACTACTAGAATTCTATATCTACCAACATGTAACACTATTCTAATGATGTCAGCCAGTTGATTATGGCGTTCCCATGAAAAGATATGATATATAATTCTATAAAACAAATACAGGTTAATATCCGCTGGATTAAAACCGGTTCTCAGCCATACATCATGAATAGCATCGTATTATAGACAGCTTTTAGAAATTATAATATTAAAACCCGTTTTGTTAGCCCCGAGATGCTTAATGATAAATTTACAGCAACACAGTTTAACAGAGTTCTTATTATTATCCGTGCTAGATGGGGGCATATTAATTGATAATTTATTGCAGCATTGAAGAATTATAATTAAAAGCAAGTTTGGTCGATTAGTGATTTTTTTAATGGTTTCAATTCCAAATAATGAATGGCCCTTAAAAGATAATCCGATCTGTCAGTCAAATCATTTTTAATAGCGAAGCTATAATTAAACTTTAATATTTACTGTGTTATGTAAGTCTTTGTAAAGCACATCTTTCAGCCTTTTAAGAGACTTATTACTTAGGGAAGGTATGGGATATTGGATTGACTTGTATCCAAAGTTTTTAGGCGCTTTTATCGAATCTTAATATGTTGCAGGTTCAAACTAGCAGTGTCCAAACTTTTCAACCAATAATTTAAATTTAAATAAGGATTACTGTTCTTCTTGCCTGTCAGAAAAGTTGAGGGACAATTTAAATTCAAGTATCAATCTTGCTGCGTTACTTATGGAAACAATACTCCTTGTCAAAATGTCAACTTGATATTTTATTTATAGGTTTGCAAAAAAAAACAGAATATAGCGAATAATATTAAATAATGAGTAGCAGTTTTGTGCTGTATAAATAATTTTCTATTCGCTTCAGATAAAAAAAGGGGAAGTAAAATTGCACCCAATTGCTTTTAGGAACGATTACTAAAAGATTTATTATTAGATAGATGGATTGATAGAAAGAAAGCGCGCGCTAGTTAACGAAATTGCGTTACAGACAGACAGACCTACATAATTTGACTTCGCTATTTAACAAGGATGACAACATCCATAAGTAGCGAAGCCACAAAATTCATGGATGGGAATACGGTTGTTTTCTTAAAACGACAGGAAATTTAATTTTTATCTCCTTAACTTACCAAATTTGGAAAATCGGACATGTACATAAGAGAAATGGAAAAATAAGGAAAAAATTAAAAATAGCCAAAAACCTGCATAAAGGTAGTCTGACTGTCATGGTTGTTTTCTTTAAACGACAGGAAATTTAATTTTGATATCTGTAACTGAAATTTTTTTTGGAAATCGGACCATAAACACCAAAGATATGGAGAAAAATGTGAAAAATACAAAAATAGCCTAAAACCTGTTTAAAGGTAGTCTGACCGTCATAGTTGTTTTCTTTAAAATACAGGAAATTTAATTTTGATATCTATAACTGAAAAAATTTTGGAAATCGGATCATAAACACCAAAGATATGGAGAAAAATGTGAAAAATACAAAAATAGCCTAAAACCTGCTAAAAAGCGGTCCGACCGCCATTGATGTATTTTAGTTAATTGTGCTCCTTATTAATAGGAATGTTGTCAAAAAATTTCAGCATTCTATCTTTTATAGGAGCTGAGTAAATCCCATTTTCCCCATAGCGTTACGGACTGACTGGCGGACTGGCGGACAAAGTGAATTATAGAGTAGCTTCGCTACTAAAAAAAGAAGAAACCATTCGCAGGTATGGATGAACACCATATTTAAATGATTTAATACACAAGACACTTTTTTTAGTGTGTCAAGTGAGTTGTCCTTATTTAGAAACTTTGTACATGAAATAGGGCCCCAACATTTCATCAGGGAGGGAGGGGACATTAGACTGTAAATTAAATTGGTACCCAAAGTGTTAAAAACATGCTCTCTTTTGGGTACTTTAATGGTTAAAATTATCAAACAATAATAATAATCTACAGATGGGGTAGATAAAAAAAATTAACTGTTTTGTTAAGGATCTTTGAAGTCCCTATAAGTAAAAGTAGACTATTGAGACTTTGCTAATGTCAAGGATTTCAATTTTCAAAATTAAGGTTGAAAATTTAAGCTTCCATAAAGTCAGGGAGAGAAGGTACATTAAACTTAATACTGGTCCAATACCTTTATATACACGTATTCTCATATGTTGCTTTTCTCATTACCTAATCAACAAATTAATCTCAATTTGTTTAATTTAATAAGAGTACATAGAATTTACGTCTATTGTCTTATCCCTTAAGATCCCTGCTTCATAAAAAAATAATCATTATTGAAACAGAATGTTGGGCATCAACCTGTTTAGAAAGATGTGCTCATATTGTTATAAATAAAGAAATCTGTAAAACTGCTATTTTACTGGCAAAAACGTTATTTCTGGCCCGTCAGTATGAAGTCATTGGACAAAGAAAGGGTGAAGGTCTGCGGAAAAAGTTCGTGTCCAATTGTGTCAGCCATGACTCGGCAGCCGAAATATGATAAAGTAACAACCGCAAGTCGCAAATCAACCGCACTTCGTCGCTGCTAGTATTAGCCACAAAATAAAAAAAAACAAAAATTTCAATATTGTTCAGCCCCAGCCGCCAATATAAAAATCCGCAGCAATGCCGTCTAACAATTGGCGGCTGCCTAGCATTGGTCTATAAGCTCTACTCTCCTTATAAAGACAACACGATTGACGCAAACATACAAGGATGACAACATACATAATTGGCCCAGCTTTCGCCGCTATAATGTGTCGAGCAGCCGATAGTCGTCGGGGTACCTACAGCCTAGCTGATTTGTCAGACGTGAATAAATAATCATAAACTTAACATTCTATTTCAGAATTTTTTGACTATAGCTTAAAATTTGGATAACTACTAAGCCGACTGAGCTCTCCATTTTAGGGAAGCTTCACATAGGTACAAGAATGGTTTAAGGCTATTTTTGAGCGCGGCCGCTAAATTAGAAATATAGTAGATGGTTAAAAACAATAAACTTTAGAGTAGCTGCGCTACTGTTAAAAAAATGGCTTTACCCTTTGCATTCTTAATTTATTAATACCGAGGACACTTTTCATGGATTTTAAGGAATAATACAATGGACGAAATATTTGTGATATCTTCTTTGAAATTATTGGTTAAAACGTTTGGACACTCTATTGTGGCCATCATTCAAGATTTAATTAAAGTATCCAATGTTTTTAAGCCACACAATTTGGATACGTATTTTAAAACTAAACAGCATAATTTTTATCTCAATGTTCCCTCCCTACCTGATATTTTCAGATAAGGACTGATATAATTTTTCAATAAAGCAGTTTCTTAAGTTCTTAGATAGAGATAAAATCTTTATATTTTATATTTAAAACTAACCCAATGGCATAACCCCTATTTTAGACTGATTTTACTTGGGAAGAGAAAGGACAATTGCCAATAGATAGATCTTTTGTATTTCAAATTCGAGTTTTATGATTGGATAGACGGTTTGACGACGAGCCTTTATTAGAGTCTCTGTCAAACGTATAAACGTACGGACATATAGATCCCAGTCTTCAATACTACAATTAAGAGTATTTTAGTCAGACGGACATTCAGTCCCTAGTTATCGAGTAGAAGCTCTACTATACAAATATAAGTGTCACACATGCATATTTTTTAATGTCAGCCCTTTCATATTTCAATTAAGAGTTTGAAATTTTGAAACAATGCCATGACACATCATGCGTGTATTTAACAAGATATCATTTAACAAGGATGACAATATCCATATGTTGCAAACCAAATGGAAGGAAAAGAAAGCATTACAGATAGACATACGGACGTGATGATAATAGATTTTCAGGTCTTTTCCTCAATTCAGCCAACTATCTACAATACAAAATTATACCTATGACATTCAGAGCATTACCGACAGGCTGACGGAACAAGTAAATAATGTACTGGATGCTCATTCCTATATGGGATCATCATAAAATGTTTCAGTAGTCTATATTTAATAGCAGCCTAGAAAATCATATTTCCCCTAAATGTAGATGACAGACAAAGGATCATTTCAAGTTCTTGAGTAGCTTCGCCAATGAAAAGGAAAAATTATTACATTTTGTTTTGATCCTAAACTTAGAAATATCCTTGGAATTGTCCTATCTATTCAAAACCATTATATACAAAGACATTTTAGCATTAAACCTTTCCGGAAAGTTAAATGCTGATCAGTCCAGCAGTTTACGAGATTTTTCTGGACAAACATTTTTGCAGCAACTATTTTAGTATATAGTACCTACAAAATGTGACTCGTAAAGGCGTGCAAACTTGTTAACAATTCATGGCAATTTCATTTCAGGAAGAAAAAGAAAATTAAATGGGCGGTGAATTGGATGTGAGTGTAAATGATCATTATTGAGACACTTTCTATTGTTTTAATTCTTATACAAAAGTAATAGGATGTATGTATGTTTTTGTACCGACCAATCATTCTAACCGTATATCAACTCTGCTTTACAGTGTATAAGGTCCCAGGAAGGTTTAAACTATTTTTAAGGTGGAGGATACTTCTACCCTCCCAAGAAAAACCGCAAACAAAACACCCTTCCCCTTATTTGTTATTATTTTAACAAAACTAAAATAGAAAATGCAACTACATAGAGGCCTCCAAAAGCAGTTTTAATTTATTTTATAAATTTACGTTTGCACTGAATTTCTGGTAGTTAGTGAACGTGCTTGTGAATAATGAGCAATTTCTCTATTTAAAATTAGCATTTCATTTCACATTTAAAGACTTTGCACTTTAAAATAAATTGTGGTCAGATTTCGCCCAGGTTTTTTTTAGCTGCGAACCTTTTCTACGAGCTTCAATGTCGGTTTGTTATGCTCACTTCGTATTTTTTAAATCACACTAATAGCCATAGTTGTATGACCAACCACGTCATCTTATTCGTTGGCTAAAAAACGTCCAAACTTTTAGTAAAAATCTAAAGGGGGCAATTTTGTTTATCATCAATAGGGATGTATGCATCTTTTATTTTTGATTGTCTTATTCTTATTTATTTTTGTGCAATTTCTTTCAATTTTTCTCACAAAACATCTATAAAAACAAGAATTTCTATCAAATGTGAATTTATCATCCATTGTCTTATCCCTGTACATTTTGGGGACAAAAAGACTTGTAGCTAATGTAGAAAAGTATTTTTCTCGTTTCACCCGTTTTTGCGGCAAAACTGTAATATTATATTTTCACCGTTAATATTTTACAAGTTGGGTAAAAAGTATAACACCCATGAAATTAAAACTTACCCCGCCATTTTCAACGAATTTTTTCAGCTTGTAATCAACATAATACAAAATGGAAAAATGTACAATTAACATGGATATTTTAGCCAATATCTTGATTAATAGCGATCTATGTAGCTTTAAATCTATTGCTCTATGTATATGTAGGTAAAGAAAAACATGTTTTTACAAAGATTTTATTTTCCTAACTCTACTTCTAGCAGAGATAGAGGTGTGCATTAAATTGCGCATATTTTCACATACGCATTCTATTCGCGAAAAGACATGATACAGATGGCAAATACGTCTTATAATTTAAGCAATGAGTATGGATATTTTATGCTGTTGTAATAAAACTGCGGTTCTGCTGATATGATAATATGATACATGTGCAGAAGTGAACGAACACCAACAATTAAAGTAGTTTTGCAGGAGCTAAAGTGTTTCATGGAAATATAAACTATTTTACCTCCAATATTTTTACAGGTAAAAAATAATTTGTGTCTATGCCTGATTTATACCTTTGGGGACGGTTAATGATAACAACCCTTTATGGGACTAAGATCCCAATCATTGTAGACAATTAACCCTATGATTACATGACCTTTGTCTGAAAGTTGTAAAAATGCATGATGTGGAGTTACTCATATAAATGACCATTAAAAGACAGAATAGTTGGCAGCAAAACAGTTTTCCTTATATCATTTTTAATTAATAACAGCTATTAAGAGGATATGTAAGGGTGTTAAACGCGTTAATTGAGCGAAAAAGGACAATTTTTCGAAGGTTTATGTGTTAATGGTTTGTAAAATAATAAGGATCAGTATGTACAAAAGTAACACAGCTATAGTGACAAATATTTTGTAAACTAAAACACATTGGATGTATTTACAGAGCATTTTTGAATTAAATACCATCACCTAAAGCAGCTGTCTATTTTAATAAAAGAAGAATCACTTTTTTCTTAAATAAATCTAATGCTCACCATAGACATCCAAAATAAAAATCCCCCAAAAAAAATTTAAATTTTAAGGGGGTAAACAAAATTTACCCCTGCCAACAGATTTCACGTGGGGGTAATTACCCCCCCCCCCAAGCAAATTTTACCCCCGGGGTAAAAATTGGGGGGGGGGGGGGGTAAAACAAAATTTGCGGCGCGCTTCGCGCGCTATTTTACCCCCCAAAAAGCAAATTACCCCCCTCCTTCAAAATTTTTTATCCCTCCCCAAATAAAAAAACTTGGACGCTCCTGATGTTTACCATAATACTAGATCGATCTATGATCTAGATCGACGAACAAAGTTAATCTACATATTTGTATAAAAGAATGTTCACAACATTTTTCTGTCGTCTATCTTGAATAGTAGCCGAGATATTTACGGCTCCACAATACCGTTTCTTACGGATGGAGGGGTAGAAAGATGGACTTTTCGAATTATAAAGTGGCTAAGGTAACAATTTTGTCTTGCATTTAAATTACAAGCTTTGCTGTGATTGTTATTAATATGTGAAATTATAGCAGAGGTGGATTCTTAAAAAAAATTTGCCCCACTATAATCGATTAGTGGGGCAAAATTGTTTTCGTGAAAAATCCTCCAAAATCACATAAAAAATCTAAAAAGTTAAATAAAATCTTATGTTCATAACCCTTCTATGATTTTGTTTAATTTTTGTAGATTTTTAATGTGATTTTTGTGGATTTTTCACGAAAACAATTTTGCCCCAATAAGCGATTACCTAGTGGGGCAAATTTTTTTAAGAATCCACCTCTGCTATGATTTCATATGTTAATAAAATGTAATTTTGACTGGCGGAAGAGTAAGACACACTTGATTGCGGCCGATAATGAAATAGACAAGTTCATTTTATTTAATATTGTGTCATAAAATTACCTCAGGGATAAAGAGATAGGACAATATAAGATAGTAGATATACCTGAGCTGGATCTTTAAATCATTTCAATGGTGCGCCAAATCGGTTGCGCCGAATTTCAGCCAATCACAGCGCGGCATTTCGTAAAATGCTGTGCTCTCATTGGTGGACAGTTGGCTCACCCCGATTTGGCGCACCATTGAAATGATTTAAAGATCCAGCTCTGTATTTGTTGAATTCTGTCTTTAGTAGCTAGGGATGAACATTAATCAGAGATATTTCATCTAAAGAAAGATAATCCCCCCCCCCCCCAACATTTAAGCCAGTCCCAATTTCTTTGAAAAGTTATATATTTTCCAAATTCATAGCAATGACAGCAAGCAATTTAAACAGAAAACTACATTCTAATTCATTACTGAAAGTTTTTCGTTAGCGGCCAATCTTTGTTCACTTGGTATGAGGGGTACACTATGTGCCCAGAATTCCAATATAAAACAAAAACTCATAATTCTGTTAATTTTGCTTCAAATTGGGTAAATCTTTTGGGTTGGGTCACTAATTACCCCAAGTTTTGGTATCTTTAAAAAAAAACGGCGGCGGGATCGCCGCTCCCGCCGTTAACCGCCATTTTCCGCCGTCTAAAAAACAACATTATCTCAAATGATTCAAAATTGCCTAATTCGGCGAGAAATGCAAAAAAAAATTTTGGGCGGCGGCGGCTGAAAACGGCGGGAGCTCCGGACCCGCCGCTTTTTTTTCAAAGATACCAAAAATTAGGGTGATTAGTAACACCCTAAAACGAATTGGGTCCAATATCCTAAAAGCACAGGAGAAGCACTGAATTTAAGATATATCTTGATAAATGAGAACTTGGGGTGACTGGTGACACAACCCAAAAGATTTTACCCAATTATCTCTAAAACTAAGGGAGTTGCGCCCAAAATAAAATTGCTGGTATGTCGTGTTTCAAGTCACCACATCCCCCCCCCCCTTAAATTATCAATGAAATACTTATTTATCAATTGATTTGTTTAAGGGAGGGAGGGGACATTGGGCTGTTATAATAACTTTTTATTATCCATTGGTTTAGAAACTTTAGGGGCTTTTACTGAATTTTGATTGTTTTTTTTTCAAATGTTGAGTGTCCAAATGTTTAAACCACTAATTGTAATCTACAGAAGGGGTAATTTTGTGTATCATCGTTGGATAAGTTCATCAATTTATCGGCCATTAACTTATCCCTTTAGATCCCTGGATTTGTTGACATTAATAACTATAAACAAGGAAACATGTTAAAAACATTTTGTAAAATAATTTTCTATTTTCCTATAACCCATTTTACTGTACTTTTTCATTAAGAATTGACCTGTTATTGCTGCACTACTTATAGACAATCCTTGTTTTAAAAATAAAAGCAAATATATCACAAATCACCCCAAAAGCACTAAAAACTTAAAATCAAAGGATTGATTGTCTGGGCCTTTTAGGGCCTTTATCAGGAAGAAAGGGGACATTGGGCTGTTTTTCACTCTAGTCCCTAAAGTTTTAAATTAACATTTTCTTGTTTGTTTATTAAGTTGAGTGTCATAACTTTTCAACCAATAATTGTAATCTACAGAAGGGTAAGTTTGTGTATCATGTAAATCATGATACAATTAATGTACATCAATTTAACTGCCATTCTCTTATCCCTTTAGATCCCTAGGCCTTCATACATTTATTAACAAGTTTGCTTAACTCTTAATTCTTTAGGGCGTGCATATGGGGTGAAATAGGTTTTAGTTTTATTGAATTGAAACATTTAAGATATTATTCATTTGATTTAAAAAGAATGGTAATTGATTAGAAGCAACAGGTTCGATTACATAGCTTAAATAAATATTCCTAGGCGTGTGCATGGGGGGTCTCTCCCCACGCTCCGGGGGTGGGGGGGGGGGGGGCGAGGATATCCTTTAAAGACTTTAAGCAATAAGAATAAGGGATTGTATCAAAAAATTGCATTGAGAACTATAAATATCACAATAAAATGATTTGTAAAAAAGTTATTTTAATTTGTCTTATTTTTGTGGTAAAACTGCTACAAAATGGGTCCGACCGCTCCTACAAAAATGCGGAAAAAAAATTTCAGCTAACGATGCCGCCATTGAAACCAACGGGATTCATTCACTGAGTACCTTGGTTAAACATGTGTAAAGGTCTGATATGCGGCATCGTTAGCTGAAAAAAGATCAAACTATTTGAAGTTGAGAGTATCATTACAAAATATTATAATTCCTGATTCTTTAAGGGGGAATGCTTTGACATCAACTTTTTAATAAGTTTTATAAGTAAACGTATTAAAAATAATTTAAAATCATATAGTATATTCAATAAGCTTTCAAAAAAGGTATAACATATTACTGTAGCTCAATTTTTGGTAGTTTGACGATAATTTAAAGTTTGCATATAAAATGTAATTTCAATAGTCAGGCTTTTATTACAAAATCCTAAATATCTAGGTAGGCTACTTCTCGAAGCTGTAAAATTATAAGTAATTGATATTTTCACCACTAGCTTTGGGAATCCTTCTCAAATATGACAAAGATTAACCTAAAACTTTAAAATTGGTCAATATTCAAAAATGATTTTTTTGGTATCTTGGAGTTTTTGCATTGGCTGGGCACATAGTGGGGTATAGTCCTTTTCGTGCCAACCCCACTTGAGGGGAGTTTCGTCGTATTTTCACAGTTTTTCTTCTTTTTCTATCCTTTGCAGAGCCAATTGCCTAACTATGCGGGTTAATTACCTAACCGAACTTAACCTAACCTAACCTAAAATAACATATTAAGAGCTACTGCGAAAATACGACGAAACCCCCCTTAAGAGGCGTAGTCACGAAAGAAACTATACCTGGTATGAGCTTCTCAAAAAATAAATCATAACTTTTTCTTTGGCTTATCCATTTCTCCGTGAAAGTCAAGCTTTAATAACTTTACTCCCTGCTAATAATATATAATTAGGTTTTATACGCGGGGAGTTTTAATAGTAGCGTAGCTACTCTGTCACTTGTGTATGTACGTCTTACTTGTTTTTAGACGGAATAAAAAAAGTCTGTCTTGTATAATACTTCACTCTTCTTTACATTAAAATCTTTTTTTTTATTGCTGCACTACTTATGATGATGCCCTTGCTTAATCTAAACAAGTGAAGTATAAATTGATGTAAAGGTTTTTTTTTGTAAGGGGGAGAAAAGAAGTTTAAATTGACAATAATATACTTTTAATTAATTTTACCCCTAATATTTAAAACTAAAGCAGAATTCAAAGCAATCAACATACCTACAATAAAATTTAAATATTAATATATACGAAACATCTAAATACATAATGATGCATAATATGGAATAAAAATCTGATGTCTATCTCAAATAGGAGCCAAGAAATGTTGACTTTAAGAGTAGCTTAACATAAGAAATTCAACCCTTATTTTAGACCAATTTAAATTCAGTGTAATATGAATCAAAATATTTATAGGCTTAAAAATTTCTTTAGTTATTTCACAATGAAGTTAAAATTGAGAATTAGGAATGTCTTTTTCCATATTTCTACGATCTCAAGTGTTGCCGTTTTATTTCACGACCTTTGTTCTGAAGTACGAACTTCTGCTAATATCTTCCATTCACAACAAGAATGACGACATCCTAAAGCTAAGCTCTAAAATCAGAAGGATGGACAAACTAACAATAACACTTTTAGAGTGTCAGAACTTGATAAGCAGAACATAATTTGTAAGTCTAAACATGATTTTAAATAAATTTGTTGCAAAATTGCTTTAGCAACAGATGTGCGGAAATGAATGCACACCTCAAGGGGGTGGCTATAATGTTTATTGAACATGTAGCGTCCACATAGCACATGTGATGTATCATGCTAAAAAAAACATGCAAATAGATTATTTCTTTCTTCGAGGAAAAACAAAATAGATTAAAAAATTTGGTTTTGACAGGGGGTAATTTTAGGACCCTTAAACCAAAAATCGAGGGAGGTGTGACTTTTTCAGCTTGACACCCTACTTGTAAACTGTAAAGAGGGGTTGAAGTGGGATTAGAACCTGGGGAATGTATGTAACCCTTTTAATTTTGCACCCCATTCTCAAAGCTTCTGGTTACAAGTGTTTTTTTATCCCTGGATTTGCGACATAACTTGAAAAATCACTTTCTGATCTATTTGTTTTTTACTCTAAGTAAAGAAACTAAATCCTAAGACATGTGTGTCCGGTATTAAGAATAAACCTAAACATCTACCAAAATTACAACCAGCATATTTACAAAAACCGAGGAATCCCTAGGGATAAGATAATGGACGATAAATTGATTTACACCAAAAATAATAATTACCTTTTCTGTAACCTATAAGTTAATTCATTATCACTTAAAACTTAGTATCTACTAATAAAAATATATCGGGATATTTATATAGTAAGGTTTATTTGTCTAAAGCTTTTGATTGTGTTAACTACTGAATTGAGTTTTCCATTTTATGGAACCTTCACATATATGAATATCTCGGGAAGGTTTTGGGCTATGAAAAGGACGAAAAGTAGAGGAGAAAAATGAACATTATTGACTGGTGGATAAAAGCCTATTGATATCATTCCGTCGCCTCTAACCCTTAACCAAGAAACCCACCGATTTTATCTCATAACTGTCGAGGGTAAAAAATTAAGTGTTTCCTCATATCAGCAAAAATTTCCATATCTACAAATAGCAAAATATAAATCGTGAGTAAAGGGGGTTAAGATCTAATGGAATAACATAGTTTTTATATTCTTTACGTAGAAAGCTTAAAATTCACTATTTATTCTTATTTTAACTCAAAATAAATTGCCCTTCTATTGCTATTTACTTTGAGGAAACGATGGAACACCAAATATATTGTTAGGTTTGACTTACGACGCATAAAAACATTTATATCACTAACATTTTGGAAGGTGAAATTAGTGGATAATTCTTATAAGAAAAAGAACACCTAGTAATAGGATTATAGAATAGCTATAATATTAGATTGTAATTATGTACATAAGTAGCGCAGTAGCAACATGCAGACAATATTTTGAATAATAAAAACTCAGTTAATTTACAAAAAAAAAATGAATAGTTATTTATCATATTTTCGTAATATTGTGAATGCTAGAAAGGATATTAAAATTATTTCAACAATTTTGGTCATGTGATCAAAATTTGAATTTTCCTTCTACTACTGCCCCCTCTGGGGGCGAAGTAGGTGGAAATTTAAATTTTTGTCACTTGACCTTAATATTGGTGAAATAATTTTGAATGACCTTTCTTGTATAAGCAATATTAATAAAATATGATACTTGGTTTTGTCTCATTCTCTATCTTTTTCTTAAATTCAAAAAAGTCTATCAAATAATTTACATCATCTAAGGGTGAACAATAAATATCTCTGTCTATTTTTCTCTATATTTCTTCCCCCTCCCCCCTCCCTCACTTTTCTGTCTATTTCCTTCACTCTCTCCTCCTCTTTTGTACGTTCATTTATACAATAGAGATAACCTAGAGACAGCACAAGGGAATTTTGTTTACATTATGTATCAGCTATAAATTGTTGAATATCTTAGGTTAAAGCTTTCCTTGGGTGAAATTTTTTAAGAAAATATTTCTTCCATCATATAATGTGAAGCGTATGACACAACATATAATAAGTTAGTTATAAATAATTTAATTTCTTATAATAAAGTTATCTTTCTAAAAATTATATCATTGCAAAATTTAGTTGCAAATAATGTTGCCTATAGGGCTGTATTTCATATACAACAAAAAGTGAACAAAGGTTTCTTTTTAAGAAAAAAATGGGGTCAGATTGACCATCTATGTCTAATGTTTATACCCACATCAAATATTAAATTATAACAATGTACAGTAGAGTGGATCAATTTTGGACATTGAATTTGTAATCAACATCTACAGTTTAAACGTCATATAAGAAACCTAAATATAAAAAATTGATTTTGTCCTTGAGGGGAAATGGGGGGAAGGTGTTTCCATGCATTAAAAATTTTAGAAGTTTATTCTGGAGGTGCAACTTTTTTTCTTTCAAAGTATTGCTTTATGCATCTTTTTGAATTTGTCTTGTTGATTAATATAAGAATATCAAATTGGTTTTAAAAAATATTCATCCAAGCATGAAAAATCTTAAATTAAATGTAAAATCTCTTGGTTTTTAAATTTATTTATGGATTTTTCTTGCTAGGATCAATAGTTTTAAAAACAGATTTTTTATTCTTATTCTACTCTTCAAGACAAAATTGGGAAGGTGCATAAAGCTATACTTTGAAAGAAAAATAATTGCCCCCCCCCAAAAAAAAAAAAAAAAAATTCTCCCCACAAGTGTCTTTCTAAAAGTTTACATGCATCAGCGAGCCTCCCCATTATTCAAAATATTTTCTTTTCATTTTTTGGTCTCTTATATGATGTTCAGACAGAAAGTGTATGTAGCACATTTAAAATTAGAAAATCATTGAAGATCAAGCCGCTCTAATGTACAGCATTTATTTCTTCAATTCCACAGTACAAAATTATTCCTGTATTTAAATTTAACATATCATATAGGAAAAAATATTCTTGTATTACAGCAAATTATTTCCTTTTTATCTCATGTTTTGAAATTTATAAGATAGTTAGAATAAATTACAGAAATAATGAAAAATTTAAAGAAGAGAGCGTCAGGGGGGGGGGTTGAGGGGGGTTTCCCCCCTTCAGGAGAGGGGGGGTTGAGGGGGGTCTCCCCCCTCAGAAAAAGCTTGGGCTTAAATCTTCAACAAATAAAGAAAACAAAATTATTTTAAAAATTTCTTTTTTATGTTAAATATTATTATTTTTGTGACACTTGATTTTGAATGACAAAAAATGTTGAAATAAATATTACCCACTGTATGAAATGTTAAATTAGAAATCAATAATGATGTTGGAAAATTTATTCTCATTTTATACTCTGAAAAAGGGAATTGACAAAAAATAATAATTTTTATTCCAAACTTTTAAAACAGCATGCCTATTTCTTATTGGTTGACACTCGAATTAAAATAAAATAATGAATATTATTTCAAGACCAGAAATAAATTTGAAATAAATAATTTTCTTTCCCCTATATTTTATATTCCAAAATGCCAAGAATTAATTTTGAAATAAAATAATTTTCTTTCCAATATTTTTATTCCTTTTTCTTATTGGACGTCATTTTGTGTCCAATGAGAGACTAGTGTTTAAATATTTTAAAGCTTATTACAGCATTTATTTTGAATATGATAATAGCAACATTCTCACATTAAATGTGATAAATTATTTTATAATTTTTTTGCCTAAAGATTATCCCTATCTTCCTATAAATACTTTATGATCGAGTATATGTATTAAAAATAAATTAAGAAAGGGGGGAAGGGGTGGGTGTTTTGGGACTTGGGTGGGGCTCAACCATCCCACAATTAACACAGTTGGAGAATTAAGGGGGGGGGGGGTGGTAGGGCAGGTATTGGACAATAATTCAAAACAAATAATGTTGTAAAAAAGTAAATACCAACGACTGTAAAATAGCATAAAACCTTTTTAAAAACCAATACATAGCTTCTCTGACATACAGACAAACAAACAAACATCCAACTACTTTAGTTTACATGAAAACTAAGGTCATCATATATGTAAAAGTGAATGTAAAAATCTATTTAATAAAAGATTTAACTATCATATTGCCATAAAAACATTATTTTACAGCAAATCTTTTCAACGTTTAGTTTGTGAACGTAAGATAGTCACACAGCAAAAAAAACGCACATATAAGAGTTTTCAGACATATATCTTCAATAGCAAGTGAGAAAATCACAGTTCTTGGTACATTAATACAGTTGTACAAATAAATTGTCACAGGCCATTGGAATCACGCTTCACCAAAATATTGTAAAAAAAACTGACGTTATGACATTTTGATTTATTTAGTAGCTTCGCTACAAAAAAGAACAGTTATCTAAGTGTATTTTATCAATCCATTTGCATAAATGCAAAAAATCCACAAGTATATAATGCAGGGATATCATACTGGACAAAAATTAGTTTCAGCAGGGATAGGCTAATTGAAGATGGTAATCATTGGGGGAGGAGTGGGGTATAACTATGAGTTTAAGTGTTTTTGAAGTAGAGATTCTTAGAGTGTTCAATTTCAACAGTTTTCATAATAAGTATTTATGGGAATGGTGTTGTTTCAAATTGTAAATATCATTTCATTTATACATAAATTTTGTACGTGGACATAACAAGCACTAATACCCCTTAATCAGCACTCTATTTACAGTAATCTATTATCTATAATACAAAGTAGAACGATGTCTGTCCGTCTGTCTGTCCGTCTGTCTGTCCGTCTGAAGCTTAAGATCTCGGTAACCGCTGAACTGAATGGGCTCTACTCTTCAGGGAATATACCTACTGGTCCTGTGGTGGTTTTAAGATATTTTCTTGGGGGGTGGGACACCCCCAACCCCCCCAAAAACAAAAAAATCCCCCCCCAATTTTTTTTTTTTTTTTTGCAGGAGATTTCCTTGGTCCTTTTACGAATTTCACCTTAATTTTTTTTGATAACCTCTTGGGGCAAAGCCCCTAGAGGCTAGGGGCGAAGCCGCTAGTTATGCATATATGTTAATAAGTTTCATCTATTTAATTATCTATACTTCTTTTATTCTAATTATAAGGGTCGTTTTAAATACCTAAACAAAGACAAGACTAATAGGTCAGTTAAGAGTTTAAATTGTTCTTTGTACACTGTAAATTACACCGGTACCCAAAGTTTTACAACAACGTTATGTTGTTCTTGGGCTTAAAAACTTTAGGTACTTTTATTGTATTTTGATTGGTTGGTTCAAAACTTGTAATGTCCAAACTTTTCAACCATTGTCTTATCCCTTAAGATCCCTGATTATAAGCAAAACCAATAAAATTATAATTTGGCTTATAAGTTAAAAACAATAACAAACTATGATAAAATGTAGGAGTGAAATGACAAAAAAATAATCTACAACACTTCTTCCCCCCATATAATAATCATGAGCTACCAAAGGCAGAAAAAAACAACTTTTTATTGAGGTAAGGTGGGAGGGAGATCATTATATCGTTCTGATTCCAATCAAAGTTTTATTTCATATTTCCTAAATTAACAAATCAAAATCGGGGGGAGGATGGGGGGAAATTGGTGAAGGGGGGTCAAGGATTAAGGCCCCCCATAGTTTAATCATTTTGACTAGAATGGTAAATAGTTGTACAATCATTATTGATATTACAATTCAAACCAATCTGGAAGGGAGAGGATCTAGAGCTTAAATAAATCTCCGACCTTTCCATAATTTATCCATTACAAGCGGCTACGCCCCTAGAGGCCTCTAGGGGAACTTGAAAAGAAGGAAGTTGAATTCAACGGCCAATTTAAAAAAAAAATTTTAAAAAATTGTGGAATTTATAAATTGCGTTCAAGTCTCTAAGAAAAATTAATTTTTTCCCCATTTTTTGTGATTTCTCTTGGGAGGGTTGTGGCACCCTCCCCCAAAATAGTTATAAACCTTCCTAGGACTTTTGAGAAGCTACCCTGTTAAGGAGAACCCGATCGGTTAAGCGGTTAGCGAGATCCTTCGGTACAAACAGACACATAGACCGACAAACACACATCCGGTTACTTTATTATAAGGATAATGTAAGCCATGTTTAGAAATAATTTTCTTATGTGTATTTTGATTCTTGTTAATAAAGATTTATGGGAATAGTCTCTTTCGTAACATCGCCCCACGGGGTTAGGTAATTGGTCCCGCAGGGTTAGAGCCCTCGCTGGGCTAGAATTAGGAGAAAAGCTACTGTGAAAAATACGAAGAATCGCCCCATAAGGTGCGATGTTACGAAAAGGACTATACCCAGATTTTTTTTATTAATGTTATGGCTACCAAACTTGATATTTTAAAAACAACAAAATTAAAGAAAGATATTACAAGAAAAAAATATGTCCATAAATAGCGCAGCAACAAAAAGCTAAGATAAAGTTTTTGCGCAGATATTATCAATATAATAAGGTACAGCAGGAATAAGACAATAGATGCAAACTTTTTGTAAAACCTCATTTATTATTATAAACAAAATTACCCTTTTATAAAGGGGGGGGGGGGGTTTAATGCAACCATCTCGTAATCAATGTATAAATAGCACTTAGAATTCGAATTTTGATCTGAAATTTTGCATGAGTAATCCTTGGTAGGTCTATTTTCCCTAAATCGAACAAAAAGTTGGAAAAGTAGCGGCTAACGGCTGGCGGCTTATCCGTTTAGCCATTTGTTGGGTATTTTTAAGCGAAATCCATCACGAAACCTCTCTCCACATAATGCTCTTTTCCGATCCAAAGCGTTTTCAAACGGTTCTAGCCGGTAGTTGCTGGTACTAGAAATCTAAAAAATGTTTTTTTGTATCATTTCACATGATTTAAAGCAAAAATATGTTTCAAAAAGTTGATTTCTACGTAATTTATGACAGATTTGCCCTAAAAATAGCCAAAAAAACGGCTAAACGGCTGAGCCGTTAGCTGTTACTTTTTCAACTTTTTTTTCGATTTAGGGAAAATAGACCTACCAAGGATTACTCAAGCAAAATTTCCGATCAAAATTCGAATTTTAAGTGCCATTTATACATTGATTACGAGATGGTCGCATTACCCCCCCCCCCCTTATTTGGTGGGAAAGTTTTAATCCAACAAGTGAGTGGTTTGCACTTTTAAAACGTTGAGGACTATCCTAATTTACAGTCCAATGCCAACTCCCTCACTGAGTTACATTTATTTTCGTAACTTACAGTGACGGATTGACGGACATACCTTAGTCAGTATAGATATGCTTCGCTACTAGAAATTAATGAAAATAAATGTCTAAAGCAAAGAAATATGAACTGACGATTTGTATTTGCTTTTAAATGTACAAGTTTAAAATTCCTTAACGCTTCGTTAATAATTCTATAATACGTCTCATATTACACTTAACAACGCTAAAGACAGATGAAAAATTGTCCTAATTGAAAAAGTAAAAATAAAATTGGGCAAACTTTAAAGCGTTTTTTTTTTAGTAGAGTAACTACTCTATAACTCTTTATGTTCGTCTGTACACCATATTTTTAAAAAATTTATTTTGGCTGTTAAATAAGATTGGCTTCCGAAGTTCCTTCAAAAGAATTACTTTTGTTGTTTTTGTGCTTAATTAGATACCTACTTAAATAAAAAATTAAGAAAGTTAATGCCTAGGTATTAAAGTACTTTTCAAAGCAAGTATAAAATTATGGTATGTCCGGCCAATAACTTTATCTCAATTAACTGCATCTACAACGTTTATACAAAACAGACAATGTAAAAAAATTAAAAATATTGATTTGCATAAAAAAATCGGGGAAATGGTAAAGAAATCTATTTTGCACTATTTATGAAACAATATGCAATGTTTTCTTTTGCGCAATATTTCGCTATAATTGATATTAATATAGAAAATGTTAGACCTAAAGTAAACGTTTTTGTTGGAACACTAAATTTGTTGAAAAGAATATATTTAGTGACATTTAGGTGGGCGGGGGCGATTGTTTGCATTACAAAATCCGCCCATTGATAATTTTGAGAGGATTTTCAAAAATTTCACATCTGACAGTGTTTTGTTACTTTCATAAAAAGTGCAGCTACTCTATAATTAGAGTATATCCGTCTGTCCGTGACGAGAGCAGTTTCTGCGTAGTCTACACAGTTTCTCTTTTTAAGAACCTTCATATTACTGCGCTGCTTCTAAAATGAACAAACTCCTACCTTAGGTAGGGCAAAATATAAGCTGGACGTTAGCAAGAAGAAAATCAGGACAGCTGTAAAAAATATCTACATTAAAAATCCTCCCGAATTTTGAAAAGAGTGACTGTAACACATTAATGTAGTAAAAACGTGTAGGTAGGGGTGAATCAATGATCAAATAGATAAGACCACAATGAATGGGGGCATTTTTACTGCATGTGGTCAAATTGTAGGTTGTACTTTTAAAAAGGAGTGAAAATACAGAAAAAAGAACAGTCAAATTAAATACAGGGAAAATTACAAAAAAAACAGTAGAGAACAAGAAAAACTATGCCTTGTGTTTAAAAGGAATTTAGCAAAATACAAAAGCTTCCTTGAAAACATTTTTACTTCTTTTCATGGGCAAAGGAACATGTTTGAAGTAAAAAAAATATTGTAACTGAAAGAATTGATTGTCCGTATCCTTATAATAAAGTAACAGGATCTTTGTATGTCTGCCTGTCTATCTTTACCGAAGGATCTCGCTAACCGCTAAACCAATATGGCCTCTAGGGGCTTAACCGCTGGAAATTAAATTTGCACAACAATAACAAGCTAAAAATAATAATAACTAAGAGCCTTACCTAGTTATAGAGTAGTAGCGCTACCAAGAATTTTATACTTTTCCATTTATTTCTCAAATGTTTTCTTTTCAAATATGTCAAGTTTAAAGAAATGCTTTAAACTTTCTTAATATTCTCCCCCTATGGGAATATTATTAAAGCTAAAAGAAAATCTTAGCTTCAAAGTTATGATATGAGACTGTCATGTTTATTAAATCTATAATACAAATTCGAACGATGTCTGTCCGTCCGTCTGTCTGTCTATCCGTCCGTCCCTTAAGATCTCAGTAACCACTGAACCGATCGGATTTTACTCTTCAGGGAATATACCTACTGGTCCTGTGATGGTTTTAGGCTATTTTCTTGGGGGGTGGGACACCCCCAACCCCCTAGAAACAAAAAATCCCCCCACCCATTTTTTTTGTACCTAGGGGATTTCCTTAGTAATTTCTTTTTTTTGTAGGGGATTTCCTTGGTCCTTTTACGTATTTCGCCCAAATTTTTTTTTTCACCTCTTGGGGCAAAGCTAGTAATCTTTATGAAGTAATAGGGTTTTTTTTGTACGATAAGATTACTGACCCTAAGTTCTTCATTTCAGGGAAGTTCCAAGATGGTTTCAGGCTACAAAATATTCAAATTAAAGTTTTCAAAATGCTTTAGGCCCCCTTCTTTTCTCTCTTCATATACAGAGCCCCCTTGTTGAGATCAGGGATCTTAAGGGATAAGATAATAGGCGATAAATTGATATAAATCCCAAAAAATTCTCCCTTCCTTAATTTAATAATCGGTTTAAAAGTTTTTAAACTACTAAATTGGATCAAACTAATTTGAGTACCTACAATTAAAATATTTAAAGTTTTTGAGCCAAAATTAAGAAACCGTGATAATAAAACTTTGTGTACAACTACAACTTACAGGCCAATGTCCTCTCCCTCCCTGCTAAAGATGCATTTATTGATGGAATCAACAATAACATTAAAAATACACCATGACTTTTATGACTTAACATAATCAAAATCCTATCTTATTAAAAGAATCTCTTTTTAGACAAAATAAATTTTCGGAAATATTTAATTTTACCGAAGCATATCTGATATGAATTTGACCTTTTGTACGTTTGTCTCTCTTAAATTCTTATTTATATGTCATAAAAGTTAATAAGGGGTTTATTAACAAGAGGGAAGGTGGTATGAACCACATGGAGTTTTTAAATATCAGAAATCAAAATATCTTCCCAAATATATGTATGCATGACAATTCTAAATTTTATATTGACACGATGCTAATAATATATAGAATATATCTTTTAATTTAAAGGGTTGGAAATATTGGTGTGCTTTTAAGAGAAAGCAAAAAAATAATGGCATTGACTAGGTATTTCTAGTGTTTTATTGGGCCTCAAAAGCTTTGAGAAGATATTTCAATTTTAAATCAGTTTTGTTTCATCATTTTTTAGACTTGCCCTTCTGGACTCTCTAAATTATGTAAATGAGTTAATACTTTAGACATTAGAAGAGGAGATTCTCTTCCAATGCTAATTTTAGACATTCTAATGAAACTAAATCTGTTATTTATGCATCAAGAATGTTAGTATGTAGTATGTATTGTATAGACGTTTATTTCTTATTTTTAATCAATCCCTCCTCTTTTTTCTGTTTCTGCATTATAGAAAGTATGAAAAAAATAGCAATGCTTCATCAATATAAATGTTGCCGAAAAAGCATTGGTACAAGTCGAAAAACCATTTTGCTTCTCAAATTTTTCGGTATCACTAGTTTTTTACAAAATGCATTACTTTCTACATTAGTTTATTATCAACAGTAGAGAAAAATTGTTAATGATTTTTTTTAAAATTATGTAAGCAACCTAGGTCTACTACAGAGAGAAAAAAATCATGGTAGTTTTTGGGCAACCCTAATGATTGAATGGGATGACACCCGCAGGTGTCTAAAAGCCCTGAAAGATGCAACACGACATTTACAAACTAAAAAAATATTGAAATGCATTTTTTTTCAAATATAAAATTTGCAGCTAGAATTGGCAACAGGTTGAAGAATGTTTTTTTTTGCAGCGCAACTTCTTTATAATATTCCTTACATATAGTAGTAAGATTTTTTTTGTCTATAGCTTAAGATTTCGACAACTATTGAACCGATTGAGTTCTCCAATTCAAAGTGGCTTCACATAGGTCCCTTGGTAGTTTTAGGGGCTCTTTCTTACCCCTTCCAACACAGATCCCCTGGATGCTAAGAGTGCATTTGCTAATTTAAAATAAGGCAGTTATTTTAGTTTTATAGAAATGGATGTAGTAGGAACTAAATATTATCATATTGTTTATTTCATTGATAACATTTACAACAAAAAAAATAATGTAAAAAACTGCAGAAGAACATAATTTTGCCCCAATAATGATTACGTATATCCAGAAAACTTGGGGGGGGGGGGGAGATTAATTTATCGTCCATTGTCCTATCCTTGTTAAAAATGTTACAACTTCTTTTGAAGTATTTGAAAATGTCACCCAAAATAAACAATAATAGATTCAATATAATTAGAAAGCTAAAGGTGCTAAATATAGGGGTTAAAATATCCATCTAATTTTACTGACAATGAGAAAAGACAATACCTAGGTATTAAAGTCTTTAATTTGTCACGTGTCCAACAAAGCAGCAAAAAATCCCATTTACGAGATATTAATGGACAAACAGACATACATAACATCATATTCATAGTGAGAATTCTGCTTTCTAGGTAAGCTCTGTTGGGAGAAAAAATCCACATACCTATAAAGATTAAAGAGTCAAGACATTGTTAGCGAGTAATATATCTTCACAAGTATAAAAAGTAAACAAAAACAAAACAAGAATAAGTTTGCTAGCAACATCGCAAATAAAACCATATCTGTCTTTATGTAAGTCAACTAAGATCTCCTAGACAGTTGACTAAGGTTTTAAGCTATATTGAGAAAGCTAAGAACTTTTTGTGTATTTTTTCCAAAAAAAGGTATCATTGCAGAGTAATAAAACTTTTAGGAAAGCGTTACTGGTTCTCGTCATCTCAGGTTCAATGCTATTTTCCAGACAAAGGAGTTTAAAAATAAATTATAGAAAGGCTTGACATCTAAAGGACGTACGGATAGATTAAGCTGTCTACAGAGTAGCTTCGCTACTATACCCAACAAACTATAAACAGATGGTTAGAAAATGTGCGCGACATTTTAACTCATTTTAAAGAAGCAGTTTTTATTTTATTAAATAACAAAAAATTAAAATTGACAGCAATATTATTTGTATAAACAAGGTCAATTATGTCCATAAAAAGCGTAACAGTAACGGGCAAAATTAACAAAGGGGGGAGGCGGTTGTGACACTTTGTGAAACCAAAAACTAAAAGTCAAAGGAACTCAACTAAAAAAAGAGTTACAGCACTGAAATTTGGTATGGCAGTTGCTTTAAAGAGGTACAATGTGGAACTGTGAAGAATTTTTTTGGCGGGAAACGGCAGTAGCGGCAGTTTCACCAACTTTTAACGTCCATTATCCAATCTCTGCCTACAGACCAATATCCTAGTTGTTTTGAAATGTCATTTTAATAAAAGCAATGCTTTTAATGATCATGCCATCGTTTTTATTATCTAAAATAACAAGGATCTAGGTTGTCCATGAACTGCACAACAAAGTAACATGTGTCTGTGTGTGTAGCGAAGGAACTCGATATCCGCTGAACTGATATGGTTCAACTTTACAGTAGAGCTTCTTATGGGTCAAGTGAAGTCTTAAAATTATTTTGGGGTAGGGTATCTCCTCCAACCCTCCAAAGAGATTTAGCCCCTGGAAAAAAAATAGGCCTTTAGAATTTATTTTTTGAATGAAATTGATACAGGGAGAAGACAATCGAAATAAATAACATTCCTCCATTCTTATGAAATGAAAAGAGGTGTAGATTGTTCCACTCTGAAAACATTATTTTCTCAATAAACAGAAGGATGAACGGACGGACAAACCCAAGTATAGAGGAGCTACTCAATAAGTAAAGGTGCAGATCATATTTTGGCACTGGATAGCGTTCACCAATCAAGGGTCTCAGACCTAGGTCATACTTTTTTGCCAGGCTAAGAGCCAATGTAATAAATAGTGTATTTTATGCAATACTGCAAAATTAATAAGTGCGCAAAATTAGTTTGCAAATATTCAGACTAAATACGGGTGCTCTACAGGTGCAAAATATAGCATTAAACCTGCTCTAGACCAATGGAAAACTCCCTTAAAATGTTTTTATGATACACACATATGTATAATATATTTTTGATTTAATTTAAAAATTTGCTTCACTGTATATATAAGAATGCTTTATGTACTAAATTAATAATGAAAATTAATCTTGTAATAAAGTACAGAAACCCTTTAAATTAATCTAATTTTAATGATTAACATTAATATTGAATTTATTATGCATTTGTTAATTAAAATCTCTTGTACGGATACGGCGAACACTTTTTATACACATGGAAGTTATACAAATCAACTCACTATTATAATAAACAAAATTATCCCTTTTGTAGATAAGAAGTTTGGAAGCTGTTAATTTAGAAACAATTAATAAAAAAAACTAATATTTTGAAGCCAGTCAATGCAATTAATAACAAACCCATATCAAGCTATTTACCTATAGAAAATTTCTTCAAAGAAAAAGTTGTAAGCTGTGCTACTTATCGACATAATTGTACTTGTTATTTCAATAAATCCGCGGAAGCTTGCCAAAATATATAAAAAATGTAGCTAATTCTCTACCTTTCATATGAATGCAACTTATATATTTGCCAATAATAGATTTGTTAAAATAGAGGTTTAATTATCAATCTTTCCTCATTTTGATTTTAATAATATTCAAGAATCTAGATAAGACTATGGCCGATAAATTGATGTACATCCGCAATGATGATACACAAAATTATCCCTTCTGTAGATTACAATTAGTGGTAGATACGTTTGGACACCCAACTAAATAAACCAACCCATAAAAGTCCCAAAGTTTTTTTAAGCCAACGGATACGAAAAAGTTATTTTAAGACTTTGGAGACTAGTGTAATAAACAACCCAATGTCCCCTCCCCCCCCCCCCCCCACTGAATAATATTACCCCAAAGTACTAGTTTGTATGTTATGTTGTTATATTTTATCATCCCATTCTATAGAGTTTTTTTGTCTCAAGCTTAAGATCTCGGATAATGCAGGTCCGAATTAGAATATCTTAGGGTGGTTTTCAGCTATTTTCATTACCTACCTTGCCCTTCACTTACAGGCTAGGGGCGAAGCAACTAGTAACATTAAAAAGATCTCGTTCCCAATGAACTGATTTGAGAAGCTTCACATAAATACCAAAATGGTTTAAGGCTATTTTTCAGCAACCTCCTTCTCCAAGATGCAAGGGTCGATTCCGCTAGGGGAAGAATATTTTATCCGCAGAAAAACATTCTGTTTCCATCTCTTTTTGTACATTAAGCAGGTTTTATGCTATCTAATCTAAGACGTCTATTGTCAAAACCCATTCTGCTTTCATAAGCATTGTGTAATAAAGAAAAAGTTTCCTCTTATATTCTATTTGTAGAATTTGTCAGGGAGGAAGGGGACATTTACACGTAAATTACACTGGTACCCAAAGTTTTATAAACAAGTTATCTTATTCGTTGGCTAAAAAAATTTGGGTACAATCATTGATTGGTTAATTCAAACTTTTCAATAAAAAATAAATATTAATTTGCAGAAGCTCAAACTAAGGGGTAATTTGATTTATCATCAATTGGGATGTATGTCTATTTATCGACAATTGTCTTATCCCTTAAGTTCCCTGTTTATTTGTACCATGCTCTCGTGTCTGCTTTTTTTTAGTAGCGCAGCTATTCTGTGATTAGGGTACGTTCATCCGCCGGTCTTTATTTCTGTTTGTACGTCTTTAAATAGTATATATTGGCTTTTGTACAATGAATTCATTTATTTTTTGTGTAGATTCTTTTAACCAAGTGGGAACGGGGAGGGGGGCATTTTAGCATATTTTAGTTTTGTTCAGTTTTTAAAACATATGAATTTTATTCATTGTTCCAGATATGCTTTTTTAAACATAGTTGTCTTTGTTTTCTAGGTTTATTTATTTGTTTGTGCATGTGTGTGTGTGTGTGTGTGTGTGTGTGTGTGTGTGTGTACATACTTGGCTTGATATGTATAGCTAATATGATCATAGTTAGTTTTTATATTCTTTATATACCAATCTCCTCTTATGGACTTGCTACATATTAACATGGACTAAACATACTGTAGATTTGATATTTTTCATAATTACTGCCCTATTAAAGTAGCGCAGCTACTCTATAACTAGTTTATATCAAAATAAGTACATATACCGTGGACTATAAATTTTAGTGGTACCCAAAGGATTTGTAACCTCATTTTCCTATTCTTTGAATCAAAAACTTTGGGTACTTTAATTGAATTGTAATTGTTTGGTTCCGAATGGATAATTTTGTTTACCATCATTGTGAAATCATATTATATTATTCCTACAGTTAGCTTGTTATTGCTGCGCTACTTATGGTTATGATTGTCCCTGTTTTTATTGAACTCAAAATATACATTTCCTAGCTATGCCTGAATTAATCCTTTTTAGTCTGCGAGCATGATAAAATAGAAATGTGGCTGGGAAGAGAGAGAAGAAAGTTATGTAGATTAATCAAAGAATGTAAAAATAAAAAAACATCAGAGATGCTTAGATTGATTAAAATTAGAGGGAAGACAATCTTCAACCCCATCTGCCTTACATATATTATTTCAAAAACTTGCCTTAACTTATATATCATTCAGCTTAAAGTAACATTATTAAGTCAAGATATACTGTTTACAACATGTTAGTGTAAAACAAAATGCAGTGATTATTATCAACAAAGATAAAATATCCCCTAAATGTATTGACGTGTGTATTTCAACCCTTCTAACAATGTATAAACATTCTAAGTAAACAGTGACTCCATTATATAAATATCCGGCTATACGGGAAAAGAATGAAAGATACAGAAAGAGGTTTTCTATTTATTCGGCAGATTCCCCTTAGTCTCATCTGAAGCATCCTTTATTTTTATCGATACGGTTTGAGTATCCATTAAGATCTCGAAAACAGTTAGTTTTATGTGAAAATAGGAGTTGGTAGTCTACATCTGTGTCATAGCTAAAGATATTAAAAGCAATCAAACATTTCTCGTATATTTTTTAATTCTTGTCAAATGTTTTTTTTTCTATCTTATGTATACTTTTGTGTGTCCAGTGAAATCTCTTGAACGGTTAGACAGTAAAGCTCAACCAATTTCCAGGAAGAAAGGAGTATATTGACACCCAAAATATGTTCTTCTCAAAACTTTTAGGTACTTTTATTATTGATTGGTTGGTTTATATAAGCAATGTAAAAACTTGTTTGTTGAAAGGGTAATTTTATTTCTCATCATTGGGGATGTAAATAAAATCGACCATTGTTCTATACATATTAAAAAGATCCCTAATAATTTTGTGGGGTAGTAAACCTTCACACCCCTCGCCCCTCAAAGAAAGGGGGAGGGGGGTGAAAGCATACTCCATGAAAAATATTCGGAAATTGCATTAATTCTCCAAGAGAAAGATATGTAGAATAGAAAGAGAGAAATAAAGATTTCTTCTCATATTGTTTATTTTTAGCAAACCATGGCGGGAAAGGGGTATGTATTCATTTCCGCATATTGTCACATCTACATATATTTGCAAAAAAAACATAATAATCCTATAGATAAGAGTAAAACACTAAAGGGAGAAAGGGTTAAAAAACTGTATTTCTAATTGCAACCGCCTTGTGCAACCTTACTATTGGGTCATTTAAAATCAACCAATGGTGTCGCGTATATTAACACAGCCAAGTAGCTGAAAATAATTTAGAAGCAGACGAAAGAGTTCTTTGAAAAATGAGGTGAGGTAATTGTCTGTATATATTCATCTATACTATAGATCTGATATATATAGTATGGTTCTATGTCTAAAGCCTAAGATCTCAATAACAACTGAATTGATTGGGTTCTCTATTTAAGGAAAGCTTCACATAGGTCCAAAGATGATTTTAGACTATTTTTTAATATCCTAGATGCTAGGATCGCAGCCACTAATATTAACAATAAAACAAAGGGTAAGTCGCAGATTGTGCTGAATAATATGCAGCTCTGATTTCTTAATAATATGATACATACGCGGAATTGAAGGCATACCCTGGCGGGAAGATTTATTGGGTTATTCAGAGAATATGGAAACCTGTCAAAACCGCAAATTGTATAAATTCTATTCCTAAACATTTCACCACTTGTATTTGTTTTATGTTTTTGCATGGATTTTGACGAATATGTGCAACAAATTGTTATTGTGATTAGCGGTAATGATAGAATTGGCGCAGATGAGTGAACACCAATTACAGAAAATATACCGAGAGGGAAGGGTCAATGATGGTTAAATTAATCCACAACCCTTTATTCCTATGTCTACAAGCTCCAAAAGCCAGAACTTTGCACTTTTGGTGGAAAGATTTTTTTATTGTCTATTGGCCAATCCCTAGATCCATGTTGTAAGAATCTACCATAATGAATATCAATCTTTATAATATAATATAAACAGGGAAAAAATGATAAAACACTTTAGTTACAATATAGTCTAGGACTATCTAAAAGATTTTAAATATAAAGTAGCAATAAACCATCGCGAGACCTATGTTAAGGCTCCTTCCTTAAATGTAGAATTTAATAGGTCGAGTGGTAGGCGAGATTTTAAAGGACTAGCAAACAATCTTTATGCATTAGATTACAATAGAATGAATTAGAACATTATATTCTGATCTAATAATGATAATTCATATGCTTATTTACTTTTTCTATAATACCTAACATAATAAACATATTTATTTCCTATATACTATAATTAGCATATTATATATAACATATTTATAATAAAGAAAGGTTAATAACAAATGAATATTACAAAAATATTTATAGATTATTCTTACGTAAACGGATTTTTTCGTTGTTTTTCTAGGGTTGATAAAACTATATAAAAATACCTTAACACATAAATAGGCTTATTTTATTATGTATAGTTGTAAGTTTTTTTTTATTAGTTTGTCCGTTAAAATCTCGCTTATCATTGAACTGATAGAGTTCTCCATTTTAGAGAAGCTTCACATATGTTTTAGGGTGTTTCTCGAATTTTTAAATATTACATCAATATTTATCCACGTTATGTCCCGATAGAATCGTTCTATTAGAATGAAATCTCTATTATTAGATATAAGTGTGTATATTGGGCAGACTTCAAAGGAATGGTTTCAGTTTGTATAAGCTTTAAGTTCAATAGTGTTCTTGCAAAATAGTTGAAGATTTATTTACCATAGACAGCTTTCCGCCGATATTAAAATGAAAATTACAAGATTAAAACCAGTTTTGTTAGCCCCGAGGGGGAGAAGGCCCGTGCTAACAAAACTGGTAGTAATCTTATGATTTTTATTTCATTATTCGTTGAAAATTGTCTGTAATCCGAGGTCATACCTGATTTTTCAGTATGGCTGACCTTAGTATCGGTTCTAATCAAGCGGATATTATCGGTTTCGAAAACATAATACTGGAAAATAAATCAATAGTTCGTCTGACACTTTACGTCTAATGTTTTTTTTTCTTCTTTTTTTTTCTTTTACTAATAAAACACTGCTTATCCTGTATGTTTAAGAGTCTATTCTGCTTACCTGAAAAAAAATTAATTAATATGATTATTTTCTGATTATATTTATAACAACCAGTCTTCTATGTTTGCAGGATTCAAACAGTAGAGGGGTAATTGGTGGTGTACACCAATAGAATGTCTTATCTCTTAAGATCCCTGTATGCATTAGGCTTTAAATAATACATTAATTGCTTCGATTAAGGTTAATTATCGATTGAGTATCGCAGCTAATTTAAATCTACGGATTAATCAAAAATCAATTTTGTTATCAAATTGAATAAACACTCTTCCTCTCTCACTCCCAAAGGGTTAAACAATAAACAAGAAACTTTGGACAACAAAATTAATTTTCAACATTTATACAGATTGTATAAATAGAAACCGGAATCGTTTCTATCTCGATTCTAAGTACCATTATAGGAATATGACAATTGATGATAAAATAATGTAAAATTCCCCAATTTCGATAAACAAAATTACCCCTTTTTTCAGCTTAAATTATTGGTGAAAAAGTTTGGACACTTAAGGCACTACTACATCAAAATTTCATTTATGTACCTAAAGCTTTGAGCCATCGTATGAGAGAGATTTTCCATAAAACTTTGGGGACCAGTACATTTGTTATAATAAAATCTTGGAGATCAAAAGTTATGTTTGCGAGGTCAGCTGAATTAGAGTTTCCGATTGTGAACATAGTTTCCTCATCCTATCTCAATATTTACTAACTAGCGGCTTCGCCCCTAGCCTCTAGGGGCTTTGCCACAAGAGATGACAACAACAAAAAATTCAAAAAAAAAATAAGAAGAATTAAAGAAATCTTCTACAAAAGAAATTTTCTACAAAAGAAATCTTCTACAAAAGAATTCTTCTTCAAAAGAATATTTCTACAAAAGAATTCTTCACCAAAAAAAAAAAAAAAAAAAAAAAAAAAAAAAAAATGGGGGGGATTTTTTTGTTTTTGGGGGGGTTGGGGGTGTCCCACCCCCCAAGAAAATAGCTTAAAACCACCGCAGGACCAATAGGTATATACCCTGAAGAGTAGAATCCATTCGGTTCAGTGGTTACCGAGATCTTAAGCTTCAGACGGACAGACGGACAGACGGACAGACAGACGGACAGACATCGTTCTACTTTGTATTATAGATAACTATAAAAGATTCAAACTTCCCCCCAAAAAATTAAATTTTGAATATCAAAGTTTTGAATGTATAAATCGTTTATACGTTCAAAATTTTGAAAGTTTGAAGCTTTTTTAGCTAGTAGTAAATATTGAGATAGGATGAGGAAACACCGCGGAAATTGCGTACACATTTGGAAATCAAAATTCAGCACATCTTGCGAGGTTGTACTAATTAGGACAGACCTTGTTCTATAAAAGTATCCTAAGTTTTACACAACATTATTTATTTATATCTTTACATCTGCTCTCAGTGGATATTAATACCAGGGAGGGAAGGAACATTGGACTGTGAATTATACTGCTACCCAAAGTTTTATAACAACGAATTCTATTTCATTGGCTTAAAAACTTTGGGTACCTTTATCAAAAATTTATTTGTTGGTACAAACCTTCAATGTTCAAACTATTGGTGAGGAAAATAGCCTAAAGCCATCCTATATAGGGTATATGTAATGCTCGGTTCAGTCGTTAGTAAGATTTTAATAAAACGATAAATGATGACTCTCTGAAATCCAAATCTTTTAATAAACGATTACTTCCTAATGAAAGTAAAAAATATATAGCAAGAACATATTTTTCCTTAAGTAAGTAGCGCAGCAATAATTCAAATGAAAAAAAGAACAGAAAAATAAATCATTTGGTAGTAAAAATGATTCATCCTATTATATAAAGAAATACGTTTTTTTTACCTGTGGCATAAGATTAATTATGATAAACATTGAAATGGTTTTAGGCTATTTTATTTAGATTTTAGTTCTAGGGTGGTTTTAGGCTATTTTTCTGTCCTTCTCCACCCTTTGAATATAGAGCCTCTAAGAATGCAGCCTCTAGATATACTATTATAGAGAATATACGTTGATAATAAAAAAGCTAATTTGACCATATAACACATTCGTCATTCAAAGTGAAATCCTTTTCTATGCTTTCTCTGTTTCTGTAATGAAGCAAAAAATATAAATTCCACCTTGAAAGAAAGTCAGGGAGGGTGGGGGCATTGCACTTTATATTACACTGGTACCCAAAGTACGTTATTTAAAAGTGCTCATAAACTTTGGGTACATTAGTACATCTTGATTGGGTGTTTAATATTTGCAGTGTCAAGACTTTTGAACCTATAATTTCAATTTATCTACAGAAACTGTAGTTTTATCTTCAATGGGGATATAGTCCATTGTCTTATCCCTCAAGATCACTGAGAAAAGTTTACGGGTTACAATTACTATTCAAAACATTAGTTACAATGTCAGATGCATGATATGATATTAAAAGGTAGGGGAGTAGGTGCTTCTCAAAACCATGCAAATATAATGTACAATATCAATGTAGCATAAATCCTGCCTAAGACCAACAAGAAGCTCGAATAAGATAAAAAACCTATACAAAAACGAACAGACACACATCATATTACTTTAGAGATACTTTCTGCTATAAAGAGAATAGAAAAAATGAGTTGTTTTGTAAAGCCACTCGCTAGCTGACAGCTTATTATTTAGCTAACAATGGCTTTAAATAATTACAATAACATCCCTGCTAAGAAGACAGTCATCCTACTAATTGTTGGGGGAAGGAAAGGACAATAAAGTTTAAATTAATCAGTTCCCAAAGGAAGCTACCTATATAAAATTGGGGTGGGGGGGGGGGGAGATTAATCTATCGTCCATTATCCTATCTCTAAAAATTTTGGTTAAAATAGATAGGTATAAGATTTCAATAAATTAAAGGGGGGAGGGCTTGACATTTTAAGAATCTTGATAAAAAAAAACTTAGGTCTTTTGATTAAACTTAATATGAAATAGATACACACACGACTTTAATTAAATGTAGATTAAAAATTCTCGTAAATTTTTGTCATATTATTTAGTTTTTGACCAATGGAAAAGATTAAGGCAAGGGTGAGGTAATAATAAGTAGCTCTCATGAGATAGCGGGTCAAGTCATAATGTGCTTGAACGTGGAGCTTGATAGCCCTAGTGGCTATACAAAAGTGTCTCAGCCTACTCCATGACTACTTAGGTCCAAACCCTAAGAAACTATGGCTAATCAATCAATCAATCAATTAAGGCAAACAGTTTTCTTCTGTTGTCCATTGCATGTTTAAGCCCATTTTCCGGTGTCAAAGGGCCCCTACCCACCAAAAAGAATGACCCCCAAATCTAAATTATTTTTCTTTTAGGGTGTTGAATGATGATATCATAGAAATAAAAGAGAATATCATAATTAAATCTCATGTACACTTTATACTTATACAAGGATAATTATATTATTGATGTAAAAGCAAAAAATTTAAAAAAATAAGTTTTCTACTCAAAAGAAAAGAAAGAGTAAGGTGGCATTCCTATAATCTAAAATAACAAGGTTTTATTTGTTTGAAGCTGAAGATCTCAAAACATCGGGTCCCACTGGGTTGTATTTTTAAGAAAAGGCTTTTAAATGTCTTGGGTTGGTTTTCGGCTGCTTTTATGGTCCCTTAGATGCTTGGGGCGAAGCAATTAATCTTAGACATAGACAAACTACGCAGTGCCAACAAAAAATTTTAAAAATCATAAGGGAAGGACGGATACGCTTACATATCCTAATTATAGAGTTGCTGCGCTACTTATAGCATCATAATATATTATATACGAGCATAGTAAAATCTTTCTATGGATTTATACCATAAAACCCTACTAATAAAACAAGGATCATAATATTCTTAAGCGCTAAAAGAAATTACCATAAATATGGATTGAAATTATTGGTAGAAAAATTTGGTCACTATTAGTTTGGAAACAACCAATCAAATACCCAAAATTCTTCAGCCAACGAATAAGATGATGTGTTTATTATAAAACTGTGTGTATCATTTTATGCCCCCTCTCTCCCTGTCTAGTATAGAAGTTTTTCTTCTAACTTAAAAAATAATCTTTGGAACAAAATGTATTGTTTTCCAATAACTAGAATTGCTAGGAAAAAGAAAATAAAACAAAAGGACGTACCAGAATGAAAGAGTAGCTGCGATACTTTAAAGGGATGACTTATCCCTCCAAGATTATTTATTGTTTTACTACGCAGCCATCCCAAATATCCTGTACGCCAACCCTTAGTCCGGATTTTTAAAATCCTTAAATTTGTGCAATTTTAAATACTTGTAAATTTTCTTTATTTTAACAAATACAGTATAATATTGTCTAAGAAGAGACTCAAAAACTAGAAATCTTAAGTGCTGAGACAATGGACGATAAATTGATGTACTTTAATGATCACAAACAAAATCACCCCTTTAGTCATACAAAATTCAGTCAAATTTTCCCTTTATCCTTAAATGAACGAAACACTTGACTGGTGAAAAAGAAGAAGGCAACAATGATTTTCTTCAAGTTCAACATCACACTCAATCTATTATAAAACTTTGGGGGTTGTATAATGGATGAAAAATTATAAACCCCCATCAAGAATACAAACTTTAGGGGGGGGGGGGGGGGAAGGAAAGAGAAAAATGATGTCGAATGATTTAAATGAAACATCAACTCTGTAAAAAATAAACTTTTGTCTATAAATAGCGCAGCAATAGCAAGTTAACTACATTTATAAAGCTGCATATGTAACTATTGATACATTCAGGAACCAAACAAAAAACATGTATGTAATATTATCCAGTAAAAAGCTGTGTTTTTGTAATATAATCGTGTATTGGCATGGACTTCAAACCTTACAACTTTTAAAATAATGAAAGTGGAATTTTTAGAAAGCATAAATCCTTTAAACTATTATCTATTCGTTGGCTTGAAAACTTTCGGTGCTTGATTGATTGGTTTAAACTTTTAAAGCAGAGGTTAAAAATCAAATGTTTATAATCATTGGGGATGATGGGCATCAATTTGTCGTCCATTGTTTTCTCCATTTAGGTCCCCCGGTTGAAAGTCATTTTTTTTTTTTTGGGGGGGGGGGCTTAGGCCCGAAAAGCTTTGGGGAGACGGATACTTCAAACCTTTTAACCCTATACAAACAATCTAGTAATGAAAATCTAGTATCTTTACTATACAGAATTAAAACACAAGAATACATAGATTTTAAAATAAGATAAAAAAGTAGCGATGATACTTAAGTCTTATATATGTCCGTATGTTTATGTCAAAACGGATTTATCTATGCTCTCATTTCAAATGCCTCACTAGTATAAAATTAATAGTAGTATTTAAACTTGTATTTTACCAAGAATAGAGGGAAATTGGCCGAAAAATAAACTTTCCTTCAATTATTAGGTATTTCGATCTATTGGCTGTTGAGTAAATGGGGGAAAGAAGTGGTTGTAGATTAACTAATATTTCATTATCCCATCCCTGTAAAGATTTATTTTACCAAATCTAAAATTGTTTAAAATATCCAAATGTTAAAATATCAAATATTGAATGATGTTATTTTAATTCAGGCAACAAGAAGCTAAAAAAATATAAAGGGAAGGGAAAAGACAATGGACAATAAATTAATATACATCCCCAATGTAAAACAAAAAAAACAAAATTAACGGCCCTTCTAAAGGTTAAAAGTAAGTTTTATACCAACGAATAATACAACGTGGTTATAACACTTAAGTACCAGTGTAATTTACAGTCCAATGTCAAATTCCCTCCCTTTCCATTTTTGAATTTTAAGTCTTGGGTAGGTTTTAGGCTATTTCTCTAGTCCCTCCTTACCCCTAAGAATACAGAGCCCCTCTAGATGCTAAGGACGAAACCGCTAGTAGATCGATGGGGCGAGAAATAGATAAGTTATAATAAGTAGAAAGAGAGGGAGAGAAAGATAAAGAGAGAGAGTAAGAAAAATATCGCTTGACACGAAATTGGTTCAGAGATTCAAATTTTCTTTGTTTTGACCAAAGCTGCTGATAAATTGGAAAAAGGGGGCCAACTACAAATTGGCATCTGCTAGTTGTCGGGGAGGTGTTAAGTATTAGTTAGGCCAAAACCGCGCAGAGATATAGGGGGCAATGGGCCATTAATTACGCTAGTGCCCAAAGTTTTATAATACCATTTTCTTATTCGTTGGCTAAACAACTTTGGGGACTTTTTGATTGGTTGATTCATTAAATTCAGTATGCAAACGTTTCAACCATTTATTGTAATCTGCAGGGGGAGTTAATTTTGTGTATCATCATTGGGGACGCACACCAATTTATTGGCCATTGTCTTATCTCTTTAGATCCCTGAAAACAACGACAATCATTAAGACTTTCTGCTCGCAAAAATTAGCAATATTAAGGATGCCTTGACCCTTAAACTGTTGCAAAAAAATAAGCCTTGTAAAGCTAATACTTCCAAACAAATGTCCCATAATCAAATGGTTGATTTTCTGTCAAAGATTTAAATTGTATAATATTGTAATTCTTAGTAGGCCACTGCTTAAGAGGCAATATTTCAATATCTATCATTTAGATAACACTCAGTGATGCAGGGATGAGCCAATGGACATTAAATTAATCTTTCTTTCAATCCAAATAAGAAAATTATAATTAGGTAAATATTTTTAATTGCTAATATTTGGGGGATAAAATTAATGCAAAATAAAATTATAACCATTGACCTCTCCCTCCCTGGATAAAATAGGCAAGGGTGTGCATTTGCGTCCGCTGGTATTTTATATTCCGAAAATATTACAATAGCAAAATTGCGAATTTTATTGTATATGTGTAATAAATGGGAGGGTGGAACTGGGGGGTGAGGGCTAGGACCATTAGAATTCTTGATACAAAAATAAAATAAATCCGTAAAATCCATGATTTTTTGCCGCATTTAAAAAAAAATTTAGGCGACATCGATGGAACACCATTACTATAGCTGCCCAATCCAACACAGATGTTTGAGAAAAAAAATATATAATTTAAATAATAGAATTAATTAGAGGTCCTTAAACCCAATTTTTTTTCCTAATATCCTATCTTATAGGGTAGTAAGCTATTATTGTACTGATGAACCGATATGGTTCTCCTTTACGGTGAAGCTTCTTATAGGTCCAGGATAGGTTTATAAACATTTGAGGAGGATATCTCTCTTCAACCCTGCCAAGAAAAATCACCCGTTGAATTATAATAATTTTAGAAAAAGTCCTTTTTTTTAAAATGAAGCATTAATATATAATAGTCTATTTGTGTAAATATAGTTAAAACTCTCTTATAACTCTAATTGTACATAAACATATCGGCCCCTTGAACAATTCTTAACCATTCTAATAAAATCTCTTATTGGATGGACCAATCAGTCAATTTGAAATGTGTTTGTTACAGTTAGCAAAGATTTAATTAGATTTAAATAAAACGTCCGTGATAATAGCTTTTTGAAACATGTTTCAAATTAATAGAACATTTCTATTACAGAGACAGAAAAGTAGATAGATTGATGGATAGATAGAGATAGACAGATTGATCAGAGAGAGAGGGGACAATTGGCTGTTTATTACACTTGTCCCCAAAGTTTTATGATAACGTTTGCTTATTCGTTGGCTTAACAACTTTCGGAACTCTGTAAATTTTGATTGGTTGATTCATTAAGTTGAGTGTTCAAGCATTCCAACCAATAATTTTAATCTACAGAAGGAGTACATCAATTTATCGGTCCTTGTCTTATCCCTTTGGATAAGAAGAAATGGTCATTTATAGAGCAGCTTCGGCACTTTTAAAATAAAATCCGCAAAACTCGATCATTGAACTTTTACAATTCCTTAAAATGTGAAACTTTTGTGGTTATAAAGTTAATTGGATATCATGTTTTCACGCATACGGAAAGCTGTTAATTCATAACCATATTTTTATAAACATCAAAGTAATAGGATGTCCGTCTGTTTAAAACGTAATATAAGTTTTATAATAATTTTTTCTTATTCGTTTTCTTAAGAAATATGAGAATTTGAATTTTGATTGGATATCTCAATAAGTTGAGTGTCTAAACGTTTCAACCCCTAATTATAACATACTGATGGGTTAATTATGTGTATCATCATTGAGGATGTACATTAATTTATCAGCCAAAACAGCAGAAAAGAAATGACACTTAGTATTTTTTTAAAAGTATGTAAATTTAAATATGGAAAATAAACGTGGTTAGAAAACGAATAATGTGGTAAATTGGTAGCTTTACACAGTGCAGTGGTAGAATTAGGGAGGAAGGGGACATTGGAAAGTTTATTACTTTGGTCCCCAAAGTCTTAAAAATAACGTTTACTTATTCGTTGGCCTTACAACCTTGGGGACTTTTATTGAAATTTGATTGGTTGGTTTATTTTAGTAAAGTATTCAAACATTTCAACTACTAATTTTAATCTACAGAAGGGATAATTTTGTGGATCATCATTGTGAATGTACATTATTTTATCGGTTTATGTCTTATCCCTTTAGATCACTGGGTAAAATGAAGAAAATTGTAAATAGTAAGATAGTCCGTAAACCGCATGGATCTAAAGGGATAAGACAATGGACGATAAATAAATGGTTAACAAAATTATTTTTTTTTGTAGATTAAATTCATTGGTTGGTGGAAATAGACTCTGCCAGTTAATAAAAAAAAACATTTAATATTTAATAAAAGTAGCCAAAGTTTTAAAGCCATCAAATGAAAGAGTTGTCTTCTTTAAAGATAAAAATAAAAGTATGCTAAAGATAATAAAAAAAAAACATTTTACATCAAAATAATGTTCAATTTTAATATCAAAATAGGTTTTTTTTTCAAGATGCAATAACCCTCTCAGTCTTCATTAATGAACTTTAATGTTATTTTATCAAATTCTATCTAATTTTATTTATTAGAATTATTGTTTGCATTTTCTTAATCTAATCTTTATTATTGCAAATATAATAGATTCATTGTTGCATTAGAGTGGTGTAACTTTGGGAGGGACGGGACAATGTATCTACATCCCAATTTTCCCTCTAATATTTTAAAATATGTAGAATCTGGAAGGTATATGACTTAAGCATCTTTTGGTGCATGAGCAATAGCATGTTGTAAAATTATGATTTTCTGATAATACATTGAAGTGCAAATTTTTAAGTACCAAAAATATATATTAATTTAGATTTCAAACTTTACAACCAATAAGTTTAAATCTACGCAAAGAAAAATTTTGTATATCATCATTGGGGATATACATAAATTTATCGTCCATTGTCTTATCATTGTAAAAAACTAATATTGCACTTGCTTTAGCTATGCTTTATTAGCAATTTATACCAAGTATTTCAAAACAAGGATGACAACATTATTTACTAACGCAGCAATGTTATATTAAAGGAATTTAAAATTGTCTTACACAATGTGAAGCTACCCTAAAGTAAAAAACTCAACTGTTTATTGGTTTACGAGATCTTAAAGAATAAACAAACAAAATACTTATTACTATACATAATAAGACTGCTTTGGACATAGTCGCATGTTTTATGACGGTAAAGACGAACGAGTTAAAACATAGAGTAGAGAATCTTCGATATAAAAGATAATAGGACTATCTAAAAGCTGGAAAAAATATGATTATCCTTTGTTAAATTTTCTCTTAGTGTTTATAGTTGTAGTAGATTAAAATCAATGCATTTTATTTATTTCATCTCAATCTTAATTTTTGCCACGCAATGGGTGTTTTCACAAAGCTTAACTTCACGTACTATGTCTGTCTAAAAGTATTTATGTAACGTCCGTTTTGAGTTAATAATATTTTTGTTTTTTTTATTTACAGAACATTTATTTATTTTTACAATGAAGTTTTATCTAAAAAGTCAACAAAAAAAGAGATTTAAACTGTAATTTTTTCTTAGTCCCATTTACTCCTGACTTTATTTCATCCTTTTTATTGAAGAACCTTAGTCTAGAGGCCTTAATAGAGAATATGCTCCAATCATTAGCCAAGAAAATTTTTCATAAAATTTTTAAGAACGTTATCTTTTTTGTTGGCTGAAAAACTTTGGGGGCTTTATTATTCGTTAGTAGTATCTAAACTATACAACCAACAAGTTAGATCTACAGAAGTGATATTTTTTGTTTATCATCATTGGGGATATACATATATTTATCATCCATTGTCTTATCCCTTAAGATCCCTGCATGAACTTAATTATTCTTGTTATATAACACCTAATTAGTCTGAGTTAACTGTAATAATAATTTGCCATTTATTATTGTGTTGAATCGTTCAATTGGTTTGAAGCCCACGCGAAAAAAAACGGGCAAATTATATTTTATTCAACCCCTTCCTTATCACGGATTTTAAGGGATAAGACAATGGGCGATAAAATTAGTTTACATCCCCAATACAAATAAACAAAATTAGCCCTTTTGTAGATCAACATTATTGGTTGAAAATTTTGATAACAGGGATTTAAAATTTGGGTACCAGTGTAATATCCCCTTCTTCCCTGCTTCATACACTTTTAAATTATAGAAGTTTGTGATAGTTGTTTGTGAAACATAGACAAAATTCGTAAAAATAATTGGCGGATTCCTCGACCGGTTATCATAAAAAGCGCAGCTTTTCACATCGTGACAGTGATTTTAACATACCTACAAAAATAAAAATAATTATCAATACAGAAAAAGATCAGTAAATATGATCGCTGTTGAGACTAAATAAATCGTATTCAGTATTGTTTCAAAACTGATTAATATCCGCTGCATTAGAAACGGTTTTTATCCATACTGAAAAAAACATGTATTGATGGTATTGTATTACAGACAATTTTCAAAGAATAACAAAATAAAAATCTTAAGAATAAGACCAGTTTTAAAAGCCCGGGCCTTCGGCCCCTCGAGACTACCAAATTAGTTTTAATCCTATAATTTTTCATTTTAATATCCGCGGAAAGCTGTCTATAATATGATGCGATAAATAGCTATTTTAAGGTAAAATATAAAAAATCTGTATTTACTAATAAAAGAATAGTTATTTCTTTCATCGTATTATAAACGGCTTTCCGCAGATATAGGCACGGGCTAAAAAAACTGGTTTTAATCTTATGATTGCACATTTTTATATTCGTAGAAAGCTGGATATAATACGATGCTAGACATAGTTTTTTCGTATGGATGAGAACCGGTTCCTATCCACCGGATTCGAATGAATACGAGAAAATAAGCTTATATTTGTAAAGTTACATTCTTTAATTACCTTGGTAGCGAAAAAGTTTATGGGCAAAATATTTCCATTTTTAAAGGATCCATTTGTCTAACCTACAGACGTACACAAATAGGGAAAGACATTCATAAAGGGGGGAGGCGGATGTGCCACTTTTTGAAACCAAAACTAAAAGTCAACAAAGGAACTCAACTAAAAAAAAGAGTTACAGGTCTGAGATTTTGCATGGCAGTTGCATTATAGAGGTACAATATGGAACTGTGAAGAAACGGCGGCGCAACCGCCGAAAACCGCCGTTTCCCACCGAATTTTTTTTTGCAATTTCTCGGCGGTTTTCGGCGGATGCGCCGCCGTTTCTTCACTGTTCCATATTGTAACCATATAAAGCAACTGCCATGCAAAATCTCAGACCTGTAACTCTTTTTTTAGTTGAGTTCCTTTGACTTTTAGTTTTGGTTTCAAAAAGTGGCACATCCGCCTCCCCCCTTTAAATCATGAAATATTTTAGAGTTTTAAGATTTAACCATCTTCCTTAATTCTATACCCTTTTCAAAGATATAGGGAATTCTATTATTACCTTTCAGACTGAAATACATACTATTGTCCAAACTTTTAACTAGAGTTGTGGATCCGGATCCGCAAGGATCCGCATTTTTTTGAGTCAAAGGATCCGGATCCTGGGGTATAAAATGGAAAAATCTACCTAAATTTATATAAAATAGTCACTTACAAAGACATTCTCGTGATGAGAGCCAATCTTTAAGGTTTAGGTTCAGACTTAAAAATTAAAAGTATTTTTGACTTCGAGATTAAGGAATAAATATTTTTTTTTTAAATTTGGTGATTTTATTTTTATTGTCAAGGATCCGGATCCGCACTGACCAAATTTGGAGGATCCAGATCCGGATACAATCAATGCGGATCCGCAACACTGCTTTTAACCAATCATATTAAAATAATATACAGAAGGGGTGATTTGTTTATTACCATTAGTTATGTACTCGCTCAGATATTGTCTTATCCCAAAAGATCCCCGCTTGAATTATTATTGAATTATCTATCCCTGTCTGACGGAAGCAAAGAGGGCAGAAAATATGTTAATTTTATCGCCCGTATCTTTTTGGTAGCGAAGCTACTATAAAAATAGGTTTGTATGTCTTAATGACTATTTGTCAACTTACACTATAAGACTGATTACAGCCTTTACCAGGGATAAGACAATGGACGATAAATTAATGTGGAAAAGTTTAAACACTGAAGGTTTGTACCAACCCATTGAAAGGGGTAGTTTCACAAAATGCATTTGAACTTAAATCAGTGAACCACATATTTTTTGCTAGTTATTGGGTTAAACTAAATTTATATGGCATATATTTAAAAGAATTTCAATTTTCTACCACATAGTCTTGATATTTTAAAAACTACGTGGTAGAAAATTTAAATTAAATTACCCTAAAATTTTTAGTCAACTTTGGGTCTCAGTATAATTTACAGTGTATGTCTACAATCTTACTGGAATCTATGTAGTCTCTATCACATTCAAACTAGGGTTAGGCCGGATATCCGGTCTGGCCGGTTATCCGGTCATTTTCAATATCCGGCCGGATACCGAATATTAAAACTATCCGATTACATGATATCCAACTGATTTTTGGCGCCGGATATCCGGTTATCCAGCCGAATATCTGGTAATTTGCCGGATATCGATCGAACGTTGGCCAGATATCCGGCCAGAACCGCATATCCGGGTTTAGAAATCAGCCGGATATCCGGTATCCGGCCAAAAAAGTATCCGGCCCAACCCTAATTCAAAGACAAGTAAAACTATTGCTTGTTATTGCCGCACTACTTAAGGACATAATTGTCCTTGTTCTTCTTTTTTTTACATGTAAAAGGCAAATGTGTGTTGTGTGTAATAGTAAGGGATAAAGGGAGAGGATAATAAATGATAATATCTTTTCCTGCATTTATGGTTGATTTTTTAGATAGTGAACATAGGGGGGGGGAGGATTTTTTTGACGGGTTATGCACTTTCACACAAAGTGCCCTGTTAAGCACTGATAATCCCCCCCCCTAAATTTTGAAATATATTGAAAATAAGGTAGGAGAGTAGTTTTTCTTTGTTAGGTTAGGATATAATGAAAACTGGGCAGCCCAGCAGAATTAGAATCAAGGTAAAGTAAACAAAATACCCTTATAATCAATTTATTTCACAAGCAAAAAAAGGCTAAATTAACTTTCCTATTACCCCTCCCAAAAAAGTAATAATGTATAATATGTATGGAAAATGTATAGTTAGTAAAAAGTCCATACCCTTTCCTCCTTACCCTAAATAAGTGTTTTATCATTTCTACGAAAATGTAAAAACTACAAATTATTTTATATTTACAAAAAAGTAAAAGATTTAAATGGTTATTACTATCAAATGATCCAAGTGAAGCCTAGGAAAAGTTTAGTTGCTGTAGCAATAATTTGCTGTTTCTACAGGTTTATTTTACGGAAATGAATAAACACCTTTGTTACTGCCCATGGTTGATTTTCTGTACATCTGGATTTTGTTTGTGTCAATGCTTATAAACATTTTATCATATACAAAATACTGACCATAAGTAGCGCAGTGATAACTAAACATTAAAATTAGCTAAATTATGATTATTCTTCCAATTTAGTTGGCAATAATTGAGAAAAGTTTTTAAGAAGGATAAGTATATCCATAAGAAGCGCAGCAATAACAAGCAAGTATAATATAACATTATCCTAAAGTAGAAAGTTTTTTTTTTGTCTGAAGCTAAAGATTTAGGAACTTGATGGGCTGAATTGGTTGTACTTTCAGGGATACTTCATAAATGTCTCCTGGGGTGGTTTTAGGCTATTTTCCTAAACTTCCGCGCCTTTCCCTAGAGGCTAAGGGCGAAGCAACTACTATATGTAAAAAAAAACAAGGACAATCTTGTCCAAAAGTAGCGCAACATTAACAGGCTGGCCACATTTTAAGGGATACAAATGTACTTTAACATATTTCATTTTCACATATACCATTTTGCTGTTTTTTAAAATTACAGTCATCTCAAATAAATTCAAAGAGAAAAACCTTTTAATCTTAATGCTTAAAAATCAATTAAAATTAAAAATGGCGCAAAATATCCTTTTAAACGTTATAAAACCAGTATTAACTTATCTTAACTGTCAATAGGCATTTTATGTATGCAGTGTATATAGAAAACAATTCAACTAGAGTGTCTAAAAAGATATATAGTAGTTAGTATATCAATTTACAAAAAGTTTATCTTTATAATGGCGAAATGAAGTACTGCAATCATCCTACATAAATTAAAGGTATTAAAAATGGTTCCTGCTGCAACTATGTCAAACGCGCAAAATCAATAGACGTAGGGGTAATACCTTGGCCCACATCAGTTGAATCTCATTACCATGCATACTATAGTCAGGACTTTCAAACAAAGTTTGTACAATCATAGAGTTGGTTGTCTGGTGGGTGTTACTTAACATTACACCTCGGGTGTTGTAACATAAAAGCAGAGAGTTGGCTCTACTTAGTTTCCCTAGGTTGTTGGCAAGAATAAGGTATTACCAACAAGCAAAATAAATGTAAAATAATATTTGGGGGCAAATGGAGAGGTCGTCAATTTTACGATGTGTTGCCCCCCAACGACAGCTGAAAAACACGTATAGGTTTCGTGATTTATTTCCGAATTAATTTCGTTATTGGTAGAAGCTGAGTTGTTGGACCTGACGTTAAAGTTTCATGGACTGCAACCTCGCCCGTATGAGGTAATTGAATGGCGGAAAAGCTGGGATCTCTATGAAACTCTAGTTACATGCATCCAATTTGCCAAATAAATAAAAAAGGTCATTTTTATCATCGGTCCCCGGTTCTTGCCCCCCCCCCCTCTATCCCTTCATTGTTTGATTGATGGTATTGATTAACACGCTTTTGGTGATCTTGGTGTTTCTACAAACCTGAAAGAAAAACTACAATATTTCCCCAACCATTCTGTGAGAACTTTTTTTACCAAGACAAAATAACCAACATAAGAAAATTACTTACGGTTACGCTCCTATCGTCTAGGGGATCTGTATTCAAAAGGAAGTAAGGGGCAAAATTAACCTTAAACCATCAAATGACCTATGTGAATCTTCCCTAAAATGAATAATTCGGTTCAGTTCTTACCGAGATTTTAATAAACCAACACATAATTAAATTATTGTTGTTGCTAATTTGAAAGCACACTTATTTGCTCGAGATATGCATAATTTACCGTTGCCTTGCTATTTAATTCCTTGCCAATAAATATAAAGATAAATCTTTCAATTTTACATTAAATTCCATTTTCATTGTTTCGCTAATTGAGTTTCGATTAATTGCTTTTCAACAAGGACAAATATGTTCATTAGAATCGCATGAAAAATATGATTTTTTAGGTAATAAATTGTGTAATTTTTACTTAAACATTTACTAGGAGCTTTATTTTTTTATTTTTCAAGCATTCTGCAATTTTAAACTAGTGGAGGGAGAAGACAATGAATAACAGGGGGATCTTCACTTAAAATAGTTCTGCCTTTAGTAGGTAATGGTATCCTAAAAATATTTATTGCATCGTGTTATAGACAGCTTCCCGTGGATATTAAAATAAAAATTATAAGATTAAAAGCAGTTTTGTTAGACCCAAGAGGTCGAAGGCCCGGGGGGCTATCAAAAATGATTTTAATTTTATGATTTATATTTTAAAATTCGTAGAAAATTGTCTGTACAACGATATTATACATGATTTTTCAGCTTGGCTGAGAACCTGTTCCAATTCAGCGGACATTAATCGGTTTCGAAGCCATACTTCAACCTATCAAAGGTGAAATTATTATTTTAGAGAAAGATAATTTTATTTTGGTATGGTAATTTCATCGTTCTATCCTTGTAACCCTGATATTCTCAGGTCATTTTAATTCTTTTGATAAAAAGATGCATTTAAGTTTAAAATATCTCCTCCCTTTATATAAAAAACAGGGAGTGAGGGATATGACAATGAAAGATTATTTTCCCTCGAATTGACAATAATAAAAGATATTGAGAGTACTTTAAAATTTCAAGGAAAAGTATTTATTTTATCTCCATTTACCTATTCGCGTAGCCCTGTAGTATATAGGACATTACAATATAGAAGCAAAGCTACTTAGTTGTTGATATTGTCCATACGTTCGTTTGTTTGATCATTTAATACATTTTACAAAGAAGATTAAGATTTTTTTAACTACTGAACCGTTATAGTTCTCCATTTTAGGGAAGCTTCATATACATGGATGGTTTTGGGCTATATTTCTTCCCTTCCCTATCCCCTCCGAATACAGAGTCCCTAAGTGCAAACCTTCATATATGTATTGGGGTGGTTTTAGTCTATTTAATGTATAGGAAAAAAAGATTGTAAGAAAAAAATGACCTTTCTAGAAAGCAAGAAGTTAGTCAGGACAAAAAAAGTGTAAAGAGCCGTTTTAAATATTTCAGGGATAAAAGAATTGTCAAATTAGCGGGGATAAGACAATAGATGATAAAAATCACCTTCTGAAAAATTTGAACACTAGTTAAAACCAACCAATCAAGATTAAAAAAAAAGAACCAAAAAATGTTAGTATTCAATTTAATAGTGGAAAAGTTGATTAACTTACTCTTACTGAAAAACTTCCTTTTAATCCTATCTTTTTTTTAGGTTCATAAGCTGATTTCTTAAACCCTGGATTTTAAGTAAATACGAATGCACTACTTTTAAGGATAAGAATAGCAAATGCATCTTTCAAAAAAAAACTTTACAATTGCCATTTGTTTTCTTATGTAAGAACTAATTGAGGCTTTGCCCCTAACTTCTAGGGGCTTAAAAAGGGCAAGGATATAGCTTGAAACCACCCTAAGATATAAAAATATGATAAAATAGCTAAAACAACATCACAGGAATTATGTTGAGTCCCCTTTTTAATATGGACAGAGAAAAAAAGGTTAATTCTTAATACAATAGGATAAAGGGGGGGGGGGGCGTAATGACATAAGCTCTTAAACCGTGAGCAAAATGGTCTAAATATTGAGCTAGACCCTTCAAACTTGGTATATAAGCCTAGTCCTATAGGTATTACATCTAAATGGCAAAAAAATCCAAAAATTTTTATTTTTAGGTTAGGTTAGGTAAGAAAAACCCTGCGGAAATGGGGGTTTTAGGCTTTTTTTGGTCTATTTTGATGTGGAAACTTGCCTTAAATTGTTTTTTTCTTAGGGTTTTAACTTAAATACACTGTATCTATTCATATGGACATTATTTAAGATGATTCAGCAAGTCGGGGACCGACCCCAGGGGGCTAGGTGGGTGGCCCGCAGGGGTTAAGTTCATTTTTCCCAATATATTTGTTGTGATACATCAAATTATAGGTTTTTTAGGTCAAGGAACTCAAATTCAGAGCTAAAATAAGCATTAGACTAATCTGAAGCTAGCCCCAGCGGGCTAGGTTGGTGGCCCGCAGGGGTTAAGTGCATTTTTTCTAATATATATCTTGTTATATATCAAACTATAGGTTTTTTAGGTCAAGAAACTCAAATTCTGAGCGAAAATTAGCATTAGACTGACCTGAAGCTAACCCCACCGGGCTAGGTTGGTTTTCTGCAGGGCTTAAGAGCATTTACCTAACCTAACCTAGAAACTTACTTATATTTTTACAGGTTTCTTTCTTGAATAAACTGTGTCTATTAATGAAGACTTTATTTAAGATGATCCAGCAAGTCGGGGACCGACCCCAGCGGGCTAGGTGGGTGGCCCGCAGGGGTTAAGTGCATTTTCCCCAATATATATGATGTGATACATCAAATGATATGTTTTTTAGGTCAAAGAACTCAAATTCAGAGCTAAAATAAGCATTAGAATAATCTGAAGCTAACCCCAGCGGGCTAGCTGTGTTGCCCACAGGGCTTAAGTGCATTTTACCTAAGCTAACCTAGAAACTTACATTTATTAATTTTTTAGGTTTTTTTCTAGAATAAACTGTCCATTCATGAGGACCATATGAATAAACTGAGTCTATTAATGAAGACTTTATTTAAGATGATCCAGCAAGTCGGGGACCGACCCCAGCGGGCTAGGTGGGTGGCCCGCTGGGGTTAAGTGCATTTTCCCCAATATATATGTTGTGATAAATCCAATTATAGGTTTTTTAGGTCAAAGAACTCAAATTCAGAGCTGAAATAAGCATTAGACTAATCTGAAGCTAACCCCAGCGGGCTAGATAGGTAGCCCACAGGGCTTAAGTGCATTTTACCTAACCTAACCTAGAAACTTACGTTTAATATTTTTTTTAAATAAACTGTCCATTCATGAGGACCTTATTTCAGATGATCCAGCAAGTCGAAGACCGACCCCAGCGGGCTAGGTGGGTGTCCCTCAGGGGTTAAATGCATTTTTTTTAAAAAGTATGTGTTGTCATACATCCAACTATAGGTTTTTAAGGTCAAGAAACTCAAATTTACAGCTAATAAAAGCATCAGACTAATCTGAAGCTAGCCCCAGCGGGCTAGGTGGGTTGCCTGCAAGTCTTAAGTGCATTTTACCTAACCTAACCTAGAACCTTACTTGTTTTTTTATGGTTTTTTTCTGGAATAAACTGTCTATTTATTAGAACATTATTCAAGATTTAAGACCCCAGCAGGCTAGGTGCGTGGCCCGCAGGGGTTAAGTGCATTTTTCGTTGTCATACATTAAATTATAGGTTTTTTAGATCCAGAAATTCAAAGGGGTAGTTTCACAAAATGCATTTGAACTTAATTTAGTGAACTGCATATTTTTTCCTGGTTAATTAGTTAAACTACATTTATGTGGCATATATTTGAAAGAATTTAAATTTTGATAGTACAATGTTAGCGGTGGAAGAATTTAATATGCTAATAGGATACAATTTTTTAATTTAATGTATACCACATACCACGAAAAAACTAGCATCAGGTTGCTATTGTGTTTTTTTAGCTCCAAATTGACTTTAAAAACCTATAGTTTGATGTATAACAACACAAAATTTGGAAAATTTACCCCTGCAGGCCACCCACCTAATCCGCGGGGGTTAGCCTTAGGTCAGTCTAATGCTTAAAATAGCTCTGAATTTGAGTTTCTTGACATAAAAAACCTATAATTTGATGTATGACAACACATACTTTAGAAAAAATGCACTACACCCCTGTGGGCCACCCACCTAGCCCGCTGGGGTCGGTCCCCAACTTGCTGGATTATCTAAAATAATGTCCTCATTAATAGACACAGTTTATTCAAGGAAAAAACCAAAAAAGAATAAGTAAGTTTCTAGGTTAGGTTAGGTAAAATGCACATAAGCCCTGTGGAAAATCTACCTAGCCCGCAGGGGTTAGCTTCAGGTAAGTCTTATGCCAATTGTAGCTCTGAATTTGAGTTTCTTGACCTTAAAAACCTTTATTTTGATATATAACAAGATCTATATTGGAAATAATGCTTTTAACCCCTGTGGGCCACCAACCTAGCCCGCTGGGGCTAGTTTCAGATTAGTCTTATGCTAATTCTAGCTCTGAATTTGAGTTAACTGACCTAAAAAACTTATAATTTGATGTATCGCAACATATATATTGGAAAAAATGCACTTAACCCCTGCGGGCCACCCACCTAGCCCGCTGGGGTCGGTCCCCGACTTGCTGGATCATCTTAAATAAACTAAAGTCCTCATTAATAGACACAGTTGATTCAAGAAAAAAACCTGTGAAAATATAAGTAAGTTTCTAGGTTAGGTTAGGTAAATGCTCTTAAGCCCTGCAGAAAACCAACCTAGCCCGGGGGGGGGTTAGCTTCAAGTCAGTCTAATGCTAATTTTCGCTCAGAATTTGCGTTTCTTGACCTAAAAAACCTATAGTTTGATATATAACAAGATATATATTAGAAAAAATGCACTTAACCCCTGCGGGCCACCAACCTAGCCCGCTGGGGCTAGCTTCAGATTAGTCTAATGCTTATTTTAGCTCTGAATTTGAGTTCCTTGACCTAAAAAACCTATAATTTGATGTATCACAACAAATATATTGGGAAAAATGAACTTAACCCCTGCGGGCCACCCACCTAGCCCCCTGGGGTCGGTCCCCGACTTGCTGAATCATCTTAAATTATGTCCATATGAATAGATACAGTGTATTTAAGTTAAAACCCTAAGAAAAAACAATTTAAGGTAAGTTTCCACATCAAAATAGACCAAAAAAAGCCTAAAAACCCCATTTCCGCAGGGTTTTTCTTACCTAACCTAACCTAAAAATAAAAATTTTTGGATTTTTTTGCCATTTAGATGTAATACCTATAGGACTAAGCTTATATACCAAGTTTGAAGGGTCTAGCTCAATATTTAGACCATTTTGCTCACGGTTTAAGAGCTTATGTCATTACGCCCCCCCCCCCTTAGATATTCTAAATAATATTTCTTAATTTTATTTAAAACGAAATTGTACAAATTACATTGTTAAGGAAAGGCTAAAATAAAGGAATCAAATTTCAATCTAAATCAAATCTTTAAAGAATTTGTATTTTAAATGTTCATAAAAAAAGTTTCTACCAAGTTAACCATAATTAGTTTTGTGATTAAATGACACTGAAAATCAATTCAGTAATGATACATTTTGTAGGTATATAAATACAATAAGAAATTCGCGAAAAAAATTCCGCAAAGGTTTTCATTATGTAAAGTAGTTCTAAACATAAAATTAATCTTGATACACATGCTAAAATAACACCTTTTTGCATAGCTTAATATTTGCTGTGAACTAGTTTCAAAAAGTACGTCAAAGCAACAATAAGTTATTTTTCCACCAAAGTCAAATAGTGGACCATTCAAAACCCACCTTCTTCTTCATTATTCTTTGGTACCCAAAGTTATATTATCAAGTCATCTTAGCTCAAAAACTTTGGGTACTATCATTAAATTTTAGTTGGTTGTTTCTAAACTAGTATTGCCCTATAGTTTAATCTACAGATGGGGTAATTTGGAATATCTTGAAGATGTACATCAATTTATCCTTCTTTGTCTTATCCCCTAAGATCCTAAGATTTTACAAATAATATATATGTTCTAAATGCCCCTTAGCTCTATTTATTTAAAATCATGGGGGGGTTATAGTCCAAAAACAATTAAAGGGCAATTGCCAAACAACGTGTTTATCTTTAATTTATTCTTTAGTATATTGTTAGAATTACAAAAGCAATTAGCATAATAAACATCTACCTACTCAAAGGTCAACCTTATTAATTCAAAATAACGTTTTAATTTGCTAAGTTACCAAAGGTTAAATAAAGACATGTAAAGAAAAATTATTTTGCCACATAATTTAGACAAACTGTATTATTATCTCTTTAGAGTAAAAATGTTAAAGTTACTTTGTAACTCTAAAACTAAAATTAATCCAAAATTGTTTAAAGATTAAAATCTGTAGTAAAATCAGTAATTATACCCTTAAATAAAATAAGATTTTAGTATTGAAATAAAAATTCCAGAAAATTTGTATAACAAGGATAATCATCTCAATATGGAGCGCAGCAATAAATAGTCGAGTAGACCTAATTAATATAGAAAATCTTTAGGCTTATTATCAAAACTAACGTTAGTAAGTTCATAATAGCCAATTGAATACATACCTTTATTTTGAGAGTTAACTTATTTAGGTAGCATTAAGACGTACGGACGAACGAAATAACATTACTAAATTCTAGAGTAGCTGCGCTACTAAAAATCTACTTATGCAAACACAGAGTCTACATAGCCTAATCTTAGATAAGTGAGGGGTAGTAAAAATTTGGAAAATTCGTCAAAAATGGATTTTGATGGTAAAAAATCTTTCAGCCGTAAAGGGATAAGTTACAAGGAGTGAAAACGATTTGAGCTAATACTTTGGTAAAAGTATAAGAACAATCGAATTAACAATATAATAATGCTTTAAAACGTACAAGCGGCTACTCCTCAAGCATCTAGGAGCTATATATACGAAGACATTAGGAAAGAAGAAAAAAAAATAAAACTATCCAAGGAGCTATCTGAAGCTATAAAATGGAGAACTCAATCGGTTCAGTAGTTATCGAAATCAGACAAAAAAAAACCTTACTTCTATGACAATTGTTAAGTAACGAAACTTTAAAAAAGCTCTTTGTTTAGGTATTCATTAGCAAAGATTTAAAAAACGCTTAAAATAAAAATATATGTACAAAGATTATCTCTACTGTAAGTGTTTACGTCAGTGGGTGCGTAGATAAAATGCGTAGATTTTTAGACCAATATATTTATAACCTAAGCCTTGAAAGTAAAAAGAGTAGAGCGCCTATAATTTTAGGCTGTTAAATCGTTTTCACAAGAATACCTCCAAACACATAATAGATAGAAGAATATCATATGATTGAAAGCTATCAGAATAACAAAAAGGCAATATTTATACACCTTAATATTATAAAAGCAACTATAAAAATAATCCCCTTTAAATTAAGTCTTTGAGTATGTAAACCTTTCATCATACATACAGTATCATTAAATTGCAGGCATTATTTTTTACGGTAGCGAAGGAACACCAATTTTAGGGGTAATTTGAATAACTTAGCAATATTGGTGGTTTGCCCGATTTTTAAACCAAAATATCCTAACACCCTTAAAGGGATACCTACATTAATGTTTTTAACCGCGGGAAGGAAGGAGAAAATTTCGAATAAAACTTTAAAAACATAAAGGCAAAGTTTATCTTCATTTGGAAAAGTTTAAAGTCCTATCCATGATTCTAATCAAAAATAAAAAAGAGCATATTTCGCCATGTAGTTTCTTAAAGTTTAGGTTTTCAAGGTGGAAAAAAAGAAAAAATATCTTTTTTTCCACAAAATCTATACCTGGCTAGCCGGGATGTTCAGGGATAAGACAACGGACAATAAATTGACATAAATCCTTTATGATATGAAACTAAATTGCCCCTTCTGTCAATTAAAAATTTTAGTTAAAATTTTTTGACATTGCTAGTTTAGAACCAAACATTAAATTCATTAAAAAAGTGGCCAAAGTTTATGAGCCAACAAATAAGATATCATACATCAAAACTTTGGGTACCAGTAAAATTTACAGTCCAATGTCCCCTCCTTCCCTGGATTTCAAGCAATTAAAGATGTCACACATTTAAAATAATTAAGCATCGTTTATGTAAATTATCATAATTAGAAGATTTTTTTCAAGGCGAAAGAAATTTTAATTTCGTAAGAATTGTATATCTTATTTTCCCCCTACGATCAATAATACAAAATTCTTTGGTTATTTATTAAAAATACAAGAAAACGAGAAAAATTTAGTACATAAAAGCGCAGCGATAACAAGAGATGAGGTAGGTTGTGCTAAAATTCCGTAAAGTTGTAAGTTATAAGGCTTAAAAAAAACAGTAGAAAACGATAATATTCACAAAATATTTTTGACAAAAGTTCTTTTCAATAAGGGATACACATATTTAGTGAATATTTTCTTTCTACTGCTGTTTTTAAGCCTAAAAACTCACACCTTTACGGAATTTTAGCAAAACCTACCCCCCCCCCCCCCCTTGAAAAAAAGTAGAATATTAAACAGACAAAATAACTTTTGAAATCTTTCTATTAGCAACATAGCATTATAGTAAAGAAATATGAAAGAAATACGAACATACTCTTGTCATAGAGTAGCTGCGCTACGAAAAATCAATAATTACAGCGGAATTTAATCAATAAGCATTCTTATTTCTAACGCTAAGGACAAAAATTCACGCTAAAATTAAAAGGCTAGATCCATCAATTCAGTTTTAATTGATAAAAACAATAAAAAATACAAAAAAAATATTAGTTTGTCTTCTAAAATTAAGAGGCTATATTATGATAATGCTGTAAGAACTATTGTCTGAAGATCTTGCCAACCACCAAACCGATAGAGTTCTCCAATTATAGAGAAGCCTGCAAAGGTCCATGGGTGGTTTTAGGCTATTTCTATCTTTAAAAATCTGGGGGGGGGGGATATGAAACACAATTATACTTGTTTATCATATACCTAATGAAATATTAATATTTTGAAGTAAGAATCAAAATATTGATTAACAATTTCTCAAGATATTAATGTATAATATCGATCCTTTTACATTTAGAAAAAAATCAATTAATAAGATATGGATTAGAACGTTTCAAATAGCAATTTTTAAGGAGGTATGGGGAAAAAGTAGCCAAAAACCGTTCCAAGAACAGTGCATTGATTTATCTTAAATTGATTCAGTGGTTAGCGAAATATGAACGAAGAGAGATATTTTATTAAAAAAACATTAGTCTAGGTTTAAGAACCCAAATAGTTTTTAAACACTGCTCAAATTTTACGCATTTTGTACGCCCAAGGGTTAAGGACGTTCACAAACTAAATTAACCATCTGAATTTAACACTGTATGACGTCACTTAACACTGCTAAAATTTAACCATGGGTACGATCGTTTTACATCATTAAACGCTCTGTAAACACACTTGATTTGGGTCACGTGACCATTAAAATACACTGAATTTTGATTTTGAAGATAATATTAAATGTCTTCTTCTCTATAAAAAGAAGGAATTCGATTCTTAATACATAACTATTATTTTTAAAAATTATTATATTTTAATACAAAGATTAATATTTATTCTATATAATAATTTTTCTATAGACATTTAGGTAATATAGATATGTTCTTGAATTTTTTTTCTCTTATTAATAAATTAAATTTACAAAGAGTGTAGGTAATTTATATAAGAAAAATACAAAGAGGAAATCCTTATACATAAGTAACAGGATGTCTATCCTGTATGTCCGTCTGTTCCAAATGATAATTGAAAAAAATCTCTTTTGTTAGGAAAATATTTGTCTCTGTACTATGTATGTATCTCAGAGAAACTGTGGTAGCCGCGCCGTTGCTGCAGAAAACGCCGCCGCCGGCGGAATTTTTTTTTTAACATTTCTCGCCGAATCAGACAATATTGTATTATTTGAGTACATGTTATTTTTTTCCAAAAATTTTCCACTGCGGCAGGACTTAGTCATTTTTATGTTGAATTTTTATTTACTTCGGCTAAATCCTAATTTAAGGCTTTCAAAGTTTGGTTAAGGCCTACATAATAAAGCAGTTACATCCCCCTTAAAAAGAAATCAATTAAACTCGGTATTATTCCTATATGAAACGACGACATTAGAAATATTAATGCAAAAACATATGATTTTTCTATGGCAACCCTGAGCAAGCGATGTTTACAGAGTTTAAAATTTAACTTTGCTAAACGTTCATTAACACTGACGTATGTAAACAAATGAAATGTCCTTAACCCCTGGATGGTTAATTTGAAGAGTGTTAAGATTTAGCACTGCTAAACATTGTTAAATAAAACGATCTAAAACACTCAAAGTTCTTAAACCTAGACTATTATTAGAGGAAATTAAATCTTTGGAATTAATTCTAATTTGCCTCTGATTAATTCGATTCTTAATAATAATCAAATCAATTTTATTTTATTTTAAATTAAAATAATCGCTGTAAGATGATACTTCTATTTTAGACGTCGACCAGGCAGAAAAGTAGTAGGTAAAATATTTTTTTATTAGAATTGAATTATTGTTATTTTTTTCTACAGTTAATTACTGAAAAATTAATAGAATAGAGAATAGAAATGTTGACAAGAAACTCAGAGGTCTTGCATTAATAGCAGCTGAGTAAATCATACCGTTGTGGTCGGACTGATGGCCGGACGGACAAAGTGAATTATAGGAGTAGCTATGCTACTAATAATAGTGTTTTACAAACCTTATAAAACACTGTTTTTCACAGTTACACTTGTCAGCTCAACAAGAAAGTGACAAACAAACGTACACAGAAAATATTTTTATTTTGAAAGAAGTTTTCACAATTACTCACTTTTCTTCTTTTTATTTTTATCACATTTTTCTATCTATGTTAGACAGCACACGAGAAAATACTGCTTTTATTAATTTGTATTATATGTATGTTAATCACTTGGTGGCAGTATTTTATTATCACTTTTATTTTTGTAAAATAATGAGCAAGATTTTATCATGCAAAAAAAAATCCGCAAAGTTGAATTTCAATTCCGAAATGCGGGAAATAGTTTGAATTAGCGACGCGCTGGCGCGACGTATACACTCCTCTCTGCACGAAGAGATTTGGTCAACTAAAGTTTCGGAGGCTGTGTCGGGACGGTACGGACTTTTCTGAGCGAACAGGGATGCTAAAATATTTTTCGCTTAATTTTTGGATTATTTTCAAAAATTTGCACAATTTTCATTATTTTAAAACACTTTCTGGTATTTAAATTTTTATATTTACCCCTGAAATGGCACGGCACGGTTTATCTCAGCTGATATACCACTGAATTGGTCAGTTGGTGGATTTTTTCTATCATGGTTTTGTTTTAAAAAGCTGTTTTTAGACACAAAACTTAGCTTAGATTGAAAATACCAAAAGTCTTGCAATGATGTTTATGTATATTTACACCCAAAAACGCTGATTTGCTTAAAATTTGGTCTTGTTATGTTATAAAACAAGTAGTATTAGCTAGCTCCAAAAGCATCAAGACGTCGAAAAATTTCCATGTTTGGAGATACAAGAATCAATCCGGAGTAGTGTTGTAGTGAGGGGAAGAATGGATTTAGTGCCAGAGAAAAGGGAAAAATAGTCGGAGGCTGTTGCCATGACACGGGCATGGGGTGGGGAGCGAGGAAAGAAACCATAATTGGGAATGTGTGTAGGGGAGAGGGATACCATTATCAGGGACGGGGGAGACAAGTCTTTGACCCGCCCCGAGTGCTCTTAGATAGCAGCCGGTCTATACAGATAAAATGGTAGGAAACTTGAGATCATGTCGGAAATACAAGAGAGCTGTATTTGTCAACTGCGGTCAAACGGCCGGAGGTGCAGAATCTGTTTCTAGTCGTTGATATGTCAGTTGTATAGATGTTTGAACGATTTGGTTTTGACTACTGCCGTTAAACGGCTGATAAAATTGTCGAGAAAAAAAAGACATTCTATCATATTGGATCTGATGCAAAAGTTGTCTCTCTGTCTGTAGAAAAGGGAGGAGAAATTGGGGAAGTGAATGGAGGGAGGGTTTGAAACATATAAAGGGTGGGCAGACTGCGGTTGGGGGAAAATTGAATCAATGGGGTTTTAAATTAAAGCTCCGTAAGTGTGTTTGTATGTGTATGAGTTGTATATAGTGGTCGGGAAAAGTAGGAACTTTTTTAAAGAAACCGGGGCGTGTTCTCGTATGGATGAATATTGGGAGTAGCAGCGGGGCTACTCTAAATTTCATTCATTTTCAGTTTTTTTTATAGAATTTTAGATTCAGGGGATCTATCTGGGATTAGACGATGAACGATAAATAATAAGTAATAGTATATCCCCAATCTTATCCCTGTACCTTCAGCAGATCAAAATCATTGGTGGAAAAGTTTGGACCAACCAATTAAAATTTAATAAAGGTACTTTGGCGCTTTCTCTCAAAGTGCATACTTGGGCATCGATATCTCCCAATCAGAGCTGTGCAAAGGTTTATGTGTTATGTGTATCCACCCCCCCCCCCTCCTGGCAAAATTAAGGGGGTTGGATATAACCCCCCCCCCAAAAAAAAAAAAAAAGACAGCTAAGGGTTACCCTAACCCTGCAGGTCTACCCAGTACCCAATATCATACTCTAACCTGACCTAAATTAAAGCCTTATTACTTTATATAATAAGATGGGATGTCATTTGAAAATTCTTTAAATAAAAAAAATAAATATTACTACAAATTAAGAACACTGACTTACAAAATTTCACAAAAAGTATATTTTAATTTCACAGTTATTTGTATATGTATCACATCAAAAAATAATTCTACATAAAAAAAATTATAAAATGTCAAATAATGCAAAAACTAAACGCTGCTAAGAAAAAATCTTTTTTTTTGCATATTTAAATTATTAGAACACATTTATGCATATATGATATCTAACTTTTAAAAAATATAAAAATGTTAATTGAAAAATTAATCCAATCATTCTATTAAGAAAATTAAAATCTGACATTTTCTTAACTAAGGCTAATAATTTCACTGGTTGTTAAAAGGTTAATATTTGGCAATTTAAATAAATTTCAATGAAAAACAAGTTTTTACAAAAAAAATCTGTTAAGAAATAATCACATAATGGAAGCATAAATTAAATATGGAAATGATTTTGTCACAGTTTAAAAAATAATATTTGTCAGTAGCGCAACTACTCTTATTTGGGTTGACGTATGTCCGTCTTACTGTCCATTAATGACCGCTAGGAATACAGTTTCTACTAGGAATCTAAAGGGATAGGACAATGGCCGATAAATTTATATACAATCCCGATGATAATACACAAAATTACCCCTACTGTAGATTTAAATTACTGGTTGAAACGTTTGGAGATTCCACTTAATGAACCAATCAAAATCAATTAAAGTCCCAAAAGTTGTTAAGCCAACGAATAATAAATTGTTATTATTAAACTTTGGAGACTAGTGTAATCAACAGCCCAATGTCCTCTCCCTCCCTGGTGTCTACAGCAATTGCGCAGTTTCTCTCATTCTTACGATTTTTTTAGCTCATTGGGGTATTGCGTTTTATATCAGGGGTCACAAGGGGTAAAAATGACCGATAAGTTGATGTACATTCCCTATGATGATCAACAGAATAATCCCATCCGTAGATTTAGAAGTGGTTCAAAGAAGTTTTAAACCAAACTATCAATATTTAATAAAAGCAATCAAAGTTTTATTTAAGCAAACCAATGAGATAATATGTTTAAAACTTTGGGTACCAATATATTTCTAGTCCAATGTCTAAACCTTCTTTAGTTTCTAAGGGGGGGGGGGGGGGGGTTAATGCAACCATCTCGTAATCAGTGAGCAAATGGCACTTAGAAATAGAATTCGAATTTCCATCTGAAATTTTGCATGAGTAATCCTTGGTAGGTCTATTTTTCCTAAATCTAACAAAAAGGTGGAAAAGTAACGGCTAACGGCTCAGTCGTTTGGCCATTTTTTTTTGGATATCTTTATTGCAAATTAGTCACGAAACCTGTATCCACATAATACTCTTTTCCACTCCAAAACGCTATTAAACGGTTCTAGACGGTAGCTGATGGTACTAGAAGTTTTAAAAAGTTGATTCCTACGTAATTGATGAGTTTACCCTGAAAATAGGCAAAAAAAACGGCTAAACGGCTGAGCCGACAGCCGTTACTTTTCCAACTTTTTGTTTGATTTAGGGAAAATAGACCTACCAAGGATTACTCATGCCAAAGTTCAGATGGAAATTCGAATTCTAAGTGCCATTTGCTCACTGATTACGAGATGGTTGCATTAACCCCCCCCCCCCTTGTATTGTCTATGAAGTCATGGAGACATTCTGCCATTCGTTGGCTTAAAACTTTGGTTAATGATTGACCTGTACCAATTATACTAGTGTCCAAACAATTCCACCAATAATTGTAATCTATATCAGGGGTATTTTGTTAATCATAATTAGGAGAAGTACTGATACATTGACCATTTTTAGTTGTTAGCTTGAAATTGCAGCACAAATTTATATAAAGTTTTCCTTGATATTACATATGATATAATAATATAAAAATGAAATGATAGAAGCACATATAGGATAAATATCTCTAAAAGGACGGAAAACATTTACTATGGATATGATATCAGATGTTACACTAATAGAAAGACAGAATAAGACACTTGTAGAAAACTTTTGTGCCTCCAAATTTGCTGCGTTGAAATTTTGCGCTCTGTAATAAGTTTTCATGATCTCTGTGACGGCTGCACCCATGATATTGGTTATGCAATGCATATTTTATCTGTTTGGGTGGTTTTAGGCCATTTTATCATAGAAGCTATGTGTCAAGCCTCTAAAAGCATAATCAAAAAGCTATCTTAAAAACCGTCACTTGTGACTTACTGGAAAGTCGTAGGCTAATGTTTTCTTCAGATTTCTTATTCTTTCCTTCTATAAAAAAGCAAAAACCAACTAGGCATCTTTTTAAAAGAAGGACTTTGAAGAAGCAAAAAAATTTAAATATAGTAAGATATAGAAAGGTTTGGCGATTATTTTGTAACTGTGTTTATGAAAAATATATATATGTAACATGAAAAAATAGAATTATACTAAAACAGATCTAAAGTTGCGTACATTATCTCAAACTAGTGGCTACGCCCCTATCATCCAGGAGCTTCGTATTTCAAGGGAAATGGATAGACACAAAGAATAGCCTAAAACCATACAAAATCTTTAATATAAAAATAAAATAGCCTTAACCTAACAGTAACCAAGGACCTATGTGAAGTTTGCATAAAGTTGAAAACTTAATCGACTCCAACAAAAAAAAAACCTTACTACTTTTTATTATACCTAGCGGATTCGCCCCTAGCCTCTAAGGGAATTGCCCCAAGAGGTTACTAGCCTAAAATCACCACAGGACCAGTACATATATTCCCTTAAGAGTAGAATCCAATCGGTTCAGTGGTTACCGAGATCCTAAGCTTTAGACGGACGGACAGACATCAAGCTACTTTGTATTATAGATAGAATTACCTAAAAAAGAAACAAATTAAACTTGAAATGCTAATAGAATTAAAGTGAGTTATGAAAAATAAAAGCACAATGATAATGATATGATGAACAAGGATGACAACATCCATAAGTAGCAAAGCTCAACAATTATGGATGGATATCAGGAAAAAATTAACTTTATTGCAGTTTCATAAAAAAAACATTAAACTAAAAAATCACGAAACCTTACAGGATTTATAACGTAAAAATCTAGGAATTAATCTAGCACATCAGCAAATTAGCAAATCTAATGAAACTTTGTGGGGATATGTAAATTGTGAACTTTTTAATCCTTAAAAATATCAGCCACCTATCTCAAATAGGAGTAAAGAAAATCAAGAAAACCTAAAAATCTAGGAATCGAACTAGCACCCCAACCAATAATCAAATCTCGATAAAACTACTTTATAAAAGTATGCAGAATATAAAGTGTTCAATTTCTGAAATTTTCAGCCATCTGTGTTGAATAGGAGTTGAGAAAATCATGTAAACTTAAAAATGTAGGAATCGATCTAGCACCCCAACCAACTGACGAATCCTAATGAAATTTGGTGAAAATAGGAAGACTGTTAACAAAATTAATACCTAAAAATTTCAGCTCTTTATCTTTTATGGGAACCGAGAAAATCACGTTTCCCCCTTCTGTCTCAGATGGACGGACAGACATTTTGAATTATAGAGTAGCTTTGCTACTAAAAAGGTGGATAATCTCATGATATAATGTTACACTTACACGTGTTAAACTTGACAATCTTGGCACAAAAATGCTCAGTTAATATTTCATTTTTAAAGGAGTGTAAGCACAAACAAGAGTAAGTGAATCTAAACACCTTCCGGCAGCAAACCTGGCTATTTTTTGTGAGAATACACTAGGTTTATGTCTAATATAGTTATAATAATAAAATAATAAAGAATACACCTAGTATACTGTATATTCACCAATAAAATACTCAGGTTCGATGCTGGAAGGTGCTTAGGTTCACTTGCTCTCGTTCGTGCATACATCCCTTTCTTATTACTCCTTAAATGAAACATGATTAAAGATAGGTAGTACCATAAAAAACGTTTAGCAATTTTAAATATTATTTCTAAATATCAAGTTGTTTATCATAGATATCATGACAAAATAATGAAAATAAAAATATCTGTAAAGTGCTATCGTTAAATAAGTATACCTAACATTTAAAAGTAGCTACATAAATTACAAGAATTTCGGATAATTTCTTTTTTGAATACCACGTGATAGAAATTATGCCGCTTTCAGGCAATATGAAAGTTAAAACTATTATGAAATACAATAATATCTTTCATAGAACTGCCCTGCCTCATTTTTCCCTATCTTGTACCTTTATCCTAGAATAATAAATCAACTAAATGAAAATGATGTAGAAAGATGCTTGATTTGAAGGCTCATGGAGGTGATGGATTCGAATCCACGCTTTGTCACATTCTAGAGCCCAGTTGTTGCAACGCTTTCACTCTCTCGGATGGTTCGGCAGTCTTGTCTAAAGTCTGCAATATAGAATATATCAATTAATATAAAAACAGTGATAAGGCACCTGAAAAGAAACCAATTTGACTACCGTCTTAATAATCTATAACCATACGCAATTGTACAAGAAAAAAATAAAATCAGTCTCAATAGGTGGTAATCATGTTACACATTGGTATGGTCGCGGAGTTTATTCATAGACAAATAATACCGCTGGATTAGAACAGGTTCTCAGCCATACTGAAAATCGCATTACAGACAATTTTCCACGAATATCAAAATAAAAATCATAAAATTAAAACCAGTTTTCTAACAAATAATACTCTGCAAGAGCTCGAAAAAATTAAAATTTTAAATAGGACGGTAAGGGGAGAGGGTTTGTCGGTGGTCAAGAAATATTTTTCAGTATTTATTGTAAATTGTGCTTTTTAATGGTGCAATTTACTGTACCTGTGTGGACTCTCTGGACACAATGCATAAAAATTACTATACCTGTGTGGACTCTCTGGACACAATGCACAAGTATTACTGTACCTTTGTGGACTCTCTGGACACAATGCACAAGTATTACTATACCTGTGTGGACTCTCTGGACACAATGCACAAGTATTACTGTACCTTTGTGGACTCTCTGGACACAATGCACAAGTATTACTATACCTGTGTGGACTCTCTGGACACAATGCACAAGTATTACTGTACCTTTGTGGACTCTCTGGACACAATGCACAAGTATTACTATACCTGTGTGGACTCTCTGGACACAAAATGCACAAGAAATACTGTACCTGTGTGGACTCTCTGGATACAATGCACAAGAATTCAGCGTGATCATCGTTGGCATACTGATACTGAGACCCAATGTTCACCAACTAAAAAAATAAGATGCCATTATTTCAGAATAAAAAACTTTATAAATTGTGTATGAAGAGAGGGGTAGGTTTCTGGTAAAATCCGTAAAGGTTATGTGTTATAAGTAAAAAACAGTACATAGTAGAACGATAAAAATTTATGTTAACTTTTAAAAATTTTTTGTTGTCTATAGTTCTTTTCAATAAGAAATACACATATTTAGTGAATATTATCGTTCTACTACTATTTTTAAGCCTTAAAACACACACCTTTACGGATTCTACCAGAAACCTAACCCTCTCTTTATCAATTTCATCTCATTACCGAGATGAGATTATATGCTTGTATATTACTTTGGACACGTTAGAATCATCCGGGCGATTTAAAATTTTGCACGATTTTCTAGTAGCAGTAAGGTTGCAACTATATTCGATATTAGAAAGTCCGTAAGTTCATCTAAAAGATGTAAAATTTCAAATATTTTTTTTCAATTTGTATTATATAATAATCCTAGTATATTGATTTTTGAAATGGTGATTCTTTAGACGATTGTATAATCCTTATACCTGTTCAAACTTCCATCCATCGGACAAGGTGGACACCATTTGTGTTAACTCATCCTCATTGTGGAATTGGAGTACCCTAGAAACAGAAACGTGAAAAAATTGAACAACCTTTGTGATAAAACACTTAATTATACCTCTAATAATTGGGGAATTGGAGTAAACTACAAAATAATAAAATGAATTGAAAAGAAGGGAAGGGGAGTTTTAATTTCTATGCATGGCACCTCTGCGGCGATCCCTAACCCTGCTGGCTAACCACTAACAAAATAAACCCATTAATTACTAACCTAACCTAAAGTAATAAAAAAAACGAACGAAAAACTAACCCCACTTAATTTCAATCCATTTCAAATGCTCGGCTGAACCAGCTTATACCAATACCAAAATTATATCGGATAAAAATCACGAAACCTCTGCTTGTTTTTCAGCTGATGTTAGGGGGGGAACACATCGTAAAATTGACGACCTCTCCTTGCCCCCCAAATATTATTTTAGATTTACTTTGCTTATTGGTTATACCTTATTCCTGCGGCTGAACACTTTCAGGGAAAAAGCTGAAAAGTTACCTGTAAACATATTTTGTACAAGAACTAGGATGTGCGTCTCGCTGTTTGATCTTTTCTTTCACCAGCTTAACCAAGTCTGAAATAAAAAAAACTTAATTGCTTGAGGAAAGTAAGAGGATGTCTGCATATTTGTGTCGGTAGCGAAAAATCTGGCAGACCGCAGGACTGAATGTTTTTTTTTCAGTTAAGCTTCTTAAATGTTCAGGAATAGTTATTTATCATATTTTCGTAATATTGTGAATGCTAGAAAGGATATTAAAATTATTTCAACAATTTTGGTCATGTGATCAAAATTTGAATTTTCCTTCTACTATTGCCCCCTCTGGGGGCGAAGTAGGTGGAAATTTAAATTTTTGTCACTTGACCTTAATATTGGTGAAATAATTTTGAATGACCTTTCTTGTAAAAGCAATATTAATAAAATATGATACTTGGTTTTGTCTCATTCTCTATCTTTTTCTTAAATTCAAAAAAGTCTATCAAAAAATTTACATCATCTAAGGGTGAACAATAAATATCTCTGTCTATTTTTCTCTATATTTCTTCCCCCTCCCCCCTCCCTCACTTTTCTGTCTATTTCCTTCTCTCTCTCCTCCTCTTTTGTACGTTCATTTATACAATAGAGATAACCTAGAGACAGCACAAGGGAATTTTGTTTACATTATGTATCAGCTATAAATTGTTGAATATCTTAGGTTAAAGCTTTCCTTGGGTGAAATTTTTGAAGAAAATATTTCTTCCATCATATAATGTGAAGCGTATGACACAACATATAATAAGTTAGTTATAAATAATTTAATTTCTTATAATAAAGTTATCTTTCTAAAAATTATATCATTGCAAAATTTAGTTGCAAATAATGTTGCCTATAGGGCTGTATTTCATATACAACAAAAAGTGAACAAAGGTTTCTTTTTAAGAAAAAAATGGGGTCAGATTGACCATCTATGTCTAATGTTTATACCCACATCAAATATTAAATTATAACAATGTACAGTAGAGTGGATCAATTTTTTACATTGAATTTGTAATCAACATCTACAGTTTAAACGTCATATAAGAAACCTAAAAATAAAAAATTGATTTTGTACTTGAGGGGAAATGGGGGGAAAGTGTTTCCATGCATTAAAAATTTTAGAAGTTTATTCTGGAGGTGCAACTTTTTTTCTTTCAAAGTATTGCTTTATGCATCTTTTTGAATTTGTCTTGTTGATTAATATAAGAATATCAAATTGGTTTTAAAAAATATTCTTCCAAGCATGAAAAATCTTAAATTAAGTGTAAAATCTCTTGGTTTTTAAATTTATTTATGGATTTTTCTTGCTAGGATCAATAGTTTTAAAAACAGATTTTTTATTCTTATTCTACTCTTCAAGGCAAAATTGGGAAGGTGCATAAAGCTATACTTTGAAAGAAAAATAATTGCCCCCCCCCCAAAAAAAAAAAAAAAAAAAATCTCCCCACAAGTGTCTTTCTAAAAGTTTACATGCATCAGCAAGCCTCCCCATTATTCAATGTATTTTCTTTTCATTTTTTGGTCTTTTATATGATGTTCAGACAGAAAGTGTATGTAGCACATTTAAAATTAGAAAATCATTGAAAATCAAGCCACTCTAATGTACAGCATTTATTTCTTCAATTCCACAGTACAAAATTATTCCTGTATTTAAATTTAACATATCATATAGGAAAAAATATTCTTGTATTTAAAATTAAAAATCATGTTGGAATTTTTTTTCCAATTTTTAAATTTTTTATTAATGTACAGCAAATTATTTCCTTTTTATCTCATGTTTTGAAATTTATGAGATAGTTAGAATAAATTACAGAAATAATGAAAGATTTAAAGAAGAGAGCGTCAGGGGGGGGGGTCGAGGGGGGTTTCCCCCCTCAGGAGAGGGGGGGTTGAGGGGGGTCTCCCCCCTCAGAAAAAGCTTGGGCTTAAATCTTCAACAAATAAAGAAAACAAAATTATTTTAAAAATTTCTTTTTTATGTTAAATATTATTATTTTTGTGACACTTGATTTTGAATGACAAAAAATGTTGAAATAAATATTACCCACTGTATGAAATGTTAAATTAGAAATCAATAATGATGTTGGAAAAATTATTCTCATTTTATACTCTGAAAAAAGGAATTGACAAAAAATAATAATTTTTATTCCAAACTTTTAAAACAGCATGCCTATTTCTTATTGGTTGACACTCGAATTAAAATAAAATAATGAATATTATTTCAAGACCAGAAATAAATTTGAAATAAATAATTTTCTTTCCCCTATATTTTTTATTCCAAAATGCCAAGAATTAATTTTGAAATAAAATAATTTTCTTTCCAATATTTTTATTCCTTTTTCTTATTGGACGTCATTTTGTGTCCAATGAGAGACTAGTGTTTAAATATTTTAAAGCTTATTACAGCATTTATTTTGAATATGATAATAGCAACATTCTCACATTAAATGTGATAAAGGTTTTTAACTAGGTATAGGGGAGAGTATATCCAACCTCCCAAGAAAATCACTCCCCCGTACCTACCCTCAGTCATTACCCATCATTTTTGATTTTTTTTATGAAAAACAAAACTGTGCTCCCCCCCCCCCTCCCCTTAATTTTTTAAATATAAATTGTAAATAAGGAAGGTGTGGTGGATAGTTTTCACATATGCTTACCCCTGGTACCATTAAAACTATATCTAACCTAACCTTTACGAAATCCTCACCATATTTTCAATGAATTTTAAAATAAGGAGGGAGGGGGGTTCTGTGCTCAACTAGGCACTTTAAGGGAAACCGCGCCCTTACTAAGGAAAGACCAAAGTCAAATATAAATCTTGATTCTCTATTTTTTAACAAATGAAATGATTTATTGACAATACCTGTGACACAGTAGAAGTCAGCCTCTTCTAGAACTCCCTCTTCAGTCAGATTTGTATCCAATACAAGTTTTCCATGTCTAATTATAAATAGGTATGAAAAACCTGCCCCCCTTTTTCCAAGGACTTTTTCGTCCTTGCTAGCAAGTTTCTGTTAATTGGCTGTGTTAATATTCCCGACAATTTTAGTTTTTAGTGTTTTACTGAAATAAAACATCTATAACCCGCAGAAACAGCGTAAATGATAATATTCCTACTGGTCGGGGAGGTGTCAGGTTCGAGTCTGGTCGACACCGCGTAATATTAGAGACGATAAAATGGTATCTACTGCTGCTATGTCTGGCACGCGAAACTAAAAGTGATAGTATGGGGAAATAGCTTGGCCCATATGCAGGCACAGCTCAATTACTATGCACAGTTTTAGACAAAGGTCGTGCAATCAAAAGGTTGGTTGTCTGTTGTTCTATGCCCCAAAGTAATAGGATGTATATTATACCGACTCAAAATACAAAAATTTTTGGCGCGCAATTCTAACCCATTTTTTTTATGATATAATAACTAGGTATTGATACAAAAAAAAGTGTTGTGGTAGCTTTTTTCAGCAATATGTCAATTTTGATTTTCATGAAAAAGGGGAAGGGTCCCCCCTGGGGGAGAAATTTTTTTTCTTTCAAACCATGGCTTAATACCTTCCTGAATGCGTCATGAAGAGTACATTACGGATCAAAAAACGATTTTTAAAATATTGACCCTGGCAAAAGTTATTCTCAAAAGACTGACAATTTTGGCCATTTTCGCAAAATCAGCTGATTTTGACAGTTTTTTGATCCTTAATCTACTCTTCAAGACGAATCCAGGAAGGTATATAAAGCCATGCTTTGATAGAAAAAAAATTCTCCCTTCCCTTCCCCTTTGTTAAGAATCGAAATTGACATATTGCTGAAAAAAAGCTACCAGAACACTTTTTTTGGTATCAATGGTCATTATATCATAAAAGGATGGGGTTTGAATAGCTCGCCCATTGAATTAAAAAAAATGGTAATTCTGAGTCGGTGTAAATATTGCATACTGTATAGTAAGATCTGATAATGGAATAAAAATTATTTCAGACAAAATAAAGTCCTATTGGCTCATGAACGACATTCAAAGGACATAGTCATGGGCATAAAATAGGACAAATTTATATTTTACACATAGTAGTAATATATTTGAATACATTACGTACCTAAGGTAGTTTAGAACTGGAGCGAAATAACTTGGATCCCTGTCAATCAAAAAGGCACCGTTTTCATCCTATATAAATATTATCATTAGACTTTTTAAAATAATCTCAAATGGTTGATTAATACTAGCAGTTAAACTAATAATTTCAATTTACAAGAGGTATTATTTTATCATATCCTCATGGTGGATATATATTAATTTGTTTCCATTGTCTTGTCCCTTAGGATCCTTGCACTTATTTCAATGTTAATCTGTAAAAGTAAAATAATGTTAAATATAATATATTCCATAAATGATTTAAAAATTAAAGTTTCATTTATTTTTTTGTGAGGGGGAGAAATATACCTTACTTTATCTTATACTAGCGGCTTCGCCCCTAGCCTCTAGGGGCTTTCTTTCTGAAGGTTCAGGGGAGAATTTTAAAAATTTTGTTTACATATTTTTAGATATTTTTTGAATTTTATAACATTTTATTACTCTTTATATCATTTTATAACTCTTTATAACATTTTATAACTCTTTATAACTTTTTATATTGATTTATATTATTTAAAACCTTTGAAATTTTTCTTTTTTTTATTGTTTTTTAAAATTTCTTTGCCATTAGTCTTTTTGGGGCTTCTCCCCCACAGGAGAAGGAAGTTTTCACAATCTTTTTGAATTTGATAAAACAAAGTTTAAAAGAAGAAAAGAAATGTAAAAAGAAGAAAAATAATTGAAAATATAAAGAAAATATAAAAAAGTATAAAAAAGTATAAAAAAATATAAAAATTAATAAAAATATATAAAAATATATAAAAACATAAAAAACATTAAAATTAGAAAAAAATATGAAAAATTTATTTTTTGGGGGTGAAATTTTTATTTTTTGGGGGGTTGGGGGTGTCCCACCCCCCAAGAAAATAGCTTAAAACCACCACAGGACCAATAGGTATATACCCTGAAGAGTAGAATCCAATCGGTTCAGTGGTTACTGAGATCTTAAGCTTCAGACGGACGGACAGACGGACGGACGGATACCTTACCTACTCACAAAATATTTGAAAATGGTAGTTAAGTTATTAACTTTATATCAGTAGTGTATTTTCTTCACAAGATTCATTTTTTCCCCTGCTGCAAACTTTTTATTTTTTTTTACCCTCCTAGTTTTTTCCAGCAAGGAGGGGGATAAAATGGAAAAATATTTTCAGAACTCTTTATTTTATTCATATTATGCCTCCTTCCACATAATGTTTTAGTTTTTTTCACCAAAGAGGGGAGAAAAATAGAAAATAATGCTTTCAGTCCTCTTAATTTTTACATTTTGCCCCCCTAACCACATATTTTTTTATTCTTTTTACAACCCCCCCCCCCTCAGCAGGGTCAAATTTGCAGAATATACACCCCTGCTTTATATTGATTGCCACTTGAATCTAAAAATATTAGATACCTAGGGAACAAATACCGTATTATAACAAACATTTTTACCTTCTCCGAGCCTAAATCAGAATCTTCTTGGCAAAGGCGGTATAAAAATGATTTTGGGTCCTAAAAATTCAGAAAAATGATGTAGGTAAAAAATGTTGGAAAAAACAACAAAATGTGGATCATAAAGCTAAGATTTTTAACACATAAGATGTAAGAAAGTTAAAATCGCCTATCAAAAACCTTGCAATAAGTTCATAAGTTATTGTCTCGAAAGCGAAGCAACTCTTTAATATTTAACCTAAAGACTCTTTAATGTTTTTGAGCTTCATTTTAATGGATGTTGTCATTCTTATATTTCCAATATGGCTCCAAAACCGATTTAAATTCACCGGATTAAAACCGGTTTTTAACCATACTAGAAAATCATGCATCGTATCGTATTTTAGACAATTTACCACGAAAAATAAAATAAAAAATCAATATCACCTAAAATGAAGTTGCGTAGGTAATAAATGTAAATAATAGGTATACCTTGCATAAAGTAGTTTTGGTTGTAAGAAATATTTTTCCTCCGACATTAAGCTTTACCCATTCCTGAAATACATAAAAATTAAATTAATAAGGAGTGCGAGCGTGTGTATGTCTTTATTAAAAGAAATTTGTTCTCTTTAGATTTTTAGAGACATAAGATCTATCAATCAATGTTACTTGGTAGTCCTACTCCCTGCAGACATCTGTACAGTCAAATTATATAATTTGGAGGGGTGGGGTAGATATACCACACTTTTCTGGGATCTTGCTGCGTCAAGTATCAACTGTTGGGAATATCAAAGGATGACTCCATGCAAAATTTGAGCCGGATCCGGCCAAAACCGGCCGTGAATTTTATAAAAAACCGGTTTTTTCCGGTTTTTAGGGGGTATCTGTAAATCGATTCAGCTGGAGCAAAACCGGTTGGAGGTACAAAAAATTTTACTTCACATGAAATTTAGCCAATGCAATTGCCTACAAAAATGTACTTCATCATCAACTTGATTGGACAACTCTTTCCCCTACTAAATGTCCATTAAAACCTCGGAAACGGCAAAAATCGCCAAAAATCACGCCTTCGGCGGCGAATAACGGCTAAACGGTCAGTCGGAGGCGAATGAAACATAAATAAAGAAATGTCCGCCTCAAAAAGTTGTTTAATATCAAAGAGATGCTTGAAGTCTCTAAAATGACTCCTTCCCCTCCTTTAAGGGGAAAAACTGAAAAAACGTCATTTTCAAAAGTATGCCCACTTCGTGGGTGTGGGGGGCACTGAACCCGTCACCCCTGGGTCACCAAATATAAAGTCTAGGCGGCTCACATTCCTGAATTTTCACCAAGTGAAAGTCTTGAGTCATTATCTCTTATGAGAAAAAAGTTATTAATGAATTAAAATTTCAAATTGTGATTTTTTGATGGATTTCTTTGATGAAATGACAGGCCGGTCAATTTTTAGGCCATTTTTTGCGGTTTTTGGGCCGTCACGCCCAAACGGTTTGAGATAATCTCACGGGACCTTTTGCCCAACCTAAGTCTGGTTATTTGTGAGGTCTAGGAAAAAAAATCAGACTTACGCAAAAGATTATAATAATAATCTTTACACAGAAAAATGGCACGAGGTGAGGGTTTGAGGGGGCAAAATGAGAAGACCAGCGATTTTTGACGGCGCGCAGCGACGTCGTGCTTCATCCAATCAGGGATTTTTTTTTCTTAGACCTCACAAATAACCAGACTTAGGTCGGGCAAAAGGTCCCGTGAGATTATCTCAAACCGTTTGGGCGTGACGGCCCAAAAACCGCAAAAAATGGCCTAAAAATTGACCGGCCTGTCATTTCATCAAAGAAATCCATCAAAAAATCACAATTTGAAATTTTAATTCATTAATAACTTTTTTCTCATAAGAGATAATGACACAAGACTTTCACTTGGTGAAAATTCAGCAATGTGAGCCGCCTAGACTTTATATTTGGTGACCCAGGGGTGACGGGTTCAGTGCCCCCCACACTCACGAAGTGGGCATACTTTTGAAAATGACGTTTTTTCAGTTTTTCCCCTTAAAGGAGGGGAAGGAGTCGTTTTAGAGACTTCAAGCATCACTTTGATATTGAACAACTTTTTGAGGCGGACATTTCTTTATTTATGTTTCATTCGCCTCCGACTGACCGTTTAGCCGTTATTCGCCGCCGAAGGCGTGATTTTTGGCGATTTTTGCCGTTTCCGAGGTTTTAATGGACATTTAGGAGGGGAAAGAGTTGTCAAATCAAGTTGATGATGAAGTACATTTTTGTAGGCAATTGCATTGGCTAAATTTCACGTGAAGTAAAATTTTTTGTACCTCCAACCGGTTTTGCTCCAGCTGAATCGATTTACAGATACCCCCTAAAAACCGGAAAAAACCGGTTTTTTATAAAATTCACGGCCGGTTTTGGCCGGATCCGGCTCAAATTTTGCATGGAGTCATCCTTTGATATTCCCAACAGTTGATACTTGACGCAGCAAGATCCCAGAAAAGTGTGGTATATCTAGGGTGGGGAGTGTACATCAAACCTCCCAAAAGAAGTTGTCCCTAGAAATAAATAATCCCTCCCACAAAATTATTTTCAAACTAAAAGTGGTGGGTAAAACCCATTCATCTCTTTAAAGTGTAGCTACCAATAATCTATAATACAAAGTAGAACGATGTCTGTCTGTCTGTAGCGAAGGATCTCGCTAACCGCTGAACAGGGTAGCTTCTCATAGGTCCCGGGAAGGTTTATAACTATTTTCTTGGGGGTGGTGGGGGGGGGGGGGAAACCCCCAACCTCCCCAAAAAATGAAAAATACCCCCCCCCCCCCCCTAAAAATCTAAAATACGAAAAATTAGTTTGATCAAACCTCTTCGGGCAAAGCCTCTAGAGGCTAGGGGCGAAGCCGCCAGTAATGTAAAAGGAAATGCAATTTTTACACTTTAGATCTGCTTTTTAGTAAGCTTATCAAAGTAATGATAAAATCTGAACTCAATATCTACCTACGCCGTCTGTATCTTTCTTACTGTAATAATTTACTGGTTATTTCTTCGTCTAAATACAGTAAAGTCTCTGCTAATTGCATTTGAAGAACGAAACTCCATAATTTGATTTAATACTTACATTTCTAACATTCCCATTATCTTTATCTGCCATTTTTAGTCTAAAAAAATACAAAAAATAATATAAAAATCTACAATGTATGTAAAGGTACTAAGTGTAAATGTAAGCGTAAAAAATAGTTTTCATTAGCGCAGCAAAAAATATTAATACAGTTTTCTTTAAAAAAAAATGGATCATCTAATAGGTATATAGGTATTGAATATGTATTAATCAATATTCTTAACAAGACTAGTTGTAATTTATCAAAATTAAAGTTCTTTAATCGACCAATTTCAATCTTTACTTTTATTTATTTTTCATTTTTGACATGTATTGTGTTTGAATAAGTAAACTTGACGTAAACTTTGGTTGCAATTCATCTAGTTATCTAGAAAATGTAAATATACCATAATGTCAGAGTAGGTCCACTTAAATATGACAAGTTATAAAAGGTACAATTTACAATGTAAACATTTGATTCAATGAAAAAATTGAGTATAAACAAACAATAACAATTCAAATTACAATATGAAAGATTTAATTCTGAAATGTATAAATAATTTACAGCCAATTGTTATCTTCATTATCAGTTAAATTGAAAGAAGGTGGAATGTTACAATATTAAAAATTCCGCTAAAATGAAGTTCAAATACAAGAATTTAAAAAAATATATTTACAGACCTTGATATTTTATTCACTTTTAGAGAAATTTTTAAAGCTGAAAAAAGTCTTGCTGATCTTGGTTCTCGTTGGCAATATCTATTCCAACTTCATCGGGAAGCTCGGTTTCACTTTTGCAACTTGACCTTCTTGCCCGTTTAGCTGTCTTGTTGATGCAGGGTGTGCTCTGGAACCTTTTTCTTACACCCTGCCTGCAGGGTATATCAATGTCATTTGTTGATAATATGGCACTTGTATTCATAGAGATGTTGACAAATTCTGAGGCAATGTCGGCAGTTTTGTTAATATTTTCTGAGGTAATGTCGACACTTTTGATAAAGTTTTCTGAGGCAATGTCGACACTTTTGTTGAGATATTCTGAGGCAATGTCGACAGTTTTGTTGACATATTCTGGGGCTATGTCGACAGTCTTGTTGACACTGTCCACCAGTTTTTCAGTACAATCCAAGTCTTCTACAGCCATGGTTGTTTCACTGTCATTAGCATTAAACAGTTGGGCTGAAAAATCCATACTTTGCTCGACCTCAGAAATTATTTGGTTTGTTTCATTGTTCAAATCAGAATTTTCTGAGATTTTGAAAGAAGAATCCATATTTTGTTCAACATACTCTAGATTCTGACAGGATTTGTTTACTTTGTCTACGTTTTTAAATGTAATTTCACTTTTACTCTTTTCTTTGAAACTTTTAGAAAGTTCAGCATTAGGAGACTGCCCAAAGAAAGCCTTACTTATTTCCAACTTGTTATGAAATTCTAATTTACGTGAAAACTCGTCCTTGTCTTCTCTGCTGGGTTCTTCATATTCCTTGTCCTCTACACTGTTGGACTGTTCATATTCCCTGTCCTCTACACTGTTGAACAGTTCATTTTCCTTGTCCTCTACATAGTTGGACAGTTGAATTTCTTTGTGGTCTACACTGTTGGACAGTTCATATTCCTTGTCCTCTAAATTGTTGGACTGTTCATTTTCTTTGTCGTCTTTGCTGTTGGCTTGTTCAATTTCCTTGTCATCTTGGCTTTTGGACAGTTCAATTTCCTTGTCCTCTACTCTGTTGGACAGTTCAATTTCATTGTCGTATTTGCTGTTGGCTTGTTCATTCTTCTGTTCTGTTTCAAGATTTGGAGTTTTGGAATATTTTGATTTTGTATTCAGGACAGGCGTCATATTTTTTGGTTGTTGTTTGGGGATACTTTTTGATTTTTGCTTTGTTTTCTTTGGATGTTGTGCTTCGGTAGTTTCAGCTAATTTGGTCTTGAAGTTACCCTGCTTTAGTTCTTTATTGTAAAGCTTTTTTAGACAACCATATGACTTCTTGCCAGAAACATAATATACTTGCTTCTTTCCAGATTTAAATTTTTTAACTTTTTTAACAAACCCATATTTTTCTGGCTGTTGTTTAAAGTCATGCAGGCGAAGGGCTTTTTGTAAATTCATGTATTTATATACTTCTCCTGATGGAGAAATATAGGTGGGGTAGCCAGATTTCCTTGGTCCTTCAGACCAATCCTTTGGTAGGCTATCAGGAAGGTCTGAAGCTTCAGAATTTTTTTTATTGGGCTTTTCTTTGTGCTTTAGGACTTCATTGTAAATTTTCTCTAAACAGTAGTATGTTGTTTCACCGGACACATATGAGATTTTCTTCACACCGCTACGAGTTTCCATTACTGTTTTGGTAAAGCCGTACTTTTTTGGTCGCTGTTTGAAATCATGCAGACTTAAAGCTTTCTCTAGACTAGCATCTTTATAAATATCTCCATTTGGTGCTACATAGACATAGTGGTCGTGGCCAACCTGAATTTTCGACCAGCCGCTGGGTAAATCATTATTATCCGCACACTTTTTTGAAATTACCAACGTGTCTTCATTTTGTGTAAGAGACAGAAAGTCAATTTCTTTATTGCTTGTTATTGAATCCTGGTAAGGTTGTGGCTGAGAGCCCCTGAACACCAGGGTATTTGTGTCCTCTAGTACACTTTTACATTTAAAAGTTATCATGTCTCCGACAGAGCTAGATAACTCACCCTTCAGATTGATTTCAGCACCGAATGTATGGAAGACACTTGCAATTGCTATGTTTCCCCTGACTTGGACTATTTTGGCAGGAATTATATCACCAGGTTGTAACACAAGCACTTGAAATCTTCCCTGAAAAATAAACAATATCAAAATTAAGATGTGAAGTACATTAGCAGATCTATAGCATAGATGTATAACCCCTTTTCAAGGACCTTTTCGTCTGCTAGCAAATTGTTTACTGCTACTTGGCAGTGTTAATATATTCGATACTATTGGTTGATTTTCAAAGACCCGATTGAGAGTCGGCACAAGGTCCTTGGGATAGGGACATACAGTTGCTTAACCCCTTCCACTTATAGTGTTTTACTCAAAATATGTTACTTCAGCTGATTAGGATTTTCCAAAAGCAGAAATTATAATTGAAAAATGGAATAATGGAAAGAAAACGAAGTAGTGGGTTTTGTCGTATTATCACAGCAGGTTTTGATAGGTTATTTCATTTTAGGTTAGGAAAATGTTAATGATTGCCCCGCAGTGTTATCAAATTGGCCCCGCAAGAGCAAAAAATAGGAGAAAGGCTACGGAGAATATACGACAAAACCCGCTAATTCGTTTTCTTTCCATGATCCGACAATTGTTCAACCCCAAAATATGAACAATAACATGCACAGTTAAGACTTTAAGGCAGCGTTTCGGAGCCGGAGCCGGGAGCAGCAACATTTTTGGTGGAGCCGGAGCAGTATTTATTGTTAAAAACGGCTCCGGCTCCAGATTAGCTAAAAATGATTTTTTAAAGTAATATTATAATTTGGCAACGGTCTATTTCTATATAATAAACTGAAAAACTATTGTTACTTAACAAATAGACACACATCCTTCTACTTTTATATAGCTTTAATCAAATAAAAGCAAAATATTTTATATTATTTATTTTATTTTATTAAATTCAATAATAAAAAAATTGATATATTAATTTTAAGGTAGGAGCCGGAGCCGGAGCTGGAGCCGCATCAAAATTAAACGGCTCTGAAACGCTGCTTTAAGGATAAGCAAAGAAAAAGTTAATAGTCTATTATTATAAATCTACTCAATAATAATTCAATAAGTTGTCAATAATAAAAAGCAAAAAATTTTTTTTATTGATAAATATTAATTTTTATGTACCTTAAGTTGTAAAACAACATTATCAGTTGAAAAAGAGTGGCATTTGGTTTCTTTTATGTCTGTAATATCCCATCCTTAATTAATTCATCATATCTTTTATTGTAGTAGTAGTTTCAATTGGTTCAGGGCAGGTTTTAGGCATTTAAAAATGGGATTGTGAGCAAACTCAAGATAAAATTTATTCTTATATTTTAACAAAAAATATATGTGAGGTGGTACACCCCCCCCCCCCCCCGCCCTCTTCATATGGGGACTAAATCCATAGCTAGTGAACTATATATACACAGGTATAGCCACTGCAATAAATATGTATATTTTCAATTTTTCGTGTAACATTTTGAATCTACCTGATAAAAAGTTAGAAAAAGTAAATTACTAAATGTACATAGAAACAATACGATGCCTAAAAGTCTTCCGCCAAGTTGAGTGAAGTAACTTAGTAACTTCTTGTTCAGATAATTTGATACTGCTTGATGGGGGATGCTTTTAAATCTATGGGGGATACTGACTTCCAAATCTGATTTCTTGATTTTAATGCCTTCATAACTCGAAGTAATGCCATATGAAAATGCCAATCGCGTCATTTTAAATGTTCTGTGTCTAAACTCTGAAACACAAGAAAAGATGAGTTTGTTTATAAATAATCTGAAATTATAAAACTGTACGTTCATATAAGCTCATAAATATTAAATCACAGAACAGAAGACAATATTGTTATTTAGTTATCTTTGATATGTGTATACTGTATAGCTGCTTTTAGCTCACTTTTTTTCCACAAATATTCCGTCTTAAATGAACAGCTTTTGGATAACAACGCAACGGCATGTTAGAATAGTCCTAACTTTGCGTGATGATTCCAACAGCTATTAGGTACAATTTTTAAAGCGTAGCAATTTTGTCATCACTACTAGGAAGTCGTTATGTCCATCATTCTAAACATGAGTCATGGCGATTTTTGGAATTTATTTTGTTTATTTGATATTTCAACTTGTTGTTTTCTTTTTCCTTCCCTCGCCTAAAGTTCTCTTAGCAGAAAGACAAAGCTGCCAAAGCAATCGATTATTATTTACCAAAATATTAAATGCATTGTATATGAGAATCTTAATAAGTTATTGGTTTCGTTTTAGGCTAGATTTTTCTTTTCTTTGGATAATTTTAGGCAATCTTAAGGCTCTCCCTTTTCTAAAAGATCTCGCAAACAAGTTCAGTGAAATTATTGAGTTCATGCACACTACAGAAGCTTCACATAGGTCCTAAACTCCCAATATGGTTGAATTTTATCCTTTTTATCTAACGCTATATTTCAAAATCCTCTCGTCCTCTGTAAAAATTGATATTTTTTTAGATTTGGTGTTCATAGTAACTTTCATTACTTTAGAGAAAGTTTTTTGGTATAATTTTTCCTGTGTTGGTTTAGCTTTAGAGAAAATTATGCGGGTAAAGAGGCATTTTTTCTACTTTTATTTGAAGAGCTAGCTTTGAAATAAAAATAATAAAAACTTTACATTGAAACTTTCATGATTGCCTTTCTCACAATTGCTATGTAATTGTTTTTAATAAAAGAATAGCTAGCTTTTTATGTCACAAAAAAATTCAATTACGACAACGACATTACAGGCTGTCAAAACTTTTACGTGGCATTTAAACGCTTGTCAGTTTTTTTGATTGATTGATTGGTCGGCAAAGGTGAAATCCAGCACACCCACGCACAGACACACACAAACGCACCGCACTTGTTAGAAAGTTCTTGCGTAGATCGCATTATTATAGGCGTGCGTACTCTTTAAGGTTTTAGGCTAGGAGGAACTAGTTTTCTTTTATGTAGATATATAAAATTAGGTTGTGAATAAAAGTCCGTCCGTAACGCTACGGGAGGAATTGTGATTTTCTCGGCTGCTATTTAAGCTATTAGTTGATTTTATGTAGTAAATAGTACACCCATATTTAATTCCAATATAAGTACTATTTATTATATTGCTACAATAGACATTTATCACTTTTTAATCGTGAAAATTGTCGACATTATTAATATTGAAATTACATGAATCATCATTATCGATTTTTCATTTGCTTATAGCCGGACATTCCATAGATTTTAATATTTTAGATTCAATATTTGTGGCTTAAAGTAACTGGTAGTATATTTTCCAGTTTTTTTATGAGGTTTATGTGTTTAAAATAAGTAAAAAGGGTGTCTATTTGTTTATAGTTTTTCTATGAAATGTTGGCCAAATCAAGAGAAAACCATTTCTAGTTAGAATTCTAATGTGTTAGTTTACAATTCTTTACTTAATTATTAATCCTTTTCCATTTAAGATTATTAATTAGATGCAATTATATATAAGTTATTCACAGGCAGCAATAAAATTAATAAAATAGGCAGGATATTTTGTACTCGATCTAGCGGCGGTTGTTTACGTTTTTTTTTAAGGAAGACGCACATATTTTAAATTCCATATTCCAAAAGAAAATAACATTTTTCAGTGATCTTTCTGTATTATTTTCTTTTAAAATTTCATTATTATTTAATCTACCTATCTATTTATTTATGACTATTAATTATTTCAGAAAAATTAAAAGACACTCAACATGAATTAAAACAAACAAAAGCAGTCCCGCCGAAGTGAAATATACCGTGGCCGTGCAGGCAGGTGGGCCGCACAATTTTCCATCCTGTCAATGATAATATATCCTTGAAATAGCCTTATATACATGAAGCTTTAAATAGTGACCAATCCTGCACTTTATATATATGTACCTGTTAAATTAAAATTACCGTGGGGCCTCAAACCTGTGACCACCAAAACACTTACAAAAGACTTAAACACACTTGCCTTTATAAACCAAAACGTCCTTTTTTGTGTGAAACAATTGTCCATATTTACATCTTGCCTCTCTCTCTATAACGTACCTGATAAAAAGAAACGTTTCATAGTTACAAAAAAAACCATTTATATTTGTGAAAATTTGTGAACAAACAAATAAGTTTAACAAAGATATTTTGCCAAAAATGCCCCAGTCTGTTATATGTTCGAGCCCTATTTGCAGCAGCTACGAAGAAATTGTCCACGACGAGGTTGATACGACCACCATGACAGGTGTAAGTGTCGAATCAGCAAACGATGCCAACTCCCTGGAATCTATATTAGGTAAGGCTCATAGATTGTTATAGATAAATGGTGATGTACCTATTGTTATTTTATGTCAATGAAACGGCGTTTCTAGCCATGGATTCATGCAATAAATAATATTGTAAAATGAGGGCTTGGGTTCGAATTTATATTCTGTGCTGTGTAATGTTATTACAAAGAGGGAGGGGGGGGGGGGGGGGGGGACAAATGTCAATGTTTTTAACAGGTGCCAAAAAATTTTGGACTTTTAGACAAAGATAGTTTAAGGATTGCTAAGATTAAGATATTTCGAATGATTGTCTAAACTCTAAATAATAACAGTCTTAGGAACATTGGCAGAATTAAAGGATTGCAAGGCTTTAATCATTTAGATTAATAATATCAGCAATTAATGTTGAAGTGTGAATTGAAGTTTCTTATTTTTAGCTGTACATTTGTTTTTGTCTTAGGAACATTGGCAGAATGGTTGCTGATCCTGCAGGGAGTGGCCGAGGACCGAGATATGGACATGCCCAAGTCCTGCTTCAAATGTCGCTGCCAGAAGGCGGCCAAGATTAGCATTGAAATGTCTGACCTCCAGAGAGTTGTTGGGGATGCCGAGATGGCGTATGAACGTGCTGGCATGTTGGAGGTACCTTTTAACAGAATTTTGGTGGAATTATGCCATATTTCTTGTTAGGGGGGGAGGGGGTCTTGCCACCATATCATGGCGTAAAACCTAAAATAGACCCAAACCTACTGAATTTCCTGGATGATTTTGTTTCTTTTAATATGTTTTGTGACTGCAAAAAAGTCAATTTAACAAAATAAATAGAATATATTTTTTTGTATTAAGTATTACAGCGACAGAGTGAGAGAGACACACACGCAAGAAGACGAACAGAACTATAAAAAAAAGTCCTTTACATGTCTTGAATAATTTAGGAGGCGCAAGTAGAAGAATTAAACTCACGGGTGCATGAGATGGCTGTTATGCTGAGATCTGATGTTTCCATCCTAATACCCACAGTTACCCCGTCAGTTGTCCAACAATGGAGGGGGGTCAATCCGTCCAGGTAATATATACAGGAGGTGTTGTTCATGCAGGGGTGCATATTCTTTTATTTTTAACTTTTCCCCAAAATTTATCATTCCCCCCCCCCCACTATAAAGAAAAAAGGGGGGGGTTTTTAATGCAACCATCTCGTAATCAGTGAGCAAATGGAACTTAGAATTCGAATTTCGATCTGAAATTTTGCATGAGTAATCCTTGATAGGTCTATTTTCCCTAAATCGAACAAAAAGTTGGAAAAGTAACGGCTGGCGGCTGGCAGCTCAGCCGTTTAGCCGTTTTTTGCCTATTTTTAGGGCAAATTCATCATTATTTACGTAGGAATTAACTTTTTAAAACATATTTCTGGTTTAATTCATGTTAAATGATAGCAATAACCATTTTTTAAAATTTTTAGCACCAGCTGCTAAACGGCTAGAACCGGCTGAAAACGGCTGGGAGCCGCCAAGAGTATAAAGGGTAGATAGGGCTTGTGACATGTCTAGGGGTAGGTTTCTATGGGTGCTGAGCTCAAAAATGCTACTAAAAATAGTGACGGCCAATCCATATGGCAGCTGGGTAACAGCTGCAGCTCAGCTGCGAGCGGCCAAGAGTAGAATGAGTAGATAGGGCTTGTGACGTGTCTAGGGGTAGGTTTTTATAGGTGCTGAGCTCAAAAATGCTAACAAAAATAGTTGAGGCCAATCCATATAGCAGCTTGTAATGGACGCAGCTCAGCTGGGTAACGGCCGCAGCTCAGACGAGATAGGCCAAGAGTAGAATGAGTACATGAGGCATGTGACGTGTCCAGGATTAGGTTTTTATGGGTGCTGAACTCAAAAATGCTTCTATAAATAGTTTCGGCCAATCCCTATGGCAGTTAAGTAATAGCTGCTGCTTAGCTGCGAGCGGCTAAGAGTAGAATGATTAGATAGGGCTTGTGACGTGTCTAGAGGTAGGTTTTTATGGGTGCTGAGCTCAAAAATGGTACCAAAAATAGTGGCAGCCCATCCATATGGCAGCTGGGTAACGGCCGAAGCTCAGCTGGTAGAGGCCAAGAGTAGAATGAGTACATAGAGCATGTGACATGTCTAGGGGTAGGTTTTCATGGGTGCTGAGCTCAAAATTGCTACCAAAAATAGTGGCGACCCATTTAATGGCAGCTGAGTAACAGCTGCGAGTGGCCAAGAGTAGAATGAGTAGATAGGGCTTGTGACGTGTCTAGAGGTAGGTTTTTATGGGTGCTGAGCTCAAAAATGGTACCAAAAATAGTGGCGACCCATCCACATTGCAGCTGGGTAACAGCTGCAGCTCAGCTGCGCGCCACCAAGAGTATAATGAGTAGATAGAGCTTGTGACGTGTCTCAGGGTAGGTTTTTATGGGTGTTGAGCTCAAATATGCTACTAAAAATAGTGGCAACCAATCCATCTATGGCAGCTGAGTAACAGCTACAGCTCAGCTAGGAGTGGCCAAGAGTAGAATGAGTAGATAGGGCTTGTGATGTGTCTTAGGGTAGGTTTTTATGAGTGCTGAGCTCAAAATGCTACCAAAAATAGTGGTGACTCATCCATGTGGCAGCTGGGTAACGGCGGCAGCTCAGCTGGGAGCGGCCGAAAGTAGAATGAGTACATAGGGCTTGTGACGTGTCCAGGGGTAGGTATTTATGAGTGCTGAGCTCAAAATACTACCAATAATAGTGGCGGCTCATCCATATGGCAGCTGGGTAACAGCTACAGCCCACAAGCCCTATCTACTCATTCTACTCTTAGCCTCCCCCAGCTGAGCTGCAGCCGTTACCCAGCTGCCATATGGATGGGTCGCCACTATTTTTGGGAGCATTTTAAGCTCAGTACCCATAAAAAGTTACCCCAAGACACGTCACAAGCCCTATGTACTCATTTTACTCTTGGCCGCTCCCATCTGAGCTGCAGCTGTTGCTCTGATGCCATATAGATTGGCTGCCACTATTTTTGGTACCATTTTTGAGCTCAGCACCCATTAAAACCTACCCCTAGACACGTCAAAAGCCTTATCTACTCATTCTACTCTTGGCCTCTCACAGCTGAGCTGCGGCCGTTACCCAGCTGCCATATGGATGGACTGCCACTATTTTTGGTAGCATTTTTGAGCTCAGCACCCATAAAAACCTACCCCTAGACACGTCATAAGCCCCATCTACTCATTTTACTCTTGACCGCTCGCAGTTGAGCAGCAGCTGTTACCCAGCTGCCATATGTATTGGCCGCCACTATTTTTGGTACCATTTTTGAGCTCAGCACCCATAAAAACCTACCCCTAGACACGTCACAAGCCCTATCTACTCATTCTACTCTTGGCTGCTCGCAGCTGAGCAGCAGCTATTACTCAACTGCCACATGGATTGGCCATCACTATTTTTGGTAGTATTTTTGCGCTCAGCACCCATAAAAACCTTACCCTGGAGATGTCACATGCCCTATGTACTCATTCTACTCTTGGCCTCTCCCAGCTGAGCTGCCGACGTTACCCAGCTGCCACATGAATGGGCCGCCACTATTTTTGGTAGCATTTTTGAGCTCAGCACCCATAAAAACCTACCCCTAGACACGTCACAAGCCCTATCTACTCATTCTACTCTTGGCCGCTCGCAGCTGAGCTGCAGCTGTTACCCAGCTGCCATATGGATTGGCCGTCACTATTTTTAGTAGTATTTTTGAGCTCAGCACCCATAAAAACCTACCCCTAGACATGTCACAAGCCCTATCTACTCTTCATACTCTTGGCCGCTCCCAGCCGTTTTCAGCCGGTTCTAGCCGTTTAGCAGCTGGTACTAGAAATTTAAAAAATGGTTATTGCTATCATTTAATATGAATTAAACCAAAACTATGTTTTAAAAAGTTTATTCCTACGTAAATAATGATGAAGTTCCCCTAAAAATAGGCAAAAAACGGCTAAACGGCTGAGCTGCAGCCGCCAGCCGTTACTTTTCCAACTTTTTGTTCGATTTAGGGAAAATAGACCTACCAAGGATTACCCATGCAAAATTTTAACTCGAAATTCAAATTCTAAGTGCCATTTGCTCACTGATTACGAGATGGTTGCATTAAAAACCCCCCCCTTAAATATAAAAAGGAGGTGGAAAAATACATTCAGTAATTTTAGAGTTTTTTATTTGATTATATGTATTAAACATATGACTCAGTTGATGTTTTCAGTAGGTACACTTTATGTTTTCATTTTTTCATTTGCATATTTTTCACTCCTCTCCCCTTCTTAACAGGAATTCCCATACAGAATATACACCCCTTTGTTTATGGAAAAATTTAAAATTCAATTTTGTTTTAAATTAAAGGCAGGGGTTTATATTATGTAAAATTGACCCGGCTGAGGGGGGTAAAAAAAAAATATGTTGTGGGGGAAAAAGGAAAAAAATAAGAGAAATGAAAACATTTTTCTCTCATCTTTTGTGAAAAAAAACCTAAAATAATGTGTGGTAGGGGAAATAATATAAATAAAATACTGAGTTTTGAATTTTTTTTCAATTTTCCCCCTGTTTGTTTGAAAAAAAACAGGAGGGTAAAAAAATATAAAAATTTGCCGCAGGGAAAAAAAATGAATCTTGTGCAGAATATACACCCCTGATTAAAGGGAAGTGGGAGATAATCAACATGGCTCTTGGAGAAGAAACGCCTAAGATCTTCATAATACTTTACCCTACTTTTTTTTCAGATGGATCCTGCAGTCTCTAAATGGGAAGCATAACTCCAGTTTTATTCTGGACGAGTTGATAACAGTTGTGACCCGGCTGCTCGGGGTGGACACATGTGATAGCTGCAACCACCATCTGATATTCTGCCAGGAATAGTTTTAGAAATACAAATTATTGTTTAGTGACGGACAGATTTTCTATATTTAAGTTAGACTTATTATTCTAGATAGCAAATCAGACCCAATAATTCATTTACTTTTAAAGCAATTTCTAGCAAAACATACAAATATTTGATTCAATCCCAAAGTGTAAGTGACGAAGAATTGAAAAAAAGCCTTATTCTAAGAAATTCAACTATCTATAGCTGACATATTAATTATAATATTATACTAATGAAATTTTAAAATATCTGCCCCATTTAGGACAAAAATATATGATTCTATCCAATAATGTGTTTGGATTGTTCCTACGAAGTGTAACTTTTGGTGCAATAGGTATGGCTTTAAACTTTTGGTTGTACATACAATATTCTAAAACTCTAACTTTACAGGAAGAAGACGAATCTCAAAATAATTTCCAGGGTGTCAATGATAGATCCAGGTAATATAAAAATGGATGTAGAATATATGTGGATATTATGACAGGAGAAAAATTGTCGAAATTTAGGATGCAATTTCCCCGTTTATCCATTTGGAGGGAAAGGGATGGGGTAGATTAATATTTTAGCCCGCTACGGAGTTTACTTTATTATAGAACATCCGGTGTAAGATCCAAGTAATAATATATTCATTAATATAAACCTTGTATTAAGCCGAGATACAAGAATTCAACAATCTTTACTTTGATTTTTTCATTTTAAATTCTGTCATTTGAAGAAGATGCTCAATATTAAGGCGTAAGACAAGAGTTGTTTCTGGATAGTATGTGAAGTATGGGAGGGATGGATTAGTCACAAGAATATATTGCCAAAACCTTTTTATTTGTCTAGTTAAATTCACCACTATGTCGATATCTATTAGATTCAAACTATGAAATCTCCCTTTATTTACCTACCTAATGTTTTTTATTCTTTTATTTTTTCTTCTTACACCTATTAAAAAAAGCTTCGCTTTTAAATATTATTTATACTTGCTCGTCATTTTTATGGCCCTAGGGACCTCCAAAACTTTTGTTTTAAAAAAGATTGTGTGTGTTACAAGTTTTGAATTTCTTGGCCGATATTCATGGAGTTAAATGTTTTGTTTTCAGTTAAAAGTAATAGCCGAGGTAAAATATTGGGTTTTTGTTTCAACAGTATTTTTTTTTGTTCAGAAAGCGCAAACAGCGCAACCCCGCCAAAGTAACCTCACCCATTTTCAACCGGAAAACTCGGCGTCTGGACAACAATGGCGAGGAGGACGATACCGACCAAGGGTTCGGCGATGACGGCCTGGACGATGAGGATGCCATGATGGCGGAGGCTGAGAACGCCATCAATATTCTGAGCTTGCTAGAAAAGAAAAAGAAGGGTCTGAAGAAGGATGGACTTTATAAATTTGTTTTGTGGCGGGAGGCTTTGAAGGATGAAAAATCTAAAATGTCTGTTTAGTGATTTTTTTTCTCGTTATTATTTTTGGTTGTATCATAGATATTATTTAGCCAGGAACGGAGACATGTATTTAAAACAGAGACAAAAATCCTCGAAATTTTTAAGATTCTAATAGGATTGATCATTTTTACGGCTTTTTTTCGGGATCTAATTTAAGATTAATAAATAGCTAATTCGAATTTCCTTAATTTTGAGCGTACCAGAAAGTCAAAACTTCTACCCATTACAGGAATTTTAAAGATTTATTTCAAATGTTCAAGATGCAATCAGGGACTAGGTATAAACCAATTATTATTCCTTATCCACTTCCCTTTGGTTTCATACAAATATCAGTTAACCTCGACAAAACCTCTAAGTCAGGGCCCTAAGCTGCAGTAATAAATCTGTGTTTGTAAAGAATTACTTTCTATCTTTCTTTGCTCTGTTTTATTATCACATGTTTCTATTCAATTAGAAAATCTTTATTTTATAGTTAATATTAAACATATGTCATAAATTAAATATAGAAGAAATTCTGAAAATTGTTATATATTATTTTACAAAGTCCTACTCCTTGTATTATTTCAAACTACCTATTACCTAATCAAATGAAACAATTTTGTAAATAAAAATTTTATTTTATGTGAAAATTATTTGTTTTATTGTTTTAATCAAATCGTCTTTCAAAAATTAATAAACTTCTTGCATTTAGCAGAAATTAACTGGAGTATATTTTTCAATTTTTATAAAAAGCCTACAAGTAAACTTTTTCGGGTATGAAAAGTATTTTATAAAAGTGGAGGTGGTACTCTTTGTACAGATGACGTAACTAAGGATTGAAGGAACATCCGAGTAGTTTAAAATGTTTACATTACTTTGAATATAAAAAACACCTTCAACCGACATTTGTTAACGTTTTTACTAGTAAGTGCTTTGCTAAGTGAACAAAATAATTGGCCTATATTATCTCTTTTTAAGAAGCTATGTATTTTTTAGCTTTCATATATGTAAGTATCCTTCTTACTTTGCTTTACGAGATCTTTACAATGATGACCCCTCCCTGACTAACCACTCAATAAATGTCCTCTAACTATGCAACTAATTACCTGTTTATATAGACGCTGCCTCTTGTTAAAACCATGACACTTGTCATTTCACCTATAAAGGCAAATTGGACCTCAAACTACATTTTTTTTCAAGTATCTTAATATAACTCAGGGATTTTAAGGGATGAGTCGATGGACAAAAATTTATGTTTATATTACTCAATGATATTAAACATAATAACCCATTCCTACGGTTAAAATGATTGCTACTTCTAGTTTGAAACCAACCATTCCAAAATAAAAATTCAATTGAGTTCCTACTCTACATTTTTGGAGCCATCGATAATAATATTGCGATGTTATAAATCTTTAGATGCTAGTGTAATTTACATTCCAATGTCTCCTCCCTTCCCTAGTTTTTATGCCTAATCGTTCTGTATTTTGGACATCACCAAGTGTCTTGTTTTAATAAAAGGACAGCGTATTTTATTAGATGTTACAAATAAAAACCTCTGTCAAAAAAAGACCGTGATATTATTAAGACAATCAATTTATTAAAAAATGTAATTATAAATCGAAACAAAGTTAACCACATCCATAAATGCGAACATACAATTATCAACAATGATATGCTTTTAATATTGGCCGTAAAAGAAACCCAGGGAAAGAGGGGGCCACAAAACTAAATAATGCTACTACCTAAAAATTTTGAAATACGCTCCCACCATCGCTGTCTGAAAAAAAATGTGTACTTTTATATATATTAGCGTCCACAGTCACTTTTAATAATTTCAAATTTATTTATATTTACATTAGGGGTAATATTGTCTACCATTATTGGGTATGTACTGTACATCAATTTAATGTCTATTGTGTTATCCCCTAAGATCCTACACAAACCTTTTCAAAAACTTCCCCTTCCGAGTAAAAAAAGACCGACATATTTACACTCAAAAAGGAAAGCTTCGCTTTTAAAACTGCTTTTTTTGCTATCAATTACATATGTTATTACATATTGTAAATTAGATTAATTAATAGTAGCGCAGCTACTATTTTACTAGTTCAATCTGTATTATTTAAGTTTTAATAGTGGAGTCTTAACATTGATATTAGTAAATAAATAAATATAATATTATTATGATAGTATACCTTTTTTAATCAATTTCTCTTACACTAGTGAAATGTTTTAAATATTTGAAAATTTGGTTTTTTAATAGCAGGGTTAGTTCTACCTACATTAATTTTACATTATTACCCCTTCATCTAATTCTCCTTATAGAACTACCCTTCATGAATTCAGCATCCAGTGCGTAATAAATGTCAGAAAAAATAGGTACCTACAAATTTATTTTAATAAGAAAATTGATAAATTAAACTCAAGTACCTTATCCAGCGTCCCACGTTTTGTATAAGTAACTGAAAAAGTATTGTTGCAATTTTATACCTTGTTATGCTGGAATATTAAAGTCTCCCAAAATGTTCTAAATGTTAATTAGTTATCTCCATAAAAAAGACAGCAATAAAAGGCTATTAATGTAAAAAAATAATTTTTCTTGGTCTCTGTCAAAAAAGCTCCTACAATGACAATTTTGTTAGATCCGTTAATAAATAAGGGGAGATACAGGCAGATATTTTGCTTACATTAATTCCTAGATATATAGAGCACCCATCCTACTTTGGAATTCCCAGGGAGGGGGACATTGGACTGTAAATTGCACTGATATCCAAACTTTTATAACCAACTTAACTTACTATTTGGCTCAACAATTTTGATATTAAAGGTTCAAAATATTTAGAGTCCAAACCAATAATTTCATTTTACAGAAGGAGTAAGGGAAAAGTAGGTTGCGGGTAAAATCCGTAAAGGTTGTGTTTTAAGTTAAAAACAGTAGTAGAACGATAAAAATTTGTTAACTTTAAAAAAAATTGTCTATAGTTATTTTCAATAAGAAATACACATATTTAGTGAATATTATCGTTATACTACTATTGTTAAGCCTTAAAACACACACTTTTACGGATTTTACCCGCAACCTACTTTTCCCTTTATCGACATGGGATTTATATATCCATTTTAATTTATCGTCCATTGTCTTATCTCTTGATCCAGTACTATTTGTCTTTTCACAATAATACTCAAAAGATGTTAAAAAAAAAAACATTTTTGGGAGACACAGTAATTTCTAGAATTTTGTCTATTAAGAAATTTGTAATTGTGCTGAAATTAATTAGTGCAGTTATTATAGAATTATATTTTATAATATAAATACAGAATTTTGACAGTTATGTTCTCTTGTTGAATATAATATAATTTGAAAGTCTGGAATACTGAAGATTTTTAAGAAAAATATTAAAAGTAGCTAGCAGCAGCAGCAAAACGACTGGCCGCACAGATTACGGCTTTACATGACCTACATAATAATCAGAAATACTCGATACTCAATAATGCTTCGGAAGAGAAAAGCCAAAGAAAATGCGCGAAAGAAATGCGCTTTTACGCATGTGCTTAACCCCTGCGTGGTGCTACCAATAACCCAATGCAAGCCAACCTTACTTTAAAAACCTAAAAAAACATCCCTCTTTATTTTTAATAAATTTGAAGAAAAGTGATGAGGGGGGGGGGGGGAAGAACGACTAGGGAGTTTGAGGGAAACCACCAAATATATATTCTGTGCCGCTAGCCGTTTCTGCTAGCAGCAAGCTTTCAAGTTGTCGAAAGAAAAAATCTTCCATGGTATTTCATTTTCAGACTTTATCTAATCAAATAGATTTTATTACTAATATTTCAGACATTCTAAATAATAAACATGGCAAATGATTCTACAGAAGAAAGTTTTGGTTGTCAGCATTATAAAAGAAACTGTAAACTATTAGCACCTTGCTGTAATAAGGTGGGTTAGGTGTAATATTCATCTTTCTATCCATCTATCTACCTGCCTATTTCTTTCTATCTATATCTAGGTGTGCCACGATGATGATCAACTCCACGTCCTAGATAGAAGTCTAGGTATCTATCGACCAATTTCTTGCTATCTATCTAGGTATACCCGTGTCGAGTATGCCATGATGATGATCTATTCCACGTTCCAGATAGAAATATCTCTACATTCATCCACATATCTACCCACTTCTTGCTATCTATCTGATAATCATCTACCCGTGTCAACTTCACGTCCTAGACAGTAAATCTATCCAACTTTCTATTTATTGCTATCTATCTAGGTCTACCCGTTACGAGTGTGCCACGATGATGATCAACTGCACGTCTTAGATAGAAAATCTATCCATTTAACTAACTACCATATCTTGCTATTTATCAAATACTCATGTATATTGAGCCACGATGATGATCAACTCCACGTCCTAGATAGAAAATCTATCTTTCTATCCATCTATCTATTGATCAATTTCTTGCTATCTATCTCCTGATTATTTAGGTCTACTCGTGTCGAGTGTGCCATGATGATGATGAACTCCATGTTCTAGACAGAAAATCTGTAGAGAAAGTTGTTTGTAGGAAATGTAAACATACAAATGATATTAGGTTAGTTTGTGGTATCTTGTTCATTTTCGACATTTCACAAGTTTATATCAAACTTGTGGAGTTTTCAGTCCATAGAATATTTAGAATTCAAGTCCTGGAAGGACTATGAAGATTATAAAGACGGGGAATGTGTCCGAGGTGCTTTCTTACTAAGCGTCTGTTGAGCTTTAAAACCCATCCACTCACTCAGTTTTATTTGAAATAAATCAAAAAAGAAGGGGAATAGGTTTTTTCTCTATGCCTAATCCTTTACCTATGGTGCCCGAACCCCTTCGGGGCTACCTGTACCCATTTTTCAATCTATCCTAAACTCCCAAAAGTAGTTAACAAACGAAAAACTTAACTACCACCTACCCCCTTATTTTCAATTTATGTTCAAAAGGGGGAGAGTTTTATGTCTTAACAAGCACAGATTATACCGTGTCCTCCTTATAATTCTTAATTTCTGTTTTAGTGCTACTTGTGCCAAATGTGAGACGGTGTTTGGAACATTTTATTTCTGCCCCATCTGTAGGAATGGATATAATAGAATATGTGGATATTGTGACAGTGGAATTGTTGTCGTCAATTTAGGTTGCTAATAAAGAACTCAGATATTGGTCAATAATATATTCCTCTATTGTCAGGTATGGGAATGGTTTACAGTCATCATAAGGGGGGTGGGGTATTGTTATATCTCAGGCAGCTGGGAGAAACTTTTATGAGGGTATGCGAGTATCTTACACAATATCCACTTATTCTATATCCATTTGTGAAGGCTTTATGATAATATAGACAAGAAACAATTTCATTGTGATGGTTGTGGTATTTGTAGGTTGGTAAACTTACTTTTTCCTAGCGCAGCTACTTTATACCTAGGTACCTATGGAATTATATTAAAAATATGTGTTTGTATGTTTAAAACATTTTTTTCGGAAATGTGAATGCCTATTTAGCCATTTAATATAAACGGCTGAATTTTGCTGTGCAGATTTGTAAAACCTATGCTTATCCAGTATTCACATTGTTTTGTCCGTCAGTCTCTCGGTAATGCCATGCAAAGGGAGCGTTTTGATTTTAACAAGGAAAATTTTATTTGCTACGCTACTTTTAAAGAAATAATGCTGATTTTTTGTGAAGATTCTCATAACCGTTCAACATCAACTGTAAGTCATCTCAGGGGTGTATATTCTGCACAATATTCATTTTTCCACTGCTGCAATTTTTTTCCCTTCCTTGTTTTTTTTCCAGCAAGGAAGGGGAAAAAATAGAAGAATATTTTCAAAACTCATTATTCTATTCATATTATCCCCCCTCCCACACGTAATTTTAGTTTATTTACCAAGGAGGGGATAAAATTGGATAAAAATGTTTTCATTTCTCTTAATTTTTACATTTTTTCCCCAAACAACATTTTTTTATTTCCCTTATCCCCCCTTTAGCAGGGTCAATTTTGCAGAATATACACCCCTGAGTCATCTTGTCAGTAAGTATGTTCGGCTTTCTTAATATTTTACCCAATTGTATTGTGCTTCGCTACTTTAGGATGTTATAATTCTTGTTAATTTCTATTGTAGAGCTGGTGGTAGTGAAAATTATGAACATTGTACTACGTGTGTGATGTGTATGCCCAAAGGGGTTCCACATAAATGCATAGGTATGTATGTGCTTATTTTTTTTACTTTCCCTCAAAGTGCTTAGTGAACACAGAACCTACCCCAACCCCCTTTTTATACCAAATATCCTGTAATTAAGCTGTTAAAACATTTTTTTTTTAAATTTCTGTTTATATTCTTCGTCAATGTTCGATTATCTGTTCCTTTTGCTAAGCTTCTCAGTTATGGATATTATCAATGTTTATGTTTATGTTTATGTTGATAATACTCTTGAGAGCCCAAACATAGGGCTATAATAAGAGGTTTACTGGGCAGCAGTCATCAGTTTTGGTTGGCTAAATATTCAGCAACTCTTTTCTTGAATGATGACAGTTTAGGCAGCATTTTTATATCATTTGGCAGTTCGTTCCATTTCTTTGCAGCTCTGGTACTGTAAAAGTTATTTCCAAGCTCAGTCCTCCTGTGTTCTATGTGTAAAGAGTTCACGTTGTTTATATTTCTGGTAGTGGGTCGGGAAGGGTCAACATATTTAAACCAGGTGGCCGGGTCTACTTTGTCCAAGCCATTTAAAATTTTGTAAGTTTGAACAAGATCAGCTTTAACTCTTCTGTCCTGTAGGCTGAGAAGCTTTAACTCCTTTAGTTTTCCTTCATATGAATTTGCAGATAGACCTGAAATCATAGATACAGCTTTTTGTTGGACTTTTTCAAGGCAGTTAATGTCTCCTATTTGCCATGGGTTCCAGGCTGGGGTGGCAAATTCCATATGAACACGAACATAACGTTTATAGAGATTTAAAAATGTTACTTTGTCTCTATAGTGAAATGCTTGGCAAATTTGTTTTAAAACACCATTAGCGATGCGTGCAGCTTCTTTACATTGTAAACCTGGCTTCAAATTTTTATCAAATAAAACTCCAACATCTTTTTCACTTTCAGCTTTTAACAGAGTTTGACCATTTATGGTGTAATCAAATTTTTTATTTGTTCTTCCAACATGCATTATTTTACACTTGTCCACATTAAATGGCATTCCCCAGGATACTGACCAGTCAAAAAGAGCGTCTAATTGAGACTGTAATAATTTTCTATCATCATCATTTTTGACAGGATGGCCAAGTTTGGTATCGTCGGCAAACTTTCTCAATATTGCAATCAGAATAGCATTTTCATCAATATCATCTATAAATAATAAAAACAGGAGCGGGCCAAGCACTGAGCCCTGTGGGACTCCTGATTTCACCTCAATCCAGTCAGATTCCTTGCCATTTATAACAACTCTTTGTTTTCTTCCAGTTAGCCAATTTTGTATCCAGGTAAATATTTCCCCTTGTTTTATAATATAAATAACAAAGAAGGAATAAAGTTGGTCTTGATTTATTTCCGCCCATATCTGTAATTCTTGAAAATGATAATTTTATTTCAGAGAAAAGTTCACAAGGAAATTGTCCCGTCTGTTTTGAATCCATTCATTCTGCCAGGTAAAATAGTTTTTCTTTACATAGATACTCCATTGTTCTCATTTGAAAGTCGTACTGTATTGAATTTTTTCGCATCTATGCATTAAATTGACATTACCCTCAGTACGAAGTAATGGACAATAAAATACCTACCTAATTAATTTTGGGATGAAACTGAAAACAATTTTTTTATGAATCTTTATAAATTATAAGCCCTAGGCTGGTTTTGGGCTATTTTCCCTAACATTTCCCTTGCAGCTGGTATCTAACTTAATAAAACAAATATGCTATCAATATGTTTTTTTTAAGAGTTCAAACACACATCCCACAATGTGGCCATCTGATTCACAGTCCTTGCTACAAAGAAATGATGAAGAAAGGTAGGTACCTACCTACCTAGTTATTTTGATTTTTTTATAAGTTTGACAAAAAGAAACAACCTACAATGTTAAGTAATAAGGTTTTTTGACTGAAGCTTGGGATCTCAATAAGTACTGAACCCGTTGGGTTCTCTATTTCAGTTAAGCTTCACTTAGGTTAAGGAATGGTTTTTAGGTAAATTCATTTTAACATGGATGGTATTATGCTATTTTTCGGTTCTTCCCCTACCATTGGCTTAAAAATTCTTGATTGTTTGGTAAAATATAGCAGTGTACAAACTTTTCAACCAATAAAGTAGATCGTGTTTTGTTTAGGATTGTATTCCTGTCCAACATGCGGGCGTGCCATGGGAGATATGTCAAGCTTATGGGGATTTCTTGATAGGTACGTATAAATATTAATATATTTAGATGGTTTTAAGCAATTTTCTGCCAAAGCCCTTTTTCTAGATGCTAGGGGCGCGGCTACTAGTGTTGTAATATTAAATCAATATAATGTATACAATATACATTGGTCGAAAAAGGTGTTTTAATTATGATAAGATATAAAAAAATCTACCAATCTGTTTTTTCTTCAGTGAAATATTAATGACCCCAATGCCCCAAGAATACCAAGAGCTTTTTAGGTAAGTTTTTAAATTTATCTTATACATGATAAATGATTGTAGAGTTGCCAAGTCTCTTATATTTTATTAATGTTACTGATTTCTTTATACAAACTGACGGACATTGCCATACTATTATTACATATTAGCTGTGCATCTGAGGTAAATTTCCTCAAAGTGCCTGTCGAGCACAGAACCCCAACCCATATTTTTTTAATAAATTGAAATTATTGTGCTTAACAAGTCATTTTGACGGGAAAGGCCGCTTCTAAAAACTTCAAATTTTCAGGGAAATCTTGTGCAAAGATTGTTCTAAAACAAGTAAAACCAAGTTCCACGTAGTTGGCATGAAATGTGGAGAATGTGGCAGCTATAACACAAGTATTGAGGGGCCCTTTGTCAGGAAGGACGACTCGGGTAAGTGCAGGGACCTTAAGGGATAAGACAAACGATAAATTGATTACAAAGGGGTAGTTGCATAAAATACATTTAAACTTGAATTTAGTGAACGGCATATTTTTTCCAGTTCAATAGTTTAAACTACATTTATAGGGCATATATTTGAAAGAATTTAAATTTTCTACCAGGTAGTTTTAAAAATATCAAGACTTGAAAATCATATTTTTTGGATATATGCACCAATAATGGCTGTCCTGTTTTCACAAAACAGCATGATGACTATATGGTGTTGCCAAATTGATTGTTATTTATTGTAATATAAAATTATATATGTTAGATGGCATTCTTGTAACTTATGCTTGCAATCAAACTTTTTAATGCACTTCATGCAACTACCCCTTTTATAAAAAAAATACCCCTTAAATTATTGATCGAATAGATAAGAACAATGCTAGATGAAAAAAACCCATCCAATTAAGATTAAATATTAGTACCCAGCAAACGAATGAAGGAACGTGTTTAGAAAACTGTTGGTACTAGTAAGAATGATTAACATTCCAAATATCCCTCCTTTTCTGGATATAGTATAAGTAGCTATTTTTCTTAATAAAAGTATCTCAGGGATCTAAAGGGATAATAGTAATACAATGGCCGATAAATTAATATGCATTCCCAATGATGACACACAAAATTACCCCTTCTGTAGATTACAATTATTAGTTGAAACTTTTGAACACTCAACTTAATGAACCAACTATTCAAAATTTAATAGAAATCCTCGAAGTTGTTGAGCCAACGAATAGGAAAACGTTATTATAAAACTTTGGGGACCAGTGTATTAAATAGCCCAATGTCCGCTCCTTCTCTGAGTATATCACAGCTAAAAATAAGCAAAATATATTTTCAGGTAATTTTGTGTTGTTGACGGAGGCGGAGCTGGAGAAACTGTTTCATGTTCCTCTACCAGGCACACCACTCTTCATTAGGAATTCATTTGATTCTTCCTTTTCAGTAGGGCTTCGAACCCGATTAATATCCGCTGGATTTGAACCGTATTTCAGCCCTACTGAAAAATTATGTATAGCATAGTATTACAGGCAATTTTCCACTATTATTAGAATAGAAATCATTGGACAACACTGGTTTTAATCTATCATTTTGTATTTTGATAACCTCTAAAAGCTGTCTAAAATACGATGCGATAAATAACTATTCTTGGCTACTCTTTAACTTGTGTATGTTTGTCCTCACCTCCGTTCTTTTTATTTAATTTTAAGAAGTTTTAAAACAAAATCTTTTGAAGATCGTATGAGATGAAATATAACAATCAATTCTGTTATCAGCTGACATTGTTTTGCTATTTATGGACATAACTGTCATTATTTATCCGATTTTGTACTTTAAATGCATGTGTGAGAAAAAAAGTATCTTAAGGGATAAGATAATAGAAGATAAATTGATGTACATTCCCAATTATGATAAACAAAACTAACCTAATTAAAAATTCTTTGTTCAAAAGTTTGGACACTGCTAGTTTGTACCAACCAATTAAGATGCAATTAAAGTAGTACCCAAGTTTTTAGCTAATGAATGAGAGAACGTATTTATAAACTTTTTATTCCAGTACAACTTACAGTCCAATGTCCCCTCCTCTCCGCTGAAATTAATGAGCAATGCATAATGTTATCAAATGACATGTATCAGATTGTTTCAACGTTCAAGCTGGTTTGCTTTGACTCTTAGCAGATTTATTTTGAATGCATTTAATTCTGTTTTTAGGCAAGGAACTTTAATACAATACAAAGCACATACAAATTTCTTGGGTAGATTTGTAATAAGTTTTAATTTTCAGTTTTGAAATCTTATCTTTGTAAAATGTTAAGTGTTAAAACATGCTTTCATTCATTTACAAGTATTTATAATACGGTCATAACACGCAGTTATTGGAAACAAATTGAAAACTTGGCTCTGTTGGTTCGATGTCCCTGAAAAGTTCACAAACACTCTAGACTTAGAAAGGGAGAGGTAGGTTTCGGGTAAAATCCGTAAAGGTGTGTGTTTTAAGGCTTAAAAATAGTAATAGAACGTTAATATTCAAAAAATATATGTATTTCTTATTGAAAAGAACTATAGACAATTTTTTTTAAAGTTAACATAAATTTTTATCGTTCTACTACTGTTTTTTACTTATAACACGTAACCTTTACGGATTTTACCAGAAACCTACCTCTCCCTTATATATGAGATGTTTACTGTCTGTAAATTTTAGCTAAATAACTGTCATAAGCTAGGAATTCCTTTTTAAGTTTGACGTATTATAGTTCCAGATTGGCCATCTTAATCTTTTTATTGATTCCTTTGATGTCCTATTGTTGTATTTAATTCATATACATGAGAATGCTAAAGTCAACACAACAACATTGAACTAACGTTTTAACCCAATGAACTAGGGAGGGAGGAGACATTGGACTGTAAATTGCACTGGTAAACAAAGTTTGATAACCATGTTGTCTTATTTGCTGCCTCAAAAACAGGGTACTCTTATTGAATTTTGATAGGCTGGTTTTAAACTAGTAGTGTCCAAACTTTTCAACCATTTATATAGTCCACAAAATTGGTAACTTTGAGTATCGTCATTAAGGATGTAAATAAATTTATCGTCCATTGTCTTAACCCTTAAGATTCCTGGAAAGAATGTACAAACAGACCATGTAATTTAAAACAATATTAAGCTTCCTTTATAAATACTAGTTTTATCCTTTGACCTTTGACTGTCCTGTTGCAAGGAGATGATATTCCTTATCCCGACAATGATGGTGGTGACACTGTTAATGTAGATCTGGAACCAAGAGAAGTTGATGAGGATAATGACAATCAAAGTGCTTCTGGGTAGGAAACATGTTTTTGTCAAACAAACATTTATTTAAATTCCTAATTTTACATTTTTAGCTGTGAAGCTTCTCTAAATTAACCTTGTCCGTACGTCCATTAGTCTGTAATTTTATTGGGTATGTTTGATTTTTTTGTGATAAATCTTTTCAGAGCTTCTATGTTGCAACTTACTTTGTCTGTAGGACTTTCGGTCTGTAACAACAAACGACATGAAGATATTTTTATTTATTTCTTGCTCCTTCTCTTATCTTTTATGACTACTGAACAATTGCTGCGTTTGTCAATCCATATTATTTGTGCTTTGCTTGTTATGGATGTTGTGATCCTTGTTTCTATTCGAAATTGCACGGGATGTTGCTCCAATGTCAGTTTTTTTATATTAGCTTTGCTGAGATACTAAAAATAACACACAAAAATCAGGGGTGTATAAGAGTACTCTAAACATTTTTCCATTTTTTCCCCCCCTCCTTGCTGGAAACAAAACTAGAAGGGGGGAAAGAATGGAGCAGTAGAAATAATGAATCTTGTGCAGAATAACACCCCTGAAATAGGATAAGACTAAAGACATGTTTGCTGCTAACAGTGGTGATGAAAACGACAGTGATTGGCAGACAGAGGACGAAGAAGAGATTGATAGTGATTCCTCACAACATGAACGTGATGCTGACCATATGGAGGATATTACTGATAACAATCAATAATCAAATAAATTTAATCTTTCACGGAGGGATTTGGTTATGCCGATTAAAATAATATACACCCTTAAAATGTTCCAGCTACCAAAGCCGACATCACAATTCAAAGAATTTAATGTTTTCGTCAATCTTTTCCTAATAGTATTTAGGTTGATTTTTTAATTTTTATGAGCATCACATCTGTGAAATTTGCCTTAAAAAGATTGTTTTGATTATTTTTACATTTAAATTTAAATATCTCTTTAAAAAAAACTGAATATCCTAGTCATCAAAACAAAATCATTTTTATTCTCTATATTATTGAATGCCATTTTTTTCAGAAACAAAAATGGATGAAAATTGTGAAACGCCCAAGTTTAATGAAATGCTAGGCGTTTTAAAGTCAAAATTAAATGAAAACGGAATAAGCAAGGTAAAAGATATTTTTAAAAAATTATAAACTTTATTTATATTGATATAACATTTACTTAACTATGTAGGAAATCTATTAAAACATTATTTCTTTATGTGTATTTTTCAGGAATCTGAACAAAAATTAAAGTTATCAAGAAAAAATCTGTCGGAAAAACGAAGGAAATTCATGCCAAGTCAAATACTGTACAAAATTATTTCTGGTAAAATTAAATTCTATTTTTTTAAAGTAAAAAATAAAAATATGTCCTTCATTGATATGAAAAGTTTCTAACAATGACAATTAGACAATTTTAAAGATATTTTACCTTAATAGGTATTATTTTTTTCTTGTGACATATTCAATGAATATAATTTTAAATGATTGATTGTAGTTATAAAAAAAGCTATTTGAACAATAGTAGCTTCACAATAAGATTATCAGTGCAGTAGGCGTTTATTTGCGTGCGATTTTACTTTTAAAAAATCTCCATTAAAATATATTTGGGGGGGGGGGGGAATTAAGGGGGTAAAACTATTTTTGGGTGGAAAATGTCAAATATGTAAAAAAATGTAAAAACTAAGGGTTGAATTAAGGCAAACAAAATTTTTGGGGGTTTCATGAGAGATTTTAATGGGTTGGGGCCCTGGGGGAGGTGTTTTCATTCATCATTTTACCCCACCTCCTCCTTCCCATTTACGTCTTTGCGTCTAGCAAACCTTATTAATAGAGTAGCTGCGTTTCTAATATTATTGAACTATTTAAGATATTTTATTTTAGACATATCAATGGATGTTAATTGTCCAGTTCAGGATGAAGTTGCTAGAATTCTGACACTGGCTGAATTATCAGGTTAGAGGTTGATTTAAATATTTTGAACAGCTTTGATTAAATTAAAGATGAATGATAACACAAATGGGTTAACCACTGAATCAACTGAGTTCTCAATTTTAGAGAACTTTCAGATAGGTGATGGGTTGGATTTAAGACTTGGCCCTCTCTCCCTCCTATTTTAACACAGAGCTCATAGATGCTAGTGGCACAACCGCCATAAGTATAAGGATTAAGAAGTAAAGACAAGTATTTTGGGTTGAATAATTTTTTTTTTAAATCTTGCCACTCCCCCTCTCCCATTTTGCAATCTTATTACTGACTGAACCAACCACAGAACTCCCTAACCCTCTCTCTCTCTCATTCCTTGGCGGAAAAACTTTGAATAATTTAATAAATCTTGATTGTGTCAAAGTACCAGTGTCAAATCATTTTAATCTTAAGAGGGGTAATTGTGATTATCACAATTGGAGGTGTACATCTGTTTATCGTCCATTGTCATGTCATATCCCTTAATATCTTTGAATTTTTAGGTTGCATAGATCTCGGCAGTACAGATGTACGACGGGGAGACACACCAGCAGAAAAAATCACCACACTAGCACTTGACTCTTCACTTTTTGAAAGGAAATAATACCATAATATTACATAAAACTTAGAATTTCTATTTTTAAATTTTCAAACTGTTTTGTATTGATAAATGGATAATAATATAAAAATTTACGATAAATTACGATATTTTATCGGCTAAGGAACAGATAGATTTAATTTTCTAAACATTTAACCTAACCTATCCTTTGATAAAACACCAACTTACAACCCCCCTCCAACATATTTTTTTTCTTAAAATAAGACGGTAATGAGGAAAACCGTCGTATGTGTGAAAGATTATGCGAAGATTAAATGGTATTATCATGAAATCATAGGCCCCAGACAAGCATACAACTACAAAAAGTATTGAAACAAAACATTGAAGGCAGATTGTTTGACAGCTTGAAAAGTCTTTATCTAATAACAAATCATCAAGAATCAGATTCAGGTAAAAACAAGGAATATAACATCCATTGGCAACATTGCATGTGAATATTACAAAAAAAATCACTAAACAAACAAAAACAATCGAGGAAATTTATTTTAATTTAGAAATTTAATCTTTTACTACTTTAAAGGATTACTAGTTGTTTCGACCCTAGCCTCTGGGGGGGAGGGGGGGGGGGCAGGAAAATAGCCTTAAACCATCACAGAGATCTTCAGCTTCAGACAAACAAACATTGCTACTTTGTGTAATAGGATGTATTTTTCTTTTAGATCTAGGATTGAAAGCCAGCCTTATCCATCCCCATCTAGTCAGGCTTCACGAGAAAATAACAGGTGAAAACAAGGTTTCCCTCAAAGTACCGAGTCGAGCACAGAACTCTTACTTTGAAATAAATCCCTAGTAATCTCTGTCTCAGCAATTTACCTTTATTTGTGCTTATATAAGCATTTTTGTCAGATTTAAGTAGGACGTGCTCACATCGGGAAAGTCCGCACTTTACAACAAAAGTGGCTTACTTAAATCGGACATGTCGGACTAACGAGCCATTTTCGTAGGTTAATTGCTTACTTGAAGAACTATTATTGCCCTATAAACCCCTAAAAAACCCCAAAAATAAGGGTGGCTGATAAGAATCAGCAAAATCGGACGCTTTTGAGGTAAATGTCTTACAGATTAAGATTTTAATCCGGATTATTTTTCCTCAAAATTTAATCCCTTCTCAGCCATTTAGGCTATATTTGTAGTTGATTGCTTACTTAAACAAGCCATTTTTGTGATTAATGTCCTACTTATATCTTCCATTTTTGCTATAAAATCCTTACTTAAACAAGCAATTTTTGTGATTAATGTCCTACTTATATCTTCCATTTTTGCTACAAAATCCTTACTTAAACAAGCCATTTTTGGGGTTGATTGCTTACTTAAATCCTCCATTTTTGCTGCAAAACCCTTACTTAAGTAAGCCATTTTTGGGGTTGATTACTTACTTAAATCATCCATTTTTGTTGCAAAATTCTTACTTAAATAAGCCATTTTTGGGGTTGATTACTTATTTAAGTAAGGATTTTGCAACCAAAATGGATGATGCAAGTAAGTAATCAACCCCAAAAATGGCTTATTTAAGTAAGGATTTTGTAGCAAAAATGGATGATTTAAGTAAGCAATCAACCCCAAAAATGGCTTATTTAAGTAAGGTTTTTGCAACAAAAATGGATGATTTAAGTAAGCAATCAACCCCAAAAATGGCTTATTTAAGTAAGGATTTTGCAACAAAAATGGATGATTTAAGTAAGTAATCAACCCAAAAAATGGCTTATTTAAGTAAGGATTTTGTAGCAAAAATGGATGATTTAAGTAAGCAATCAACCCCAAAAATGGCTTACTTAAATAATCCATTTTGGTTGCAAAATCCTTACTTAAATAAGCCTTTTTTGGGGTTGATTGCTTACTTAAATCATCCATTTTTGTTGCAAAAACCTTACTTAAATAAGCCATTTTTGGGGTTGATTACTTACTTAAATCATCCATTTTAGTTGCAAAATCCTTACTTAAATAAGCCATTTTTGGGGTTGATTGCTTACTTAAATCATCCATTTTTGTTGCAAAAACCTTACTTAAATAAGCCATTTTTGGGGTTGATTACTTACTTAAATCATCCATTTTTGTTGCAAAAACCTTACTTAAATAAGCCATTTTTGGGGTTGATTGCTTACTTAAATCATCCATTTTTGCTACAAAATCCTTACTTAAATAAGCCATTTTTGGGGTTGATTACTTACTTAAATCACCCATTTTGGTTGCAAAATCCTTACTCAAATAAGCCATTTTTAGGGTTGATTGCTTACTTAAATCATCCATTTTTGTTGCAAAAACCTTACTGAAATAAGCCATTTTTGGGGTTGATTGCTTATTTAAATCTTCCATTTTTGCTGCAAAATCCTTACTTAAACAAGCCATTTTTGTGATTAATGTCCTACTTATATCTTCCATTTTTGCTACAAAATCCTTACTTAAACAAGCCATTTTTGTGATTAATGTCCTACTTATATCATCTATTTTTGCTACAAAATTATTACTTAAACAAGCAATTGTTGTGATTAATTTCTTAATTAAGCTAGAAACTAATGACAAAAAGGGCTTGTAGATGTAAGTGTTCTATGACAAAACTGGAGGACATATGTAAGAAATTAATCACAGAACTAGCTAGTAAGGATTGTATAGTAAAGATAGAGGATATTATTAAGAAATGAATCACAAAACTTGCTTGATTAGGTAAAGGTTTTCAATAATAATAATGAAGGAAATAATTAATATATTAACCAAAAAGATAGCTTGTTTAGTTAAGGGTTTTATAATATAAACAAAGGACATAATTAAAAAATTAACCAAAACATTTGCTTACTTAATTAGAAGCTTGTAGCAAAAGGGGAAGAACTTAGCCAGTAAATAATGATAAAAATTGCTTGTCTCAATAAAGCTTTTTTAGTAATATTCTAGGATTTTTGCTTTAAAATTAACTAAAACTTGAATTCTACTTTTTGCTGCAAAAGTCTACATTTAAAAAAAATCTTGACTCAATTATGGCTTACTGAATTATAAGACCCTTTATTGCTGTTAAAAAATCAATAAAAAAGCTTTTAAAAGTAAAATTATATTAAATTATATAGTAAAATATTACCAAAATTTGGACTGATGAAAATTAGGTTGAAATTGATACAATTAAATTATATTTCTACTTAAAGCTCACTAGTTTTCAGCATAAATCAATCTGATGTTTCTAATTTAATGTTGTGTTATAAAAGGTCCAGCAAAACCACTCCAACAACAGACTGAGACAATCTGCCCTTAAAGTGATCCTAATGTCCTCTAATGATATTTTTGATTGATTTGCTCAGCTCTGTTCTCCACTGAAAAACTCATAAGAAAAAATTATATATATATATAATGAATATGATATGATATACATAAAATAATTCTTAACAAATTTTAGTTAATATTTTTTACATAAATATTAATGAATGATTATGAATTTTTAGAATCAATGAATTCTAGTTAAATATAGAAAATATGACCACAAAATATCCCAATAACTTTTTGCTATTGATAAAACTAAATAAATATTTTAAATAGTATTTTTCATTTAGGGTTAGACTTTCATTTTAAAAATTTCAAAAATATAATAAAAGTGCAGTGATGTCCAAAGGGGGGGGGGGGGGGGGTACTGGGGTGATTACCCTCCCAATTGAATTTGGGGTTGCCTGTAGGCACTTAAACATTTTTAGAAATGTTTTTTTTTATTTTATTCAAGGTTTAAAAAATCTTGTTTTGTTTTGAAAAAGTTTTGAAAAAGTGACTAAGGAAAAGTAACTTAACTTGAAAGATTCTTTTAGCAAAATTGAGGTAAAAATCATTTTTTTATTACTGGCAAAAACTTTTTACAAAATTGTAATTAAAAATCTAAGTTATAAGCACTTCTTTACACATATTGAGTGTTTAAAGGTTGACGATATTTTAAAAATATTACTTTGGGGGAATAAAAAAAATTCCACCCCCAAATAACTACACCATTTTTAAAAGTTTATAGCTTTTCCTTACATTGTTTTTTTTAAAGCTAATATACTTTTAGTCAAAATTTTTATCTTTAAATTGCATTAACTACATCCTACAGACTTGCCAACTTTTCTCTCAAGCAATATTCTAGAATTTCAGTTTTTTAAAACTTTTATTTGAACCTGATTTTCTGTTACACAATAACTAATGCATAATACCCTTGATAAATTGGTAATTTTACAGAATCAAAACTTTGAAATGAGAGAAAAGTAACAAAAGTCTTATACTACCTATATACTACCGGGTCATTCAAGAGAAATGATTTAAAAAAAACTAAATTAGACATGGAAAATAAAAAATTATATAAAATGCTTTATAGATTTGGAAAACCTATTCTGGGACATTCATGTTTCAAATATTTAAAAATGATTTTTTTGACCAATTATGCCTACAAAAACGGTTTTTCTAACAATTGTGTAAAATGCTTTGTATATTTTGAAAACCTATTCTGGGACATTAATGTTTCAAATATTTAAAAGTTATTTTTGTGACAAATTATGCTTTCAAAAACGGTTTTTCTAAATGCCTTATTTTTGATGATTTTCTGATTTAAACATAATGGAAAAAATGCTCACATTTTAAAAATTCAAATTGCGCAGCTTGCTTTAATAGTAAAAAAACGTTATGCATACTGTTAGAATTGTCATAAACTTTAGTTTTTGGATATATAAGAACCATTCATGTGCTATGTATAGTACAGGAGCTATGTGTTAAAATGTTTCAACTTACTTAAAACTTTTCAACCTTTCTCACATTTTTCAATGTAGCTCCTAAACTACAAATACCACAAAAATAATACTTATATTTTCAAAAACTAGAGTTTATGACAATTCTAACGGTGTGCATAACGTTTTTCTACTATTAATACAAGCTGTGCAATTTGAATTTTAAAAATGTATGCATTTTTCCCCAATCTTTAAATCCATACATCTTCAAAAATAAGGCCTTTGCAAAAACCAGTTTATAAGGCATAATTTGTTGTAAACATCATTGTTAAATATTTGAAACATAAATGTCTGAGGATAGGTTTTCCAAATATACAAAGCATTTTACACAATTGTTTTATTTTCCATGCCTAATTAAGTTTTTAAAAAATCATTTCTCTGGAATGACCCTGTGGAATAACATTTTTTAAAAATTTTAAAGGATGCCTGCAAGAAATATAACGCTATAGCTGCTGAAAGACTGCCACAAGTAGACCCAATATCCCAAAATTTGAAGCCTTCAGCTTCAATAACAAAAAAATTTTTAGGCATTTCAAACTGACATTTTATGTACAATACTCAATGCTCATGTTAGAAATTTTGAAATTAAAGTATGTAACCTAGATTCAAAATTATATTCATATATTCATAAAACAAATTTAGGTTTCCAGTAACTAATTATATATTTTTCCAATAAAAATACCCCTTTTTATGAAATGAAAATTTTGAAAGATTTCTATTGCTCATAATAGAAATTAAAATATTAAATTATGTGACATAGACAAAATATTATAACCTTATCTTTTTTCAGTTATTCATAAAATTTTAATGTCATGTAGATGCTAAAGTGTTCTCAGAAGAACAGGAAATATCATTTTGATACTATTATTTACAAAAAAAACTTTAAAAAAAGGACTGAAAACACCAAAGATTGGGAAATATATAAAAAATCAAAAAAGCTACTTGTACTTTCATCTTTAAACACCAAAATTGCTTGAAATTCCTTGAAAATTTATTTTTAATACTGTAATCTAAAAAGAATTTTTAAATCGGACCATAACACCAAAGGTATTTAGAAAATATGAAAAATAAACAAAAATCTACTAAAAAGCAGTCTGACCACTACAGATGTTTTCTTAGAATGACAGGAAATTTTATTTTGTAAATAGAACCAAGAACATTGAAGATATGGGGGAAAATGTGAAAAATATAAAAATAGCTGGGGAAAAAATCAGACTGAATGGATGTTTTATAGTTGATTATGCTTCTTAATGATGGAAATGTTAACAAGAAGTTTCAGCAGTCTATCTTTTATAAGAGCCAAGAAAATAAAATATTCAAGGAAATTCAACTCTAAAATTATGTGTTAAATCATATTTCAGGCACAGGAAATAAGAAAAAACAGAGGTGGAGGGGATCCTTTGGTAAAATTAGAATAGTATATTGTTGCTTTCCTACTTATGCTTGATAAAATTAGTATGGTATAATGTTTCTGTGCTACTTATGCATATACCTATCCTTGTTAAAATCAGAATAAAATAATGTTGCTGTACTACTAATAGATATAACTGTCCTTGTTAGAATTAAAATAATGTTGCTGTGCTACTAATGGATATAACTGTCCTCGTTAGAATTAGATTATTATAATGTTGCTAACTTATGGACATAATTCCCCTTGTTAAAATCAGTAATTTACCAAAAAAATACTTAATCACAAGGGGAGAGATTACTAGGGATATTAAGTTATAATACTGCCGCGCTATTTATGAATATACTTAACATTTATAAAAATCAATATTATATAATTATGCTTAATCGCCAAGTGTATTTAGTAAGGTAACACCTATGTAATAGACAACCAACTCTTTGTTTGCACGACCTTTGTCTAGAAGTCCTAACTGTGCATGGTAATGAGTTGTGCCTATTTTAGTCCAAGGCATTTCCCCTACTCTAATTATTAATGTCGAACATCTGAAAAGCATCTGTGCAGTAGGAACCATTTTTAACGTCCTTAGTTTTGACGCAGTGTTGAACCGAGACTTGATCCCATCAATTCCTCGACAATGAGTTGATGCCCTACGTGTTAAGCCATGGTTGCGCGTTAATATCAGTATAGTATAAAGTTTTTTAATAGAATGTTTGTCTTTCTTTAATGAGAACTAATGGCGTGTCATCACTTCCTCCATAATTTATAAAAAAAAACAAGGATGACAACATACATAAAAACGAAGCACTGTAACGGTAGGACAAACGGACATTAACACTTGTATAGTTTCAGAACTGAATAATCCTAATATAAATGTATAAGAGTCAAAGCAAAATTGTAAGTTAATTTGTTAAAAAACTGCTTGATACAGGATAATGTTTATAGGCATACTTACATTTTTAGGACTTGATTATAGAGTTGCTTCGTTTATTACATTATACTTTGTTGTCCCAGGAATCAATATACCAAAAATCAGATCAATCCAATGATTAGATCACATAAAAATTTGATATTAAAAAAGTAAAAAAATCAACATGTTTAAAATGAACGTACGGACATTTTGGTAATGATTATAGAGTTGCTACGCTCTCTAAATCGTACCTAACTGCTAAAGGAATCACCATGCAAAATTTGAAATCGATAGGACGATTCTAACATGCTTAAATTAACGAAAAAAGCTATCCGTTACGGACGGACGGACCGACCCTAATTATAGAAAAGCTTCGCTTTTAAAAATCAAACCATTAACATCATTACTGCACAAATAAATTACTAATTAACCTCTCTCTAATATAGATGTTATTGTGTTATTTGGCGAGTATAAGATTGCAAATATGAAAATATGCGGAAGTGAAGACCCAAAAGAATTTTTTTTTTATAAAGGATATGAAAATGGATGATTTTTGTACAACCTAATCAATTTTTTCTAAGTATCCAAAGTTTACTTCAACAAATGAGAGATTGTGTTTAAATAACGTGGTAAAATCTTCAGTCCAATGCTCCCTCCCTTTACAAAGCTCCTTTAAATTTTTTACAAACAAACTTGAACATTGATTGGTTGGTTACAAACAGAAGTGTCCAAACTTTTAAACCAATAATTTTATCTGCAGAAGGGATAATTTGATGACATTAAAATATAATATGGAGGGAGAGGACAATAGCAGATAAACTATGCATATAAAGTGATAAATAAATATAATTGCATCGTATCATAGGCAGCTTTCAGCGGACATGAAAATATAAAAATGAAAAATCTAAGATTAAACCCAGTTTTTTTAGACCCTAGATGCCGAAGGTCCGGTCTATCAAAACTGGTAAAAATTTTATGATTCTTATTCAAATATTCGTGAATAATTATATGTAATAAGATGCTATACATAATTTTTCAGTATTATTGAGAACATGTTTTACTTCAGCGGATATTATTAGATTACGAAGCCATACTGGAAACAACTTGTATTTTAAACAGGGCTAGGAAGCCGTACAGTAGCCTCGAATACGATTCAAGTTTAAACCTGCTATTGTGACAAAAAATCGAACAGAAGGATAGTGTTTTTAGGAACAGGTTAAGACTTCCAGCTATATATTAAAGTTGTAATATGACGATTTCACTGAAGTTTACACGCGGCTGCCGAGCCCTGATCTTAAGCTGTGAGGGACAGGCATTTAAAGGGATACGATAATAGAGAAAAATTGTATTACATCCCCTATGACAATAAACAAGATTACTCCTTAAAAATAAAACAAATAAGATAAAGTTGTTATAAAACTTCGGGTATCAATGTAATTAACAGCATAATGTCCCCTTTCTACCTGGCAAAAGATTATTTATCAAATAATAAAAATTTCAAAATTATTACAAGATTTATCCCAGACTTGCTGGACCTGAAGGGAACGAAGGCCCTGGCTAACAAAACTGGTAAAAAGGGAGTTATTGTTTGCTCGAATTTTCCGTAGAGGTGTGACTTTAAAAAAATTCTTTTTGCCTTTTTAATTGCTAAATTAGACCAATTAAATACAAACGACGAAGCCCAATCTGTCCCACTTTTGAGCAAGACGATTCCCTTTTCTCCCATCTCTTTTGAAGAGATTTTTCTTTCCCCTCACTTCCATTTTTCTTTTTCCTTTACTAGCGGCTACGCCCCTAGAGGCCTCTAGTGGCACTTTAAATGTTTTTGTTTGCTACGATAATTCTTTAGTACGATACCTCTTTATTTTACGTAGAAGTCTCCCGTATTTAACAAAAATTTTCGATTTTTTTGTCATTTCTTTTGGGAGGGTGGTAGTACCCTCCCCCAAAATAGTTAAAAACCTTCCCAGGACATATGAGAATCTACCCTGTTAAGGAGAACCCGATCGATTCAGCGGTTAGCGAGATCCTTCGGTACACACAGACACACAGACAGACAAACATCCTGTTACTTTAGTATAAGGATATGACGTCATATAAGAATCGTCTTGCTCAAAAGTGGTACAGATTGGGCTTCGTCAATACAAACTTATTAAGACATCATTTTTATTATTTATTTGACCTGCACTTAAGTTTTTGGATTTTAATACTAAGAAATATTATAATATCATCAGTTGAAAAGTTTGTTAACTAATCTACCAATGATTTAGCCGATAACTAAGATAAAGTTGGTTAAATATAATTTCCTGTCCAATAACACCTTCTTCTTTGTAACTGCTCTATGATATGCATCATATAAAAATGTTTTAAGTAATAATGCCTCCCCCCCCCCCCCTCCCTACTTATATAACCTAACCAAACCCGACCCAAAATTTTTAGGTTCCATTGCTCAAAAGGGTACTTCAAGTGAAAGAACCAATATTTTTGTTTTAAAGCATTGCTTTTATAGATGATTTTTTTCTTTAATTCAACCTTAATTTTCGTTTATAACAAGAATTGTAAGGAATAAGACAATGGACAATAAAAAAAGTACCTATACTGACCAATGAGCGTGCGTTTTTCAGAGAGGGATGGTAAATTGGGCTGTTTGTGAATCAAGTCCCCAAAGTTTATAAACTATAGTTTCGAAACGTTTCTAATTCTAATTGTAATCTATTAATTTTTGTTCACTGGGGATGTAAATTAATTTATCGGCCATTGTCATATCCCTTTAGGTTCCTGCGATTATAAAACTTCGATATAAGTACCGAAAGCTTCTGGGCCAACAAATAAGATAACATAATTATTAAATATTGTGTGTAACTCGCAATCGTGGCTCAACACGTAGCGCATCCGCTCATTGTCTGGGAGGTGATAGGTTTGAATCTCGACCCGACATCGTGTCATGACTTAAGACGTTAAAAGTGGTCCCTACTGCTGTAATGTCAAATGTTAATGAACATTTACAATTATAGAGTGTCAGAACTAAATTAGCATGATACTTTATAAGAACATAATTAAATTTATGGGACTTCATTAAAGATATGCTTTGCTTATAACATTGTCCCTTGTTGTCATAGGAATCAGTATTCCAAAAATAAGATGATTAAGATCTTGTAACAATTATAGAGTTGCTACGCTTCCTAAATCGTACCTACTTGTTATAATGTAGTGTGTTTTAAATTGATAGGACAATTCTTACATGTCTAAATTAACGAAAAAAGCTAACCAGTACTGACGGACAGACTGACCCTGACTATAAAAAGGTTTTCTTTTAAAAAGTTACAATACATTTTCCAGTATGGCTTTGAAACCGATTAACTGGTGGATTAAGACCGGTTCTCAGCCGAGAAATAAGACAATAGGCTTATTACAATAGTCCCCAAAGTTTTATAATAACTTTTCCTATTCTTTCGCTAAACAACTTTGGGGACTTTTGATTTGAATTTTGATTGGTTGATTCACTAAGTAGAGTGTAACGTTTAAACCACTAATTTTAATATACAATAGGGTAATTTTGTGTTTCATCATTAAGGATGTACATCAATTTATCGGCTATACTAAAATCATGTTTAGCATCAAATTACAGACATTTTTCATGAATATTAAAATAAAATCATAAAATTAATACCTTCCAGTTTTGTTTTAATTCCTATATTTTTTACTAGCGGCTACGCCCCTAGAGGCCTCTAGTGGCACTTTAGATGTTTTTATTTGTTAAAGTCTCTACATTACTTCTTTATTTTACGATAATTCTCTTTATATTACGTTGAAGTCTCCCATATATTTTTTAAAACTTCGATTTTTTTGTCATTTCTCTTGGGAGGGTGGTTGTACCCTCCCCCAAAATAGTTTTAAACCTTCCCATAAACCATGAGAATCTACCCTGATAAGGAGAACCCGATCGGTTCAGCGGTTAGCAAGATACATACACACAGACAGACACACAGACAAACAAACATTCTGTTACTTTAGTATAAGGATTTTACTTTACACTGAAAGTTGTCTATAATACGATGCAATAATAATGTCAAATCCCGGCCTGGTGATGTAATTTCAATAATCTTATTTGTTTATGATAAGGGTCTGTGCGTCCGTCTGTTCATACACTATGTCGATTTAGAATTGCCCTATCAATTTCAAACTGTAGGTGGTGATTCCTGTGTATTATTTAAGAAGCGTAGCAACTTTATGAACAGGAAGTTTGTACGTCCAATTGAAATATGTTGATTTTAAATTTTTTTTTACATTTTTTTTGTGTGATTTTAAATCAGTTTTGTTAGCCCGAGATTCCAAAGGCACGGGTAAACAAAACTGGTTTTAATCTTATGTACATTTTTGTATTCATAGAAATTAATTAAGTAATAACCCTCCCCCCTCCCCTCCTCCTTATACAACCTAACCTAACCTTGCCTAGTTTCAGTGCTCAACAAGGTACTTCAAGTGAAAGCGTTAATGTTTTTTTTTAAGCATTGATGTATGTTTTTTCTTGTTTTTACTTCAAACTAGATTTTTTTTACCAGGAATCTTAAGGAATAAGACAATGGGCGATAAATTGATGAAAATTTTCCCATTTACGATAAGAAATAAATAAATCATTGGTAAAAAACGTTTTGACACAGACTCAGCTATTTTTGAACCAAGCAATCAAAATTCGATAAAAGTTATTAAGCTGACCAATTGGGCTGTTTATTACACTAGTCACCAAAGTTTTATAATAACGTTCATATTTTTTGAGGACTCTTATTGAATTTTGATTGGTTAGTTTATTAACTACTGGCTGGTTCGCCCCTAGCCTCTTGGTGTCCCACCCCCAAAGAAAATAGTTATAAACCTTCCCGGGACCTATGAGAAGCTACCCTGTTAAGGAGAACCCGATCGGTTCAGCAGTTGGCGAGATCCTTTGTTACAAATAAACAGACAAACAAAAAAACAGACATCGTTCTACTTTGTATTATAGATAGTGTCCAAACGTGCACCCCTAATTGTAATCTATAGAAGGGTAATTTTGTTTACCATCATTGAGGATGTACATCAATTAATCTGCCATTGTCTTATCCCTTTAGATTCCTGCGATGATAAAATTTGGGTATAGTCCCTTTCGTGGCAAGGGGTGTTTCGTCGTATTTTTAAAAGCGAAGCTCTCTATAATTAGGGTCTGTCCGTCCTTCCGTATGTACGTCCGTCCGTACATCCAGAACGGATAGCTTTTTTGTTAATTTAGGCATGTTAGAATTGTCCTATAAATTTCATACTTTGCACGGGAATTCCTGTAGTAGTTAGTTACGATTTAGAAAGCGCGGCAACACTATAATAATTACCAGAATATCCGTACGTTCATTTTAAACATGTTGATTTTTTACTTTTTAACAACAAATTTTTATGTGATCTAATTTTTGTATATTCATTCCTGGGACAACAAAGTGAAATATTATAAGCGAAGTAACTCTATATTCAAGTCCAAAAATGTAAGTATGTCCATAAAATTTATCCTGTATCAAACAGTTTTTTAACAATTTACTTACAATTTTGCTTCTACTCTTATACATTACATTCTGATTATTCCGTTCTGACACTATACAAGTGTTAATGTTCGTTTGTCCTACCATTTTAGAGCTTCGCTTTTATGGATGTTGTCATCCTTGTTTACCTTTTTTGACGCCATCCTTTTTAATTTCTTTTTTATGAGATAATCATTTTGTTATTTAAATTTACTTGTTTTAAATTAGTAAATGGGTTAATGTTTGGCTTTATTTCTTAAAACGTTTTTATGATGCATTTGTTTGAGCAAACAAGGAGGGAGGTGCCATTGGACCATAAATTACACTTGTACCCAAAGTTTTATAATCAGTTCAACTTGATGAATTGATATAGGGTAGGGCTTTACGTTATATGATTTAATTATAAATATTAACATTAACACTTTTTCAGATTTGAATAATCAGAATATAAATGTTTAAAAGTTAAAACAAAATTTTGAGTAAATTTGTTGAAAAGGTGCTTAAATACAGGATAATGTTTAAGGACATACTTACATTTTTATATATGCTACGCTTACAAAATTGTACTTTGTTGTCCTAGGATTCAGTATTCCAAAAATCAGATAAATCGAATAATTACATATCACAAAAATTCTGACATGCCTCATCATCATACGCATCTCTCTTTTTGACTGTGAATGCCAGAGAATACGGACACCTTGTTCCTCCATGAATTCCTGCTGTCTTTGGCAAGTTTCTCAGCTTCTCCCCATGTTAATTCCAAATTAAAGAGGTCCTTTTCAGTGCTCCGCCTCCAGGTCATTTTTGGTTGTCCCCGATTACGTTTACCAGTGGTGGGGTTCCATTTTAAGCACTTTTTTGGAAACCTATTTTGTTCCATTCTGAGCACATGTCCTAGCCACCTTAGTCTTTTATATTTCACTTCTGCTTCAATACTATTGCACTTGGTCTTAGCATACAGCTCAAGGTTTGATATTTTGTTTGGCCAGAATATTTTGCAAATTCTTCTTAGGCAGCTATTGTGAAATGCATTAAGTTGATTTGTTTCAGTTTTCACAGTTCTCCAGCATTCCGCTCCATAGAGAAGAACTGATTTCACATTACTGTTGTAAAGTCTGATTTTTGTTTTCAGAGCAAGTTTCTTTGAATTCCAAACGTTGTGTAGACTGTTAAAAGCAACCCTAGCCTTATCAATCCTGGTTTTAATATCAGCTTTTGAGCCATTTTCACTGCTGATAACACTCCCCAGATAGGTGAATTTGTTGCTTTGTTTCAATTGTTCACCATTTATTGTTATAGTTTGATCAGGGTTTGTAGGTATATTCATAATTTCAGTCTTCTTGACATTAACAAAGAGCCCGACTTGTCCTGCATATTTGACTAGTCTATCTGTCTTAGCTTGTAGATGTTTAATTGTTTCTGAAATCAGTGCCAGGTCATCAGCAAAGTCCAGATCTTCTAGGTGTCCTAGTATGCCCAGCTGGAGACCACGTTTTTTGTCCTCTGTGGTTTTCTTCATCACCCAGTCAATGACCAATATAAATAGAATAGGTGATAAAATGCATCCCTGTCTAACTCCAGTGCTTATTTTAAAGAAATCAGATGTCTTATTGTTTCCAACTGAAACACAGGCTTGGAAGTTGTCATAAAATTTAGTTATCATAATTATCATCTTTTCTGGTATACCATAACTTCTTAGTATTTTCCAGAGTGTTTGTCTGTGTATGGAGTCAAAGGCCTTAGAGAAATCAACAAAATTCACGTGAAGTGGCTTGTTAAATTCAACACATTGTTCAATAACTGTCCTAAGGGTGAAAATTTGGTCAACACAGCCCCTTCCAGCACGGAATCCAGCTTGTTCTTCTCTCAGTTTATTGTCAATTTTCTCATCAATTCTGTTTAAAATAACTTTACATAGGACCTTGCTTGGGATAGAAAGCAGCATAATTCCTCTCCAATTATCACAATTGTTCAAATCTCCCTTCTTAGGTAGTTTTATGATTATACCTTTAGACCAGTCCGTTGGTATCTTTTCTTGCCTCCAAATTTTATCAAAAAGATCAGTTAGAGTCCTAGCAGAAAGATCTATGTCTGCCTTAAGCATTTCGGCAGTTATCAAGTCAGGTCCTGGTGCTTTGTCATTCTTTAGGCTATGTATAGCAGCTTTAACTTCTTGAATAGTTGGTGGTCTTATATCTATGTCTATTTCATGTCCTGGTTCTGGTTCAGCAGTAATTTCTGGTTCAGGTCTGTTCAACACTTCTTCAAAATGTGATTTCCACCTTTCAGCAATTTCTTTTTCTGTAGTGAGTAATTTACCATCTTTAGCCTTGATAGTTTCACCACTCTTTTTGCTATATTTGCCACTTAATTGCTTGGTTATGTTGTATACTGTTTTCATGTTACCAAAGTCAGCTGCTCTCTGGGCCTTTTCAGCCAGATTGTCAATGAAATCTCTCTTGTCTTTCCTTGTGCACTTTTTGACTTCTTTGTCTTTAGCAGTATATTCAGCTTTTAAATTGCTCATGTCAGCCAAGTGTTGAGCATTATGGATTTTGTTTTTGAGCTTCTTTCTCTCTTCTATTTTGATCCATGTTTCTTCAGAGATCCAGTCCTTTTTCTCTGGTTTCTTGTGTCCTAGGGTTTCCTTAGCAGTAGATTGAAAGTTTTCTTTAATTGAAGTCCATGTGATCTCAGTCTCGTCATTTAGGTCCTCTAAGACTTGAAATCTATTTCTGAGTTTTAAAACAAATTCATTCTTTATCACAGGGTCCTTTAATCTTGAAGAATCATATTGTCTACCAATCTCACTCTTTTTATCATGGCCAGAACGCTTCAGCTTTAATTTAATCTTACTGACAACTAGTTCATGGTCACTAAATATGTCGGCTCCTCTATAGCTCCTACAGTCTTGCATTGATTTGACCCATTTTCTATTGATCATAATGTGGTCAATCATGTTTCTTGTTTGTCCATCAGGTGTTGTCCAGGTATATTTGTGAATGTTTTTGTGTTGGAATAATGTACCTCCTACAACCACATCATTATTTAAACAGAATTCAAGTAAAAGTTCTCCATTTTCATTTCTTGTACCTATGCCAAAGTGTCCCATTGCATTCTCCACTCCAGTCCTGTCAGTTCCTACTTTAGCATTCATATCTCCAAGAACTAGGCACATGTCATGTTTGGGTACTGAGTTTCTGATTGATTGCAGTTGATCATAAAACTCTTGTTTTACTTCTCTATCTTTGTCATTTGTTGGGGCATAGCATTGGATAATGGTCAACTTGCAGTGCCTTGATTGGAATCTAGCCTTAATTATTCTGTCTGATATAGGTTTCCAGTCTATTAGTGAATTGACATGTCGTTTTTGAATAATTATAGCAACACCATACATATGTTGGCTTTCATGACCAGAATAAAGTATTAGGTGGCCATCTTTGGTTGTAGTTTGTCCTTGTCCTGTCCATCTACATTCCGCAATTCCAAGTATTCCAATATTGTAACTTGTCATTTCTTTAACTACTTGGGCTGTTTTAGTTGACTCATACATTGTTCTAACATTCCAGGTTCCTATCTTACAGCTTTGCTTAGAACTTATTGGTCCTGTCATCAAGTTGATAGCTTCCTTTCGGATTTGACCATCATCTTTCATATTCTCAGTAAACTGAGCATCAGTTCCAACAGTTCTTGTTTCATGTACACCTCTGGCTGTGTGAAAGCCATAAGTGTTTGAGGTTCTGTGGGTGTTTTCTTGAACAGATTTTTTTTACAGGTAGGATAGTTAGTCCTACGCAAACCTTTCATATCCCTGGAAGGAAGGGTGACTGGTAAGGGGAGGGACGTCAATATCCCCCAGTACTTCAAGAAGTACCTCCTGCCCTGTTCTGACATGCCTATTTTAATTTAATTTGATAATTTAAATTAACACTCAAAATATTCTTAAAAGTATCATTCAATAGTTAGGATATATATACGTCTGTCTGTCCGTCAGTTTGTCCATCGGTCTGCCCATCTGTCTACCTGTCTCTCCGTCTTTCTGTCTGTCCATTTGTTTATGTCTGTATTTCCGTCAATACCTTTTCGTTAATATAGGCATGTTAGAGTTGTCCTTTGAATTTCAAAGATTCAGGGTTTCAGTGCTCAACAAAGTACCCTGAGTGAAAGCGCCGGTTTTTATTGCTATAAGAAAATTAATGTTTAATTGCAATACATCCCCAATTATGATAATAGTTTTTCATTGCATCGTATTATAGACAGCATTCTGCGGTTAGTAAATTTATAAATTAAAAGATTAATTCCAGTTTTGTTAACCATGAGGGGCCGAAGTCCTGGGCTTACAAATCTGGCATTGATATTATATTTTTCAATTTAATGTTCATATAAAATTGTCTAGAACATAATGCACATAGACGTCCAAGGGGGGGGGGGTAAAGTGGCGATTACCCCCCCAAAGGAATTTGGGGGTGCCGTAGGCATCCCCCAAAAAACTTTCATTTTACCCCCCCCCCCCTTCCCCCATTTAAAATTTACCCCTATCCTGGGGGTGCCATAGGCACCACCAAATTTTTTTTTGCGCGCTTTGCGCGCATTTTTAATACTAAATATTTAATAAAATTTAAATTACCCCCCCAAAAAAATTTACCCCGGGGGTAGATTTAGGGGAGGTAAACAAAATTTACCCCTGCCAACAGATTTCAGGGGGGTTAATTTCCAAACAAAGAAAATTTTACCCCCGGGGTAAAAATTTTTTTTGGGGGGGGGAAATTTATGAACATTATTATAAAACTTTGGTGACTAGTGTAATAAACAGCCCAATTGGTCAGCTTAATAACTTTTATCGAATTTTGATTGCTTGGTTCAAAAATAGCTGAGTCTGTGTCAAAACTTTTTACCAATGATTTAAATTACACCCCCAAAAAAAATTTTACCCCGGGGGTAGATTTGGGGTAGGTAAACAAAATTTACCCCTGCCAACAGATTTCAGGGGGGTTAATTACCCCACCCCCCCACCCCCAAAGCAAATTTTACCCCCGGGGTAAAATTTTTTTTTTTTTTTGGGGGGGGGGGAATTTGCGGCGCGCTTCGCGCGCAATTTTACCCCCCCCCCAAAAAAAGCTTGGACGTTTATGATAATGCATTACACATTTTTCCAGTATGGCTTTGAACCGGTTCTAATCCCGCGAATATTAATCGGTTTCAAAGCCATACTGAATATAAAATTACCCCTGTTGTAGATTAAAATTATTGATTGGGCACTTCTTTTCTGGAACCAACTAATCAAAATTCTATAGAAGTACCCAAAGTTTTTAAGCTAAATATAAGCGATAATGGTAATAAAACTTTGGGTACCTGTGTAAATACAGTCCAATGTATCAATGTAATTTACTGCTCAATGATCCCTACATCTCTGGGTATGGTGTGTCTACAAAAAGGCAGTGTCCAAACTTTTCCGCCGATTATTTTAATCTATAAAAGGATTCCCGTTTTATAATTGTAATTGCGCATATTGTAAACAGTTATCTTGCAAGTAAATTTATGTTTTTGATAGTTGTATGACTCAAAACCTATTAAATCAAGAGGGAAAAATTACATTCATAGCCACACTGAAATAGTTAGTTATAGCATCGTATTATAAACACTAAACAGCTTCCCGTGGAATTAAAAATGTACAATTGTAAGAGTAAAAATATTTGCAATGTTCCCTCCCTCCCTTGGTATATATAAACAAACAGGGATGGAACAATTGACGAAAAATGTTATGAACTTAATTCTGCCAACAATAAAATTGAACAGAAAGAAAATAAGAGTAGATATATCAAAGGAGGGAGGGGTCATTGGGCTGTTTATTTCACTAGTCCCCAAAGTTTTATAATAAAGTTATCTTATTCATTGGCTTAACAACTTTGGGGACTTTAATGAATTTTGATTAGTTGGTTGATTAAGTTAAGTGTCCAAACGTGTTAACCTCTAATTGTAATCTAGTTGTAAGTTTTATTTTGGTGTATTATCAATGGAGATGTACATCAATTTATCGGTCATTGTCTTATCCCTTTAGATCCCTGATAAATATCAGAAAAACAAGGATGAAAACATTCATAAAATCAACGCTCTGTACTGAACAATTGTGGAGTGTCAGAACTAAATAAGCATGATACTGTTTAAAGACACTTCGAAACCGATTAATGTCCGCTAGATTAGAACCGGTTTTCAGTCATACTGAATTATGTATAGAATCGCATTACAGACAATTTTTCCTTTAGATAAACAATATATATAGATAAGAGCTGTAAATACATGATACATAATATAAGAATTACCTTTACAAAAATTTATTTCAGCTATGATGAAAGACAATTCCCAGAGAGGGCCGAAATTTCTGGATTCTATTTTGTATCTCACTAAGAATTTACTTTTGTTTGAAATAAGTGCGCATTTATAAACTTTACATGAAAAAAGATAAATAATTAATTTTTATTTCATTGATTATTTATCTTTAATAACATGCACAGTTTACATAAAGATTATATATATTAATTATTATTTGATATCTCACATTAATTAATTAACATTGTATTCAATTCACACTTCAACAAACTTTCTACCTCCACAAACAAAACTAAACTAATCCAAGCGCTGGCTGTCCACAATGTACTGTACCGCGCTGACCGAAAACCAAACTAAACAGCGCTGGTTGACTATAATCTGACCGAAACGTACTGTCCCGCCCTCTAATCTATTTGCTGCACACCCTCTCATACCATTAAACGTTTACAAATATTTATATATACGTGTATGATCAGATATTGCAAAAAAAGATTTTTGTTGAGGCAAAACTCATAAAAGTAGTCGTTTTACGGCCTTCTTAAAAAAATACAATATTGTAGAACTTGTCAGCCCGGACCATAATTGACTTATATGGCATCCGCCTAGGACGCGCCATTGTGGTGGAAATGGCGTTTTTCTGTGGCGAAAAAAAAATCGAATATTTTTAACTCCTAAAAGTGGACTTGGGCGTCATTTTTTGGACATGACATTAAACTACTTTTTCCTTGAACTTTTAAAGCCTAACAAAAGTTGTTATTAGTAGCATCCACCTAGGACGCACTATTACGGCGGTAGTGGGATATATAAGGAACTTTTTTTAGTCTTTAGAAAAAAAATATATTTTAAAGTAAAAGGCAACCAAATTATTTTTGCGCTATAATTGATCTTGTAAAATCTTTCCCTAGCAATCTCTCCCCCCAATTTTACACATGAAAAAGTAAATTGTTCACCCAATTGTGCCATTTTTAGGTAAATTACTGATCAGCCATATAAATATAAAATGCTTACTTGTGTCAGCATTCTACAAAAATATTGTCTGACCTATCCTCAGACAATTATAGTAAAAGTTGCTCATTTCAGAAGAATTGAAGAAAAAGTATCATTTGATATATAAGCCAAACAAGCAATAATTTATAAAGATTGCTTATAAGTAATATTTCTATAAAAAGTCCCCAAAGTTGTTAAACCAACGAATGAGATAATGTTATTATAAAACTTTGGGGACCAGTGTAATAATTAGCCCATTGTCTCCTCTATCTTAGGACAGTGTAGTTATAGACTTTAGGTACTCATTCTCTACTTTGGGTACTTATCCTCAACTAAGCACGACATCAGGATGTAGCAACATTAGCGAGGCTGGCCTCGAAGGCTAAAACAATGATAACCCTGACAGCAAATGACTCAACCAAGAATCTTGCAGGACAGTATCATTTAATTTTATCAGGGAGGGTTGTTAATTACACTGGTCCCCAAAGTTTTATAATGACATTTTCTCATTCTTTGGTTTAACAATTAACTTTTGGGACTTTTAATTAAAGTATGATTAGTTGAGTGTTCAAACATTTTAACCACTAAATTTAATCTACAGAAGGGGTAATTTTTTGTGCCATCATTGGTTATGTACATATATTCATCATTCATTATCTTATCCCTTTTGTATCCCTGAGTATCATTTCATATAATGCTATTTTGTTCAGGGATCTAAAGGGATAAGACAAGGGCCGATAAATTGTTGTTGTATATCCCTAAAGATGATACACAAAATTAATGCATCTGTAGAATAGTAAGTGGTTGAAATGTTTGACCACTCAACTTTATGAACCAACCAATAATAACAGAATAAATGTTTCCAAAGTTGGCAAGCCAACAAACAAGAAAATAGGGGTATAGTCCTTTCCACGACATCCCTCCATAAGGGGCGATTCTTTGTATTTTTCACAGTAGCTTTTCTCATATTTCTAGCCCCTGCGGGGGGCTCTAACCCTGCGGGGCCAATTACCTAACCCTGTGGGGCAATCACCTAACACAATATAACCTAACCTAACCTCAAATAACCTATAAAAAGCCATTTTAAAAATACGACGAATCGCCCCTTATGGAGGGATGTCGTGGAAAGGACTATACCCGAAAATAGTATTATAAAACTTTCGGGAGTAGTGTATTAAAAAGCCCATGGTTCCATTCCCTCCCTGTATTTTGTTTTTTGCTAGTGGTTACTCTACTAGAAGCCTCTCATAGGCAAGGGGGGAAGGGTGAATCAACTTTAACTTTCAATTTTTGGTCTATAAAGAAAAGGTAAAAAGCATCTTCCCAGGACCTATGAGATGCTACATTGTATAGGAGAACCATACTGGATCAGAGGTTAGAGAGATCCTATTGTGTTGAAAGACAAACTGACACTCTCATATAGACATCCTGTCACTTTTATATACGAAGAAACAAATATATGAATTGTTACTTCAATATATAGATAGATTTTCATTACCATTACCTCGTAAGGGCAGGATTCCTCTTCGATTTAAGGGATCCTTTAGAGAATATAGAGCATCATCCATGTGTAATGGGATGCAATACTCTAACACCCAAGGATATTAGGTTAAGTAATATCCATCAGACAACCAACCCTTTAATTGTACGACCTTTGTATGAGAAGTCCAATCTGTGCATTCCCCCTGATCTTACTATTCATGTAAAGCACCTGACAGAGCAGCATTAGGAACCATTTTTAATGTCTATAGTTATGATGCTGGATCAGCCTGAGATTTGAACCTTGCACCTCTTTGGCGACAAGCAGATTTGCTATGTGTTGAGCCACAATTGTGGTTACTTAAATTGATAGATAGTAAAGTTTAAGTTTTAAAAGGAAAACTTAAAATTTATATAGTTGAAAAAAAAAAATGTTGCATTGTATCGTTTTAGATTTGGTATTTTTCTAGATATTCACATTTGTGGTTAAATGTACGAGCATTTTGATAGGTTTGCCATTATTGTGGCTTAAAAGAAAACAATAAAGTTATGATTTTCTGCTTTTATACCAAAACACGAAATTTTAGAGTAGAGTAGAGTAGTTTTAATAGTTTTAAAAAATGCTTTATGTGAAAAATGTGAAAAATTAAGATAACTCTTTTATATTGTAAAAAAAAAATCTTAAAATTTCAATATTTACCCATTAGTGATGAACCGGTTTTTATCGCCCGGTTACCGAAAACCAAAAAAAATCCAGATCCCAGTTTCTTAATTGCATCATTCTCAGTATGAATCCCCCCTCTACTACCCTGGTTTTCATTTCCCCCTGGAGCAGGCAATTTTGCTTACTTCCGGTATACCTCAACAAAATTTGAAAACCAAGGAAAATGAGATGATTTCAAAATACCCCTCCTAACTTTTTTGTTTATGTAGTAAAGATGCTGATTTTTTTGTGAAATTTTAAGTTTATTGGCAACTACATCCATTTGTGAATTGTTTTTATTTAAATTATTATTTTTTATACAGTATGACCCAGGAAAAAGTATTTTTTAGGGTGTAGAGCCCTTATTTCTTAATGTATCATTAAAAGTAGCAATTGTCCTTGTTCTCTGTACATTTCCACACAAGCATATATAAAAATATTTTATTTTATCTCCATTTACACCAGAGATTTTTAGTGCTAATGTTTTGAAAAAGTGACTGAGAAAAATATTTTTTGGTTTCTTAGAATTTTTGGATCGTTATATTATGTCTTTGGTAACTGAAGAATGATATACAAAGAAAACAAGTTAACTAATTTTTTTTTTTTATTCCACCAAAAAATATCAATTTTTAATGACAAAAAATACTACTAAATGAATTGATTATTTGCAAATTTCAAGCTATTTACTTACCCTTATTTATGGAAAGGATTAATTATGACTAATTATGACAGTTGCTCCACCCCCATTTTCTGACATCTCAATCCCTTAATAGGGGTTTAATTAAGCTTTTTAGACTAAAAATTCTAATTTTATTTTCTTTATAACTTTTTTGTTATTAAAGTTATGGTTATGAAACAAAAACAATTTTCCTGTTAAATTCATAAAGATTTATTTGGTTTTTCAATCTAAAACAATTTTGCCTTATAGGTTTGTTATTCAAAATATCATTAAGCTAAAAAGACTCAAAAAATATGTATAAAAAAATGCTTTTAACTTAAAACCTAAATTTTTAATTTCATTTTTGTATAAAGTTTCTGCTAGTAACAAAAATAAAAGGATTTCTACCTTAATTTTGGTAAAAAAGTTGTTTCATGTTAAAAGTTAATTTTTGCTGAGTCACTTTTTCAAAACTTTAGCTCTAAAAATCTCCAGTGTTTATAAAGGAAAAAATTAAAATTTTTATATATGCTTGTGTGGAAATGTACAGAGAACACGGACAAATGCTACTTTTAATGATACATTAAAAAATAAGGGCTGTACACCCTAAATGTCATTTTAAAATGCCTAGAAATCTTTTGTTATAGAAGCTGAAGGCTTCAAATTTGGGGTATTGGGTCTACTTGTGGCAGTCTTTCAGCAGTTAAAGCGTGATATTTCTTGCAGGCTTCCTTTAACCCTTAACGGTCAAGGGGGGGGGGGGGCGTTGAACGCCCCCCCATCCGTTTTTTTCTATCTCATTTTCTGTGTGTAAAAGATAAAGAGCCCAAACTGCGTGACTTTTTAAGTATGGGTATGACACATAACTGAGAATTGGAATTTTTTGAATATCTCCATCCTGGCGGGCACAGAATGCCAGCAAACCTGGCAGGGTCATCCAGGTAAAGAGCAAAGAGCAATTTTTGACTTAGAGACTTCAAATTTTAAACTTAAGCTTTTCTTTTATCTCTACATAACGTATTAAAATTTCATAAAGATCCGCCGCTGTTTTCCCGCCGACCGCCAACTGCGGTAGCTGGCAGCTGTCAAGTACAGCTGCGGCCACTGAAATTTATATTTTGATATTTCTAATGTAAAATTTAAATAAAGATAAACATTTTCTGGAAAAAAAATTGATCTTCTAGCTTCAAAAAAAAGAAAATTACAGTTGTTTGAAATTTTTTAGTAAAAAAAGACCTAAAAATAAAGGTTGTAAAATAAAAGGGTGAAGGAAGCAAAAATTGACTTAGACTTATAAAAGGACGGAAATTCACTATCAAACAGGGGACTTGCACAAAAAAATTTAGCCCTCTAGCTCTATTAAGAACTGAGATTATTAGGGGGGGCATTGAACGCCCCCCCCCCCCCCCCCCCCAACCGATTAAGGTGTGGCAAGGGGCCCGACTGTAAGGGGTTAAGCAATCATTCACAATTATTGCTTATTTGGCTTACATACCAAATCATGCAATTTTTTTATAAATTACTTTTAAGCAATCAATGAAAAATTTTGCTTATTTAGCTTGTATACCAAATCATGCTTTTTTTTTGGTAAATTACTCATAAGCAATCAATGAAAGATTTTGCTTATTTGGCTTATATACCAAATTATGCTATTTTTTGATAAATCACTCATAAGCAATCAATGAAAGTTTTGGCTTAGTTGGCTTATATTCCAAATCATGCAATTTTTTCATAAATTACTTACAAGCAATCAATTACGATAAATGCTTATTTGGCTTACATACCAAATCATGCATTTTTTGATAAATTACTTATAAGCAATTAATGAAAGTTTTGGCTTATTTGGCTTATATACAAAATCATGCAATTTTTTGGTAAATTACTTATAAGCAATCAATCACAATAAATGCTTATTTGGCTTATATACCAAATCATGCATTTTTTTGATAAATTACTTATAAGCAATTAATAAAAGTTTTGGCTTAGTTGGCTTATATATCAAATCATGCAATTTTTTCATAAATTACTTATAAGCAATCAATCATAATAAATGCTTATTTGGCTTACATACCAAATCATACTATTTTTTGATAAATTACTTATAAGCAATCAATGAAAGTTTTGACTTATTTGGCTTATATACAAAATCATGCAATTTTTTGGTAAATTACTTATAAGCAATCAATCACAATAAATGCTTATTTGGCTTGTATACCAAATCATGCATTTTTTTTATAAATTACTTATAAGCAATTAATAAAAGTTTTGGCTTAGTTGGCTTATATATCAAATCATGCAATTTTTTCATAAATTACTTATATGCAATTAATCACAATAAATGCTTATTTGGCTTATATATCAAATCATGCAAATTTTTGGTAAATTACTTATAAGCAATCAATCACAATAAATGCTTATTTGGCTTAAATACCAAATCATGCATTTTTTTGATAAATTACTGATATGCAATCAATAAAAAATTTTGCTTATTTGGCTTGTATACCAAATCATGCATTTTTTTGGTAAATTACTTATAAGCAATCAATGAAAGTTTTGGCTTAGTTGGCTTATATATCAAATCATGCAAATTTTTGGTAAATTACTTATAAGCAATCAATCACAATAAATGCTTATTTGGCTTAAATACCAAATCATGCATTTTTTTGATAAATTACTGATATGCAATCAATAAAAAATTTTGCTTATTTGGCTTGTATACCAAATCATGCATTTTTTTGGTAAATTACTTATAAGCAATCAATGAAAGTTTTGGCTTAGTTGGCTTATATATCAAATCATGCAATTTTTTCATAAATTACTTACAAGCAATCAATCACAACAAATGCTTACTTGGTTTACATACCAAATCATGCTATTATTGATAAATTACTTATAAGCAATCAATGAAAGTTTTAGCTTATTTGGCTTATAACCAAATCATGCAATTTTTTGGTAAATTACTTATAAGCAATCAATCACCATAAATGCTTATTTGGCTTATATACCAAATCATGCATTTTTTTGATAAATTACTTATGAGCAATTAATAAAAGTTTTGGCTTAGTTGGCTTATATATCAAATCATGCAATTTTTTCATAAATTACTTATAAGCAATCAATCACAATAAATGCTTATTTGGCTTACATACCAAATCATGCTATTTTTTGATAAATTACTTATAAGCAATCAATGAAAGTTTTGACTTATTTGGCTTATATACAAAATCATGCAATTTTTTGGTAAATTACTTATAAGCAATCAATCGCAATAAATGCTTACTTGGCTTACATACCAAATCATGCTATTTTTTGATAAACTACTTATAAGCAATCAATGAAAGTTTTGGCTTATTTGGCTTAAAAACAAAATCATGCAATTTTTGGGTAAATTACTTATAAGCAATAAATCACATTAAATGCTTATTTGGCTTGTATACCAAATCATGCATTTTTTTGATAAATTATGTATAAGCAATCAATGAAAGTTTTGGCTTAGTTGGCTTATATATCAAATCATGCAATTTTTTCATAAATTACTTACAAGCAATCAATCACAATAAATGCTTATTTGGCTTGTATACCAAATCATGCATTTTTTTGATAAATTACTTATAAGCAATCAATGAAAGTTTTGACTTATTTGGCTTATATACCAAATCATGTATTTTTTTGGTAAATTACTTATAAGCAATCAATGAAAACTTTGGCTTATTTGGCTTATATACCAATTATGCAATTTTTGTTATAAATTTCTTATATGCAATTAATCACAATAAATGCTTATTTGGCTTTTATACCAAATCATGCAATTTTTTTATAAATCACTTATAAGCAATAATGAAAATTATTGCTTATTTGGCTTATATACCAAATCATGCAATTTTTTTGATAAATTACTTATAAGGAATCAATCACAATTGTTTCTTATTTGGCTTATATCATCCAAATCTTCTCTTTTTTTCATAAACTGCTTACAGGAAGAAAGGGATTAATTATTACTCCTCCTCCTTTTTCTTCAATTCAACTTATATAAGCCACTTTTACTATAAATGACTGAGTATTTATTTACTCCACCCTCTTTTAACTCACAAGTCAGACCAAATTGTTATTGAATGCTGATATAAGTAAGCAATTAGTATTTTTATGGCTTATCAGTAATTTACCACAAAAATGGCACAATGGCACATTTAAGTAAGCCAAAAAAAATGTTAATTGCTTACTTAAACGGATTGGGATTACTAGGGAATTGGTATTAGGGGGTGCAAACTTAGTTTTTCGTCGGTTTGTTTTTTACATCCTCTATAATTCAAATTACCAAAAATTTCATACCTATTTTTTTTAGAAATTGTTACAGAAGTGAAAGAATGCAATAAAGAAATGAAAGTTCTAAATATGAATCTAGATGAAGCTCTTAGGTAAAAACCTTTTTGCAGTGGTTGGGGGGGGGGGGAGATATTGTAAACAAAGCTCTGAAATCAAACGTAGAACAAACGAACATGAACACTTGATACCTAAGCAGAATATTTTTTAAAAGTATTAATGTATTATAAATGTATATAAACTTAATTTAAATTACGTATATACAGGAATCTGTTTAAGGACATACTTCTTGTTAGGACTTGATATTAGAGATGCTTCGCTTAACATATTTTGTTGTTTATGTATCATTGTTTCCTAAATTGTTTTTGTTTTGACATTTCAATTGTATGTCCTTAAGGAACATGAAAATAATGGTATCCAAAACTTTTTATGTAAAAACTAATCTTGTTCTATTTGTAGAAAACAAACAAATATTCTTGGAAATATGGAGACTGGGCTAGATCAGCTGATAAACAGACATTATAAAGGTACCTTGATATTCTATCATCTTATTTTAAAGATCCTTAAGAAAATCTTTCAAGCTGTTGTTAGGGATTAGCCACCATGATTGTTTTAGTTGTAAGCTCCACGTCTTGAAATTCATTTATCAGATTTATTTATTTGTCAGCTGTCATAATTTAACTCACCTAAACTAATAGGGAACTCGAAGTTTAACTGTACGATAATAAACTGTTCTTTTTTAGGTTCCAAGTTGGAGTCAACTTCTGTTCAAGTTCAATACATGAGGTAGGTTTATTATGTATGAGAATCTTTCTTGGTTTCTTGCAATGTTTTTCGTCAAAGTAACCTCGAAAGTGTGTTCAATATTCACTAATAGACAAAGCTCTTTAGCAAATTGCTATCTTATTTTATTAAAACAAAAACAATATGTCTAATAGCGCAGCAATGACAAGCTAAAATATTAAAAGGTCAAGTACTTCTAAAGGTTTTAAAAATGTTAATATTTAGAAAGTTGCAAAAAAGCACAAATATTATTTTTTATATTTGAGTTTGATTTTTTTCAAGACTTGCCTAGGAATATAAATACGAAGCTGGAAGTCAAAAAGGTTCTGAATAAGCCCCACTCAAGCATTTTAATAAAATATTTTTAGGGCAAAATGTGAAACCCTGAGGTTGAAGATAAAGTGTTTAGAGATGGAGATAATCAATTCAACTTATAACAAGGAATCCATCAAAGCTATCAAGTAAGTTTAAAAATCAGGGGTTTATCCAGGGATGAGGGAGGGGAGAACTTCAAGATATTTACCTGTTTTTATTCATGATATAGGGGACATTAGGCTGTTTTATAATATCATTTTCTTATTCGTTTGCTTAACAACTTTGAGACTTTTATTCAATTTCAATTGGCTGGTTCATTAAGTTGAGTGTACAACAAACGTTTCAACACTAATTGTAATTTACAGAAGGGGTAATTTTGTGTATTATTTGGGATGTACATCAATTTAGAGGCCTTGTCTTATCCCTTTAGATCCCCGATTTTTACTATATAAATCGGGGAAAGAAATTCAACTTGATTGGAATATATACAATCATCTAGAGATCAATTTCAATTAAAATCTATCCAGTTTAATTTACTTATGATTTTGAAAATTTTATAAAATCAAAATAATTTTAAAACTGGTTAAAGACAGGCATACATCCTATTACTTGTATGTAAGGATAAAAAATTAAAATCTGTATTTATTTAGATTAGTAAGAACCCGACTACTAGAGAAAATCCAGAAAAGAGAATCTGATCTGACAGATCTAGAAAACAGGATTGCTCAATACAGGTAAATTAGTCATAATGTTCAGGTATAATACAAAGTAGAACAATGAAGCTTAGGATCTCGGTAACCGCTCTTCTTTTCGGGATAATACAATATACATACTCATTATACTAGGTTTAAGCTATATATGGCTGGGTTATATCCTCATAAAAAATTTCCCTTGATATCAAATAGAGAGGGAGCGGTAACTACCCCTCTTTAGGGGAAAAACACTAGTGTTTAAAACAGCGCTTCTGTTCTATCATTGAAAGAAATTTTGACCAACCTATTTTTTGTTCAGAGGAGTCAGCACAGAATTCTCAGATGTTGTCAAACAGTACGCAAAAATTCTTAAGCAAATTGAGGTAAATTTAATAAATATTTTTATGTTTTTTTATGGTAATGAAAAAAGTTATTTTAAATACTTGGATGTTACACCAGATTCTAATGCTCCCTAATAAATTAAAAATCACTGATCACTGCGGTCTAAAATATTGATAAACCCCATCCATTTATTTGCCCCAAACCCTTCTCTCCTGATGGATAATCGAACTGACCAATAAACGAGGTCCACGTTAGCAACCTAAATTAACGACAAATTTTCCCCTGTCATAATATCCACTTATTTTCTATATCCATTGTTATTTTTCGAAAACTTCCGATTTATATTGCCTCCGATGCCAATAAGCCACGGAAAAAAATACTTTAGTCGAGTCGTCCGCTGCTGTTTCATTCTTCTATTCGCTAAATAAGATGGCCAACCGCCATTTTTACAATATTTTGCTGCTAGATTATTGCTTTAATTATTAATTAACTTTCACACAAGCGAGTGATAGTCAATCATTTATCGGTTGTTACAAAGTAAGAAAAAGTATGGGATGATTTTTTTTAGGAGAAGAAATGGGCGCTGCGGGAGTTGAACTCAGCCCCTCCTGCCCTATGAACTGAACAAACTGCTGAAACTATTGTATATTCTAGTTGTAGTAAAGCTACTAAATAATTAAAGGCTTGCTATTGTTCGTATGTTCTTTCACGATCCTAAGTAATAGTTAAAAATGCAGATTTAACCGGGACTTTGAGGGATTAGACAACAGACAAATTATTTTACATTCCCAATGATGACAAACAAAATTGTTCCATCTATTAAAATTATTGGGTTAAAAGTTACTATTTGGCTTAACGTTTTTGAGCCAACGAATAAGATTAACGTTTTAATCATTGTGTACCAGTGAAATTTATGGACAATGTAAGCTCCCAGTATTTCACATAGTTCCTCTTTTTGTGTCCTTACTTATACTTGCAGCTGAGATATTATATTTATAATCATAAAGTGTTTAGTTTGTTCAAATTCTTTTGAGATTAAATATTTTTTCACAGTTCCCTATGCTATTTTTTTAACTTTAACATTGTTAGATTTTCATTTCTTCTCTTTTTATGTTTAAAATTGTTCTTGTTAATTGCTTATGTTCCTTTAATCTTTTTCCTTAAAAGTTATAATATTGATAGAATTGTATTTTAAAAATAAAAAAATGTACCTACCTAAAAAGTAACAAATACGCTTATAGAAAAATTATATATTTGTGATTTATTATAAAAGCATGTATTTTTAATATCTTTATTTTATAGTATAATCTAATATTGATATAATAAAAGATTTTTTTCTCATTATAGATTTATTTTCAGATTTAAAATGATTAAAATGTCTAGGTATAAATGACAGCAGATTAAGTTTTTGATTTATGGGGTTGTAAACAGTGAGGGAGGGGACATTGGACTGTAAATTGTACTTGTATCTAAAAATTTATTATTATTGGTTGGTACATTTTAGCAGAGTCCAAACTTTTCAACCAATAACTTACTTAGAAAAGGGATAATTTTTTTTTAATATCTGGGACTCAAATTATATTTCCATATCAGCGGACAACTGACTATAAACAGCTGAAGAAATAAATACTAGAACAATGTACAGAGTAGCTATGTCGCACAAATAATACAATCGCCTATATTGTATAATTTGTGTGCGCTTCGCGCGTTTCATACATTTTTTTCTAACCCGTCTAGTAACAACAATTTGTGGAATTTGTGAATTTTTTCACTCAAATTATATGGAGCCACCTTTTGTTTACATAGTAATCTGAAAAAAAGCTACCTATATGATTTAAATATCATTAAATGAACATAGACATGGAAATTTTATAAAGCACATAAAATAAATATCAAAAAGGACAACATATCGTGAATTTATTTTCCACCCACTCGTAATTCTTTTGCTTAAAACTTTGCCAGTGTATTTTATAAAAGGGAGGGGGGGGGGGGAGATTTGAAGATTTATTTAATCTTAATTACTCTTGCCCGGCCCTATTAATACGTAAACATTGTATCACAGAATATTAAATAACGCTGTATATAAGTACTAGCGGCTTCGCCCCTAGCCTCTAGGGGCTTTGCCCCAAGAGGTTTGATCAAACCAATTTATTGTATTTTAGATTTAAAAGAAAAATATTTTTAAAAATCTTTGGGGGGGGGGGGGGCTAGTCGACCCCACTATTTTAATTTTAGTTTTAAAAAAAAAATTTCATTTTTGTGTCCCACCCCTCAATAAAATAGTTATAAACCTTCCCGGGTCCTATAAGAAGCTAACAAACAAAAGACAGACAGACATCGTTCTACTTTGTATTATAGATAAATAAAAGCTAGCTTTTCCAATTGTGTGAAAAAACGCGTAAGGCTGACCCATATGGCTAGCTGCCAATTTTAACATATGAGCGTAAACAGATGTAATTAGTAGGACGGAAAATCACAAACATTGTGACTTGTTATTCTGTCTGTTTTTTTGATATCTTTAAAGACAGTTGTTAGGTTTTTTTTAATTGAATGCAAAAAGAATATAATGTATAGTATAAAAAGTTAAAGTAAAGTACCTATTTATTATAATATATGGCTAAACACATGTTTTTTCACATGTCCTTATAATATAATATACATTGCATATATGTATTGTATACTTTATAACATAAAAGTTATACATTATATATAGGTGCACTAAGTGTCTTCTTATCATATAATGTAAATCAGTAAGATTTTTTTGTCCGTCGAGATCTCGCTAACCACTGAACCGATTTAGTTGTATGTATATTGTAGGAAAGCTTTACGTAGCTAAGGTAACGGGAGGGTAAAGGATATCTAATACCCTTTGAAAAAAGTGCTGAAGTAGCGCAGCAATAACAAATTTACGTTTCAACATTAATATGATAACCAGTGAAATTAACCAAATAGGTACTAAATGAGAACTTTAAAATTGGGGAGTCAAAAGCTTTTAAGTGCCACAAGTAAAATTCTGACCTTGAAAGCTAAGAATATTACGGTGATAATAAAGAAGAATTTAAATTTTGTTAGTTTCCTTTACATTGCTTAATCATACAGTATTAATAATTTGTGAATATATGCGGGTTTATTTTGTACTAAAAACAAACGGATGTGGTTTAAATTCATTATAGAGTAGCTACGATTTTTTTTATGAAAAGAGATCGAATTTTTACTTTATTTTTATCTCTAACAATCTTCAGAAAAATGTATAGTGGTGAAGTTTATGTCGACGGGGCATGTCGTGGCAACGGTCAGCCTGGAGCTAGGGGCGGTGTTGGAGTTCACTTTCCTGACCTGCCATCTCAGGACCGCAGCAGGGAACTAGGTGGTGAAAGACAGACTAACCAACGTGCTGGTATACAGGCAGGCATACAGATAAATAAAACCACTCGGTTTTATTGATTTTGTAGATATAAACTTTGCTTTTCTTTAATAGTCAAATATACCTATATTATTATACATTGAACAAAACTTGAGAAATATTTTCAAACATTTAGTTTCATTCCCTAGACAACCCCCTTAGTAGTTTAAGTCTGTATGTCTTCATATTATTAATCCAGGCGGCCACAGACGCAGTTAGGGCTGGTGCCGACCTTGGCTATGACGCTATTGTGGTCAAGACTGACAATAAAAACGTTGTGAATGCTCACAATGATTGGATGGGTAAGTGGAGGAGCAATGGGTGGAGAAACTGCAGGGGAAAACCAGTTGTCAACAGGCAAATATGCATTGGTTCATCATTTTTCAGAAATAAATCCCTTGATAATGAACATAATTACTTGATATCTATTTAACACTCCTCTAAAAGATCAATTTTATATATCTGATTGCAATGCATTGGTGTTCTACAGGGATGACTTTGAGGAGCTTCAGAACGCCATTGATGACTCAGGAATGGCTGTCAGATTTGAGCATACTCCTGCTGGTTGCTCTAGAGGCAATCAAATAGCCGAGGACTTGGCTAGATATGCTTATCAAGATTCAGGAATGTTTTTTTTATAATTAAGCCGAAAATGAATCTTTTCAATTCTCAAGATTTAGAAATAAATGTTGAGTCAAAAAATTATCTTGACTGTAAAAAAAAACATTTTATTCATTTAGGAGATGAAAGTGATTCTAATGAGTATGAAAGTGGAGATGAGGAATATCTCTATGATGATCAGGAGCAAGGTTATGATATTGATCAACTACAAGATTTAATAGATGAAATTCATCTGGAAGAAAATATTGAAAACCTTCCATCCGATGAAGTTGGTTGCTCTGAAGGTGAATCTGACGCTCCATATGTTGAAGACATTGCTAATGATGTAAATGATGCTGAGGAAATTAACAATGAAGCAGACAATGGCGCTGATGATCAGTCTGTTGGCGGTGATAATCAGTCTGTTGGTGGGGGTGATCATGATTATAGTGGCGCTAATTCTGACAATGATTATGGTGGCAATGCCTCTGATTATGGCGATGCTGCATCTGATTATGGAGGAGATTATTCTGGCGGAGATGATTATGATTATGGCTATGATGAAGCAGACAATGATTACTACGGATATGATTCTGATTAACATCTCGAAATTTGAATGGAACCTTGCCAGCAATATGAATATTACAGCCGAATATCAGTCGAAAAGCTATTCAGTCCTTAATTGAAACTTAAAATGTGCCATTGAATTTGCCTTGCAAAAGAAGTACCTTCCAATATGTTCTTTTTTGAGAAGAATCTAATGATCTGAAACTTAAAACCATTTTTCTACTTATATTACCTACCTTACTTTAGAGTTACTTTTTAAAGTGTTTTATGAAATACTTACATGTAAATTTTTATATCTAAGAAGTGCCTTTATTTGTACCTTACCAAATTTTTAATTGTGAACTTTTTTGTCAGCCTAATATACTCCTTGAGCTTTTAAAAGTACCATTACCTGTGAAATGCATTTATTACTTAAACAATGTACCAATTTGTTCTATTTTTCTTGTCAATCTATTTTAACCAAAAACATACTCTTTATTTTATCATACCTATTTACTATTATGTAACTATTTTATTTAAAATTTGCATTTTATATTTTCTACTATGATAAGTTTATATTTTCAGATTAAAATGAAATCTTGGATGATTTAAGAAACTTAATATCTGCTAAAAGTATGTACAGTTGAGTTCAACTATATATTAGATATTCGTGTTCATTGAGATTGTTAATACTATATTGTCATTTTTTCAAAAAACACAACTTCAATGTACAGAAACTTCCCTTATATTTAGATAAATTATAAATAAAGGGGGGAGGGTATATTTCTTCTTTATTCCTAAAAATTTGCGGGAAGCCCTTGCCCTGCGGGGCCTATAACTGCAATGCAATAATCCCGCGGGGCTACCTAGTTCTTAATATTATATAACTTAACCTAAACCTCTTTTATATCAGGATTTAAACAAACTTTTGCAAATATCTACCTATCGAAATCAAAAAACGGTTTCCATTTTAAATGTCGTAACGTTTATTGATATTTTTACCTTTAAACTACAGTTATTCAGGGGAAGGGAGAAAAATAAAAACATTATGATGTACCTTTTGAATATAGTTTGTAATACACTTTTTATTTCATACTCCTCAAACTTTCTGAAATAAACATTCCTTTCTCTATTGATAACATCGATAGCATGCTGTATACCATTAATCAGGTAGGAAGGGGGAAATTGAACTTGTAGTTTTACTGGTACCCAAAGTTTTTTTAAACTTTCATATGTTGCCCTTAAAACTTTGGATGTTTCAAACTAGCAGTCACTGTCCAAATTTTTTTCAACAAATGGGGCAATTTTATTTATCACATTTGGGGGTGTTCATAAATTTTTCCACTAATGTCTTATCCCTTAAGATCCCTGACATTGTTTATGAATTGCGGGAAAAATTTGTAGCCAAACTCAAGTTTTCCTTCGTTGTCATATCCCCGTCTAATTTCTTTTTTGCCTCGCACAACATTTTTTATGTTGATTTACTTATTCTTCTGCCACAGAATTAATATACTAAATATTTAATAAGTTAAGCAAGTATCAGGTGTTTTCTAGATTTATATTTTGGTCTTTTCCCACAAATTGCACGTCGAGCATCGAAAACCCCCTTTATCTTTAAGGCAATATTTAGAAATAAGGGAGGGAAAGTTTTTTTCTTATGTCTAATCCCTGCGGGACCACCCAGTACTTTTAGAGAAAACGCCTATACTTCTAGAGAGTCCTTTTTGTCAAGCGCACCACCAATATGACCCCTCACCCTTTGCCCTATCACTATATAATCTTATGGGATAAGACAATGGACGACAAATTGATGTAAATACCAAATTATGGTAAACAAAATTACAACCCCTGTAGTGGTTGAAAAGTTTGGACACTGCTAGTTTATTGTTGTACCAACAAATCGAGATTATGAACCCAAGGTGTTTTTAAGCCAATGAATGAGATATCTTGCCTGATGATAAAACGTTATCCCCTCCCTTCCTAGGAAAATAGGAATTATTTTTTTCTCCATCCCTATCAAGTGGATTTATTTCACCCAATAATTCAAACTCTTTTAAAACTAGGCTCAGGGGAAGGGCGATTAATAGCTAGGAAATGGTCCATAGTCAATTAAAGGGATTTTACCTATATTCGTGTAGATTGTATATGTATAATATGTATAGTTTTCCAGTGTATTTTTATCCTTTCACAGCTGTGCGTCAACAAACCCTCTCATTTGCATAGTAAAAGTACGTTTGATAAAAAATTGTGTTTTGTGAAAAAAGTTAGCTATTTCTTTTTACCAAAGAAGTGACTTTATCTTCTTTATATTTATGTTTCATCATTGGGGATATAAATTAGGTGCACTCAATATTTTTTATTCCTTGGAATTATATTGCAGTAACTTTATAATAGATAGTTAAATAATAATTCATACTTTAAAAAAAGTTTTATTATATTAAATTGATATAAATTGTACTTTTCTTTTCATCTTTTTTTTCCCAATTAAGAAAGTCTTATAATAGTTATAAAGGAAAACATTACAGCTTTCGTTTTTGCTAGGTTTTAAAAATAATGATATAAAATATAAATCACCAGGGATAAATGTATGAAGAAAAGGGGATTTAAATATATTTCTGTAAAATTACAATCTTTAAAGAAAGCTAATTCATACTGCAAAATTATTAAAGTAAAAAATTAAAGATTTACCTTAGCCTTTATTCCTGGTTCATTTATAAATAATTAAGTCATTTTGATGCAATATTATTTTTTTGTATTTAGTATAACTTTTTTGAAAGTGATTGATTATGAGACAAATTGTAGAACACGTTTTAACATACATTTATTTTTTTTTATTTAGATATATCTTTCTTTATTGGCGACAATGTCTGTTGAGACATGAACTTTATTTAAATACCTACTTTTTCCTATTTTATGTCTTTAAACGTAGATTTGTTGCAGTTTTTGTCATTTGTATTCTAATAAGACTAAAAGCTACTGTTTTAGTACAACTTATTACAAAAATTATTAGTTTTAAAAACCCGATGTTTTTAGTCATTTCATATTGAGAAAATACACTTTTAAGATAAATGGAAATTAAAATCTTTATTTGTATTATAAAAGGTAACATTATTATAAAGGTAACATTATTATCATTCCAAAATCTTTATTGAGTTTAATGAAAATTGACTTTTCTTACTATACATCATTTTATTGGTGATTGTCTTATCCCTTTAGATCCCTGTAAACAAATAGATTGTTAAATGAATATAAAAAATCAATTTGCTTTTCAACTAGAAAATTGTAGAAATTATAAATTCGTACCTATTATAAGTAGTTGTAAGTTTTTCCGCTAGGAGTCTCAATTTAATTTTTTAAAAATTAAATTTACTCAAAATTTGAATAAGATAATTTTAGAATATAAATAGCACATTAAATAAAATAAAAACATTTTTATATGATAATATTTGTTGATTTTGTGTGAAATTATTGGTTGGTCAAGCCTATATTAAAATCCCAGATTATTTGGTACATTAGAAGGGTTTCAACTTTACGTCATTATAAAACACAATGAGTCAATTCTACATGAATTGACCTATCAATTATATTACATTTTCTGGATACGCTAATGATTAAATTTAGCGTTTTAAACATCCAGGGATCTGATAGACTATTAATGGCTTGTAAATTAATAATTAATAACCCCAATGATGATACACAAACTACCCTTTCTGTAGATAAAAATTGGTGGCTGTGAAGCATTTGAACACTCAAATTATTGAATTAACCAACAAAATTTAATAAAAGTCCCTTAAATCCCATTTTTTAAATTTAGTTGACAAAAAAAGTTCATTTTGTCTTAACTTGCACGTGGACATTCCCTAGTTATAGAAGTAGCTGACATCTAATAAATGAATTTACTTTATCTTCTTTTATTTAAAATTAACCCCAAATTTATTATTGTCAACTTTGGAATTTTTCATTCTTGTTTCATTTATTATGCAAATTTGCATTCACACTTGTGAATACATTAAGTAGCGCAGCTACTCTATAAATAGTATATATATTATATAAATAATATATATATAACTCCGCCCATCTTTAAAAACAATTTATTTAACTTACTTGTGTTTCAACTATAATGACACGTTTTTATATTAATGCAGGGATCTTAAGGGATAAGACAATTGAATTTAAAAATTTTGGTTGAAAAGTTTTAAAAATAAAAGAACTTAAAGTTTATAAGACAACAAATAAGATAAGTTGGCTATTAAACTTTGGATAACAGTTTAATTAACAGCCCATTGTCTCCTCCCTTTCTGCATTAAACAACTAAATTTTTGATTTGTTGATGAAATATTGAGTGAATATTTTGGTATATTTCAGAAGGAATGGAAGAAAGTTTAGAGGATTTAATTTGAATGATGTCACCCTATGGCAGAGGTAAAGTTATTTCTCGTATTCATTCGAATCCGGTGGATAGGAACCGGTTCTCATCCATACGAATAAACTATGTCTAGCATCGTATTACATCCAGTTTTCTAGGAATATAAAAATGTACAATCATAAGATTAAAACCAGTTTTTTTAGCCCGTGCCTTCGGCATGTCAGGACAAAAAATTTGTTTTAATCTTATAATTGATCATTTTATATCCGCTGAAAGCTGTTTATAATACGATGCGAGAAATAACTATTATTGCATTGCTTTACAGACAGTTTTCCGTAGATAGTAAAATAAAACTATGAGATTAATTCTAGTTTTATTGTCCCCAGGGTATTAATCCTATAATTTTCATTATACCTACTATCTGCAGAAATTTTTTCGTTATACGCTGCGATGTGTGACTTCAGTATGAATGAGAACCGGTTTTAATTTAGAGCGGAAAAATCGGATTTGCATTGGAACTATACTTTAAAACATTTAACGTCTTTTCTCCTCTTTATTTAAGTTTTTTATTTTTATGTACATAGTTAATGCATATTTTTTAGTTATTAAATAAATGAATTCTTTGTTTGTGATGTGTTTTGTCAAATGCTTACTTTTAGTCGAAAATATACAACTGATTAAAAAAAACATTATTCTTTAAAGTTAAATACTTTATTTTACCTATGTTTCAACTTTCATTTCTAAGTTTAAGTGGTTGGCTGTGTTATAAACCGGTTATATTGCTGTGCTATATGTCGGTTATACAATTAGAGCAAGTCTAATAACTCTTACCTATGCTTCTTATTTAGAACTGTATCAGAAAGATGAAATCGTGGTGTCTCGAAAGCTGGGCAAACCAGGTATAACATATACATATATTCAAAATCAGCAAACAATGTCCTTGGAATTTGGTGTTGGTCCCTTAATTTTTACCTACCAATTCATATGGAATAAAAAACAGATTTTTAAGACATAATTTGTTTAAATCTTCTATACATTTTTTGTTGTACAAACTCGCTTAGCCAATGAAGAAAAGGAGATATTGCTTATTAATTTCTGTCAATGGTAATTGGGTTAAATTATGCAATACTTTTGTTCCATTTAAAAAAAACACTTTGTATTCTTGTTTTAGATTTGCATGAGTTTTTGGCCGGATATTTGGCTGGAAGTATCAACATTATTCTCACCTTCCCCATCAATAAAACTATGTTTAGGTTTGTTTTTAACAAAATACTCATAATTCTCTATTTAGAGTTGGAGGGGGGGGGGGGGGAGTTTTTACATTTTCATGTAAGCAGTGTTTCTTCATGCATATTGCCCAAATAATTGGCAAAAGCTAAAAACATTATTCTCTACTTTCCTATCAATAAAACTATATTTACGGTCATTTTTTTTTAACAAGGAACAATACATCCATAATTACGAACTAATAAGGGGGGGGGGGGGGTGTAAAGTGATTCAAACACAAACATTATCTTCTAAGCCAGTCAAATTTAGATAATCAGTTCTTTTTCAATGATTTATTAACTCTAATAATATATTTAGGCAACAGCTTCATGGAATATCAGCTTTAGAGGTATTATTTTTATTAGTAGCGAAGCTGCTTTATAGTTCTATAATTCTGATAGAATGCTTGAATTAATTTATCTTTTTTATTAACATACTAGCGGCTTCGCCCCTAGCCTCTAGGGGCTTTGCCCCAAGAGGTTTAATCAAACCAATTTTTCGTATTTTAGATTTAAAAGAAAAGATTTTGAGGGGTGGGGGTTAGTCGACCCCACTATTTTAATTTTAGATTTAAAAAGAAAAAAAAAATTTGTGGGGGGTATTTTTAATTTTTTTTTTTGGGGGGGGGGGTGGGTGGGGGTGTCCCACCCCCAAAGAAAATAGTTTTAAACCTTCCCGGGACCTATAAGAAGCTACCCTGTAAAGGAGAACCCGATCGGTTCAGCGGTTAGCGAGATCCTTCGCTACAAACAAACAAACAGACAGACAAACAAACAAACAGACGGACAGTTTTCTGCGCTCCTAGTTTTCCAATGGTGAAGGAGAGAGCAGAAAACGGAAAAATAGCTTAAAACCATCTAAAGACTTGCATTTACAAATGAAATAGTCTAAAACCATTTCGGGAGAAGCTTATCTTAAATGGAGAACTTGTTCGCTTGAGTGATCTTTATATTTAAAAATCATGCATTACTTTGTATTAAGTGATCTTTGAATCAAGGATATTTTTTTCAAAGAAACTTTTTATGCCTCCAATTAACGGCATTCTTAATCAACATCTCTTAACATACAGAAAATCAATACATTTGATGTTAATAATGATTATTTTTGTACTCAGTCAATATCCCAGTTGCGCAGAGAAGGTTTGATGGTGTTGTACCGTGGCATTTTACCACCTCTACTTCAGGAATAATATTTCACAATCTTGTTCGAGTGTAGGTCCCTGATTAGATTAAAACACTAGAGGGAGAAAGGGTTAAATAACTGTATCTCCCCATCGCAACCGCCTAATGCAACCTTTCTATTGGGTAATTGAAAATCAACCAATGGTGTCGCTTATGTTAACACAGCCAAGTAGCAGAAAATAATTTAGAAGCAGACGAAAGATGTCTTTGAAAAAGGAAGGGAGGTAGTTGAATGTATATACATCTATACTATAGATCTGTTGGTCCCTGAAAGAAAATATAAAATAATAAATAGGGTAAGGGGGGGGAGGGAAGTTTATATTCTGCATGGGATCCCCTGCTAAAGGGGGAAGGGTTGAATAAAAATATGAAGAATGGGGGAAAATAAAAAATAACAGTCCTAAAATCATTTATCCATTTTTCTCCCATCTTGAGGGGGAAAAACTAGGGGGATTGAGGGAATTAAATATTTTGCAGCAGGGAAAAAAAATAAATCTTGTGCAGAATATAAACCCCTGGAGGGGGGGGGGGGGGTGCAGAGCAATTTCGGTTATTTTTACCCCACCTCCAAAAAAATGTAATTTTTGTCCATGATCCACCCAATCAAATAACAACAAACTTGGCTTAAGCAAATTTGTTCGAGCCCTCGTAGCTGACAAAACTGGTTTTAATCTTACCTTAATTATCCGCTAAAAGCTGCCTATAATACGATGCTTTAAATAACTATTCCAGCTTTATCAAAAAAGATAAATAACTTGTATTAGAAATATTATTTTTGCCAGAAATCCTGTTCATACTCACTCATGTTTGGTTGTTATGATCAATTTAGGAAAGTTATTCAAAAAGAAATAATATACAAAAAAAATGGAGGGTTTGGAGCGGCACCTTTGTCACCAACTTGTGCCTTTTTCACTTTTAACAAGTAAAATCAATAAAAAGAACTCTTATTACGTTTAAAAAAAAGTTACCTAAAAGTTATGTTATATATAAATTTTAGTAAATTCGACTAAAAATGGTGTTTTTTTTTGTAGCCTCAAAATTTCTTTCTTTTTATATTTTAGGTTGATAACTATCATCTAAACACTTTAATGACTGCAATTTTTGTGAAAATTATCTTCCCCGCCCAAATTACCTATTTTAGATAAATATATATTATTTCTTTTTGCAATAATCTAACCCTGCAGACGAACATTCCGCGAAGGGTACAATTTTAGTCACACCTCCTCCGTTATTCTGTCCGCTCTTCTAGCTGGGTGCTCAGAGTCGGTTCTTACTCCGTTTGAAAGGGTTCAGGTGCATATTAATTTATTTTGGGGGAAAAAAGGATGTAGATTAACTGATGTATAATATATTAATATGTGGATTTTTGTTACAGAGGGAAAATTTTCGTCAATTTAGGTTGCCATTTCCCTTTTCATTTATTGGTCAGTTCGTATATCCATTAGGAGGGTAGGGGGGGGGGATAGGGGTAAAGGGGGGGATAAGGTGGATCGTTGTCTTACCCCCCTGCAAGTTTATATAGCTTTATTAGAGTACATAATAATCTGGTGAAAGTAATGATAAATCCATTGTTAGATGACATACCTTCAAACCCTTTAAATAGTTTTTTCATACACTCCTCAATCATTAGAATTGAAATTAACTTTATTTTACCTAAATGATTATTTTTTTTAGACACTGATGTTAGACCATAATTATGGAAAAAAATTTAAGAATACCCCCCACGCCTTCCAGAGTCTTAGAATACATGGGTTTAAAGAATATTATAGAGGGTGAGTAGTAGGATATATAAGTTGGAAGGAATTTTAATGTTTGGGTGAGATTTGAAATCTGCATCAAGTTTAAATAATTTTTTATAAAACTAGTTTTTTTTTATAATTCTTTATCTAAAAGCGGAAATACAATTTAAGTTAATTAATTTTTACCAATAGGATAGGTGGATTAGAAACTACCTGCGCTCTAATTGGGTGAATGATGTAAGACACTTAAGCTTCTCTAATCAGAGCGCAGATAGTTTTCAATCCACCAATCACAGGTGTCAAAATTAATTAACTGAAATTGTATTTCCGCTTTTAGATAAAGAATTACCTATACAAAAAACGAATTTTATAAAAATCCTTAAAATTTAATGCAGTTTTCAAATCTCCCCCTAACATTAAAATTCCTTCCAACTTAAAAATCCTAGTGAATAGTTATTCACAGCAAAGCTTCTCTTCATGTAGGGTCAGTCTGTCCATCCGTCTGTAACGATTAGCTCTTATAGTATGTAGGGACTTGTTAGGCTTTTCATTTCCAGGACGTCATTTTTTCCGCTTACTTTCTGGAAAGTCATATATTCTAAGACTATAAATAGACAGGTGTTATTTTAATGGGATTTGTGAAGAAACCTTTGCTCCCGCCGAATACCGTGGAAATTTTGTTATATTTTCATTTGACATCATTTACTGAATTATGATTTTCTGATGCCTTTTTTGTCTGTCAATTTGGATTTAACTTTATTTTATACTAGCGGCTATGTTTATTGTTTAGGTACTATGTTTTAACATAAAAGGACAGTTGATTCTTTTTTAAAGCGAAGCTTTTCTATAATTTGGGTCCGTCCGTCCGTAACGGATAGCTTTTTTTCGCTAATTTAGGCATGTTAGAGTTGTCCTATTGATTTCAAACTTTGCATGGTGATTTCTGTAGTAGTTAGGTACGATTTAGATAGCGTAGCAACTCTATAATCATTACCAGAATGTCCGTACGTCCATTTTAAACATGTTGATTTTTTTACTTTTTTAACAACAAATTTTTATGTGATCTAATAATCCGATTGATCTGATTTTTGGTATACTGATTCCTGGGACAACCAAGTACAATATTATTAGCGAAGCAACTCTATAATCAAGTCCTAAAAATGTAAGTATGTCCATAAACATTATTCTGTATCAAGCAATTTTTCAACAATTTTACTTACAATTTTGCTTCGACATTTATACGTTAGTATTCTGATTATTCAGTTCTGACACTATACAAGTGTTAGTGTCCGTTTGTCCTACCGTTTCAGTGCTTCGCTTTTATGGATGTTGTCATAATAGAAATAGAAGAGTAGAAGAATATTCTGAACCCTTTTTTCGTCAAATCTAAGAGAGAACATTCCTAGCAGACAAAAGTATTGTTTACTTTCGACTCAAGCTGATGTGGATTCTTAAAAAATGATAGACTCGCTATTCGATAGTGAGGCAAAATTATTTTTGTGAAAAATCATCCAAAAGCACATTAAAAATCTGCAAAAATTAAACAAAATCATATGTTAATAACCCTCTTAAGATTTTATTTCATTTTTGTAAATTTTTTTATTCGATTTTGGAGGATTTTTCACAAAAATAATTTTGCCTCACCAGCGAGTTGCCAGCCTAACTTTTTTTTAAGAATCCAACTTTGTTTCAAGCTTTCAAATTGTAAACGAAATTTTTGAGCAATTAATTCTGATTCCGCAAAGGTTTCTACTAAGAAAATATACTGTTAACAGCTGACTTTTATGTATGTATGAAATGAAAAAAAACATGCCTTCGTAGGAAAATGTGTACATAATTTCAACCAATGAGATCCAATGTAAATTCCGATGCGATTCTCCTATTGGCTCAATCAGACATTCCCTCTCTTTCTTAGTACCTTTATTGTTGTCATCCTTGTTATTTAATATGTATTTTGTTGTAGATTGTCAGCAATATTGATCCGGAATGGGCCCAGCAATGTTATTTTCTTCTCGTGTCGAGATAAACTAAGAGAACTAGTCCCAGATAACAAGAAGCTTGGATATTTGGTAAGTGCAGAGTAGCGTGGCTATTCTTTAATTTAAATATGGCCGTATGTTCTAGCAGAACATGAGTGAGGACATTACATATATATATAGTTTAAATATGGCCGTATGTTCCAGCTGAAACATGAGAACAATAAATAGATCACATTAATTTTGTAAAAGAACAAGAACAAAATTTTGAATAAATAGATTTATTTTACATGAAAAAAAGACAAGTTTTAGGATATTTATAAATACCTATACGGCTATACCTACATTGTTAAAGATTAGATGATCTATGAGAAACAAGGATGACAACATCCATAAAAGCGAAGCACTGAAACGGTAGGACAAACAAACATTAACACTTGTATACATACATGCATTAGTTGGGTTCTTGGAACCCAACTGGAACCCAACTTTTTTCCTCCTTATGAAGGGACACCCTAGTAAAAGGAGGGGCCACCCTCCTCACAAGGAGGGGCCAACCCAAAAAAGGAGGGGCCACCCCTCTAAAAAGGAGGGGCCACCCCCCTAAAATGAGGGGCCAACCTCTTAAAAAGAGAAGCAATATATTTAATTTTAGTTCTTTATTCTATGATTCTTTATAAACGATCAAAATTATGTTCTCTTTTATGGTGATACCACCCTAAACAGGATGGGCAAACCTCTTATTTTAGTTCTTTTCCTATGATTCTTTATAAGACAACAACATTATGTTCTCTTTCATTGTGTTACCTTCCTAAAAAGGAGGGGCCACACCCTAAAAGAAAGAGGTCATCACTATAAAGGAGGGGCCAACCTCTAAAAAAGAGAAGCAACCTCTTTAATTTTAGTTCTGTATACTATGAATAATTCTTTATTTACTTTTCAGTTCCTCAGTACCGTTAGGTGGCTCCTCTCCTCTTTATGGTCATATATCCTCTACCATTTAATTAATTATGTAGAGCAAAAAAATTTTGGGCGCTTCGCGCACACATCTAATACTATAAATCATTTTTGGAGCCAACAGAAATAATTTCAAATTCTATAAACTAATATTTTGCAACATTGACAAAACTAGGGTTGACAATCCGGAATCCGTCTAATTTTTGTACAATTTTTTAATCCAGAATCCAAATCCGCAATCCGTTATTTTAAAAGCGGAATGTTAATTGGGGGGAAGTTTTGACACATTTACGTAAACAGTGAGTATAGGCTTTATCTTTGGACTGAGAGGATAGGTTATTAGGGATAAAATCATTCTTATATGATAAATTTTTCCAAGTTTTAAGATTTTTTGGATAGGCCTCCAGGTTTAGGAGCTGCAGGCCTCCATTTGTTAAATAAGTTGACCTCTATCTCTTCAAAACAAAAAATATTTTTTTTACCGGTCCAGAGACTACCTGGAGGCCTGCAGCTCCTAAACCTGGAGTGGAGGCCTATCCAAAAAATCTTAAAACTTGGGAAAATTGATCATATAAGAATGATTTTTTTCTTTTAATACCTATCCTCTCAGTCCAAAGGTAAAGCCTATACTCACTGTTTACGCAAATGTGTCAAAACTTCCTCCCCTCTTGTTAAACTAAAATTAGCGTCTTGAGTTTTTTTTTGGTTCAAATATATATTTTAATTTTTAACAAAGTTAGGTTAAGTTGAGTAAGGGTTATAAAATGGCCATTGTAGGGTCTAGAAATAGGAGAAAAGCTACTGTAAAAATATGAAAAAAAAACTCAGCTTTAGAATCTTCCCAGCACCCTATAAAATTTGATCCCTTAATTTATTTTTAAAAAGGTCCTTGAAAATATTGCTATAATCCAAAATCCGGAATGGGCCCTAGACATAACATTCGAATTATTAAACTTTTTGCAATGTAATTTGATGGAAAACTATTGATAGTACTATTTTAACTAACTCCTTTGTGGAAATGAAATAAGGGCACTTCATACAAAATGTAACAAAGTCATACATTTGAATACACGAGATCTTAAGTTTCTAATCAGAATATGAGTAATTTTTTATATATCTTATGATGTCCAGCGAATCCCCCCCCCCCCCTCCCCCTACGCTGTAGGATTTGAGAGACTTAATAAATACCGTCTTTCTAGAAAGAACAGTTGTATCTACATTTGCACCTTGAGTAATATTTTTAAAATGTTTTTAAAAGCGAAGCTTTTCTATTATTATGGAAGGGTGGTCCGTAAGTAACGGTGAGCTCTTTTGGTTAATTTAAGCATGTTAAAATTTTCCTTTATATTTCAAACTTTGCATGATGATTCTTATAACAGTCAGGTACAATTTATACAGCCTAGAAATCGTTACCAGAAAGTCCATACGTCTATTTAAAATATTCAGATTTTTTACCCTTTTAAAAGCAAAGCTTTTCTATAATTAGGGTCAGTCCGTCCGTCCGTAACGGATAGCCTTTTTGTTAATTTTTACTTTTTTAACAACAAATTTGTATGTGTTCTAATCATCGGATTGATCTGATTTTTGGAATATTGATTCCTGGGACAACAAAGTATAATGTTATAAGCGTAGCAACTCTATAATCAAGTCCTAAATATTCAAGTATGTCCTTTATCCTGTATAAAGCAGTTTTTCAACAAATTTACTTACAATTTTGCTTCGACTCTTATACATTATATTTTGATTATTCAGTTCTGACACTATATAAGTGTTAATGTCCGTTTGTCCTAGCGTTTCAGTGCTTCGCTTTTATGGATGTTGTCATCCTTGTTTAACAACATTTTTTGTATAATATAATTATTCAAATAGACATGTTAGAATTTTCATATCGATTTCAAACTTTGCATGATAATTCCTATAATAGTTGGGCACAATTTTGAAAGCATAGGAACTATATTATATAATCATAATACATTTTTTGTATGATAAGATTAGGTATCCTATTCATATGATTTTTTGAACAATGATTCTTAGGACACAAGGTAAAGTAGTATAAGCCAGGCAACTCTATAATCAAATCCTATAATTACACAATTTTGCAACAAATTTATTTACAATTTCGCTTAGACTTAAACTTCCAGTTCTTTAACTTATTGTTCGTTTGTCCTTTCTTCTGATTTGAGAGCTTCGCTTTTATGGAAGTTGTCATCCTTGTTTTTATTGTGTTATTTTATTAAAAGCGAAGCTTTTCTATAATTAGGGTCGGTCCGTCCGTCCGAGATAGATAGCTTTTATGTGTTAATTTAGGCATGTTAGAATTGTCCTATCGATTTCAAACTTTGCATGATGGTTCCTGTAGTAGTTAGGTACGATTTAGAAAGCTTAGTAACTCTATAATCAAGAATGTCCGTACGTCCATTTTAAACATGTTGATTTTTCTACTTTTTTAACATCAAATTTTTATGTGATCTAATTATCCGTTTGATCTGATATTTGGTATATTGATTCCTGGGACAACAAAGAACAATATTATAAACTAAGAAACTCTATAATCAAGTCCTAAAAATGTAAGTATGTCCATAAATATTATCCTATATCAAGCAGTTTTTCAACAAATTTACTTAAAATTTTGATTTGACTCTTATACTTTTATATTCTGATTATTCAGTTCAGACACTATACAAGTGTTAATGTTCGTTTGTCCTACCGTTTAGGTGCTTCGCTTTCATGGATGTTGTCATCCTTGTTATTGTAATAACTCTCTTTGAAATAGCTATAATAGCATAAAATTTGAATCAGTGCAAATTCTTGATGACATAATAAAAAAATATGGGGGAGTTTGTACACTCATAGAAAATGAAATTCAGGCACCCCAAAAATATTTTTCATTTTACCCCCCGCCCCCCCCCCCCCCCCCATTTAAAATTTTCCCCTACCCTGAAAGTGCCGTAGGCACCCCCAACTATTTAGGAGGGGGTATTTACCCCCCAGAATAAAAAATCCCTAACAAATAAAATTTTGGCGTTCTTCTCGCACCTTCTTACTAGCGGGGCGAAGTCGGTATTTTTAGACATACATTTATTAAATGACCTTTATCTCCAATCCATGTTCTAATCAACTGACAGAAAAAAACATAAAACCAAAGTTGTTCGTTATTAAATTGCCTACAAAAAAAGTATAAAAGCATTTTTTTGTGAGAGGAATGTTTAGGGTACATATTGGGTGGGAGGTAAAAAAAATTTGGTGCGCGCCTCGCGTGCCATTTTACCCCTCCATAAAACAACTTACCCCCTTTAAAAATTCCCCCCCCCCCCAAATCAAATAGCTTGGACGCCCCTACCTGGATGGTTGGGCTTTTTTTATTGTTATCAACCTAATTATTTTTGTAAACTCTCTTATTTGATTGGATCTACCTGTTAAACTTTGAAAATTGAATTTTGGGACTTTCCTTCTAGAGGCTAGTGGGGCAAATGACCCACCAAAACACTAAAATTATAAGTTCTAAGCTTGTTTTAAGGATATCAAGCTGATTTTTTATTGAAATTTTTTTTTACACAACTGAACTAAGTAACCATTATGGTTTTCTTTTTTGGACTTCCCTTCAAGGGGCTAATGCTGCAAAAGACCCCACAAAACACTAAAAATATGAGTTCTGAGTTTTTTTTTTAAAGATATCAAAATCATTTTTTAAATGAAAACTTTTTTCACATTACTAAACAAAGTAACCATTTCATTTTGGGACTTTTCTTCTAGGGGCTAGTGAGGCAAAAGACTCCCCAAAAAAACATAAAATATGAGTTCTAAGTTTATTTTAAAATTATTAAGCTGATTTGTATAATGAAAACATGTTTCACATCAGGGAAAAGGGAATGTGATTATGACAAACAATTCTAAGTGAAAATTTATCCTTAACCACATTCCCTTTTTTATTGCCTTTTATCCACTTCCCTTTCAGGTACACCAAAAAACAAGCTTAACTCAAACTTTACTCCAACAAAATATTTAATTTTCGGCAATTTCAAATGGAATTAATTGGCTGAATAGCAGCCCCTGATTTCACCTAACTGAACTAAGTAACCATTACAGATTTCATAATGACACTTTCCTTCTAGGGGCCAGTGTGGTAAAACAATCCCCCTAAAACTAAAAATATTAGTTCTGAGCTTGATTTTAACAATATCAAGGTGTTTTTTTTAATGTAAACTATTTTACTATTGATCTAAGTAACCATTTCAGATTTTGATTTGGCACTTTCCATTTATGAGCCAGTGGGGTAACACCTCTCACCCCCCCCCCCCAAAAAAAAAATGAGTTCTGAGCTAATTTTTAAAGATATCAAGCTGATTTTTATAATGTAAACTTTTTTAAATAACTGAACAAGATAATCATTACAGATTTCATTATAGCATTTTCCATCTAAGGGCCAGTGGGGTTTAACCCCCCAAAAACTAAAAATATGAGTTCTTATAATATTTTTAAAGATATTTAAAAGATTTTTATACTGAATCTTTTTTACACAACTCAACTAAATAACTATTACAGATTTCGATTTGGCACTTTCCTTCTAGGGGCCAGTGGGGTAACTCCCCCCCCCCACCACCCCTGCAACCCCCTCCCCCTAAAAATATGAGTTCTGAGCTAACTTTTAAGGATATAACACCAGGAAAATGTTTTACCTCAGTAGTTCCTTAATATTAGGTGTCAAAATTAGTTTTCTAAGGTTTACATGTAGACTGTATCACACAAGAGATTTTACAAAGGCCCCTAGAAGGAATATGTCAAATTGAAATCTGTAATGATTACTTCGTTCAGTTTACATTACAAAAATAAGCTTGTTATCTTAAGAAAATATGCTTAGAACTCATATTTTTAGTTTTGGGGGGGAGGGTTGTTTTACCCCACTAGCCCCTAGAAGGAAAGTGCTATAAATAAATCTGTATTGGTTACTTAGTTCAGTTATGTAAAAAAGTTTTTATTAAAAAAATCAGCTTGATATCTTTGAAAATAAGATCAGAACTCATAATTTTAGTGTTTTGGCTGGTATTTTGCCCCACTAGCCCCTAGAAGGAAATTCCCAAAATACAATTTTTAAATGTAGATCTAATCATATAAGAGAGATAACAAAAAGAATTGGGTTGATACCTATAAAAACAATAAAAACAAGCCCAAAATTTCATTTCCTATAAGCGTACAAACTCCTCCCCCTCCCCCCTCCTTAACCTTAATGAAATATAAAGATTTCAATTCTTTATCGAGTATCTAAGTCCAGTTTTTCATTTGTGTCTTCGTACAAAAATCTGCCATATATCTTTAAAAGTTTAATGTTTTTACATTATTTTTCAACTTATATACAGGGTGGGGCAAATAAAACTGGACATTTTTTAAAAAAACCATAGCAGCAAAACTTCTTGACCAATCAGGACGTTTGACCCCACTATAAAAAGCTCAAGTAATGACCTTTTGCTCATAAAAATCAGGATGTTATATTATTTTGCATAATATTAGTTTACAGGCTTTGAATCTAAGTTAAATTGGCACTCAGCTGCCCCAAAAGGTTTTCTTTTGATATTATGATGTGTAAAGTACCCCAAATATTGTTGTCAGTGGTTTTATGGCATAAAGCCGCCACTAATTTTTTTAAGTCAATAATATGCGCTAAGGGGAAAGAAATTGTAAGTATTCAATTGGCGCGAAGCGCCAAAAAAATTTATTTAGTGTTATTTTGGCGCGTAGCGCCAAAATTTTTTTTGCAACACCTAAGTTCAGACCTATAAGAGGATATATGCCTATAAGGAGGAGAGGGGCCACCTAGTGGAACTGAGGAGCTAAAAAGTACTGCATGTATGCTTGTATAGTGTCAGAACTGAATAATCATAATATAAATGTATAAGAGTCAAAGCAAAATTGTAAGTAAATTTATTGAAAAACTGCTTGATTTAAGATAATGTTTATGGACATACTTACATTTTTAGGACTTGATTATAGAGTTGCTTCGCTTATTACATTATACTTTGTTGTCCCAGGACAATATACCAAAAATCAGATCAATCGGATGATTATATCACATAAAAATTTTTTGTTAAAAAAGTAAAAAAAACAACATCTTTAAAATAGACGTACGGACATTTTGCTGATGATTATAGAGTTGCTACGCTTTCTAAATCGTACCTAACTATTAAAGGAATCACCATGCAAAATTTGAAATCGATAGGGCAATTCTAACATGCCTAAATTAACGAAAAAAGCTATCCGTTACGGACGGATGGACGGACGGACCGACCCTAATTATAGAAAACCTTCGCTTTTAAAAATATGCTAAATAATCTTTTAGATGCAATGATTATAGATTATAGAAATAAAATTACTAGGTATTACTTTAAGCAGTATATCATTTTATTTTGAAGATTCAACAAAAATCAAGGATGTTTATGTCAGTTTTACTAATCCATTTCATTTTTGTTGTTGAAATCTTATATTTTTCAGGCTGATTTTGTATCAGGAGCTTGTCTAGGAGCTGTTATTAGTACACTCTCATTTCCTATCAATACAACTAAAACTCATATGCAAGTAAGTTCGACTTTTTCTTACGGAACACCTGCCATATTGGTTGATTTTATTCTGACTACAGATAACTATTATATAATGGTACACGGTCATTTCATATCAACACTAGTTAAACTTATATGAAAGTAAGTTTGTTAGCTTTTCTTTTTAAACGAAACAGCTGCAATTTTTCTTTTTGTGTGAGGGGAGGGGGTATCCTCCCTCTAAAAAAGGGGGGGGGCGAAAGTGACACTTTTTGAAACCAAAATTAAAAGTCAAAGGAACTCAACTAAAATAAGAGTTACAGGTCTGACATTTTGCATGGCAGTTGCCTTATAGGGGTACAATGGAACTGTGAAGAAACGGTGGCGCAAAAAAAAAAATTCGGCGTGAAACGGCGGTTTTCGGCGGTTGCGCCGCCGTTTCTTCACAGTTCCATATTGTACCCCTATAAAGCAACTGCCATGCAAAATCTCAGACCTGTCACTCTTTTTTTAGTTGAGTTCCTTTGTTGACTTTTAGTTTTGGTTTTAAAAAATGTCACTTTCGCCCCCCCCCCCCTCTTTATAATCCTTCTCTGGGCCTACAACAAGCTTTATTGTAAAAAAAAGAACCATATTGGTATCCTTTACTCACTACACTCAATACATGTAGACATCCTGTTACTTTTAAATAAAGATCTAAAGATATTTTGTTTTAGAAAACCTGTGGAGGGGAGTTTCAGTCATTCCTCACTGTTTTTAAGTCACTGTATAGAGAAAGAGGGCTGAGAGGAATGTTTAAAGGAGTTCATGTCAATTATACTAGGTCAGTATTTCATTTTTTATTTAAGAAATCGGGGGCTAAAAGGCTAAATTCCATTCTTACATAAGAAAGTATTTATAACTTTTAGCATATAAAATGTAATATAAGAAATAATCACGGAGTAAGCGAAAGTGGCAAAACTTACCCCTCCCCCCCCCCCCCCTTAGTTTTTCATAGTTGAGAACGATCGGTTCAGTCATTTTAAGGGATCTTGTTAAACATGCATTTTACAGACAGAGAGACATATATCCTGTTACTTAGGTATAACATAGGTTTAAAATTTAATTGTTTTTATTTTAGATCTTTCCTCTCTTGGGGCATAACTAATGTGACATACGAGTATTTGATAACCTCAATTAGATGACATCAACCAAAAGATAAATAAAAGGTAAAAAATTGGCTGCAAACGGCGATTACACTCTTAGATTAAATAGAATAGAGTAAAAAAGACTTCTAAAGCAAGTCAAATATTCTTTAGAAAATTTAAATTACCAAATGTGTAATGTGTATCTGAGAAAGTGGGTTTTAGTAGCGTGACTCAGAAAATACTAGAAAAGTGAACTTTTTTTATAACAAGTTTTGTGTGATTTTACAGTGCAGTTAAAATTTATGTCTTTATGGAAGTTATGTCTTTTTAAAAGCGAAGCTTTTCTATAATTAGGGTCGGTCCGTCCGAGATAGAGAGCTTTTATTCGTTAATTTAGGCATGTTAAAATTGTCCTATCGATTTCAAACTTTGCATGATGATTCCTGTAGTAGTTAGGTACGATTTAGAAAGCGTAGCAACTCTATAATCATTACCAGAATGTCCGTACGTCCATTTTAAACATGTTGATTTTTCTAATTTTTTTACAGCAAATTTTATGTGATCTAATTATCCGTTTGATCTGATTTTTGGTATATATTGATTTCTGGGACAACAAAGAACAATATTTTAAGCGAAGCAACTCTATAATCAAATCCTAAAAATGTAAGTATGTCATTGTCCATAAACTCAATAAACATTATCGCTTTTATGGATGTTGTCATCATTGTTAAATAGAAAAAGACATCAATAAATACATATTTTAGAATTGATAGGTAATAAATAAATAAATAGACAAATAAGATATCTATGAAAGCTTTTGTTTGCTGGTTTCAATTATTTCATTTCCGCCATGATAACTTATTGTTCTTGGTCTCTTTGAGGAAAAGCCTGGTTAGGTTATCGCTGGTTTTCTTGGTACCCGGAGGTAGGGGTTAGATGCTTTTTTGCAATAAGAATAATTCAACAATTAGATTTTAATATTTTTTTTTATATTTAGGTAGTTGAATGTTACTTAATAAAAACTGGTGTACGATATTACTTCAAGTTGTTACAGTTATGCACATCAAAATTATGGTTGGGCAGGATACTTTTTTGGCCGGATATCCGGTATCTTGATAGTTTTAATATCCGTTATCGGGCCAGATATCTGTCAAAGCTCGATATCCGGTATTAAAAATCAGCCGGTTATCCATTATCCGGATAGTTTCAATATCCGGTAACCGGCCGGATATCCGGACAAACTGGATATCCGGTCCAACCCTAATTATAATTATCGAATAAAGTTAGGTAGGTAAATATTCATTTAATTCAAATATTTATAATATTGAAAGTGTTTATTTCTGAAAATAAAAAATTATACCATAAATTTTTGCCATTAAATCTAAAAGAAAAAAAAATGAAAAAATGAAATGGCCATAGTTAAATCTATACTGATTACTGGTGTGAAAAAATTGTCAAAATAAAAAGAGTCTTAAGATTTAGAAAAACTGTATTTTCTCTATGTAAATATGATTCTGAGCTTATTCTTTATTGTTATACTTATTTTTAGTAGAGATATATATTATTTGTTTAAGATGTTTAAAGATTGTTCTGTCTATACACTGATTCTTTTCAATTCACCATTTAAAAGATACAAAAAAAGGTTTATAGCCTTCAAATTAATGTATATTCTTTAAAAATGACGTTTTTATGCTTTAGAGCTGTAAATAGCAAATTGTCAAATGCCTTCCATATGTCAATTAATACTTGAAAATAGAATTTATGGTTTAACGCCAATTTAAAAAAAAATTAAAGGGTATCTTTACTTTTTAATAAATCGGATAAATCTTAACCTTAAAAAAACGGCATAAACTGACGTCTTTTTAGATAAATTAAATGTTTTAAATATTTACAAGTGCCATGCCCTTAGTTCTAATTTAATTAAATAATTTTTTTGCTCATTGTTAGTCAATTTAAACAGGTTTGTAAGTCCAATTTAGCAATAGATACAATTGGAGGGATGTTTATTTTGATAGAGATCTTATAATCAAGTTATGAAGGACACTTCAAAATATTCTAAAAAGCTAAAAATAAGTCATACTGAAAAGAAATACTACTAAGACTATCAAAAATAAATATATTATATTCCTCATTTTTACGATTTTTGCCAATTTTGCAACTAAAATATGAAAGAATATATTAGGTAGGTATTTATTTCTCTCATAATTACTGTTTCTTGGAAGTTATTTAATATATATGCTTCTTAGTGTTTTTTATACCTTGATTTACGAGATACTTTCATAAAACACCCCTCACTTTTTTATATTTGTTACAAATATTGTAAATAAGATGAAGAATATTGCACAACTGCTTCAAATTCATTTTTTAAAAATCTTTAAATAAGTAGGTAGTTATTTATGAAAATATAATGATTTTTGTGCCAATAGTCATTTAAATATCTAGTTTTTTTTATATCTCTCGACAAAATATTATTTTTATAGCTAGTCTTATTGTAGTAAAGTTACATTATTTGTTGATTTTTTATTCTATTTAAGATTAACTCTTTTGTTCTTCTTTTAAAATTAGGTACGTGAATGGAAGAATGTGTATTGGTAGAGCAAATTCACCATTCAATTTTATTACGTCATAGTTTTGTGAAAAGAAACATTTCTTGATTATCCTATCAAATAATAAGAATCTCGCCTATTTGTGATTCTAACTCGCGGAGTTTGTAAGTAAAATTTATGGTACATTAGCTATTCTATTGCACAGTTATCCATTCACGAATCTAACTATATCATAGTATGTAGTTGGCTGTTGTAGTGTTGATATTATTGTCAATTTTATCCAAGTACAATGGGATTTCTATTCAAGATTAAAGAAATGTGAAGCATTTTTAGTAGTGATGGCAATCCGTCGAATTTTTGGGCCGGATTCGGATTCCGGATTCTTAAAGAATCCGTCAAAAAAAGTGGCGGATTCCGGATTCTTATTTTTGGCGGATTCCGGATTCTAGCAATATTTTAAAAGGATTTTTTTTTTAAATTTTAAAAATTAAGTGCTACATATGTCCTAAAAATCAATGTTCTTGGTGTTCTCTATAATACACTTCCGAGAATCGAACCAGATTTTAAAAGATATTGTATATAATGATGAAAATCTTTGCCTTCAAAGAGGAGGAGTTGAAAGAAAAAACTCAAGAAGCTAATTTTAGCCTACCAAATAAGAATTTGGAATCCGCTATTAAAAAACGGATTCCGGATTCGGATTCCAAAATTGGCCAAAAATTGGGCGGATTCCGGATCCGGATTCCGGATACGGATTGCCATCCCTAATTTTAAGAAAGCAATATTTTATGGTATAATCCCCTAAACCAACAAATAGATCACAAAACCCCACTTATTCCTTATTATGAGCATAATTTTTCTAGTTCCTATCCAGGAATTTTAAGGGATAAGACAATGGACGATAAATCATTTACATTCCCTAATGATAACAAACAAAATTACCTCTTTTGTAGATTAAGACTGTTGGTTGAAAAGTTCAATAAAAGTAACCAAAGTTTTTGATCCAACGAATGAGATAACGCGGTTTTGAAACTTTGGGTGCCAGTGAAATTTCCGTCCAATGTCCCCTCCCTCCCTGCTCCTAACCGAACCAAGCGATACCCTTTCACAGCAAACCTATTGCCCTTCCGGAGTTCCATAACCCTTCTTTGACCGTTGTTGTGGTCCATTTGCCATTTTTTTAACAAGGTGCTAAATCCCTTAATCTTAAAAATCTAATATTTTGAAATATTTTTGATCTTTATAGTTGATGATATTTTATTAAAGATTAATTCAATTCAATCTATCATTAATTTCATTTACCATTGATTTTAAGATTATTGTACATGTATAAAACCCTTAAATGGCTTGTGGCGAGTTTTGTAACCTCCTCCCCATAAAAGAATTGAATTAAGATTTCTTATTTTCTAATAATTTTCATCTAATTATCTGTAAGATAATTTAATCATGAATTTATGAAATTGTCAATGCATTATTAAATTTTAAAATCAATAAATTCATTCAGATTTAAAATCAATTCTTTTGATCAATTAAAACAAAGGCCAATTTTTAAAAAATATGATGAAAAATTATCTTTAAGGATTGGTACATGATTAAAAGACTTATTTTTTTTTGGTGTTGATAATATGTAAATATTTGTAACTTTTCATAGAATTCATTTTAGAATTATGATAATTTAGTCTTACTAATATTTCAGATGAATAATGTATAAAATGTTATAATTTTAATAAAAGTTTTATATTGATTTGTAAGAAAAGAGCTTAGAAAAATGTCAGATAATATACATATTAATATTATAGAAAGATACAGGTAACTGAATTTTGCCTTGATGAAAAACCTTTTTTTTCTATCCTTTGATATGCTAAAACTACGAATCCTCTTCAACGCTCCCCTCCATAAGCCTTCCCTCTCCCAATCTACAGATGAAGACCCCGGACACGAAAATGGACTATGAGCAGCCAATACAACAACGAATCCATAGGTTTGGCAGTCTAGTCTGTCTTAGGAGAAAATTAGTTTTAGATGCAGGGTAATGTTAGGTACTTTAAAGCAGGGTCATCTTAAGCTTTTTATTTTGTGGGTTGTAAAATAAGGGATTCAAAGGTTTGAGGGGGTAATCTATTGTATTTTTATTCATTTGAATAGAGTAAAATTAGGAGTTTCATTACTTGAGGGTAAACACTCATTGGACGGCAAATATCCGGTTATCCGGCCAAATTACCGGATATCCGGCCGGATAACCGGCCAAATTACCAGATATTAAAGTAGCAAAAAAAATTTCTTCAGAAATCTTATATAAATTTACATAAAGTTAAACTTATTCAGAAAAAAATGTTCTTCTAGCTTCAATAATAAGAAAATTATAACCATTTAAGATTTTAAAAAGCAGAGATTTTTGGTGTAAAGTATAAAAATTATAGAGCCGGATATCCGGCCGGATAGTTTCAATATCCGGTATCCGGCCGGATATTGAAAATGGCCGGATATCCGGCCACACCGGATATCCGGCCCAACCCTAGTCTGAATATCTAGGCCAAAGTCTGAATATGACTGTCAAGTCTTTTCTTGAATGTGGATAAAGACACTGCCCTTTTCACATGAATAGGAAGATCATTCCAGAATTTAGCTGCTCTAACACTGAATACATTTCTAGATATTATTATTCTTTTCACTGGAATTTGAAAGTTTATCACTCAATTGTCAGAATTTATGGCTCTTGTGTTTGGCTTATTTTTGTTCACTACTTGTTTCATCAGATTTTACATTATTTGGGCCTTGGAGTTCTATAGATTAGAGCCTCATTGACATGTTTTAAAACCGGTAATTGAGGATTTTCCTTAAGGTGGGTAGCGAATACTGAACCTTTCACCTTATTTTGTAAATATAGGGATGGGGGGGGGGGGGTGAAGGTATTATTCCCTATGTCTATCCCTGTGGGGCTGCAACCAGTCATAAATCACATACGAAAAAAGCAAGTCAAAAATAAATTGGGAAGGCACAAAGCACTTCTAAGTGAAATTGCCAAATGATATCATCTTGATTTTTTTATTTTAGGTTGTGGGCAGCGAATAATCCAAGCATCATTCAAGATGTCGAGGCATTTATTTACATTTTAACCTGAAATATTTATGTACATCTAATTTTCAATTAGTCTCTGTTCTTGCATTTGTCCGTCTGTCAGTCAGCCACTTGACCTCATAAAATTTATGCTTAACAAAAATTTTGTACAAAGAACATCGCATAGACCAATAAAAATGAGGACAAAAGCGTTTAATTTTGTTTTTCATCATCAAGTTAACGTCAATTGTCTTATCCCGGAACAACTGTTTTTTTAACAGCTACCTTTAATTTTAAAGTAAAATAAATGTAATGTAACATGTCAGATCTTCTTGCGAGGCTTCAGCTACTTTCTTACTGGATACATTAAGGTAAGTCAAGTAAAAATGTATTTATGCCTTCATTTAGGTCAGATTGGGTAAGTTTTGAGAGATCCCCGTTGGGTTGTAAGTCTCTGCTGGTTTTGCAAATATGTAGTAGTATTATATAGCATAGTGACAATGAATTTGGTGTTTTTGGATAAATTAACTACCAGTCTTTAAAAATATTTGTTTTTTTGGTAAAAGATTGTTTTTAACGTTCATTACTAAAAAATTAATGTAAAATGACTTTATATATTTTAAATGAATCTGGTTGTAAAAAAAAGATCAGGATCATAACCTATAAACCTTAATCCTTTCAGGAAAGTGTTGTGTTATCAGAGTTTGTGTACTCCCTGGCCCAGCTGATTTCTGTACTACACACGAGGTACGAATTTTACATGTAGGGAGGGGTCATTGGACTCAAAATTATCCTGGTACCCAGAGTTTTAAAAATAGATTCTCTCTTTTTTTTTGCTTGAAATCTTTTACTACTTTTAAAACTAGCAAAGAACTTTTCAACCATTAATTTTAATCTACAAAAGGAGTTAGTTTCTTTATAAATAATTAGGCTACCTACTTAAGATTAAGTTTTTTTTTCTTTTATTGTATTTTAATCTAACTTTTTTTAGAGTTGTTATGAGAAATTCTTCAATCAGCTCCTCACTTGTAAGGTAAAAAATAATTTGGGCAATCTAAAACACCCCCCTCCTCAGTCCTCTCACCTAACAAACCGGGGTTGTTTGTCTTACCTTTCACTGAAATAACTATAAGTCAGCAATATTTGAGAAAAGACAAAACAACTCCAACACTTAGCATCTGCTCTCCAAGCATCTAGGAAAGGACATATTAGCCTAGAACCATCCCATAACTTAAATATTGAAATATAATAGCCTAAAACCAAGCTTCCCCTAGAATTAAGAACTCAATCTGTTCAATGCTTATCAAAATCTTAAGCTACAGACAAATAATCCTTACTACTTTATATAATACTTTTTTATTTATTTTTGTGATTATACTTACCTACAGCTATAAAATTATTTTTTAGTGTTTTGGAAGATTTTCTGCGCGTGGTAAAGTGTGTTGAAGTCTTTCTTGAGATTGCGGCATTACGCTTAGGTAAAAAAAAACAATTTAGTAGCGCAGCAACTTTACAAGTAAGGAATGTAAGTATTTATGTCTGTTAAGTTATGACAATGACTATGTTATTATTTCTGTTTACATATCTCTGCGGAATAACAAGCAATTTGCCTAATATTCTTCTAATAGGGTATCTTAACCTCCCAAAGGAAATTGCCTGCAGAAAAAAACTTCCCCACTCCTCTCTCCCCCAACAACAAAAAGAAAACGTTTTCTTTTTTACAATTTAAATTGAAGGGTCGACTTAACCCCTCTCTTTTCCTCAAGTGCCGCTAATATTATACAACTTTATTAGGTGGACCAGCCGCCAGATGGATGCTTCTTATTTCATTGCAGGTACAAGCCCTTAAAATAATTCCACTATTTTTTGAGCATTTTTCCTCAACACATTAGTCCATTTTGTTTATGTAGACTATTATAGTGGTTATTATTGACATATTTCTGACATTTTAGGTATTAGACATTTTTCAAGTTTAATATGACTATTAGCATTGAGATAATGTTTAAGTTTAGATGTTTGTATAATATTCCAGACAACAACCTCCCACAAACAGCAAAGACCCTCTAGGTAGCAGACAAGAATAAATTGTATTCAACTTTTCTTTCTCAATTAATATGTTAAAGCTTTTTATGTAATTTTTTTGTTTTGGTTAGTTTTTCTTTGAGGGTCTAAAGTGGCGAAAAATGTCCTATTAGGCTATTGTCAGTCTCATAGGATGAATAGGTAATTTCAAAACATTTTAGCTCACAGTTTGCTTGTTGTACTGACACTATTATGCTTCCAGAAATGTGAAATTTAACTTTACCTCCTATCAGCTGATTTTAAATAGAAAATCGGGACAGGGTCTTTGCCTTGTAGGGAAAGTTACAAATAGCTCTTGCCCTCTATATTCTCTTTCTTTAATACTCAGATTAATTATGTTTTAGATATTCAAAGCCATCATAAAATTGATAATATTGAAAAAATCTGGGAAGATTCTGCTGCCTCTGGATCAAGAAAGACGACAATCAGTTACTCAGGTATTTATCAGCTTATACCAACAACGAAATTAATTCGTAAAAAAAAACGAAACCAAATATTACTTTATATTTATTTCGCTGTTGTTTACACCTTATTCCTGGGTATATTTGCATATTTCCGTACAGAATAGTTGTTTTGGTTCTTATATACAGTGAAGCTACAGTTTGGTTCCGGGAAGTTTTTTTTTAACTATTTATGGGAGGTACTTCATCCCCCTCATTGAAATTGTTACTATAAGAAATCCGTAACCCTTTCATTATTTTTCTCTTTTAGTGCCCCTAATGGCATAAAGCTATATGCTTTTCCTTTCTGAATTAAAGAGTAATTTGATTATATGTGTAAATGTCCCTCTTTAAAATGTTCAAATTACATACTTAATCTTTATACAGACGTCAGAGGTTGTCTGTCCGTACAAAAGAATATTGCTAACTGGTGAACCTATATAGTTCTCCTTTACAATGTAACTTCTCATACACAGAGGCAGCCTCTAAACCCACCTCAAGTGCTCCTAGTGGCCTCTAGTGGCATATCCGCTATTCAAAATGTTTTTTAGACATACAAGAACCAATATTATACATTGCCTTGCTCTGGGAGGAGAATAAGAACAATTCAAGCAGGTTTTTTATTATATTTTACAATATGGCTTCCAAACCGATTAATATCCGCTGGATTTAAATCGGTTCTCTTAAATATCATGGTATTACAGACAGTTTTCCATGTATATTAAAATAATAATCCTAAAATAAGTACCAGTTTTGTTAGCTCTTAGAATTTTTCATTTTGATATCCGCGGAAAGCTGTCTATAATACGATACGATAAATAACTATTCTTTTAAAATAGTTTGTAACAATTTTCTTTTTTAACAACCAGCTGTTAAAAAAATTCTTATTTAAAATCATTTGTGTATCTTTAGTAACTTTTAAAAAGCTTTACTATTGTGATTGTAGCACCAGCAGTATATGCTCGAACCTGGGAGCCTCCAGAAACTGGGAAGGACCACCGGGCTGGATTTCTGGAGCCTCTACAATACCTGGGAGAAACTTTGTACCTTGTCAAGCCTGTTCTTCATCTAGCTGTAAGTATTAACCAGAGATCTTAAGAAAATAACACAATGTATGTTCGATAAATTGATATACATCCCCAATTATGATAAGCCAAATTAACCATTAAGATTATGTTTGAAATATTTAACACTTCTAGTTTGAACAAACCCATCAAAATTTTAAAAAAAAGTACCCAAAGTTTTTGAGCCAACAAATAAGATTTAGTGGTTATAAAACTTTGGATATCGGCGGTATTTACATTTTACAGCCCAATGTCCCCTCCCTCTTACCATTTCACCAAAATTTTAATTTTTTAGGCTGTTGGTAGATATGGTGAACAAGCCTGGACACCTTTCATTCTGGCCATCACTTTGGATTTTACCAGTCAAGGACTTCTAGGTAGGTTTTTTTTTAGTATCAAAGTTGCTCTAAAATTAACATTGTCTGCCAGTCTGTAACGCTATTGAGGAAATGTGGAAAGAGGAGGTTCTTCGAAGATGGTTTGCCATGGCCAACTATAATAATATACATACAATTATTAAGGTTCTAAGGTAGAGAGTAGAGAGCATAATAAGGAGGTTCTACAAAGATGGTGTATAGGCTTTATCTTTGGACTGAGAGGATAGGTTATTAGGGATAAAATCATTCTTATATGATGAATTTCCCCCAGATTTAAGATTTTTTGGATAGGCCTCCAGGTTTCGGAGCTCCAGGCCTCCAGGTGGTCTCTCTACAGGTAAAAATGAAAATAATTTTTTTTTTTAAGAGTTAGATGTCAGCTTAGGAGACAAAATATGTATGTTTTTTCTTCACATATGTGAATAACAATCAAAAAGAAGCATATTTTGTTTTATAAGTTAACCTCTAACTCTTCAAAAAAAAATCTTATTTTTCATTTTTACCTGTACGGAGACCACCTGGAGGCCTGGAGCTCCGGAACCTGGAGGCCTATCCAAAAAATCTTAAATCTGGGGGAAATTCATCATATAAGAATGATTTTATCCCTATCGAAGATGGTTTGCTATGGCGAACTCTAATAATATACAAATATTAAGGTTCTAAGGTAGAGAGTAGAGAGCATAAGGAGGAGGTTCTTCGAAGATGGTTTGCTATGGCCAACTATTTTATTATACAAATATTAAGGTTCTAAGGTAGAGAGTAGAGAGCATAAAGAGGAGGTTCTACGAAGATGGTTTGCCATGGCCAACTATTGCCTAAGATCACCCTTCTATGACAAGAAATCTAAGGTAGCTATGCACAAAAATAAAATAAAAAACACCATAATAGATATTTTTCAATGTTCATCCTATTTATAAAAAAAATCTATATATACATTAGACAGTTAGATTTTTAAAACATCGTAAAAATTGAAATATACAACAAAGCAATTTGAAATATAAAATTTTTTTCTTCAGTTTGTTATTCTTGGGGTTTTGAGATGTATTGAAAGATGTCTGCCAATTGGTAAGCTATTCAGTTTTAAGGGACAGGGATTCTGACAAATAATTCTAAGTGAAATTTCCCCACTATTCCCTTCCTCATTTTTACTCCCCTTTTAACCACCTCCCTTTAGTTACAAAAAAAAACACAAATATCCAAATTTTCATTAAGTTAAAATGGAATTAATTTGCAGAATCACGGCCTCTAATATTATTGAACAAGAACAATCATATTTATATACTCTATACCTACTACTAGTCAAGATTAAATTTTTCGCTCGTTTTATATGTTTTTTACCTCTTATACCTAAACAAAGAAACCGTTCGCTTTTTTAAGATAAAAAAGTAATAATAATATTTATATTTTAGGCGGCAGCGTTGTTGCAAGTTTTAGAGAATATTTACCAGAATATCAGAAAATATATCATTATATCTGGGTTCAAGATTAGAAAATATAAATGTTAGTCGGAAAATTGAAGTTTTATTAATCCTCAAAATTAGAATAAAAACGAGTTTTGTTTTAAAATAATTAAATGCTTTGTTAACTTCAAGGTGTCAAAAATTCGAAGCGCACATTTATTATTATCAAATGCTTTGATAGTTTAATATTCGTGGAAAAATGTCTATAATACGATGCTATAGATGATTTTTCAGTATATTCTCACCTAAGACTTATTTTAAGTATATTATAGGAGTATTATTTTTTATCAATGTATTCGATGATTTTTAGACAAAAACTCGTTTAAAATTTATAAAATTTTCTTTTAAAAAATGTCATAAAATTTTTTTAAAAATTATATCCTATATCACTTAGGTCCTTAAGTTCTTTTTAGTCAATTAATTTGAAAATTTTATTTAGCTAAAATTGCATTTATTTAAGAATTATCATATAAAGTAAGTTCGATACCTAGCATTTAAATGTATAATAACTTAAATGTGATTCAATTATGATTTGAATATGACTATGGTGCTATAAATTTTTTTTGACCATATTTGAACTGTTATTTTTGTATTTTTTTATACAGCTAAATTTTTTATATACTTTGTTATTGTTATGTATTGTATATTATAGTATGCCTCCTCTAATGTATAAAGCTTTGAATATATATTTTGATATGAATTATTATTAAAAAAATAAAGCTGCTCTATAAGTCAATGATTCTGTTGCGCAAATTTTCCCTTACTTTCTTTTCAAATTCGAATCTTTTCTATAATATCTACGCCCAAACGTAAGTCAGTACTTCACGGATAGCTTTTAACGTTAATTTAGGCAAGTAGTTAGAATTATCTTAACTTTTTCAAATTTTGCATGATGATTCATGTTGAAGTATTTTTTTATATGATATAAATGTCCTAATCAATGTTCCAAATTGCTTTCTTCTCTTTTGTAGCAACTTGGCTTTGTTTATATTCTCAACTCTATCGGTTGATTTTCAAAGACCCAATTGATAGTCAGCATAGGGTCCTCGGGGTGGGATTATACAGTTATTTTATCCCTTCTGACTCTATTGTTTTAATCTAATATTAATTTTATGATATTTATTGCATTATTCATGGAAAATTGTGTTAAACGATGCTATACACGATTTTTCAGTATGGCTGAGGCCTGTTCTATTAGCAGATATTAATCGGTTACGAAGCCATACTAGAATAGTTATTTCTCGTATCGTATTATAAACGGCTTTCCGCTGTTATAGAATGTACTATTATAAGATTAAAACTAGTTTTTTTTAGCCCCGAGGTGCTAGCATCGTATTATATTCAGCTTTCTACGAATATAAAAATGTACAATCATAAGATTAAAACCAGTTTAAAAATCAGCCCGTGCCTTCGGCACCTCGAGTCTAAAAAAACTGGTTTTAATCTTTTAATTGTTCATTCTATATCAACGGAAAGCTGTTTATAATACGATGCGAGAAATAACTATTCATCCTTGCCATGTTAGTTAATGTTTTTAAATATATTACTAAAAAATCTTTAAAGAAGATTAAATAATAATAATAGAATCATTAAAAATTACTAATACAGTAAAAATTTTCTAAGGATTATAAGAAAAATTTCCAACGTTTTTTTTCTAGATTTCTAATCGGATTATTTTAACAGATTGATAAAAGGATTCTCAATATTTGTTTAACTAGCTAATTATAGAAATAGAAAGTATTACGATATTTAAAAAGTTGCAACATTTATATAAATACTGAAATAACACAGGGAGTAAGGGAGGGGACAATGGGCAATTAATTCAATTTAAGAGTTTTCGCTTAAAGGCAATGAAAACCAGATTATCCAGAAAATTCGGAAAAAATAGTTAAGTGTTCATGATAATCTAATTTAAAAAAAAAATAGCTATAAGAAAAAGAGCATTTACTTGATAATTAGGTTATCAGTACATCACAATGAAGTAAACATACTGTAATAAATCACTAAAAAGATTGCCCTTAGAACTTGATCATCACTTAATTATATTATAACTGCCACCAAAATTCAAGAAATAATAATTTTTAAATAATAGGGTTTTTGATTGTTTATTACACAAATATCCTAGTAGAGTTTCTGTCTATGAAATTATATTTCCCAGAAAAAAAATAATTATGAGATACAGCCAAAATAATAATATTGGTCCATATAAATTTTTTTGTCTGCTAGAAATTGTGTTAATTATATATTTATATATTTATTGATATTTGTCTGCCAGGATCATAACAAATTTAGCGGCAAATACGCGCTAGTCCCCAAGATCTTGTTAAATCCTTCACAAACACTGGGCAGGTCCCCAAGGTTTAAGACCCCTAATAATTGAATATTCGATCAATTGTCTCCTCCCTTACTCCCTGGAAATAACAGCAGTTTTGAAACTTGTTCAAGTTATGAATACTGTATATTTTTTCATTACATAAATAGTAAAATGAAATTCATAATTATACACATTTATTTTACACGCTAAAAGTTAAAAATAATTTCTTATAAAAGCCTATTTACTTAGATTTTTAAAACCAAACATTAAATCTTTGTCAACCCATTAAAATGTATTAATATCAGGGATCTTAAGTGATAAGACAATGGACGATACATTGCATTGATAATATTTGCGTTGATCAAAATTATTGTTAAAAAGTTTGGAAACTATTAGTTTGGAACCAACCAATCAAAATATAATAATTAATAATTTTGAACCAGCGAATTAGATAAAAACTTTGGCTACCAGTGTAATTTACAGTCCAATATTCTCTTCCTCCTTGAGTATAAATGAAACTTCCTAAACTTGTTGATAAGGTTTAACATGGATGATAACTTCCATAAGTAGCCCAGAAAAAATCATGGAAGGAAATACTGACAAGGAGATTTGAAGACTATTTGTAAAAGAGAAGAATAGATATATGGGAAAAACCTTTCTCTTGAATTTTTTATTTTATTTTAATATTTACATTTTGTAGGATGACTCACGGACAAAGTGAATTATATACTAAATGCTCATGGGCATAGGGATTCTTCACAAGTAAATCAGCCCAGCTTATACCAACAATGAAATTAATTCGGGAAAAAATCAGCTGTCGTTGGGGGGCAACACATCGTAAAATTGACGACCTCTCCATTTGCCCCCCAAATATTATTTCATATTTATTTCTCTTGTTGGTTATACCTTATACCTGAAATCAGCCACCGATCTTGGATTGCAGCTAAGAAAATCACATTTCCCCCATAGCGCTACGGGCTGTCGGACAAACAGACAATGTGAGTTGTAGAGTAGCTGCACTTCTAAAAATAATGATTTTACGTTATCATATTCCATATTTCCAGTTAGTATAATTCAATTCAATTGTTTCAAGTAAATGGAAATTATTTCTCAGCGATAAGGACTGTACCTATTATTTTTAAAATAAACATACTAAAGTTTACAAGAACGTCTAATTTCCTGGGGTTTACTAAAAAGGCTTAGGCGGCCTTGCTGTAAGAAACAGCACTAACAACTGTGGAACCAACCAATCCAATTAAATAAAAGTACTCGAAGTTCTTTAGCCATCGAATAAGATGAAGCGGTTATAAAACTTTGGGTGCCAGTTTAATATACATTCAAGTGATCACTCTCTCCATGGGAAGCTTTATCGTAGCTTTTATTTTGACAGGGCTTACTTTTCTGATGTTTTATAGAATATCAATACGAATCTTTTGGATGTTATTGTTAATTTAAGCTTTTATTTACACACTAGAGTTGGCTCGATATAACTATATCTCGCTATTGGCTAGTGTTCTATGAGCTAAGTTTATATCTATTTATCCATTTCTCAATAAATCAATTTTCCGCCCCCGCCATCACTATCTAAAAGAAAGTAGTGAATATTTGATAATTTAAATGATTTTAAGATTTCTTCAATTATAATTTTTTCAGTTTACCATCACCAAAGGGTTAATATGATTAAAATTTTAGTTTCAATATTTGAACACACAGGAAGTGTCGCCACAATCGAATTCTTTTAAAACAGAGTTTTCTTAAAATTACTATATTATGAATTTTAATTTTCTTTTTTATGATCATAAATTAAATACATCAATATAATGTAAATAGCAACATGAAATGAAAAAAAAATAATTTATTTTTAATAAAGTAAATAATGGGTCTTATCGTTCTGGGCAATGAGAGTTTATTATGGATTATTGGAGCACTATGAGTTTTAAACGATTTTTCCTTAGAAAATTTGAGCTCATTTATAGACATTTATTTCCTATATAGATCTGTCATGGATCTTGAAGCAATAAAGCAGGCCCTTTTGTAAATGTTAAAAATTGGAAGAATCTATTAAATAAAAGTTATCGCAAATATACTTAGTAAATAACTTACTTTTCTGATGTTTTATAGAATATCAATACGATTCTCTTGGATGTTATTGTTAATATAAGGTTAATTAATTACTCGGCACTTACACAGATAGTGTATGTAGAGGACTTGTAACTTCCCCCTACCTTATTTTTAAAATAAATTTAATGAAAATAAAGGGAGGGGGTTACTCTACGGAGAGCTCTATCCTGCGTGGCTACCCAGTACCAATATACAAGCGGCTACGCCCCTAGAGGTCTTTTTATATTTTTGAATTAAACTAAAAAGATTTTTTTCTTTTTTTCTAAATTTAATTTATTATAAAAAAGGGGGCGATTTCTCTTTGGAGGGTGGTATCAACCTCCACAAAATAGTTAGCAACCTTCCCCGAACCTATGAGAAGCTAGCCTGTAAAGAAGAACCAGATCGGTTTAGCGGTTAGCTAATTCCTTCGGTACAGACAGACAAAGATCCTGGTATATTATTACAAGAATATAAACAAACGAAAAATACCCCATCCTCTTGTTTTTAATTTATTTTAAAAAGCAAGGAGGGGAGGGGAAGTAGTGAACTACAATGTTCTTTGTGCGAAAGTGCCTATTTCTCTAAAAGTGAAGCTCTCATTTAATCAGAAGCTTAAATTAGAAATAGTAATTATAAACATTTTTGTAATATCAAAGATTATCTAAAATTAGAGGTTGTACTTTAGGCATACACAAAATCAAAACTATTGATAATGATTATTAAATTTTGGTCCAAAGTTTGCAACCAATAATCTTAATCTAAAGAATGGGGCATTTTTTTATCATTATTTAGTGTTCACTGTACATCAATTTATCATAAATTGTATTTCAGACAATTTTCTACGAATGTTAAAATGAATCATCAAATAAAATTGGGTTTAATATTATAATTTTTTAATTTAATATCCGTGGAAAGCTGTCTATAAAACGATGCGATAAAGATGGGTTGATTACCACTTAGATCTTGCACCAGATTATCATGTACTATAATAAAGTGAAACTTGTAGCTGGCTAAAATAACAATCCGCCACCTTTACCCCATTCCCTGAACTCCTAGTTGATGAGCGAACAGAAGATCAAGTGATACCCAAGTTACCAACCTAAATTGACGATAATTTTTCTCCTGTCATAATATCCACGTATATTCTATATCCATTGTGATGAATTACTATACTCTACAGGGTCATTCAGAGAAATGATTTTTAAACAAGGATGACAACATCCATAAAAGCGAAGCACTGAAACGGTAGGACAAACGGACATTAATACTTGTATAGTGTCTGAACTGAATAATCAGAATATAAAAGTATAAGATTCGAAGCAAAATTGTAAGTAAATTTGTTGAAAAACTGCTTGATACAGGATAATGTTTATGGACATACTTACATCTTTAGGGCTTGATTATAGAGTTGCTTCGCTTAAAATATTGTTTTTTGTTGTCCCAGGAATCAATATACCAAATATCAGATCAAACGGATAATTAGATCATATAAAAATTTGTTGTTAAAAAAGTAGAAAAATCAACATGTTTAAAATGGACGTACGGACATTTTGGTAATGATTATAGAGTTGCTACCCTTTCTAAATCGTACCTAACTACTACAGAAATCACCATGCAAAGTTTGAAATCGATAGGACAATTCTAACATGCTTAAATTAACGAATAAAAGCTAACTATCTCGGACGGACGTTCGGACGGACTGACCCTAATTATAGAAAAGCTTCGCTTTTAAAAAACTTAATTATGCATAGAAAATAAAACAATTATGTAAAATGCTTTATATATTTGGAAAACCTATTATGGGACATTTATGTTTCAAATATTTAAAAATGATTATTTCAACAAAATATGCCCTAAAAACCGGTTTTTCCAAAGGCCTTGTTTTCGAAGATTTATTGAATTAAAGGTTGTTAAAAATGTGCACCTTTTCAAAATTCAAATTGCGCGGCTTGTGTTAATAGTAGAAAAATGTTATGCATACCGCACTATGTTCCAGATAGTGACAAAAAATCGTTTTTTACATTTTGGAAAATACACATTTAAACAATTGTTTAGTAATATACACAAGTTTTTGGAAGTAAAGCCGAAAGAATTAGCTCTTTACTATAAAAAATAGGAATTTTGTGTGTAATTATACCAGAGGTTTGTAATTAAGTTCCTTTTCATCATAGTAAACAAATATTTTTAAGGTTGACTAAACAACATTTCAAATCAGTGTGGACCCTTTATTTTTAAAGCCATTTTTAAGTATTATATGTTTTTTGAATCAGTATGTAATAATTAATACGTTTAGCCTTTAAAAGAAGTCAAATCTCCAGTTTTTGTTGTAATTGTAGATGGTTTTCTTAGCATACCCGATTTCTGTTAAATAAACAATCTTCTTCTAATGAAAATTTTACGTTTGGTTCCAGATCTTTTAAGAGCAAAAAATCCCAAGCAAATCCTCTTACATGGTGATATTAGATGTAAACCCCGAACAAACATATTATGCAAATCTGAATTTTCAAAATAGCAGCTTTATTATTCATTTAGGATGATTTTACAATAAACATGAAATTTAGATGCCTCTTTTGGTTACAAAATTCCACTGTTATTTTTTAATTAATCAGCACCAATAAAGCACAAGATCTCAAAAACAGCATTTGGGGGAAATACTGGTGAACAAACATATTATGCAAATCCAAAACAAAGCAAAAAAAAAAGGTTTTTTGGCACTTTTCTCCTCTTTTAAAGATTGATTATGATAAAATAATAATTTTTTAAGGGATTTATGCATTAATTATTATGAAATATAGTATAAGGTAGAAATTAATGATTTTTCTAAATAAGAAATGTTTGAAAAAAAAAATTCGTTCCCTATCACTTTAGAGGACAGCTGCTGACCCTTAGTCTTATGGATGAACCTAAATACATGTTAAAGATAAAGATTACCCTGAAAATTATACAAAAATGTTTTTTGGCGTGTTGAAAAAATCTATTTTAAAATCTTGATTTTGAGGATGATGACCTTTAAGATGCCCCTATTGGTGGTGATGGTGAGCCAAATGTTATCAAAGTGCATGTCCATGATGACAACTTACATATATATTAAACTATGATCCAATTTTTGTAGTTATAGCATCCTCCAGCCCAGCATTATTAAAAAAGAAAAGAATTGCAATTTTATTTACTTCAATTCATAAGGTGAATACTGTAGTTTTTAGAAGATGGTTATATTTCTTGTCGGAAGGCTCCATTGGAGGCTGCTATGACTACAAAAAATGGTACATAGGTTAATAGACAAGTTGTTGTAATGGGCATGTACTTAGATACCATTTGGCTCACCATCACCACCAACAGGAGCATCTGAAAGGTCATCATCCTCAAAATCAAGATTTTAAAATAGATTTTTTTAACACAAAAAAAAACATTTTTGTATACTTTTCAGGGTAATTTTTATCTTTAACATGTATTTAGGTTCATCCATAAGACTGGGGGTCAGCAGCTGTCCTCTAAAGTTATAGGGATCAAATTAATTTTTTTCAATCATTTCTTATTTAGAAAAATCATTAATTTCTACCTTATACTATATTTCATAATAATTAATGCATAAATACCTTTAAAAAATATTATTTTATCATAATCAATCTTTAAAAGAGGAGAAAAGTGCCAAAAAAACCTTTTTTTGTTGCTTTGTTTTGGATTTGCATAATATATTTGTTCACCAGTATTACCCCCAAATGCTGTTTTTGAGATCTTGTGCTTTATTGGTGCTGATTAATTAAAAAATAACAGTGGAATTTTGTAACCAAAAGAGGCATCTACATTAAGAGATATAAGTTTTCCGGAATTTTAATGTAGGGAGGAGATTTGAAATCTGCATCAAATTTTAAGGATTTTTTATAAAATTCGTTTTTTGTATAATTCTTTATCTAAAAGCGGAAATACAAATTAAGTTAATTAATTTTGGCATCCGTGATTGGTGGATTTAAAAAATCTGCGCTCTGATTGGATGTCGTACATCATTCAACCAATTAGAGCGCAGGTAGTTTAAAATCCACCTATCCTATTGGTCAAAATTAATTAACTTAAAATGTATTTCCGCTTTTAGATAAAGAATTATACAAAAAACGAATTTTATAAAAAATCCTTAAAATTTGATGCAGATTTCAAATCTCCTCCCTACATTAAAATTCCGGAAAACTTATATCTCTTAATCTACATTTCATATTTATTGTAAAATCATCCTAAATGAATAATAAAGCTGCTATTTTGAAAATTCAGATTTGCATAATATGTTTGTTCGGGGTTTATGTAGGATTTTAGAGAACTTTATCCTGTTTATGCGAAATTATGCGAAGTTTGTTTTTTTAAGCTCTTAAGTAAATAACTAGGGTCAACCAAAAAAATAACAATTTTTTTAGACATAAAAGTAATATATTACTTATTATCTAAAACATCTATTCAATTAAACTTAAAGTAAAGAAAAGTTTTAAAAACAAATAAAAGATTATCCATTTATGTCTAAGGTCTTATCTGAACTATCATACCTTTTTATTGGGGGAGGGGGGGGTTCCTCGATTTATATCAATATTGGATCCCATTAAGGCTAGAAGTCTAAAAATTTGTATGTGTTTTCCTTGATTAACAAAAATCATTATGATTTTATATGTTTAACATTATCTACTCCCTTTATCCTTTTATTGAGCAACCTTTCACAAAAGGTTCTTTCATACTTATTAACAAAGAAGAACAGAGTAGAACTTATGTTGATGAAAATGTTTCCTTTAAAATAAATGAAAATAAAAATTAGAGTCTGACATATCTATGATCTAAAGGGATAAGACAATGGCCGGTAAATTAATGTACATCCCCAATGGTAATAAACAAAATTGCCCCTTCTATAAATTACAATTAGTTGTTGAAATGTTTGGACACTTAACTAATAAACCAACCAATCAAATTCAAAAGTCCAAAAAGTTGTTATGCCTACAAATAAGAAAACACTATTATAAAACTTTGTGGACTAGTATAATAAACAGTCCATTGTTCCCTCCCTCCCTGCTTAAATATACACACAGAAAATGAGTAAGAAATTTACTCATCTGTATTTATTAGAAATCTCAAAAAATAAATTTCAGCGACGGCAGTCGGCGGGAAAATGGCGGCAGATTTTAATGAAATTTTAGTTGGTCGTGTATAGTTGTTAGAATAGCTTAGTTTAAAATTTGAGGTCTCTAAGTAAAAAATTGAGGTAAAAGGAGTTAATTAAAGATTTCTGGAGACCTGCAGGATCATACCTGGAACCGGAAATTGACTTGAACACCTATATTTCATATTGAGATGTAGTAATATAGGATATTTTAGTATTTTGGTAAGATGAAATGTTAAGTTTAAGTCATAAAAAAATTATTTTTGCTCTTTACCTGTATGATCCTGCCAGTTATCCTGGCATCCTGTGCCCACCAGGATGGAGATATTCAACTTTCAGTTATGTGTCGTACCCATCTTTCACACACAGAAAATGAGATAGAAAATACTAAAAGGGGGGGGGTCGCCCCCCCCCCCCCTCCGACTATTAAGGGTTAACAAACATTGTTAGTTGGGTTGTGTAATATCTTTTGATATGATTCCCGTCAATGTTGCTTAGAAACGAAGGAAGTTACAGCTTCTGAAATGTGCTTATTAGACTATCTTTACAGCCCCCCCTTGACGCCCCTTGTGTAAAACCCCTATTATAAGTATTTTCACCATTATTTTAAAAGATATATGTATACTTATTGCTATTTAAATAAAATTTCATCAAAATTTTCAAATATACACTCTCTATGATTTTTTGTCATTTTTCGGGATTTCTGGAATACAGTGACCGTTAAAATCGTCATAAGCTCTAGTTTTTTAATAAATAAAAACCATTCCTGTGCTACGTATAGTATAGGAGCTACGTGGCAAAATGTTCCAATTTCTTAAAACTTTTCAACCTTTTTCTCACATTTTTCAACGTAGCTCCTAAACTAAAATTAGAACTAAAACGGTACTTGTGTTTTCAAAAAATAGAGCTTATGACAATTCTAACGGTATGCATTACATTTTTCTACTATTAACACACGCCGCGCAATTTGAATTTTAAAAATATTCATATGTTTTGCACAACCTTTAAATCCATAAATCTTCGAAAAAAAAGGCCTTTGGAAAAACCGGTTTAAAGGGTATATTTTGTTGAAATAATCATTTTAAAATATTTGAAACATAAATGTCCCATAATAGGTTTTCCATATATATAAAGCATTTTACATAATTGTTTTATTTTCTATGCATAATTAAGTTTTATTTTAAATCATTTCTCTTGAATGACCCTGTATGACTTATTTTTTCAGAACTTGACATTTAAGAGGGACTAAATGATAGATATGAAACAAATAGCGGATTTCGATCAACAGTTTGTTAAAGGGTAAAAATCTCAGAAACTGCAAGACCAAATTTGTGCTTTTTTTCCATGAACCTCATGCTTGCTAGTATGCAGGATAATTGTTTTATTTTATGAATGCTTAAAACTTTATTTAGAAGATGAATCACATTTTCCCATAAAAGTTGCCATTATTTTAGAATGGTGGATTTTCTTTGAAATATTTTAATAGCGACTACGCCCACTAGAAACCTCTTGTGCAACTTAGGTGGGAGGGAAGTCTTTGAGATGTTGTTTTAAGAAAACATTTTTGTTAAGAAGTGGTAATTCGGTACAGACACACAGACATCCTGTTGCATATATATAACTAGAGTTGGCTCGATATAATTATCTCCCTATAACTAGTTTTCTATATGCATATCTATTTCTCAATAAATCTATTTTCCTCACCCGGCATTACTATCTAAAAGAAAGTAAATATTAATAATTTAAATTATATTTTTTTCTTTACATTACCATCACCAAAGGGTTAATGATGATGATTACAATTTTAGTTTAATATTTGAACACACAAAATGTCGCCACAATCGAATTCTTTTAAAACATAGTTTTCTTAAATTTATCATATTATAAATTTAAATTTTCTTTTTTATGATTAGAAATTAAATACATCAATATAAGGTAAATAGCAACATGAAATAAAAAAAATGAATTTATTTTTAATAAAGTAAAATAATGGGTCTTATCGTTCTGGGCAATGAGAGTTTATTATGGATTATTGGAGCACTATGAGTTTTAATCATATATTCCTTGGAAAACTTGAGCTCGTTTATAGACATTTATTTCCTATATAGATCTGACATGGATCTTGAAGCAATTTAGCAGGCCGTTTTGTACATGTTAAAAATTGGAAGATTTCATTAAATAAAAGTAATCGCAAATATACTTAGTAAATGATAAAAAATATTTGCTTCTAAACTATATGATTGATTATTTTTTTAGTGAATTATTGGGAAAAGGAAAATTTGGATGTGTTTATAAAGTTTATGGTAAGCAATTTTCTCCTATTCACTCGAAACCGATTAATATCCGGTGGATTAGAACCGGTTCTTATCCATACAAAAAAATATTGTCTAGCATTGTATTATATCCAGTTTTCTACGAATAATAAAATGTACAACTATAACATTAAAACTAGTTTTTTTAGCCCGTGCCTTCGGCATCTTGGGGCTAAACAACTGGTTTTAACCTTTAATTAATATTTTATATCCGCGGAAAGCTGTTTATAATACGATGCGAGAAATAACTGTTCTAAAATTAAAAGCAAAATTTGCTTAAACATAATCTTATGAAATATAAAATACTCCTACCATCTAGGGGCTCTGTATTATAAGGAGAACTATCCCATTAGCATCTCGTATATAACTTGGTCATGCAAATATAAATTTTCGTGATCCTATTTCTAAGGTCCTTTCTTTTTCTTATTTGACCACTTAACATTTGCTCTATAACTTACTTTGTCCGTTTGCCAATCCATGATTTTTTTTGAGCTTTGCTGCTTATGGTTGTTGTCATCCTTAGCTGGATCTTTAAATCATTTTAGTGGTGAGACAGATCGGGGTGAGCCAACTTTCCACCAATGAGAGCACAGTATTTTATGAAATGCCGCGCTGTGATTTGCTGAAATTCGGCTCACCCCGATCTGGCTCACCACTAAAATGATTTAAAGATCCAGTTCTTGTTAACCTTTATGTTTATTTAATAAATATCTTTTATCGCTGACGTTCAAATTTAAAAGGTGCTGACTCATTTTCTATTAATTATTTTCCTGCAGGAAAAAATGGTAAAATCTACGCGGGAAAATATCTTAAATCTAGAAGAGCTAAAGACAGGTAAAACAATCGATATAATATTACTTGGATGTTGCACCAGATTTACATTTACTCTTATAAATTGATGCACGCAGCTGACTAGAAGAACGTTATCCCCCATCCACCCCCTTTACCCCATTCCCTCCCCTCCTATTGCATGAACGACCTGACTAATAAATGATGTTAATATTAACTAGCTAAATTGACGACAAAATGTCAATATATTCACGTATGTCCTATATCAATTGATAAAACAAGGATGACAACATCCATAAAAGCGAAGCTAAACCCATAAGACAAACGAATAGTAACAAAGCATTTAAAATTTAGATTTATTTATCCCAAAATAACTTAAAGGCAAGATGCAAGACTCAAATTTTAAGAATTTTTTTTTATTCTGTAATAACATTATAAATTAATATATTATACAAATAATGATTCTAAATATGTTTTAGCACATTTTTATAAGCACTGCTTCTCGCTTTTATAAATGTTATCCTTGTTTTTAGTAGCGAAGCTACTCTATAATTTGAAATGTCCGTCTGTCCGTAAGTCCGTATGTCCTAGTTTGGGGGAAACGTGATTTTCTCGGCTCCTATAAAAGATAAGAGGCTGAATTTTTTTGACAACATTCTTATTATTAACAATTAACTATAAAACATCAATGGCGATAGGACCGCTTTTTAGCAGGTTTTAGGCTATTTTTAAGTTTTTCACATTTTTCTCCATGTCTTTGGTGTTTATGGTGCGAATTCCAAAATTTATTCAGTTATAGTATTAAAATTAAATTTTCTGTCGTTTCAAGAAAACAACTATGACGGTCAGACTGCCTTTAAGCAGGTTTTAGGCTATTTTTGTATTTTTCACATTTTTCTCCATGCCTTTGGTGTTTATGGCCCGATTTCCGAAGTTTTTCGGTTATAGATATCAAATTAAATTTCCTGTCGTTTCAAGAAAACATCAATAGCGGTCAGACTGCTTTTTTGCAGGTTTTTGGCTATTTTTATATTTTTCCTCCTATCTTTGGAGTTTATGGTCCGTTTTTTTTAAATTTTTGTAGTTAAAAATATTAAATTTAAATTTTCCGTTGTTTTGAATAATCAGTGGCGTGCGAAGCACTTTGTCTAGGGGGGGGCATTTTGAAGATTTTGTAAAATTTTGCCCCCCCCCTAAATCAAGTGCCCCGGGGGGGCACTTTGCTTTAGGGGGGGGCATTTTGATTATATATACTAATTTTAAATAAGGGCGTTTTAAGGGGTGGGATTATTTGATTATGGGCCTTCTAGTTCTTATCCCTTTTCCCCATCCCTTCCCCCATCCCTTTTTCCCATTTATATCCCACATCTTTCCCCCCCCTCATCTCTTCTCCCCCATCCCTTCCCCCCATCTCTTCTCCCCACCCTGCAATGACCGAAGGTAAGGGAGCTAGAAAGCATCTTTGGAAAAAAAGTACAGAAGATAATTTAACCTCACCCCCCCCCCCCCACCACAAAACATTTTTTATGGGTGGAAGGGGATGTTATAAAATCTCAGCAGGAAGGATGAATAACCTCATTAAAAAAATTTTTGGGGGGGGGGGAGATAAAAACACTCATTTTGGAAATAATTTACCAAAAATTAACCTAATATGTAAAACTGATTTTAAATATTTATTTATTGTATGACAACAAGGATGACAACATCTTTAAGTAGCAAAGCACAAAAAATCATGAATAAGAATACAGACAAGTAAATTTAAAGAGCATCTGTTGTAATAAATATATATTTTAGGTAGAAAAAGTCACAAATCCTTTTTCCTGTATGTTGTGTGATGACAGTCAAAGTAAATTACATACTGGATGCTCGAATCAGCGAGAAATTTTATTTTTTTAAATATTATAATCCACAAAAATTAATTGTCATCTACAGATATAAAAATCTCTTAGAAATATAGGGTATAGTCTCTTTTGTGGCAACGCCTCTTAAGGGGCATTTCGTCGTATTTTCATAGTAGCTTTTAAAAGGTTATTCTAGGTTAAGTTAGGTCAGGTGATTTCCCTGCAGGGTTAGGCAATTGGCCCCGCAGGAGCTATAAATAGGTGAAAAGCTACTGTGAAAATACGACGAAATGCACCTTAAGAGGCAATGTCACAAAAGGGACTATACCTGAAATTTAAAAGATACAAAAATAGCCAAAAACGTCCTAAAAAGCAGTCCAACCTCCATGAATTTTTAATAGTTAATTATACTCCATAATGATGGGAATGTTAACATTAAGTTTTAGCCTTCTATCTTTAATTGCAGTTGAAAAAATCACATTTCCCCCTTAGCATTACGTACTGACTAAAAAGTTATATCAACATATCCTACCCTCTTTAAATGGCACTTTAAAACTCTGTTAATTTTTGATTAAGTGGTGTTTCCAAGGATTTATAAGGGCGGTGCATGATCGCATCTAAAATATTTACTCCCCCTTTGAACTAAAATCAATTAAAGACAACAAGAGTGGCGTATTTGATCAGGTTAGGAATATAGAGTGTAGTTAGTTTTAATGGTTTTTAATGAAAATTGCCATAAAAAAAACATGTCTTTTTGTAAGGGTTTGTACACAAAAAAATGATAAACTTATCCTGAAAATAAAATGACATCATATATAGTTATTCATTTAGACAGACATACAGTGTTGAGAAAAAGGCTTAGATAAATATCAACGCTGTTTCTTTTTTATATAAAATAACTTTTTTGATTAAATATTTGTTGTTTACACATGTTTTTAAAGAAATAAAAACACAATATACATTGACAATGCAATGTGATAAAAAGCAGAAACCGTTTGGAAGGGCGCGAAGCGCAAATTTTTTTCTTCAAATATGCAGGGAGGGAGGGGTTTTTGGGCTATTTATTACACTAGTCCCCAATATTTCATATAAAATTTTCTTATTCGTTGGCTCAACAACTTTGGGGACTTTAATGGAATTTTGATTGGTTGGTTAATTAAGTCGAGTTTTGGTCGCTAGCGGGGGGGAGATTGCCCCAAATGCCCCCTTCGGTTCGCACGCCACTGGTTTTGATCATCCAGTATGTAATTTAATTTGACCATCAGTCTGTTAGTCATAGTACTGAAATATAAATATTAAAAAATTAAGAACAAATGTTGAAAAGGTTTGTGATTTTTTCCTAATGTACATGCTTTTGACAACTAATATCTAAATTCTTATTTATTTGTTTGTGCTTTGCTACTTATGGATGTTGTCATCCTTGTTTTTTCTAATTTTAAATATAAACCACATAGAAACTATGGAAAATTTTGGAGTTTATTTTTATAATATATGTACAAATATATTATTTAGAAAGATAATTTATTATTAAATTTCCTTAAAACTTAATTAATAATTTCTTTAGAGAAAAAGCAGAAACCGAAATTACAGTTCTAAGGTAGGTTTAATAATTTTGTTAATTTGTCGAACGTTATGCAAATGTCAAATCAACAATAATTAAGAACTTTGCAAGAATATGATTAAAGTCCCTCCACAGATTATGACGTAATATGATAAAAAAAACAATGAGAGGTCAGCATAAATTTTACCATTGGTCAATTGCAGTGTATACTGGCCTTTCATCGGCTATAATAACGTATGACGTCATAATCTGTGGAGGGACCTTAATCATCTTCACTTTGCAGGTACCTAAAGGGATATTACTATGACCGATAAATTGATGTACATCCCTAATGAAGTTAACCCTATTGTAGATTACAATTAGTGGTTGAAACGTATGAACACTCAACTTAATGAACCAAAAAATCAAATTCACTAAAGTCCCCAAAGTTTTTTAGCCAACGAATAAGAAAACATTATTACATAACTTTTGGGACCAGTGCAATAAACAACCCATTGTCCCCTCTCTCTCTCAGGGTTTAATAATCTTAATAATTTGTCTAACTTTATGCAAATGTCAAACAAACCATAATTAAGAACTTTTTAATTTGTAAAAATTCGACTTGAAAGATATTTTAATACAGAAATATAAACACCTATATCTTTCTTTTTTGAACGTTTTTTTATGTTAAGAAATTTGAAAAATCCGCATGTTATTCAGTTTATAAATGCTTTTTCTACTCCATCAGAAATTATAATAGGTAAAAATGTATTGATTTTTAATAGCGCAGTTAATGTATGATTAGAGTTTCTGTACGTACGTCTGTCTTGTATAACTTTATATGTATTTTTGCAGCAATTATAATTTATAACCAATGCGTTAGAAAGATTTAATTTTGGCATCTATGGGCTTTTCGAAGGGGAGGAGTTTGGTATAAGAATAGCCCCAAACCATCCTAGCTCCTTAAAATGTAGAACTTAATCGTTTAAGTGGTATAAAAAACCTACTGCTTCATGAATGGAACTCTGGGCTTTTCCCCTAGCTATTAAGGATCTTGCAACCAAAATTATTTATGTTCAGAAATTTCTTTTTTTAAAGGGGGATATTTTTTTCTTCCGAACTTTCTGCGGATAAATTGCCTTCATTGAGACAAAATTAAACTTCCTTGAAATTCTACTATTTTTTGTATAATTTAATTTTTGTTACAAAGTTATGGATTTTGCTTTTCTTGATTTGTTAATACAATTTCTCGTATTCATTCGAATCCGGTGGATAGGAACCAGTTCTCATCCATACGAAAAAACTATGTCTAGCATCGTATTATATCCAGCTTTCTACGAATATAAAAATGTACAATCATGCGAGAAATAACTATTATTTTCAGTATTAGAATATCTTGCTGGGGGTGAGCTGTTTCAACGAGTAGCTTCAGATGAATACAGGCAGTTTATTCTTCTTTTTTAGGGGGGGGGGGGAGGGGGATTAACCCAAGCTTTAACTATATCAATCATTACTTTCTTAAAGGAGAGCAGTGATCGTTAGTTTTAGACCGTAAGTATTGTCCTATTGATTTCAAACTTGCAATTTGTAAAAGTAGTAATTCTATAAACATTACTAGAAAGTCCACATTTGAATTTTAAACATGTTGATTATTAAGCCTTTTTGATACTAAAATTAAATGCGATGTAATTGTCCTATTTACTTTAAATTTAAATTGTTAGTCCTAAATTAGAAGCTCTCAATATATTCTATTGTATAAAGTAGTAAGGCTTTTTGTTTGTCCGATAAAATCTCGCTAAGATCTGAACCACTAATGATTTTCATAAACCATGATGATTTCTATAAAAGTTAGGTACGAATTAGGAAGCGTAGCAACCTTTTTGAACAACATTTTTTGTGATATTATGATCCTTTTTATCTGTTTTTTGATCCCTATTACAACAAGGCGTACAATGTTATAAGCGAAGCATCTCTAAAATCAACTCCTAAAAATGTAAGCATGTCCTTAAAACTATCCTGTATTTAAGCACTTTTGCAACAAATTAGCTATTTGTTGTTATTCTGCTTTTTCAGTTCTGACGCTCTAATGTTAATGTTTGTTTGTCCTATCGATTCAGAGCTTCGCTTTTATCGATGCTGTCATACTTGATTTACTATATGAGCGGCTTCGCCCCTAGCCTCTAGGGGCATTGCCCCAAGAGGTAATTAAAAAAAATAAGTATTTCTTATGCTGCCATTTATTTTAAAATAACTGCCTAATAAAATGGTAGGGGAATTTTTTTTGTTTTTTTTGGGGGTTGTAAGTGTCCCACCCCCCAAGAAAATAGCCTAATGCCACCACAGGACCAATAGGATCAATCGGTTCAGTAGTTACCGAGATCTGAAGGGACGGACGGACAGACATCATTCTACTTAGTATTATAGATGTACTTTTGATTGTAGGTTGACAGAATCAGATTGTTGTCTCTTCTTGAGGGAACAAAAATCCAATCAATTTCCGTTGATTTAATCACTTCAGAAAACACCCATTAACAGCCAGAGCGCGATTATATTCCTCCCCTATTTTAGATCTCTTAAATTAACGATAAATTGATGTACCAATGATGATAAACAATATTTTCCTTTCTGTGGATTAGAATTATTTGTTGAAAAGTTTTATTAAATTGTTTCCTGGTTGAGTAAATTTTTTGATGGATGAGTTGCACTTTCAAAAAAAAGTGCTAAAACAATTATTTTTGCAGTTTCCCTCACATTGCCAAGTAGAGCACAATCCCCCCCACCCCCTATTTTAAAATAGATTGAAAAAAGGTGGTGGGGGGGGGTTCTATCTTGTTTATTAATTTAGATCAGCAGGTTAGGGTAGGTTATATTGGATACTGGTTTTTCATGTAGGGCAACCCAGGTATAGGCATTGCAAGGAAATATACAAAAGTATAGATATATATACCAAAAAAACAACATCCCTTTAATTCATGGACCCGAAAGATTGCAGAAAATTTTGTCGATTGAAAATCTGGTTTCTCTGAAGTAACGAGCATTTACTTTAAATGTCTATTTTTTCTCTCTGTAAACAGCCTTAAAAATGTATAGGTTGCTTGAGTTCATTTGAAGTACATGCATTAAATATGCAGGGAAAAAAGCATATATGTATATCATTAATTTCATATCTCTGGCGTTGTTTTAAATATAAGAACACCAATTTTTGGAATTGTAATCTGACAAATCTAAAGCACCAATAAAGTTGAATTATGGGGTCTTTGCTTTGTAAAGAAACAGCTAATTAACCCTCTTACTTCATTCTTTATACACCCCTAAGGGTAAGGGCCTCCTGTAAAGGTTATGCCTAGGAATGAAATCTTATTTAGAGGAGGGGAAGGGGGGGTCTTTGTTCGATAGACACTTTAAGGATAAGCACCACTACAAACTACAAACTACAAACAAAAACTCAAGTTTATCCACACCAAATCTGTAAAGGAGGCCCTTAGCAGATATGACAACAATAAAGTTCTCCAAACACGACCACCAGAAATCAACGGATCTGAGAAAAGCCTCCCCAGAAACACCAGATCAACTTTGGCCCAACTAAGATCTGGCTATAGTAGCTACCTAAACAGCTACAAATCCCGCATCGACCGCAGTGTAATAGACAAGTGCCCCCACTGCGATAATAGTCACACTACTGCCCACCTTTTTAATTGTCCAGGCAACCCCACAGACCTCACTGTCACCAGCCTCTGGAACAAACCAATGGATGCTGCCAGATTTCTCAACCTGGCAATTGATGACGAAAATTATGAAGAAGAAGGATAAGGGCTACAGAAAGAAAGAAAGGATAAGCACCATTATTTCTTACAAACAAATGTACTATGTGCAATGGTGTTATAATAAAAAACGATAGAACAATAGAAATAGAAAGTTCATTCAGGTAGGGAGGAGAAATTGGACTGGAAATTATATATACTGGTACATAGGCGTCCAAGGGGGGGGGGGTAATGGGGCGATTACCCCCCCCCCCCCAAACGAATTTTGGGGTGCCGTAGGCACCCCCAAAATTTTTTTCATTTTACCCCCCCCATTTAAAATTTACCCCTACCCTGGGCGTGCCGTAGGCACCCCCAACCCTTTAGAAGGGAGTATTTACACCCCCCAAACAATTTTGGGGGGGTAAATACCCCCCCCAAAATAGAAAATCTCTAACAAAAAAAATTTTTGCGCGCTTCGCGCGCATTTTTAATACTAAATTTTTAATAAAATTTAACTTACCCCCCCCAAAAATTTTACCCCGGTTGTAAATTTTGGGGGGGGGTTAACAAATTTTACCCCTGCTAACAGATTTCAGGGGGGGTAATTACCCCCCCAAAGCAAATTTTACCCCCGGGGTAAAAATTTTGGGGGGGGGGGGAAAAAAATTTGCGGCGCGCTTCGCGCGCCATTTTACCCCCCCCCCAAAACCGAATTACCCCCCCTTTAAAAAATTTTACCCCCCCCAAAATAAAAAGCTTGGACGCCCCTGTACTAGTACCCAAAGTTTATAAAAAGATCTCTACTTCGTTTGCTTAAACGTCTTGGGTACCTTTATTACAAATTTATTTGTGGGTTCAAACTAGTAGTGTCATAACTTTTCCACCAATGATTTTAATCTTCAGAGGGTGTAATTTAGATTATTATCATTAGGGATTTACATTAGTTTATCTTCTATCCCTTAAGATCTCTGTGACAAATCTCAATGGGCGTTTGTTGGGCTGTTTGTTTTGTAAAGCTTCGCTTTCATGGATGTAGTCAAAGGGAGGGAGGGGACATTGTTTTATTTATTCTTTTAGTCGCCAAAGTTTTCAACGATTCCTTATCCGTTGGCTTAACAACTATGGGGACCTTTAACTTTTTAAATTTTAATTTGTTGGTTCATTAGATTGAGGGTTCGAACGTTATAACCACTAATTGTAACTTTGAGAAGGGATAATTTTGTGTATCCTCATTGGTGATGTACATGAATTTTTCGTCCATTGTCTTATTCCTTTAGATTCTAGTTTTATACAAAAAAAAATTGATTTGGTTTTATCAGACAAATTTGCCGTGGAGTAGAATATCTTCATTCACAAGAAATATTACATCTGGATTTAAAGGTAATATATAAGATCATTAATTCTTGTGGATAAAGTAAAAGGATGTCTATAAATCTATCTGTTTGTACCGATAGATCTTGCTAAACGACTAAACCGAAATGATTCTTCTTTACAGTGTAGTTTATAGGTACTGGAAAGTCTTATAGCTAATTTGGGGGAAGGTTACCATCACTTTTTTTTAGATATCGCCACACTGGAATAAAATAACCCCCCCCCCCCCCCTCCAGCAAAAAAACCTTATATGGCCATATAGACCTACCTTCGCCTTTACAGTATAGTTTTCATAGGTCCTTGGAAGGTTGGGGTACCACAACTCTTATATGATAAATCCCACCTAGAAAATACTGGTATTCCTCGAAATCTTTTTTTACTTTTTCTTCTAAAAAATAAATAAAAAAAAACCTTACTGCTTTATATAATAGGACTAGCGGCTTCGCCCCTAGCATCGGCTTTGCCCCAAGAGGTTAAATCAAACTATTTTTGTGTTGTTTAAGTAGATTTAAAAAGAAAAATTAAATAATATTTTTTTTTTTTTTTTGGGGGGGGGGGGGGTTGGGGATGTCCTACCCCCCAAGAAAATAGCTTTAAACCATCCCAGGACCAGTAGGTATATTCCCTGAAGAGTAGAGCCCAATCGTTTCAGTGGTTACTGAGCTTCAGACAAACAGACAGACAGACATCTTACTACTTTGTATCGTAGATTATTCTTGTTTTAGCCAGAGAATATTGTGTGTGCCAATGAAGATACTTGTACCATCAAAATTGTAGATTTTGGTACAGCCCTCCATGTGCCACAGAATAAACAGGTTAACCGGGACGTCCAAGCTTTTTATTTGAGGGAGTTAAAATGATTGGTTTTTAAGGTTTAAGGGGGGTAATATAATGTATTTTTTCAATTTTGAGAGGGTTAAACAATCATTTACCACCACTCTTGGATGACTGGATTTAAAATTTGTGTGAAATGAAGTATAGATGTAAATTTCTTTGTTCCAAGTGAAATAACCAGAGATGGATTTTTGAAGATGAATGCCGTGTTTTTTCGACATTTTTTCGACATTGATTGATTGGACAAAGCCAATAAGATTTCAACAGAGTATACAACTTAAGAATTCAAAATTTTAAAATTATTATTTTAGCCATTTGTATAATGTCTAATACAGCTCTGAAAAGATGCATTAATTAATATGCAGCAATAATAGATTGGAGATAATTTGTTTTTCTCCTATGAAGGCCGTACCAACAAAAGCGAAATAATTAAATAAATAGTTGTATACTCTGTTTAGATTTCGCGAATCGAAAAAATGCAGCATTCTTTCTTTCAAGGCTCAAAAATGTGCACAATCTTACATAAGCCACGACTAAGCCTCAAATTGAATCCCGTTCGGATGCATTTAAAATTTTTTGAAATTAGGAATTACCATATTTAGTTCAGGTTTTTAGATTGTATAAAGTCGTTTCCCTTTGCGCTTACAGGCGGCTGACGCGAGGCTGCCGAACCCTTGTTTACATGTCTGTCTGAATAAATTTCCCTAAACATACCAAACCAAGCTCCCCTTTTATTGTTTGGTTTAAACCTACTTAATGCTACCGCCCCCCCCCCCTCCTCGGTTTTGGTTCAAGGGTGGTTGCGTTTCTCGTTTCACATGGTAAATTTGACGTCAATTTAGCTTGCTAATATGAAACTCATTTCTTGGTCAGTTTGTTCATCAAGTCAGGAGGGAAGGTCTGGGGTAAAGCTGGTGGTATCGTTATTTTAGCAAAAAAAAAGTATAAAATCGAAAGTAATTTAATTTATATCAAGTTAATATCTATGATTAATATTATGATAAAAATTACACAAAATGTCATGTTGAAATAGGATGTATGGGCAATTTTGGAAATTGTTTTGGAGTTACTTCGCTTATAAGATTATACCTCATTGTTACAAGAATCTTTTTTAGGTGAGAGTGATGTGTGGAACTGCAGAATTTATAGCCCCCGAGATTGTGGCCTACGATAATGTTTGCGGGGCCACTGATATGTGGGCAATAGGAATTTTTACATTTCAATAACAGATCTATAGTATAGATGTATATACAGATAACTACCTCCCTCCCTTTTCTTATAACCCTTTTCGTCTGCTAGCAAATTGTTTTCTGCTACTTGGCTGCGTTAATATTCCCGACACCATTGGTTGATTTTCAAATACCCAATTAAGAGTCGTCATAAAGTCTTTGCAATGGGGAGATACAGTTATTCAACCCCTTCCCTCTCTAGTGTTTTACTCTAATATTTCAATAAAGTTACTAAAAATATATATTTATTAGTAGCGAAGCTAAATACTCTATAATTTACTTTCTTTGTGGCGAAGATACTATATAATTGACTGTCTGTTCTTCAGTCTGTAACGCTAAGGGAAAAATGTGGTTTTCTCGGCTGCTATTTAAGTTATACAGCTAAAATTCTATGACATATGCGCATCTAGTCCATACAGTGTTTTGTTTGTCTGTCTGTCGACCATGCTTCAAGAGACATACACCTTATTTTTTAAAAGTTTCGTGATTTTCTTTGAGTTTTGGCATATTGTATCTATTTCTTTTCTTTGTTATGACAACTGAATATTAACTTTATAACTAACTTTGTCCGTTTGTTAGTTCCATTTTTTTGTGCTTTGCTACTATGGATGTTGTCATATAACCATATAATGTTGATTATATTGGTCCTCAAAGTTTTAAAAATTCACTCATTTGCGGGCATAAAAACATTGTTGGCTTGATTAAATATTGATTGGTTAGTTCAAACTAGCAGTGTCCATACTAATTCACTAATGATTCTAATCTACAGAAGATGTTTGTTTACTAATCAAATTTAGATTTAGGGTCGTACATCAATTTATAGTCTACTATAGTATTTGGTAAGATCTCTGAGAATTACAAATAGAATGAAGGAACCTAAGCATAGTAAAACACACTGTAATGGAATTTAAACTAAAATTAATTAATTATTAATTTGAAATGTTAAATGACAGGTGTGATTACATACATTTTGCTATCAGGATTCTCACCATTTGCAGGAATAGAACAACACTTTTTTTGTTAAATCAGGGGGTGGGGGGGGGGGGGGGAAGGAGGAGACATTGGACTGTAAATTACACCAATACCCAAATTTTTTTATTTTTTATGAATATGGATTGGTTGACCTAAAACTTTTGAACTAACAATATTTTAATTTCGAGAAGGGTAATTTTGTTTATCCTCATAAGGATTGTATACTATGGTCATAATAAAATCCCAAGACGATTTTAAATCAACAATTTCAACTGTTTTACTTTTTTGTGTGTATTGTATACTATATTACTAAGTAAACCCCTTTTTTAGGTGGTTTTTATTTTTCTGGTGTATATTAACACCAGGCTAGGTTAGGTTTTTGACATAAAAATAGAGTTTTTAAATTTTGCTAGGAGATACAGAGGCAGAAACTTACAGCAATATTACAAGGTAAAAATAACTTTCTGGCGAAGATTTTTATCATTACTAATAGACTTTTCACATTTGATTAGAAGCTGTAAAAGAGAGTTAAACTGTTTTTAACTTATTTTTGAAAGGTATATCAAAAATATACTCTAATACCTGTAGAATCATACTGCAAACCTAAAAATGAGAACAATAGCCCACATCGATTTTTATTAGGATTTTAAAGTTTATTTTTACTATGGATTAAAAAAATTTTACTGAATCGTATTGTTTCTTTCCTTTGTGGGTAAAATTCTTAGCTTTTGGAGTGTTTTGCTTCATAAATGTTGTATGCTAGTGAAGTTAGGTCTTTTGATTTCATCTATCAAAACTAATTTAGAATTAATTCTTTACAATATATCAATAAATTAACATAAAAATGTTTCCGGTCTATTATCCATTTAAGACACATAAAAGTCTGCTATTGAGGTCTAAATTTATAAAATGATAATAAATGTACTATGGAATACAACAAATTTATCTTTATCACATTTACAAATATGATATAAAATAAGATCATTCAAACTTATTTTTAAAAATATTTTTTAAAAAGTATGTATCTTTTCATTTTAATTAAATAAAAATTATTCAATTTTATTGGAAATAAGTCACTTTGTGAAAACACTATAATTAAAATTTAAAGATTTCTAGTTTTGTCATTGGTTAATGCTGAATCCTCATAGTTTTTATGTTAATTCAAAGATATATCCTACGTACATCTTTAACTTTTAATGAATTACTATAAATATAAAATCAAAAGAGCTATTTTACTATCATTATCGTTTAATCATATTATGAAGAAAAATGCTTTGTAAGCAAGGATTTACCCACAAAGGAAAAAACACATCACGATTCAGCAAAATTTACTCAATCCATAGTAAAAACTTTAAAATCCTAATAAAAATTGATGTGGGCTATTATTCTCATTTTTAGCTCTTAAGTATGATTCTAAAGGTGTCAGAGTATATTTTTGATATACCTTTCAAAAATAGGTTAAAAACAGTTTAAAATACATAAACAATCTAATCATATAGAGTATTAAGTTTTTTTGTGTTTAGGTCAATTTTTCGCTATTTACTCAATCGCATTTAGCGAACCTTCTCATAGCTCTTGGTTTGGTTTTTTGTCATTTTGTTACTGAAAATGGATTGGATAAGGGTATATTTTCAACCTTCTATCTCCCACTTTTAATACAGAGTCTCTAGATGCTGAGGGCTAAGCCACTAGTGTTAGATACAGAGTATATAGAGTAGCTACGCTTTTACACGACTAAAAAGTTTTCAAGGAATCAAAAACAAATTTTAAATCTTTAAAAAAAAACTTTTCAGAGCAGATTATGAATTCTATTCTCCGGAATTTGATCAAATTTCTCAGAATGCGAAGGTAATTGCATTCATTATCATTCTAGCAGCTGCGCCACTAGCCTCATTAGGACTTTGTTTTACCATTAAAGAATAGAGGGAGCACGAGCTATATCTAACTGTCTACGGGGTGGTTTTTACGGCCGACTTTTAATTGGGGCTTTGAATATCAGCCAATGGCGTCGGATATAAGAACAGAGCCAGGTCGCTACAAAAAAAAAGAAATCAATTTGGTAGCAGACGAAAAAGGTTCCTACTACTTGGGCCTAGTAGTTATCTTGATTATACATCTATACAACAATATCTCATGTTGTCAGATTAGGGGGAATACCTTGGCACAAAACAGACACAATATTTGTATAACACAATAACCAAGGCATTTAAAGAAATAAGTCAATGGTCGATAATTCATGTACATCCCCAATGATGACATACAAAATTACCCTTTAAGTAGATTTCAATTGATGGTTGAAACGTTTGGACACTTAACTTAATGAACCAACAAATAAAATTTCAATTAAAATCCTGAAAGTTATTAAGTCAACGAAAAGGAAAACATTATTTTAAGATTTGGGGATTAGTGTAATAAACAGCCCAATGTCCCCTACCTCCCCGGAGAAACCAATAGATTTACACTTTACAGAACCTGCTAAAAAACATTATTATTAAAAAATTAAATTACTGTAAAGTATAAACTGAATTATGTCCGGTTTCTATATCAATTTGATTATAAAATTGGTAAATGGTTTTGACATGTTTTTTTCAGCAGAAAAAAAAATATTTTTCCCTACAGCCAATTTTATAAGAAAATTTGATTAGATTGGTTTTAGTTGCGGCTGAAAATATTCAAAACAGCGAATTCAATTATTTTAAAACGGCTGTGGTTAAAGAATTATCGGTTATAGTCCCTTTCGTGGCAACGCCCTTTAAGGGGCGTTTCTTAGTATCTTCAACATAGCTTTTCTTCTATTTCGAGCCCCTCAAGGGGGGGGGGGGCTCTAACCCTGCGGGGCCAATTGCCCAACCCTGCAGGGCAATCACCTAACCCAATATAACCTAACCTAGCCTAAAATAACCTATCAAAAGCCATTTTAAAATACGACAATTCGCCCCTTAAGGGGCGTTGCCACGAAAGGGACTATAACCATATATCTAAGAAAGTGGATCTTACCTATCTTTTTTAAAAAAAATCAAGGGCCAGCTGCTTTATGGGGCCGTGTTGACCGCGCACACAGCAAAACCAATACCTTGTTTTTATATTTTGTATGACAATCATACTTTTAATCATTTTTAAATATTCACTTTATCACATGTTTGTGAAGCTGCAAAAATAACAATTTTGCAATTTAAGTTTTAGGATTTGTACAAGTTATTATGTCAAATTATATTTTAGTAGTGGCTTCTCTTATAAAGAAACTACATGGGGAGGAAATTATTTTTTTCTAAGTTCGATTTATCTTAACAAGGATGACAACATCCATAAAAGCGAAGCACTAAAACGGTAGGACAAACGGACATGAACACATATATAGTGTCAGAACTGAATAAAAAAATAATATATGTATAAGAGTCGAAGCAAAATTGTAAGTAAATTTGTTTAAAAGTGCTTTATACAGGATAATGTTTATGGACATACTTATATATTTAGGACTTGATTATAGAGTTGCTTCGCTTATAACATTATACTTTGTTGTCCCAGGAATCAATATACCAAAAATCAGTCCAATCGGATGATTAGATCACATAAAAATTTGTTGTTAAAAAGTAAAAAAAATCAACATGTTTAAATTGGACATACGGAAATTTTGGTAATGATTATAGAGTTGCTACGCTTTCTAAATCGTACCTTACTACTAAAGGAATCACCATGCAAAATTTGAAATCGATAGGACAATTCTAACATGCCTAAATTAACGAAAAAGCTATCCGTTACGGACGGACGGACCGACCCTAATTATAGAAAAGCTTCGCTTTTAAAAAGGTAGTGGTACCCTTTCCAAAAGTATTTATTGAACTTTCCCGGACTTACAAGAAGCTCAACTGTAAAGAAGAACCATATAGGTTCAGTGGTTAGCGAGATCATTCGCTACACACATATACACTCAAAGACAGACAAATATCATGTTACTTTTATATAAGGATTATTTAAATAAAACTTTTAAAAATCAGAATTATCTGTTATAAAATTGAACCTAAATTGATATTATTTTATTAAGACTTTTATAGAAAATCTCCTTCAAAAAGACAAGAAACAAAGACTCACACCGAAACAGGTAATAGTTATTTCTCGCATCGTAATATAAACGGCTTTCCGCGGATATAGAATGTATGATTATAAGATTAAAACCAGTTTTTTTAGCCTGAGGTGTTATTTCTCGCATCGTATTATAAACGGCTTTCCGCGGATATAGAATGTACAATTATAAGATTAAAACTAGTTCTTTTAGCCCCGAGGTGCCAAAGGCACTGGCTAAAGAAACTAGTTTCCTTCGGCACAGCTGCTAGAAAATCGTACATTATGATATTTTACTTATGTATCAATCTACTCATGAGGGAGAAGTTTTTTTTCACTTGTCACTTATAATTATTTTTATATTGGATTTTGATTGCTTGGTTCATTAATTTGAGTTTTTAAAGTCACTAATTGTTATCTAAAGAAAAGGTAATTCGTGGATTATCATTGGGGATTTACATCAATTTATTTGCTATTGTCTTATCCCTTTAGATTCCTGATTTTAAAAATTTATGAATTTTTTACTGCGCATTTGAAATAAAATGATGATGATCAGAAACTTTATATGATGCTTCATAATCGGAAATTTTTTTTATTGGATTTCTATATTTTATTCATTTAAATGAATTTTGTAATATTAGATTTATCTTGGGGTCATAAATGAAAAGGGGGGGGGGGGGGCGGGTGGTAGAGCTGAACCACCACTTTGAATTTTAATTATAGAAGAAAATTAAATTTGTATGTGTTGGGGCTTTTTCTAGGGACGATTTTTCTTTGAATTCTCTCCCCATTCTGTGACCTACAAGAAGCTTCACTGTAAATAAGAGCGAATTCTTATGGTACAGACAGACACACATTCGGGTATAGTCCTTTCCACGACATCCCTCCATAAGGAGCGATTCTTCGTATTTTTAAAATGGCTTTTTATAGGTTATTTTAGGTTAGGTTAGGTTATATTGTGTTAGGTGATTGCCCCACAGGGTTAGGTAATTGGCCCCGCAGGGTTAGAGCCCCCCGCAGAGGCTATAAATAGGAGAAAAGCTACTGTGAAAAATACGAAGAATCGCTCCTTATGGAGGGATGTCGTGGAAAGGACTATACCCACACATTCTCTTATACATCATTTTTGCAAAATCAATATTCTTTTTTAATTTCGTACATTTTTCTAATTTATAAATAGACATGCTAAAGTTGTCATTTGAATGAAGATTATCCCATATCTTTTATAACCGGACACGCCCCCTAAAGGCCTCTGGGGGCACTGAGATGGGAATGTCGACAGAAGGTGGTGGTACCCTCCCACAAATAATTATAAACCATCCCAGGACTTATTAGAACCCACATTGGATAGGAGAACCATGTAGGTTTAGCGGTTAGCGGAGGTCTTCGGTACAGACAGACACATACAGATCCTGTTACTTAATTTTTTATCAGGATTTATCTTTATACTTAAATTTTTAATTCTCGAGTTCTTTTATGGCAAATTTTCTAAATACTTTTTTCCTATAAAGTAACATACGTCAAATAATGTTTTTAGAAGCATAGCTACTCTTTAATCGGGGTCTGATTGTACGTCCGTCAATTTACAAATGTAAATCACAAAAAATGAAATTATCTAAGCAGGTATGAAAGTTAGAGGTCTATGTTAAAATCAGCGATTTAGCAAAAATATTTTTTGCCGCTAGTTATGTTTTTAGCTAATTTCCAAAAATATCCCCAGGTCGGCCTTTTTAAAATTTTTTAAATAGCTATAAACCTTCACAGGACTTATGAGAAGCTAACCTGTAAAGGAGTACCATAACGGTTCAGCGGTTAGCGAAATCCTTCTTTAAACATTTCTTTCAATTTCTCTCTTTCCATTATAACTTTCTTATTTTTCTTTTATTGTTTTTCCTTACAGAGAATATATATATAAGTATAGATGTATAATTAAGTAAATATATTACCTAAGTGGTGGAGACTCTTTTCGTCTGCTAGTAAATTGTTTTCTGTCTTTTTGTAGGGACTCGGCTTTGTTTATATTTCCGACGCTATTAGCTGATTTCAAAGATCCGATACAAAATTGGGACAGGGTCCCCATACTGACAAAGTTAGAAATAGTTCATGCCCACTCTATTCTTTATTTTATATTTGCTTTTAATCCTGCGCTACTTATTGAAAAAAATTTCTTGTTTATTTTAAAAAAAGAATTTTTATTGAATATATTTCAATTAAAAGATCAATATCCAACAAGTATGACTACTCCATAAATGCAAAGCTCAAAATTCGAACAATCGTATGTATAGATTAAACTAGGATGAGAGTAGCAACATACTTCTATAATTTACTTTGTCTGTCAATCCGTAGCACTATGGAGGTAATGGTATTTTCTCGGCTGCTATTTAAGATAGATTACTAACTTTTTGTGTAGATACTACTATCCTAAGAGTATCCAGGATACAACTTACTTGGTCCGTCAGTCATGCTATATTTTTTACTAGCGGTTACGCCCCTAGAGGCCTCTAGTGGCACTTTAAATGTTTTTGTTTGTTAAAGTCTCTACGATAATTCTTTATGTTACGATACCTCTTTATGTTACGTTGAAGTCTCCCGAATATTATTTTGTCATTTCTCTTGGGAGGGTGGTGGTACCCTCCCCCAAAATAATTATAAACCTTCCCGGGACCCATGAGAATCTACCCTGTTAAGGAGAACCCGATCGGTTCAACGGTTAGCGATATCCTTCGGTACAGACACACAAACATATAAACACACAAACACACAGACATACTGTTACTTAAGGATGAAGGTTGTGTGATTTACTTTTATTATTCCAACTTCTATTTCTTTCTCATACATTACTTTATCTCTTTTTTTATGACCTCTGAACATTTGCTAAACAGTTTACCTTATCCATATGGCCACACATGATTTTTGTTTTAAGCTCTACAAAGTGTCCTAAAAAATGAGCCGTTTGACGTCAATGTATCCATCTCTTTTTAAGGGGTTTCCTTTTCCACTTCTCCTCTCACCCCTCATTTAAATGACGTCACACGGCACATATTATTATTATAGGACACTTTGTAAAGCTCCTTTTTGTTTGTGCGTCTTTACTTATGGATGTTGTCATCCTTGTTAGGATAAGCAGTTTTTGTTTAATTATGTAAAATCTAAAAGTAGACGTCACCGAAACTGTCCCAATTTTGTATAACTTTTGCGGAACAAGTTCCAATTACGTCATATTTTTCTTTCCCGAAAAAGGGAGGGGGGGGGGGAAGAAAATCTCTTCAAAAGAGATGGGGAAAACCCCCTTTTCTCCCATCTCTTTTTTCTTCCCCCCTTCCCTTTTTTTTCTTTCCCACTTCTCTTTTTCGGGAAAGAAAAATATGACGTAATTGGAACTTGTTCCGCAAAAGTTATACAAAATTGGGACAGTTTCGGTGACGTCCTAAAAGTAACCTACTTTACAAATGAGTTGCTATGCTTTCTATTAAATCTATTATCCAAAAAAGGTTTGAAATTAATAGGAAAATTCTAACATGTCTAAAATAACGAGCAAATGGACACATCCTACATATAAAAAAGCTTTGTTTTTAAAAAATCTTTTCATTAAACAATTTATTGGAAAAGTTTCTTTTTTAAGAGTCTATCAATAAAAAAGTTTCAATGAAAATTAACTCAAAAAGAAAACTTAAATAATCTGATGTTCTTTTGTAAGTTTTTGAATTGATATTTTATTGAAAGCAAAGCATTTATACGAATTGAGTCTGTCCGTCTGTCCGAATAGGTTAAGCATGTTAAAATATTCCGATTAATTTTAAACTTTGCATTATGTTTCTTGTAACAAGTAGGCATCCTTATAAAAAAGTATCAGGATATCTGTTTGTCTGTCTGTTTGTTTGTATTGAAAGATCTCGCCAACCATAGGTACTGGGAAGGTTTATAACTATTTTGGGGGAGGGTAGAGGCCTTTAGGGGCGTAGTAATTTATAAAGCCTTACAATTCTACAATCATTACCAAAAAGTATATGCATTCATTTTAAAGATCTTTATTTTGGAATGGTGATTTATAGAACAATAAGGCACAATGCTATATTTAAAAGTATAAACATGTATGTTCTTAATCCAATGATGTTGTCATTTTTGTTTAAATTATAATTAGGTCAAAATATTACATTTAATCAACGTATTTTAAAAAATATAATTATTTCTATGTGTTGACATATAATTCTAAATTGATGTCGAAAATATTGCATTAAATATCATGTTTTGATACAGTATAATACGTGCATCGGTTTAAATATGATAATAGTTATGTCTCACATCGTATTATAAACAGCTTTCCGCGGATATAAAATGTACGATTATAAAATTAAAACCAATTTTTTTAGCCCCGAGATGCCGTAGGGCTAAAAAAATGGTTTTAGTCTTATGATTTGTATATTAGTAGAAAACTTTATATAAAACGATGCTAGACATATTTTTTTCAACACTAAGAACTGTTTCTAATCCACTGGATATTGATCGGTTTCTAAGCGATGAAAAAAAATAATTTCTAAATGTTATAGGGTGTGTATATGTTTTTTTCACAAAAAAAGATCGCAATCTATTATTCATTTTGAAAAAGCGTATTGTGTCCAATAAAAATGATGTCATACAATGCTCAAATGATCAATGATGGGCCAGTATACATTGCAATTGACTTAAGGTAAATTGTATACTGGCTTAGCATTGGTCGTTTGTATTGTATGACGTCATTTCTTATTAGACACTATGCACTGTTTCATTAATTTGAAATCTTGTTGATATTTATGTTTTCAAGTGTTTGGAACATCCTTGGTTGATGGAAGAAAATATTAGTGATAATGTAATCAGTACAAACAATCTACAAAAATACCTTGCAAGGTAGGTTATAAAGTAGCTTCTATATTTACTAGCGGTTGGGGTTTAGGCTATTTTGAGGGGGTTAGGTCACATTCTGTTAGTTTTATATAAGGATAGTTTATTTTTATAGAACAAGTACATATGCGAATAAAAAAACATTTTGATGTGCAAAATTATATAACAGACGCACATACGGACATCTTCTTTTACACAGGATAACAATATTTTGGCGCTTTCATACAAACTTTAGCCCTGATGTTCTCCCCCCCCCCTTATTTTTAAAATAAAGTTAATTTGTTCGTTCATTCCTTTAGGTCAGAGGTGGATTCTTAAAAAAACTTTTGCCTCAATAAAATTAGTTTTTTAAGAATTCACCTCAGGTTAGGAAAACTCCAGGTATAGACCCAACATGGTTAACTCCCTTAGTAGGGGTTGGGTATAGGGAAAAAATATTTAGGTCCCCCCTCTTATTTTCGATTCATTTAAAAAATAAAGTGGGGGGGGGGGGGGTAACAGGGCTCACTTTGTGTGAAGCGCCAATTTATATCTATGGCTAGGCGAAGGTGGAGGCATTGTGGAGAAGTTGTGAGGATGATGTCCAGAGTTTCAGGTAATTATTACAGGTATATAAAGGGGATAAGACATTAGATGATAGATTGATGTTCACCCATAATTCAATAAACCATAATTACCCCTTCTGTAGATTAAAATTATTGGTTGAATAGTTTGGTTAATGCACAGTTATGACATCCAGACAAAGGTCGTGCAATCAAAGAATTGGTTGTCTGATAGGCGTTACTTTGTCTAACACCCGGGGGAGTTATTGGCTTCCCGTAGTTATCCTTGATTGTTGGACTTGACCATAGGAGATATTAAAAAACCGCAAAAAATTGTCTAATTATAAGTTTTAAGGATATTTTATTAATTATCATCCTTGTTTATCTATTGATGAAAATTAATGAACTCTTTTTAAGGTTTATAAATTTATATTGTTTTTCAGTTATGATATTAAAGAACAGAGAAAAAAGAAAAGAAGTAGAAAGACAAAAAAGTGCTCCTCCAGAATTATAAAAGAACTAGAAAAAAATGACCATAAAATATAAAGCTTTAAAAAAACTCACTCTTAAAATAAATTACCTAAATTTTTTGGAAGTGTTTCAAAGCCAAATATTAACTTATTTGGCCCCATGTGGGCCAATAAACAGAAATTTGCATTTTTTTCATTTTCTTATCTAGGCATTTTAAACCTTTCAGTTGCAAAGCTACTCTCAAAGTCACTTTGTATGTCCGTCCATATCATTATGAGAAAAATTACATTCACTTAGCTCCTATTTTAGGATAGGTGTATAAATTTTGTGTCAGTCACCCTCAATAAGGCATTAGCTGTTATATTTGCTGACCAATGAGCAACTTCTCCATAACTAACTTGGTCCGTCAGTCTATCTAGTATCTGTAACGTTATTTAGACCACCAAATAGAGGTATTGGGTTTTTGTCAGCTACTAATTTGGATGGTTAGATTTTGTTCTGACGCCTTATTTTTTTACTTTTTCTTTTAATTAACTTTTTATATTAGTATAGGTTGAAAAGGAGAAATAAAAATTACCTAAAACCATTGCAAAACATTTTACAGCATCCCTGAAAAGTAAAAAAAATTGGACAAACAGCCTCCAAGACAGCCTCCAAGCTTCAGACATCAAAAAGCCTTACTACTTTCAATTATGGGATATTGTTAATATGGAAGTTGTCATCATTGTATATTTGTGATTTAAATTTAAAAAAATAAAATGTGTTTAGAAACATATGATAATTTATTATAAAAACACATACATTTACATATGATAATGAACGTGAAAAATTTAATGAAACAGCATGTGAATATTCCATTCTTTCATCAATTCTATAAAAACTTTCTTAAAAAGAGTTTTAAAAAAGAATTAAGAACTAATGAGAAACTGCAAATTATTCAGAATTTTTTTGTTCCCTAATTTAAAGTTTAAAAGTACTAATCAATTTGAAAGATCATAAAAAATACTTTTCAAAATTTGATAATAAAAAATGAAGAATTAGAAATTGGTAAAAAAAGATAAAGAAAATTGCTTTTCATTTTTGCAGAGTTCGCTATATATAAAAATATATGAGTTGCAACTTTTGTTTCTATTATACAGTTAAAATACTCGAAAAAAAATCACATTAAGTTATTTTCATCATTCATTTATAATTTTTAAAAATCATTCAAAAACAATAAAAAGGGAAGGAATTTTGTATACTTTTCGTAATTCAAGTTTCTGTAAACTTTGGAGAATTTAATTATTTAAATTGTACAGTAAATAATGATTTACAAGAAATTACAAAATCATCCCCCCTCCCTTCCCGTCATTTACGTATTACGTACCTTTTACTATTTTAGACCTAAACAAAGCCTTTGATGAATCATGTTATGAAAGTGATAACAATTCAGATATAAAATTACAATCTAGCTCAAATCAATAATTTATAATCAATTGTACGTTTGATTTAAGAAAATGATTAAAGTCCCTCCACAGATTATTACGTCATATATACGCTAGAAAAACCAATGAGAGGCCAGCATAAATTTTACCATTGGTCAGTTACAGTGTATACTGGCTTCTCATTGGCTATTCTATCGTATGACGTCATAATTTGTGGAGGGACTTTAATCATCTTTTTGATTTAACTATATTTTTAATAATTGAGCTAAATTAATATAAAAATATGAAGTTATTATGATACATAATTTATTATTAAGCACAAAATATCAAATATACATTATAGTTCGATAAGTAACATTTATAAAAATTCACATTTAATGCCTTTCTTTACAACTACACTGGTTTAAATTACATATAATTATGATATACACATATGATTTCTTTTGAAACAAACATTTTACATATTTGGCATCAATAAGAGATTATCAAAATATCAATAGAATTTATTTCACACCTCCCCTAAGTGCTATCAAGACGTTATCAAATTAGACAATTTATGCATTAAAAAATGAATGTCCGCCGGGGGGGGGGGGATTAAGTAATGATTACCCCCCCCCCCAATCCCACAAAAAAAGCTTAGCTGTCCTTGTAATAATGTCTTGAAAGTATTAAATAAGAGTGTGTTACGATAGCTTTTATTTCAAAAAGGGCTAATTAAGATGTAATAACTATAAAAAGGTTTTCTTTTGTTTATCTATCTATCTATCTATCCTTTGAGTCCATTGTCAATTTGAGCTATACATACAATTAGAACTGGGAAGGAAAGTTTTAATCAGGGCTCGGCAGCCGCGCATAAGCCTTGAATTTAAATTTGCCTGTGTGCAAAAAAATAAATTCTGAAAAGATGGATTGTCTGTTAAAGATGAATTTTCAAGTTTTAATATGAAGATTTCACTGAAGCTTACACGCGGCTGCCGATACGATACCGAAAAATCATGTATCGTATCAAATAATAAAATAATCTTAAATCAAATATCCTCAAAGCCAACAAAATGAAATTAACCTTTTATATTTATTTTACTAACCGCGGAAAGCTATGACGATTATTTAGATCTTACATCTTGGATCTTACAAAAGAGAATTGAACCATTACAAAAAAAACATAACTTTTATTGGGTATAGTCCTTTCCACGACATCCCTCCATAAGAGGCGATTCGTCGTATTTTTAAAATGGCTTTTTATAGGTTATTTGAGGTTAGGTTAGGTTATATTGTGTTAGGTGATTGCCCCACGGGGTTAGGTAATTGGCCCCGCAGGGTTAGAGCCCCCCGCAGGGGCTAGAAATAGGAGAAAAGCTACTGTAAAAAATACGAAGAATCGCCCCTTATGGAGGGATGTCGTGGAAAGGACTATACCTCTTTTATTTAAAATGGAAGCTTTACTTGTACAAATATAAAACAAATGACATGATTAGTGTTCTGGTATTGATGAATCTTTACACTTTGCCTGTAGATTTCTCTTGACAAAGAATTCTTACTTCTTTGTCTGTAGATTTCTCTTGACAAAGAATTTTTACTCCTTTGCCTGTAGTTTTCTCTTGACAAAGAATTCTTACTTCTTTGTCTGTAGTTTTCCTTTGACAAAGAATTTTTACTTCTTTGCCTGTAGTTTTCTTTTGACAAAGAATGCGACAAAGTGAACAATTGATGATGACCCAAGGAGAGCTGCGGATATGTAGAAAGCGTAGCTGTAGTTTCCATCTAAATATAAATGAAAGGTTTAGTGGACAATTTTACACTCGTGGAATTATTTAAATTCTATATTAATGGATATAAGATATACATGGATATAATGACAGGGGAATGCGTGGGGATGGAGTACAACAGGGATGGAAATAACGTTATTTTAACCAGCTGAGAGCATCCCTTTGTCAGAGTATATGAAAATCAGGTCCTACATCCAGGTATTAATTTATTGATTTTGTATCTTAAAAGCCTGTCAGGACAGGATACACGACTAATTCTTATTTTGGTGTATCTCCCACTCAAAGCTTACTTAATTGCTATGCTTGATTGTGCCTTTTGAATACATGATCTTTGTCTGAAAGTCCTAACTGAGTTGTGCTTGTTTTGGACCAAGGCATTTCCTCTTGACATATTGAAATAATAATAACTACACAAAAATACGAGTGGAGACCCTAGAGGGTACTGACCCAACAGGGCTATCATAAATCCTACTTACCCTTACCTAAACCTATCATTGACGTTATTTGATATTAAATATAAAAATACTTTTTAATAAAAAAAAATTTCTTCTAAAAATAATCTAATTTTGAAGACATAACAAATATAGATTGTAGATGTTTTATTAAACATTTACAAGTAAATTACGTCCTGCCTTATTACATTCAAGATGCTTAAAAATGTTACAAGAAAAAACACTTTAAGGGGTGAAGATGGCATTCTTCCTAATAACCTATTTTAGGGGGGCTTTAACACCCTCCTACACCCTACTTCTGCACACTAATGGTTAAAATCTAATTGAAATAATTAAATTTATTTACATTTGATCAAATAAAATTTCTAAGCCTAGTGGTTATACTTTCCTAAGCTTTATACATTCCTTAATATCTGTGGAAAGCTTAGGAGACCAAACTAAAATTTATGAGACGTGTCCCGTTTTAAAGATATTTAATTTTTTTTTATATTCTTTAAAACGTCGACTTCAATGTCAATCTTAATAAATTTAGGCACAGTGTGAAATAACAAAAAATGCGCAATTCTTTATTTACGTAGGGACAAAAGATCACTTTGTTTTTTTAAGAATCTTTTATAAATATAGTTATTGAAAAGTCGCATTTTACTATTCAAATAGATGGGGAGTTGAGCATTGAGTATAAAAAAAAATAAAAAAATAGACAGAGCCTTTCTGGTGGCTAATAAAAGTATAAATAAGTTTAAAAAATAGACAGAGCCTTTCTGGTGGCTAATGCATTCTCTCTAATAAGTCTTAACATAAAGAAATTTTTCTTTCATTTCTTAAATTTTTATTCCATATTGCAAAAAAGGCGATATTTGGTTTAAGTAAATATTCATTTATATAGCCTTTTTCAAACATTGTGATTTAAATGATAACGTGGGAAAATTTTTCGATCGTGAGAACCAATTATTTTGATTTAAATGACACGGTATTAAATGATGAGCTATTGCTTGATCATTTAATACCTTGGGATTTAAATATCCATTTATGCTAAATTTTGTTTGCTTAAATAACTCATTGAAAATTTATTAGTCTTTATGTTAGTGTGTCTGTCGGTCATGCTTTTCATAGGCTAGTCTTACTTATTCTTTTAAACTAATGGGGAAGGCTAAGGTATCAAAGGCTAGCCTGGGGAATTTGTATAGATTAAGATATTTAAGTTGGAAGGAATTCTAATGTTAGAGGGAAATTTGAAATCTACATTAAAGGAGGATGTGCATAAGGCCCATTTGGGCAGGGGGGGGGGGGGTTTACTCGAGAACCCTTAGAGCTAGAGGTAGCTAATTTTGGATTTAAGCTTCTATGGGGCCAAAGTTACTTTTAAAATTATCGTCAACCCCCCACCCTCCCCCCCCAAATTTTTTTTTCATTTTTTTCAAATTCTCGTTTATGAAGGTTTATCTTAAATACAGTATGCTACTCTCTTAGTTTTAGAGATAATTGGATGAAATCTTTTTGATTGTGTCCCTAATTACCCCAAGTTTTGGTATCTTAAAAAAAAAAACGGCGGCAGGACCGCCGCTCCCGCCGTCCGCCGCCGGTTTCCGCCGCCACCAAAAAAATTTTTTTTTATTGCATTTCTCGCCGAATTGGGCAATTTGGAATCATTTGAGACCATGTTATTTTTTTCAAAACGGAAAACGGCGGCGGTCCCGCCGCCGTTTTTTTTAAAGATACCAAAACTTAAGGTAATAAGTGACACAATCAAAAAGATTTCATCCAATTATCTCTAAAACTAAGAGAGTAGCATACTGTATTTAAGATAAACCTTCATAAACGAGAATTGTAAGGCGAAAAATTTTTGAAAAAAATAACATGGTCTCAAATGATTCCAAATTGCCTAATTTGGCGAGAAATGCAATAAAAAAATCTCCACCCTCCCCCAAAAAAAAATTTTTTTGGGGGGGGGTGGGGGGTCGACGATAATTTTAAAAGTAACTTTGGCCCCATAGAAGCTTAAATCCAAAATTAGCTCCCTCTAGCTCTAAGGTTTCTCGAGTAAACCCCCCCCCCCTGCCCAAATGGGCCTTATGCACATCCTCCTTTTAAGGATTTTTTATAAAATTCGTTTTTTGTATAATTCTTTATCTAAAAGCGGACATACAATTTAAGTTCATAAATTTTGACCAATAGGATAGGTGGATTGGAAACTACCTGCGCTCTAATTGGTTGAATGATGTGCGACATTTAAGCTTCTCCAATCAGAGTGCATATAGTTTACAATCCACCAAAGAATTATACAAAAAAAAATTTTATTAAAATTCCTTATTTGGTGCAGATTACAAATCTCCATCTAACATTAAAATTCTTTCCAACTTATATATCTTAGTATAGATGTCTATTCATGTTTATTTTTATCGCATATATCAAATTAGCATCTTGTCGACCTTCAATTTGGATAGTTTTTTTTTACATCATCATTATACACAAGTGGTCATAGCTGACATATTATTATTCATATAACCTATCCTAATGACGTTCCTATTATGGCTCAGGATGGAGAACAATGTGCAGTTAATTACACTAATCCCCAAAGTTATCTTATTCGTTGGCTTGACCAACATTGGGGACTTTTATTGAATTTTGATTGGTTGGTTCATTAAGTTGAGTGTCCAAACGTTTCAACCACTAATTGTAATCTACAAAGGTATAATTATTTGTGTCGTCATTGGGAATGTAGATCAATTTATCGGTTATTGTATAATCCCCTTATATCCCTAATTATGGCTACATAATTATAATAACAACATATTACATGATTTTTCGCTATACAGATGCAAAAAAATGAATCAAACCAAAATTCCTTGGTAAAAATTTCTTTAAAAATCAATTCTTTATGATATAAAATTGCTCTTATTATCATTACATGTTGCTATTCAGAAAATCACATAAAATTTTTCTTTGATTGATAATTTATTGAAAATGGTTGCTTTGAATTTAAATAATTTCCTATACATTTAATGGAAAAATTCCCATTGCATTGTATATGCAAAATTTATAATGATTCAAATTTAGAATTTTAATCCTTGGACCCTGGGATCTTAATGGGTAAGACAATGAAAGAAAATTAAGTACATCCACAATAATGTTAAAAAAATTAGCTCTTATCTAGATTAGAACATAAAATAATGAACAATACTAGTTTGAAACTAACCAATTAAATTCAATAAAAGTTCCCGGAGTTTTTGAACCAATAAATAAAATAACGTCTTTAAGGAACCTTTTTGGCACCCGTGTAATTTACAGTCCAATGTCCTCTCCCTCCCTGCATAAAACCATAGAATAGTTATTTCTCGCATTGTATTATAAACAGCTTTCCGCGTATAAAAAATGTAAAATTATAAGGGTAAAACCAATTTTTATATTCGTAGAAAATGGATATAATATGAAGCTAAACATAATTTTTCAGTATTGCTGAGAACGGGTTCTAATCCATCGGATATTAATCAGTTTCTAATGAATACGAGAAAAAAAACTATTCCCATTTCTCTTGATCCTCTAAAATAATGCGCTTGGCATAGCAACAGTAGATACCATTTATAACATACCTGAGCTGTCAATGACAAAGCCGCCAAGTGGAGGGCCCAGGAAAGCGGCCAGACCGCGGATACAGGTGAGAGCACCAAATCCAGAGGTCAACTGCTCCAAACCAAGAAGGTCAACCTGAAAAAAAAACAAGGCCGATTAATTCCTAACCACTGACAAAGTTTGTGCGATGAAAAAGTTGTCTGTCTCAAATAATGGGATATTAAACGTGTATGCATATATACAGTAATCATAGCTGTATCATTTCATTGCTTGGACTGCTAATGGAATGTCCAGGTATAGTCCCTTTCATAACATCGCACCTTATGGGGCGATTCTTCGTATTTTTCATAGTAGCTTTTCTCCTTTTTCTAGCCCCTGCGGGGGGCTCTATCCCTAACCCAATATAACCTAACCTAACCTAACCTAAAATAACCTATAAAAAGTTATTTTAAAAATACGACGAATCGCCCCTTTTGGGGCGATGTTACGAAAGGGACTATTCCCGAATGTCCAGATAAATTAATAATCAAAAGCGGTATTCTGCACCCGAAATCTTGAAAGTTAGCCAAAATAAGAAAAGTTGCGCTATTTCAAGTACCCAATAATATGAAATATTGTGAATTTTAGATCTATTGTCCCATCCCTATATCCCTGATAATCACACATGGATATTGATGGATAAGACAATGGACAAAAATAATTAACAAAATTACCAATTCAGTAGAATTATTGGTTAAAAAGTTTGGACACTATTAGTTTGAAAACAACCTATCAAAAATCTATAAAAGTACTCAAAGTTTTTGAGGGTACGAATAAGTATTGACAAAAGTTATCATATGTGTAATTTACAGTACATTGCCCTCTCCCCGCCCCCTCTGTAATGAGGCGTATAGCTGTAATTGGACAAAGTGTCTCAAAATCAGCCATGTGACGTCATAAAAATGAGTGAAATGAGAGAAGAAGTGGGAAAGAAAACTCCTAAAAAAGAGATGGAGTATAACTCATTTTTATGAAGTCACATGGCTGATTTTTTTAGACACTTTGTCCAGCTACATATAGCTGCTTACCAGCATGGATGAAGTGACAGCTGGCCAGGCAGACAAGCTGAAGCCGAACATGATAGCCACGACAATATAGCTGGCAAAGTCATCACCACACAGATCCATAAAGAAGGGGCACAGGGCACCTAAATCAATTAAATGGTTAATAAACAACATGTATTTATTTTTAATAAATATAAAAAGTCTAGATTCCCAACCCTAAATTGAACCAATAGGAACACAGCGTTAAAATTAACTTATATAAGTACATGATTCTGTTTTAGAACATGCTTACATTTTAAGACTTAATTACAGAGCTTGTTTCGCTTCAAATTTTGTACCTTATTTTCCAAGGAATCAATGTTCCATGAATCAGATTAATGATATCTTACCAAAAGTTGTTTAAAACGTTAAATCATATTTCAAATAGAACGTACGGACTTTCTGGTTACGAGTATAGAGTTGCTAATCATATCAACTGATACAGAAATCACCAGGACAATTTTGACATGCCTAAATTAACGTAAATAACTAACTGTGACGGACTTACATACCCTAATTATACAAAAGCTTCGCTTTTAATAAAAAGTAATCTAATATAAAAAATGAAAATAAAAAATGTAATTCAAAGATCGAGCAAAATAAATTAATTTACATCAAATGAACAAAGTATAAAGTTATGCTAATACAATTTATTTCATATTACGAGATTATATGCTTCAGACTTCAAAGTTCTGTATTTTATAGATATGCATCATTTGCAGGGATCTAAAGGGATAAGACAATGGCCGATAAATTGATGTACATCCCCAATGATGATACACAAAATTACCTCTTCTGTAGATTAAAATCAGTGGTTAAAATGTTTGCACACTCAACTTAATGATCCAACCAATCAAATTCACCCAAGTGCTCAAAATTGTTAAGCCAACGAACAAGAAAACGTTATTATAAAAATTTGGGGAATAGTGTAATAAATAGCCCATCGTCCCCTATCTCATTCTTATTATTTGCAAGATAATTTATAATTTGAAACCTCTAAAATCTTATTAAATTTCCCTTGCTAGCTACCAATGAGTAAGTTTCAGGGATCTTTAGGGACATTGGAGATATATTGATGCTACTTTATAAATTACTAGCGGCTTTGCCCCAAGAGATAATTAATAAAAAACCCACTTATTCCGAACATATTTAAGAAAAAAAAATATTTTGGTGCTGCGAAGGCATGATCCCTGAAGAGTAGAATCCGATTGGTTCAGTGGTTACCGAGATCTTAAGGGGCGGACGGACGGACGGACAGATGGACAGACAGACAGACGGACGGACAGACAGACGGACAGACATCATTCTACTTTGTATCATAGATGTTACAAATGTAATCAAAATTAGTGTTTGAATTTTTAATCACTGCAAGTTTTTATAACCCAATCAAGACATTATAAAAAGTTTAAATATTTAACAGCAAATGAATGAGAGAGGGTGTTTTTAAGGGTGTGGGAGGGGGGGGGGGGTCGTCAACGCCCTCATTCATATTTGGGAGGCACGCCTTGCCCTTTTCTACTCCCATCATGGTTAACAAACCCCTTGGAATAACAAAAAATTTCTTGAGTTATTTTGAGATAGATTTGACCATAATAATCTAGTGTATGTATATATCGGTCTTTATGAAACTTTATGATCTCGGTAACCACTGATCGATTCTATTTATGGGGTACTTCCCATTCAGGGAGACCAGGGGTGAAGCCACTAGTATTGTTTATAATTATCTTAACAATTTATTAATTAGCTAACTTAATAGGAAAAGTTAATTGGATTCTTATTGTACTTACATTAAAATAAACAATTTTTTTTAAAGCGAAGCTTTTCAACAATTAGGGTAAGTCCATCCGTCCGTCCGTGACGTTAATTTACGCATGTTAGAATTGCCCTATCGATTTCAAACTTTTCATGGTGATTCCTGTAGTAGTTAGGTACGATTTAGAAAGCACTCTATAATCATTACCAGAATGTCCGTACGTCCATTTTAAACATGTTAATTTTTACTTTTTTTAACAACAAATTTTTATGTGATCTAATTATTTGATTTTTGGTATACTGCTTCTTAAGACAACAAAGTACAATATTATAAGCAAAGCAACTCTATAATCAAGTCCTAAAAATAAAAGAATGTCCATAAACATTATTCAGTATCAAGAAGTTTTTCAACAAATTTACTTACAATTTTGCATTGTCTCCTATTCATATATATTCTGATTATTCAGTTCTGACACTATACTATGACACTGTTAATGTTTGTTTGTCCTACCTTTTCAGAGCTTCGCTTTTATGGATGTTGTCATCCTTGTTTATAATGTGAAATATAGACTAATTGGGGGGCAGGTGAAGTTTTATATTGTTTTTTTTTTAATATTTAGGACAGGCTAGGTTAGATTATATTGGGTATAGGGTAGCCCGCAGAGTTATGCCACCGCAGGGGTTAAGCATAGAAAAAAACCTACTCTAATTTTCAATATTTTAAAAATTGAAGAATGGGGGGGGGGGTCAGTGATCAACAGTTTCTCTGAGGGAAAGCACCAAAATTTTAAATATTCTTGGTGGTTTTATTTTTCTGTATTAAAGGTGTATTTCCAAGGTTTGATAAGTGGACCAACGAAACCTTGTGTCCTTATTATTAATTTTAAATAAAGGTTTTTAAGACCATTGAAAGCTCAGCTCTCCTAATCATTACTTAACCTAACTTAAGAACAAGCATTAATAATACGATTACACGTCTTTGAAAAAGGTCGCTTGAGGTCCAGATGGGATTGAATTTTACATTTTCTACCCCGAGATGCCGAGGGCACGGGCTAAGAAAACTGGTTTTAATCTTATGATTGTACATTTTTATATTCGTAGAAAACGTGATATAAAACGATGCTAGACATAGTTTTTTCGTATGGATAAGAACCGGTTCTAATCCACCGGATATTAATCAGTTTCGAATGATACGAGATAAAAACTTACCTGAGAGAAGAGCAAGACAGGTGACAAAGAGGGCATCAACCTTGGGGTGATCTGTGATGGCACCTAAAATCAAACAAAGCATGTATTAGATATGTGTAGGTTTTGGGCTATTTTATAGTGGGTAGGTCATAAACTAAGAATTAAGGACCTAAGTAAATTTAATCTACTAAAAAATATCTTTACATAGGAACTATTTGATCATTGGAGGCTAAGTTGTTTCATATTAATCTAATTATACCTATAGTAGTAAGGTTTATTTTTTGTTTGAAGCTTAAGATTTCAGTAACTACTGAACTGTTTAAGTTCTCCTTCTTTTTTAGGGAAGATTAGAATAGGTCCCTGGGTGGTTTTTGGCTATTTACTTTTATATTATATATTTACTATTTTAGGCTATGTTTATGTCTCCTAACCCTCTATATTCTATGCCCCCCAAGAGGTTAGGGGTGTAGCTTATAGTAAAAATAAAATTTAAATTATGGATTTTTTTTCTAGCACACTAAGGGTATAAGATATATATATCTGGTGCAGCTACTTTTTGGCGGAAAGAACAGCTGTTTTTTAGCGGGAAATACAGCTGATTTTAAGCGGGAACAACAGCTGATTTTGTTACCTGAGATAACACGGCCAGCAGTGTTGAAGAGACCAATCAGAGAAATGAGAAGAGCTGCCTGACCCTTGCTAAGGCCTCTCTCTTCAGACATCTAAAACAAGAAAAAATCTTAATATAAATCAACAGGATGTCTGAGTGTTTGTATCAAAGGATCTAGCTAACCGCAATGCCAATATGGTTCCCCTTTACAGTAAAGATTTGTATAAGTCAAGGGAAGGTTTATAGCTATTTTTAGGGAGAGTACCTTCAAGTGAATGGCCTTCAAGTTCCTACATGTCTTCCTACCCAGTACCAACAATTTATGGATAGAATACTTTACTAATGGGTGATTCCCTAAACTTACTTATGATCAATACCCTTGGACACATAGAGCCTGACCTTTACAACAGTCCCCAAGAAATTGACATCCCAAATACTGCAGACAATTAACCTTTTTTTCTGGAAGTCTTGACAATGCATGGTAATGAGTTGCGCCTGTTTTGGGCCACTGCATTTCCATTACTCCTACTATTAAAGTCGCACATCTGGCTTTTAACCCATGACCACCCTAACGACGAGCTATATACTTACAGCTGGGAGGAACATGTAGGGAATGTACAGGCCCATGACTGCAGGCAGGTTGGCCAGCATGATCAGCAGGAAGGCGGGGTTACGCAGGGTCTGGCAGATTCCACCCTTCACAGGCTTCTCATCAGTCTAATAAATACAGGTATTAGACAGGGTTCTAGGGGGCAATTATAGACAATGGCCGAAAAATTGACGCACATCCCCAATAATGATGCACAAAATTATCCTTCCTGTAGATTAAAATTTGTGGTAGGAACACTCAACTTAATAAACCAAACAATCAAAATTCAGTAAAAGTCCCTAAAGTTGTTAAACCAATGAATAAGAAAACGTTATCATTAAAACTTTGGGGACTAGAATAATAAATAGGTCATTGTCCCCTCTCTATCTCTCTCACTAGGTTTTAGATCTCTTAAACGACTTTGTCAAGAAAAATTACATCCTGGTCGATTTTATGACTAATACTATTAATAGCAATTTAACCTTTTAAATATAAAGGATTAATAGTTTCAAAAGAAGCTCTTTTTTTGTGTGGAAAAAAACTGAAATTTTGCATAAATTTTGCAGAAGCCTTTCTTCTGTATATTTAACAATTTAAAATAAATAAATGCCATTTTTGTGTAAAATGTTTTATCAAATTAAAAATTCTTGTTTCAGCGTGATATTCTGCTTATAAGTTTTGAAACTGTTCATGTTCGTTTGTACTACTAATTTCAGAGCTTTTATGGATGTTGTATCAAAGCTGTTCTATACCTGAGTTTCCAGTTGCAGCTGTTCTCTTCCATTAACCTTTTCTCCGTCCATATAATCAAATTCAGCATCAGAGTAGGGTCCTACAACAAATAATTATATTAGTAGGGTCCTACAACATATAACTTCTCTCCGTCCATTTAATCAAATTCAGCATCAGAGTAGGGTCCTACAACAAATGATTATATTAGTAGGGTCCTACAACATTAACCTTCTCTCCGTACATATAATCAAATTCAGCATCAGAGTAGGGTCCTGCAACAAATAATTATAGCAGTAGAGTCCTACAACAGTAAACTTCTCTCCATCCATATAATCAAATTCAGCATCAGAGTAGGGTCCTACAACAAATCAATAATAGGGTTTCTACAACATTAATCTTCTCTCCGTCCATATAATCAAATTCAGCATTAGATTAGGGTCCTACAACAAATTAATAATAGGGTTTCTACAACATTAATCTTCTCTTCGTCCATATAATCAAATTCAGCATCAGAGTAGGGTCCTACAACAAATAATTATATTAGTAGGGTCCTACAACATTAAACTTCTCTTTATCCATATAATCAAATACAGCAACAGAGTAGGGTCCTGCAACAAATTAATATACTAATAGGGTCCTACAACAAAAATCTTGTCTCCGTCCAAATAATCAAATGCAGCATCAGAGTAAGGTCCTACAACAAATTAATGTAGTATCAGGGTCCTACAACAATTATTTTCTCTTTATCTATATGTTTAAATTTAGCATTAAAGTAGGGTCATTTAACAAATTAATCTATTTATAGGGTACTACAACAATAATAAATTTCAATCTCTATCATAAAAAAAATCATAGTAGGGCCATATGTCAAAAATCATTGTTTATATTTTGTAATAATTCGATACAATACATGTATTTTCAGTTTTGCTCAAAACAGGTTCTTATCCAATTTAAAATAAATTACCTGCAGTTGTGTTTTCACGCTTAATTTCAGTTACGGAGTCCTAAAAAAATTTCTATTATAATTTCAAATGAAAAAAGTTTAAACAGTTAGGGTTACAGAGATGGATCAATGGTAGATAATTCTTTTTTCCCTCAAAAAATCCTAAATATATCTCCTCTTGCTCATAGCAATGCAGTTAATGGAAAACTTTAGCAGAGATCTAACTGGAAAAGGCATCCCCAATGATGATACACAAAATTATCCCTGCTGTAGATTACAATTAGCGGTTAAAACTATTGGACACTAAACTTAATGAACCAACCAATCTAAACTTAATAAAAGTCCCAAAAAGTGTTAAACCAACGAATAAGAAAACGTTTTTGTTAAACTTAGGGGACTAGCATAATAAATAGCCCAATGTCAACTCCCTCCCTAGATTTGAAGATTTTATAATTCAGCGGCTACAATAACTAACTACATCACTAAGATTACAAAAAGCTGTCTAACCCTGCAGGGGTCAGTATATACCTAACCTAACCTTACCTCTTCGTCGGGCTTCTTCAATGGAACAGGCTTCATAGTCAATCCAAACAGGGCACACTAAAAACAAATATTTAAAGACAGATGTCCAAGGATAATAAAATGAAAGTATAATTCATAAAATTGTATCCTATTTTGTTGGCCCCATGAGCCGAAGTCATTAGTTCGTTTTTGCTAAGCTAATAATGGGCAATAACTTTTTTAATTAATGAAATTCAAACACATTTTGTTTCACAGTTTTTGTAAGAATTCAATCAATAAAATTTTAAAAGAAAACTGGAAAAAACAGGAGGAATCATTATGATAGTTTAAATAAAAATTTTAATAATTGTCCAATTATTCAATTTCTAAGATAATTATCTATTGTTAATAAGTTAATTCAGAAAAAGAAAATATCTTGTTCTTTTACATAGTACACAATAATATTAGAGTTAGAATAGAATATCAGTGGCTTTTAGTAAAGCTGGTTAATACAAGAACATAAAAAATAACTAGAGAATAGAAATATTAAAATTTAGTGAAAGCCTTTGGTCAATGTAAAAACAAGGGATTTAGCCCTGAAGGGTTAGGGCCCCTCTCCCCAGCAGAACTCGGGCATAAAGAAAAAAAATAACCCCCATTTGATTTTAAATTAACTCAAATTAAAAAGGGGGGGAGATTCTGAGATTTATTAAGAGGGTGAGATTTTTGTACTCGATGGTCACTTTTAGGGAAAGCACCTATTAAATTAAGCCTGAAGTACTTACCAGCAGACAGAGACCAGCAAGGATCTGGTTGCATCCCTGAAAAGATGAAAAAATATTAAAATTATTGTTAATTTTTCTATGTAGTTCGAATTTTGACCTCTAGGACAGGTGTAGTTTTGAAGTTTTGTTTGATTTCTTAACTGATGAATAATAAAGTTTTAGCATATCCTTATATAAAAGTAACAGTTGTCTATCTATCTGTTTGTGTGTGTCTGTCTGTCTGTAACAAAGGATCTCGCTAACCACCCACCAAAACAAAATCACCCCTAAAAAAACAACCCCTCCTAAAATTTTTGTGAAAAACTTTTCTTTATAAAATTACTAAAGTTTCATTTATATTTATTTGAGGTCGATTTTCCAATTTGGGTTGATTAAAACCCCTTATTGTGCAGCCTTATAAGTCTACAGAAAGTTTTAAGAATAAATTGTAGTATTGATTAACTTCTTGTTATATATAAGTAAGCAATAATTAGATCAATTTTAAAATGTTAAAACAATTATTTTTTCTAAAAAATCTTCAAACTTTTAATATTTTTGACCTAAGCAAAGGGTTTGACAACAAGCGAATATTATTATATTAGTCTTTATTTTAATGGTTTATTAAAAAAAAGAAATTTAGTAAAATAAAAACAATCTTCCCATAAACTCTGCCTTTGATAACTTGAATATTTAGAGAGAATAATTTTTTCTGTGATTGGCCTTTCAATCAATTCATTCGCTTAAATGTATAAATAAGTTCTAGTTTGGTTCTTGAGGTGTAAACACACGCTTAAATGACCGACTAGATATAACCTGTTGTTTATAGATTGTTACTAAGGACGCCATTATTGTGTATACACTTGTATCATACACACAAACATTTAACATTTGTATTGTGTACTTTGTTAAAATAATTTAAAACTTTTCAAATTCTCGTTGCACTAACTAAAACTTTTTACTGTTAAAATGAGTGATCTAAAATCTCTCAAAGACCTTGTTGATAAACTAACTCTACAAGTGAATTCCTTACAAACTAAATGTGATTCTGCGGACTATAGCAGTATAAAAAGTGACATTAATAAGTGCAAAATATCATTAAATGATAGAGAACAATATGCGAGGAATTGGAGTGTGAGAATTAATGGTCTCAGCGTTCCTCGTGATCTTATACAAAAGTATGGCGTAGATGGTGGATGTCTGCGTCATATTTATGACAAAGTTATTAAACCCACGCTCCTATGCTCGACGCCCGAGAAAGTAGCAGAACTTAATTTGAATTCTGGCACCCAGTTGGAACCACAGATTGACTTCGTTCCCGGCTTATTTTCGGTTTTAGAAAATGCCCATTTTTTGGGTGGTCCTACAAAGTCAAAAAAAAGCAAAGATTTATTGCTACCACCTGCAATAATCTGCCGGTTCAAATCACGCTACTTTAGAAACCTGTTTTTACGACTAAAAAGGAACCATATGCCATTACCATCAGATGCTGAAGTTGCCAGAGGCATAAGCTATTACTCTGTCACACCAGATCTAACTAGAGACAACCATCTTTTGCTGACAAATTTAAAACGAGACAGTAGAGTTAAAGCAGCCTGGTCCATAGATGGACACATTAGATTTTGTCTTCTCTCAAACGATAAAATCAAATATCAAGTTAATGATGTGTACCGATCAGTAGAAGATATTATCTCTTCTTGTGCAACAGCAGCATCAAACACTGCTGACAATATAACATCTATTGTTAAGCAGAGAGGCAGCTCAGATAACGAGAACAGTTCGACAGCGGACGAGAGCAGCAGGAGAGCCAGCAGGAATGGTGGAAGTCCCCCTGAGAGGAATGGCAGCAGGTCACCTGTCCAAGCTGAGCTTCGCGGCGGCCGCAGACACCCTCCACCCGTTGGAACAAGAAAGCCTGGAATAAGGGCTGAGGTTGAAACTTCAAAAATAAAGTGATAAGTTTCCTTTTATTTAAAACATGATCATTCTTCTTACCACTATTAGACATAATCGTCCATGTCTATTTTTCTTACAGATTGATATTTTTTAGCACCACTAATCCTATTGATAACAATCTATTAAACATAAACAACATTTTTCATGAACGACAAAACTTCTATACATTTGATCCGTACTTATACATTTACTCTTTTATTCTTAATTAATAATCATTTTACATTTAATAAAGCCTTATTGTGTTATTTTACTTTTTCTTGCTTTTATATGATTGTACATTTAGGGCTCTTTTTTATCTTACCAGTTACCTTTTACAAAATTAAAATTCTAAAAATTAAATTTAACTTTTTTTTCTTTGCAGGAGCGTTAAAGGAAGTGGCGGCGGCGGACGTATGTACCTGGCGGGACTTTCACCTAGGGCTTAAACATGATCCAGGATGATAATCTGCTAGGTATAGGTAGTATTCTAGCCAATGATAATTATAAATTTAACTCATTATTTCAAAATGAAAATGGCATAGGCTCTCCTTACGAAAATTGTTTTCTAAATTGTGCATATTATAGCGAACACGAGTTTGCAAATTGTTTTAAAGAAAATAAACTTTCTTCCTTGCTAAGTTTAAATATACAGGGTCTCGCTTCAAAATTCAATAATTTACAAGAATTTCTGAATGAATTAGCCTGTCACAAATTTTCATTTGATATTATTGGTCTTCAAGAACTACATTCTATAATAAATAAGGATTTTTTCAAATTAAGGGGTTATCATGAATTAATTAACAAGAATAGAGTTCTATCGAGGGGGGGTGGGGTAGGTTTTTTTCTTTCTGAAACCATAAAGTATAAAATATTAGACGAAGTTTCTATTTTCCATGAAATGATTTTTGAGTCTATCTTTATAGAGGCAGAATTGCCAGATAAAACAACAATTATTGTCGGCAATGTTTATAGGTCTCCCTCCCCAATACAAAATATGACCAAAAGTGTGCAGCTTGATTCTTTTATTGATATTATGTCGAATGTTGTATCTAAACTCTCAGATTATAATAGCAAAGTATATATTTTAGGCGACCTTAATATTGACATTCTACAGTATAAAAATCACAGAAAAACTCAAGATTTTATAGATAATATGTTTGCTTCTGGCTTTTTACAAATTATTAATCATCCTACTAGATTTTCGGACCATGCTAACAATAATAGTGCAACACTAATAGACCATATTTGGACAAACAATATAAATGATTTTTATACTTCTGGAATAATAACTACGCATATTTCAGATCATTATGCACCCTTTTGCTTCTTAAATAGTAATAAACCAGCCAATAGACCAAAATTTATAAAAACTAGAAATTTTTCTGCTGAAAACATTAATTCATTTAGGACCCTTTTAGAACAGGCTAACTTTCAAGGTACATTCAAAGAGCAAGAAAACCCACAATTAGCTTATGACAAATTTCATGACATTTTTTTCTCTCTTTATGACGCACACTTTGAGGAAAAAACTATTCGTTTTAACATCAATATACATAAGATAGAACCATGGATGTCAAATGGTCTTTTAACTTCTAGACGCAAAATAATAGAGCTTTATTCAATTTCGTCTAAAGACCGTTCAGCTGAAAGCAAACAAATTTTTAATAATTATAAGAATCTTTATAATAAATTAATTAGGGCAATGAAGAAACTACATTATAGTATGCAACTTATTTCTCATCAAGGTAATTTAAAAAAAACTTGGGACATTATCAAAGAGGCATGTAATAAGAGTGGAAGGGCCAATTCATCCCCTAAATCCTTGAACATTAATGGCAATATTATTAGTCAAACAGAGGACATAGTTGTGCATTTTAATAGACATTTTACTAGTGTTACTACTAACATCCAGCAGACAATCCCCCCCACGGATCGTCCCCCTGATAGTTATTTAGATGAAGCTGGTGCAAATTTTAGTTTCAATCTAACTTCATCTGAAGAAAAAATACAAATTTTTAGCCAACTTGAAAGCAAATCTAGCACTGATTTTACTGGTCTCTCCACTAAATTAGTTAAAAAGATTCTGCCAATAATCTCTAGGCCACTTGCACACATTTTTAATTTATCTTTAAGGCATGGTTTAGTCCCCTCTCAATTTAAGATAGCTAAAGTGTCAGCAGTTTTTAAAAAAGGTGGAAATCCTGAAAAACTAAATGATTACAGATCCATAAACTTATTGTTAGTATTTAGTAAAATCTTAGAAAAATTAGTTTCAATTCAATTGAAAGATTATTTAAACGAACATAACATTATTCATCCTAATCAGTTTGGTTTTCAGGAAGGCAATTCTACCATTCATCCTATGATTCATATGCTTAACAAAATTTCAACTGCAATGAATAATAATGAATATACAGTTGGAATTTACTGTGACTTAACCAAAGCTTTTGATATGGTTCCTGTGGACATTATGTGTAAAAAATTAGAAAAGATAGGTATACAGGGGTCTAATCTTAATTGGTTTAGAAACTATTTAACAGATAGGCAACAATTTGTTAGTATTGATTCTACCAAATCCACTCTTCGCGAAATTAAACTTGGCTTGCCACAAGGATCAATACTTGGCCCAATTATGTTTCTTATTTTTATTAATGATTTACCCAAATCTACTCTATTATGTACTTTGCTTTTTTGTGATGACACTACACTTCTTGCATCTGGGCCTAATCTAGCAGATTTAGTTTCATTTGTAAATTCAGAACTGCAAAAAGTCTCTACTTGGTTTCGCACTAACAAAATGTCTCTTCATCCCTTAAAAACAAAGTTTACTATTTTCCATCCCTCCCCTCATCTAATTCCATGGAATGAAATAAATATTTATATTAATGAAAATAATATTGACTGTCCTTCCCCCAATGAGCAACTTATTAAAAAATTAGAATATGTAAATCATGAATCAGATATACCTGCTATAAAATTTCTTGGGGTTTACTTGATCCAGCTCTAACTTTTAAGTACCATGTTAAACAACTAAATGCTAAGCTTTCAAAATTACTTTTTGTTTTACGAAGATGTCAAAAAATATTAAACCCTGAAGCAATGCGATCCTTATATTATTCAACTTTTCATTGTCATTTAATCTATGGAATTATAGCATATTCTTCAACATATGATAGTCTTATTAACCCATTAGTGCCGAGCGCCACTTTTATGGGCCGATCGAGCTGAAAGTTTCAGGGAAGCTTTATAATGGTCAAAACGGAATTCGTATTTTTTTGTTTTGCTCTAGTGGCGTGCACAGGAAAGTTGCAAAAAAAACCGGTTTGGCTCGGCCATAAATACCAACCAGGCATTATTACCCGTTTTTGGTGCTTTCCCCCGGCGTTAAAACCCGGTTTTCCTGTAAAAACCCAGTTATTTTGACCAAAAATCGAAAAATGTAATTTTTGAACGCCAAAAGTGAGATGAACACTTTTTAGAACTTTGATACGATCCGTAATTGAAAACTACACAACCTCATGTAATCTATAGAGCTACAAGTATAATACGAAGCGATTTATTTCAAATTTCGTGTTTAGCCGGCGATTTCGGGTAAAAAAACCCTGTTTTGTTGTTGTTGTCAAAAAAGATCTATTAGTGAAACCGGGTAATAAAAATTTCAGACTCCAAATGGAAATGCCGAACCGGGCCTATATAGGGCGTAAAAAAACGATAAAAAAATCATATAAAAAATAATAATTTAAATAAAACGAATTCACAAATAGATGTACTTGTCAATAAACTTTAGATTTAACGAAAAAAATCAGCGACTTTACTATAAAAACAAAAAAGTTAGATGGGGTATTTTGAATTTTCATGATTTTCAAACTTTGTTGATCTATACCGGCAAACGGAAGAAAGCAAAACTGCCTGCTCCAGGGGGAAATGAAAGCCAGGGTAGTAGAGGGGGGATTCATACTGAGAATGATGCAATTATGAAGCCGGAAACCGTTTTTTTTTTACATTTTCTGAAACCGGGTTTTAAAACCCAGTTCGGCACTAATGGGTTAATGATGTCTTTAAACAGCAGAAAAAAGCTATTCGATGTATTTCTAATGCTAAATATAATTCACATACAGGATCGCTGTTTAAAAGATGGGGTATTTTGCCATTTCCTGCCCTAATAGACTATTTTAAATTGAACTTTATGTATCTTTATTTAAAAGATTTGCAGCCTAAATCATTCAGGATAGATAATTGTTGGACTTTGAATCGAGACAGAAATGTTCCTTATGCTTTAAGAACTCAAGCTGACTTTGCTATACCATTTTCCAGACTTGCCCTAATTTCTAGATTGCCTTTTATTTCTCTACCAAAAACATGGAATAATTATGCAGAAATTTTGAAAGATCTAAAAAATAAGCCAAATTTCAATTTATTTAAACAACACTTGAAAAAAACAATGGTTGAAAATATTGAAACAAACTGCTACAGACTTCTTTGCCATATTTGCCATTTAAATGCAATTTGAACTATTGTTGGTTGGAATGCTGCCATTATTCTATAATTTTATTATTCTGTGATCAAAAATATTAGAATGCAAAAATTGCCAGGTTTTAAACATACTACAATGCCGTACATTTCCTTTCTTTTTTTTTCTTTCTTTTTATTTTGAACTACATGCTCCATTTACTTTTTATTTTTTTTAAAGAAATACAAATTTTTTTCCCTTATGATATTTAACTTTCATCTCATTTTTATTTTATTGTATTATATTCTTAATAGGGCTTGATCTCTTTTTACCGCATGATCACAGTGTTATTGTTAATAATCCACTTTATACTAAAAAAATTACACATTGTGTTTTGCGTTAGGTCCTGCCACTAGGCAACATATTTGATATTTCTTGTGTATTAAAATAAATAAAATAAAACTATATAAACAATATACCTATGTAAATATTCGTATCATATAATTGTGTTTTAATATGTTGACTGAAATAAATATTTTGATTTGATTTGATTTTGAAATCTTCAATTAAATATGTAATTTAAAATTGACGAATTGTTCCTGCTTATGGGCCAAGACAAACCCACATGTCACACAAGTGCTATTTCAGGTTACATTTTTCAACGTTTCTAATATAACGCAATGTGTTCCAGACACAAACCTGACACCTTTTCAACGAAGCTCTACAAAGTGTCCGAAAAAATGAGCCGTGTGACGTCAATAGATCCAACTCTTTTTAACGGGTTTCCTTTCGTACTTCTCCTCTCATCCCTTATTTGTATGACGTCACACGGCCAATTTTTTCGGACACTTTGTGGAGCTTCCTCTCCGACGGTATGACGTATGTAACCAAATTTTACCTGCCATCCGAAAGCTTTCTCCAGAGAAGTGACCAAGGGGGCAAAAACAATGGTACCAGCTCCAGAGCCGCAGGTGGAAATACCTTAAATAACAAGGATGACAGCACACAAAAAAACTAAACAAAAATATGAAATATTGTATTGCATAGATTAATAAAATACAAAAGTTTAGTAGATGGGTTTAGACATCCCTAAATTATCTTAAGTAACATTTTAGTTTTTTGAAAGTTTAGATTATTTTCTCATGTTTAACCTGCCCTACTAAAAAATTCTTTAAAAGATGGATTATCTGTTTAGGAAAAGGTTTAGTCATCCAGCTGAATTTTAAAGTTAAGATATAAAGATTTTACTGATGCTTACACGCGGCTGTCGAGCTCTGCTAAATTGAACCTAAATAATACCTGTGACAAGTGATCTTCTCTTCTCGAACCAGTAACCCACAGCAACAACCGCTGGCACGTACATCAGACCCAAGCCAAGCCCACCTGGAAAATGGATATTGGATATACATTATACATTAAGAGATATAAGTTTTCCGGAATTTTAATGTAGGGAGTAGATTTGAAATCTGCATCAAATTTTAAGGATTTTTTATAAAATTCGTTTTTTGTAAAATTCTTTATCTAAAAGCGAAAATACATTTTAAGTTAATTAATTTTGACCAATAGGATAGGTGGATTTTAAACTACCTGCGCTCTAATTGGTTGAATGATGTACGACATCCAATCAGAGCGCAGATTTTTTAAATCCACCAATCACGGATGCCAAAATTAATTAACTTAATTTGTATTTCCGCTTTTAGATAAAGAATTAAACAAAAAACGAATTTTATAAAAAATCCTTAAAATTTGATGCAGATTTCAAATCTACTCCCTACATTACAATTCCGGAAAACTTATATCTCTTATTATACATGGTTATAATAACAGGGGAAAATTATCATCAATGTGAGTTTTCGTAATTTTAGCCAGCTACGAGTATCACTCTGTCAGAGTACATGAAAATCTGGTGCAACATCAAAGTAATAATATATCGATAAATATAAAAATTTAATTTCTACAGGGTGTCCCATGTAAACTGTTTTTTTGAACGCTAATTACTCCCTTAATATTTGAGCTAACTTAGTAAAATAAAAAAGTAATTGGCAGCCTACTACTGACCATTTTATAGAATAATGATGAAAAATCCACAAAATAAACAGGAAAAAATCTATGAGGTATTACATAAGAGGTTCATTTTATTGAATTTAGACTAACCCACAAGAAAATATTTGCTTTGTGAACTTTAAGATTAGTTTGGGTCCAAACTGCTGGTCGCTCAGACTTTCTTTGTACAAAAATAGAACAATCTTGACATGGCATACTAGAAATTCTCAATATTCAAGAATCTGAAGTGTAATATAAGCGAACAATATGTAAAAATAGGCATAATATTGATCTTTTTTGTTAATTTTTCATGTGAGCTTCCTTTAAACAGTTAGGGAGTTGAATCCATTTTTATAGAAGCAGAAATATAATCTATGATTATGGTTTGGACCCTCTAAAACTGTAATCTACCCTTCCACTTTCCCCTCTATTGGTAAAGATATCTTCAACGCCGATACGATTTTTGAAATATAAGATTCCACTTTTGTCTCTCTTGTTGAAGATATCTTCACCAAGAGAGGCAAAAGTGGAATCTTAAATTTCAAAAATCGTATCGGCGTTGAAGATATCTTCACCAAGAGAGGGGAAAGTGGAATCTTACATTTCAAAAATCGTATCGGCGTTGAAGATATCTTCACCAAGAGAAGGGAAAGTAGAATCTTACATTTCAAAAATCGTATTGACGTTGAAGATATCTTCACCAAGAGAGGGGAAAGTGGAAAGGTAGATTACAGTTTTAGAGGGTCCAAACCATAATCATAGATTATATTTCTGCTTCTATAAAAATGGATTCAACTCCCTAACTGTTAAATGCACACAAGAACCTGAAATATACCAGATTTTTAAATTAGACTACAATGTCAGTTCTCATAATGTCAGAGTAAGTCTTTATGATCCACCGTTTGACCACCAGCTGCTTTAAATGTTAACTAAGGCATATTTTTCTTGTGGATTAGTCTTATATTCACTAAAATCAGCCTGTTATGCGTTACCTTGTAGATTTTTTTCTGTTAACTTTGCGGATTTTTCATCACTATATCATTAAATGGTCAGTAGTTTGCTGCCAAATACTTTTTATTTTACGAAGATAGCTCAAATATTAAGGGATTAATAAGCGTTTAAAAAAAAACAGTTTACGTGGGACAACCTGATATATAACAATCATGAGGATATAGATATTAGACAAGGACGTCCAAGCCTTTTATTTTGAGGATGGTAAAATGAGAGGTTTCAAAGGTTTGAAGGGGGTAACATAGTGTATTTCTTTTAAATTTTGAAGGAGGTAAAATGAGGGGTTTCTAAGTTTGAGGTGGGGTGAACACCCCATTACCTCAACCTTAGACGTCTATGGATATTGGATCTTAAAGAAAATAACAATAAATATAAAAAGTGTACTTTAATGATCATTCCCTTGATTGGACAAAAAGGACAATTTAAAGGAAAAATCCGTTAAAAAAATTCATGGAATATTAATTTCTCTCCTATACAATTCCTAACATTGTATTGACGATCTAACTTTTACCAACTAAAGTTGGCCCTATAATTTATTTATATACTTGGGAAAGTTTATTGTTAGTTAAGTTACTTTATAATTTTGTCTGTCTGTCGGTAATACTAGGGTTGTACGATTTTTTTCTATAAAAAATTCAGCACATTAACAATCTAAAAATAGTAGAAAATGCTATTCTTTCTAGTGTTTTTATTGAAAATAGTCCCCCATGTTAGGATAAGAATGTGCTTTTTGAAAATCCTATTGTAGACGTAATATTTTTTTTCTTTAATGTTTAGTAATATGTTGTATAAAAAATTTAAAAAATTATAAATTTACTTTATTTGGACCTTACTTGAGCATTTACTTTATTTCAGTAATATATGATCATTAGGATATATAAGTTGGAAGGAATTTTAATGTTAGAGGGAGATTTGAAATCTGCATCAAAGTTTAAGGATTTTTTTTTATAAAATTCGTTTTTTTTGTATAATTCTTTATCTAAAAGCGCAAATACAATTTAAGTTCATAAATTTTGACCAATAGGATAGGTGGATTGGAAACTACATGCGCTCTAATTGGTTGAATGATGTGCGACACTTAAGCTTCTCCAATCAGAGCGCAGATAATTTTTAATCCACCTATCACAGATGTCAAAATTAATTAACTTAAATTCTATTTTCGCTTTTAGATAAAGAATTATACAAAAAACGAATTTTATAAAAAATCCTTAAAATTTGATGCAGATTTCAAATCTCCCTCTAACATTAAAATTCTTTCCAACTTATATATCCTAATGATCATACTGTAAATTTTTGCGTCAATAAATCGTATTTTCCTGGTTTTATTCGTGTTAAACTTTCATGCTGTTGTTGTATAAACAAAAAACTAAAGTCACATTGTCATTTTTAGAAAGTTGTCATATAGATTTTTAAAAGCGAAGCTTTTTTAAAATTAGGGTCGGTCCGTCCGTAACGGGAAGCTCTTTTCGTTAATTTAGGCATGTTAGAATTGTCCTATCGATTTCAAACTTTGCATGATGATTGGTTGATTTTTAATGTCCCAATAGAAAGGTTGCAAAAGGCGGTTGCGATGGGGAGATACAGAAATTTATTCTTTTCTCCCTCTAGTGTTTTACTCTAATGGCTAAACAATTTTTATTGAATTTTGATTGGTTGGTTCAAAACTAATAATTCCCAAACTTTTCAATCAATGATTTTATTCTACAGTGCAGGGAGTAATTTTGTTTTTTTCAATTTATCGTCCATTTCCTTAAGATTTCTGAATTGTAAGTCAGCACAATGAACCTAGGTTTAACATGGAAAATATTATGAATGTCTTTAATGTTATTAAGTTATTTTCATCTGCTTATGAAAAGCCTATTATGGAAACCATATTGCATTGGTTTTATATGTAATTATGCTGGGAGGGAGGGGAATTTGCTTAACAACTTTGGGTACTAATATTAGATATTTCAAAGTTTCAAATTTTTCAAAACCCTTTTTGACCTACAAAAGGGGTATTTTTGTTTATCGTCATTGGTGATGTTAATCAATATATCATCAATAGTCTTATGCTTTTAGATCCCTGGATTAAGTAAGTGTTTTGTGATTCTACGACCTTTGGAAACCGCCAAGGATCCTAAGAGATAAGACAATGGACGATAAAATTGATGTTTGTACTCAACGATGATAGACAAACTTACCCTTACGTAGATTAAAATTATTAGGTGAAAAGTTAGGACATCCCAAGTTTGTTGATTTAATTAAAGTACCCAAAGTTTTCAAGCCTACGAATAAGAGAACTTAAAAATTAAAAATTCCTTTCTAGAATACGCCGCAATTTTTTTTCTAACCTACAAATTTGTTTTGTCAGCTTGCTGATTCGAGATCTTTAAAGAAGACAATTTCATTTACTAAATACATCTTCACAAATTGTACCTTTAGCATTTTATATTTTACTATTTACTAACAAACTATTTGTATGTTAAAAAACTTCTTCTAATCAGAGGGAGGGAAGAGGCATTGGACTGTAAATAACACTGGTCCCCAAAGTTCTTTCATTCCTATTTGTTTGGCTGAAAAACTTCGGGGACTTTATTAAATTTTGGGATCAATTGCAGTTCATGGTAAAATATTGCTGGTAACGAATGCTTCCTGTTTCCTAGCAATATTACAAGGTTGTTTGAAACCAGAAGTGTCCAAAATTTCCAATGAATTTTATCTAAAGCAGGTGTAATTTTGTTTATCATAATTTGGAACGTAAACAACATTACCCCTTAATATCTATTCATACTTTTTCAGTGATTTTTTTCTTGTTATCTTGTTTATTTTTCTAAAATTTCTTAGAGAAAAATAGATAAAAACAAGGATAACAACATTCATAAATCTGCAAAGCCTCGAATCTTATACTAGATTATCATGTTCTCTAAAAAAGTGAAATTTGTAGCTGGCTAAAATAACAACCCTTCTAAGAGATAGCGCAAAATGACGTCATACGAAAAAATAACCAAAAAGAGGAGAGTATAAAATTTACAATTGGTCAATTACAATGTATACTGGCCTCTTATTGGACAACTTTATTTTATGACGTCATTTTTTTGGTGACATTTTGCGCTGTCTCTCCCCCCAATCCTCCCCTTTTACACCATCACCTCCCCTCCTACTGGATGAACGAACTGACTAATAAGCGATGTCCATGTTTCGACCTAAATTGATATTAATTAATTGACATAAATATCCAAGAAAATCTATTGCAAAGCTAATAGAAATCAGATATTATGATAATTAAACATTTTGAACTGGGAAGATAATTAAAGTCCCTCAACAGATTATGACTTCATACGATAGAATAGCTAATGAGAGGCCAGTATACACTGTAACTGACCAATAGTAAAATTTATGCTGGCCTCTCATTGGTTATTTATGGTATGACGTCATCATCTGTTGAGGGACTTTAATCATCTTTTTGAACTAATGACAACACTTTTTTTTGCAAAATATTAAGGGATCTTAAGGGAAAAGACAATGAAAGATGAATTGATATTCATCCTATTCCTCAATAACAATACAAAATTTCCGTTCTGTAGATTAATTAGTTAATTAGCTAAAAAGTTTTAAATCAACAAATTAAGATTTTATAAAAAGCATCCAAAATTTAAGCAAACGAATAAGAGAATTATGCGGGAATAGTCCCTTTCGTAACATCGCCCCATAAGGGGCGATTCGTTGTATTTTTGAAATTGCTTTTTATAGGTTATTTTAGGTTAGGTTATATTGGGTTAGGTTATTTAGTTGAAAAGTTTTTCAACAATAAAAGTTTTATAAAAAGCATCCATATTAAAGCAAACGAATAAGAGAATTATGCTTATAAAACTTTGGTCCTATCGCATCGTATTAATATTATAGATAGTTTCCGCTGATAGGAAAATCAAAATTTAGAATTAATTGTGTTTCAACATTATAAAAATTTTAATTATATCTATTTAATATTTTAAGTAGTTAGGAGGATTCTTATATACTTTACTTTAAAATGTTAGAACAAACGCAAACTGTAGAAAAGCTTCACTCTTAATATGGATAAATGAATGTTTTTCTCGCTGACAATATAATAATAATATTTTTCTCACATTTTATTTGTTATTAAGATATAATTATCTATAATACAAAGTAGAATGATGTCTGTCCGTCCGTCTGTCTGTCCGTCTGGTCCTGTGGTGGTATTAAGTATTTTATTGGGGGGTTGGTACACCCCCAACCCCCTAAAAAAAATTTGTGGAAACTATGGTTCGCAGCACCAGAATTTTTTTTTTATTTTCTTATTCTTTTAAAAATTACCTCATGGGGCAAAGCCCTAGAGGCTAGGGGCGAAGCCGCTAGTAATTGTATATAGAACAAGGATGACAACATGAAATGACAATGAAAGCGAAGCTCATACATAATAAAACAATTAAGAACGTACCAACTTTTAATATATTGGAATTTGACTTTTGGCACTAAACCTTTAAACTTCTAAAAATCGGATTAACAAAAATGTTTATAAATTTTAAATTTGATATGATTCGCTCATAGTATCGAGGAACTCTGAATTCGGAGAGAGAGAGGGAGGTGAGCGCCCAGGGGGCAGAAAAACGACCCAAAGTAAATCCAAGACTTAAATCTAAATGCAAGTACTTCTAAAATACTAGTATCTAAAATTGTGTATCTTTAAAATGGTAAACATATAAAGTAATTATAAGGTTGCTTAATGCTACATGAAATTGTAAAATAATAACAAAGTCTGTATAATCCTGACGTAACTTGTAAATCCCCGCTTTCAATATTCTTGAAGCTCTTTGTAGTTTTTATAAAATATGACGTAATACTGGCCAACATTGGTTGATTAAAATATAAACTGGGCTGCCATTTAGTCTGTGCATTGGCCTATCATTAGTCATTTGTATTGTATGACGCCTTTTTTTTAGAGGCACTATTAAGAGCTTCATATTCATTAAATGTATTATTTCTAAGCATATTATTTTCTCCTTTGTTTCTCTTAACATGACTTTTCCATCTATGGAATATAAGAAAGTGTATTATCACCTACACAAAATGCGGTAAATGCTCAAACCGCTAATTATTATATCAACACAAACTGCTCCTATCTCAATTAACTTTACTCTCAATTTAAGAATAAGGAGATAGGAGGGGGGGGGGGGGCTTTAAAGTTTTATAACCATGGATCATATTCCTTGGCTCCAAAAATTTAGATACTTTTTTAATTGAATTATTAATCAAAAGGGTCAAAACTTTTCTACCAGTAATTTTAATTTATTAAGGGATAAATGTTCATCATTGGCAATGTACATCAAATCAATCGTCTATTGACTTTTCCTATAAGATTCCTGCAATATAAAACACTCATTCTAATCTATTTGCCATTGTGTCCTTATGCGATTATAAAATATGATAATTTGCAGAAGTGATTACAAACTAAGAAAGTTAGGGCTGCAATTTGTCTTATTTAGCCAAGAAGTTTTTTTTCTTTTAATTGAAAAGATTTTTTTATAGAATTTATTTTAATGTTAGAAATAGTCCAATTCGATGCTTAAAATTATCTCTTCTTAACTTCATAAGTATGCTAAAAATGAGTTTTATCTACAACACTATAGCTAAACATGAAGATGGGGATATTTGGAGTGTAGCTAGAAATTAGGATGGCGAAACTTAAGATTATCCCTACTTCTTTCAATTTTGATGAGCCGTTTTTTGAGTATGCTTAAAATGAGTCTTAACTACAACACCGTAGGTAAATATGAGAAGGTTTTTTTGGAATGTGGCTAGAAATTGGGATGGCAAATTTTAAGATAATCCCTACTTATAATTTGATTGTATTTGATAGTGTCAATTTTGATGTGCCATGTTTTTTAGTATGCTTAAATTGAGTATTACCTACAACATCGTAGCTGAATATGAGAAGGGTACATTTGGAGTGTAGCTTGAAAATAGGATGGCGAAACTCAAGATTATCCCTACTTATATTTGAATGTTTTTATGGTGTCAATTTTGCTGTGCCGATTTTTTTATTATGCTAAAAATGAGTCTTACCTACAACACCGTAGCTGAACATAGGGAAGGGGACATTTTTAATGTAGGTAGAAATACGTATGGCAAAACTTAAGATAAACCCTACTTAAAATTGAATGTTTATCAATGGTGTCAATTTTAAATTGCTGATTTTTAGTGAGCTAAAAATGAGTCTTACCTACAACATTGTAGCTGAATATGAGGAAGGTACATTTGGAGTGTAGCTTGAAAATAGGATGGCGAAACTAAAGATTATCCCTACTAATAATTGGATGTTTGTAAAAGTGTTGACGTTAGATTGTCGTTTTTTTTAACTATGCTAAACATGAGTCTTACCTACAACACCGTAGCTGAACATGAGGAAGGGGACATTTGGAGAGTAGGTGGAAATAAAGATGGCGAAACTTGAAGTGACAGCTCCCAAAATACATACAACCCTTAATAGATTAATCATATTTCGTTAAAATAAATTTTAAAACATTTAGAATTCATAGGGAAAGCGAATGAAATAAAAGGGAAGGGAGAAAGAAAGAGAGAGAGAGAGAGAGAGAGAAAAAAAAGAGAGAAAGAGAAAGAAAGAGAAAAAACGAGAGAAAGAGAAAGAAAGAAGTAAATTAGAAAATCACAAAACCTTTCTTACTCTCAAATTATCTTTCAAGATTTTGAAAACTTACAAAAGTTTGTTTATGTTATTTTATTCAAATAGTTCCATTTCCTAAAAAAGACAGACACAAAACACTTATAGAGTAGCCTCGCTACTAAAAATACCTGGTTCCAAATTTGTTGGTGAGTCCTGAGGCAATAGGGCCAACCAGCATAATTACACCAGCCAATATACTACCAACCTAAAAATATAATATTAGTTAGTTTGACATTGGAGCGGGGGGGGGGGTAGTGAAAGTCTAAACCATGCCATAATTAGAGACATTAAAAAGTACCTATTGCCGATCTGTCATATGGTAAGGGGAATGCCTTAACCAAAAATAGGCACAACTTATTACCATGCATTAAAATTGTAAAAAATGTTGGTTTCAGAAATTGCGAAATTGCTCAGTGACCTTATAAAATGCAGGGATCTAAAGGGATAAGACAATGGCCGATAATTGATGCATATCCCTAAAGATGATACACAAAATCACCCCTTCTGTAGATTACTATTAGTGGTTTTAACGTATGGATGGACGCTCTATATAATGACCCAACCAATAAAAATTTAGTATGAGTCCCATGAGTTATTAAGCCAACGATTAAGAAAACGTTATTAAAATACTTTGGAGACTATTGTAATAAACTTCGACTTCAAACTTTGCATGCTGATTCCTATAACAGTTAGGTACGACTTAGCAAGCGCAGCAACTCTATAATCGTTACCAGAAAGTCCTTATGTCCATTTAAAACATGCTGATTTTTTTTGACAACAAATTTTTGAATGTTAAAATTATCAAATTCATTTCTGATTTTTTTAATACTGATTCCTATTACAACAAGGTATAGTGTTATAAGCGAAGAAACTCTATAATCAAGTCCTAAAAATGTCAGCATGTCCTTTAACAGTAACATGTATTTAATCAGTTTTGCAACAAATTTACTTACAATTTTGAATAGACATATGCATTAATATTTAGTTTATTCAGTTCTGACACACTACAAGTGTTATTGTTTGTTTGTCATTCCATTTCAGAGCTTTGCTTTTATGGATGTTGTTATTCTTGTTTTTATTAGCTTTGCTTCTACAAAATGAAAGTAATGCAACCCATACACAAATTTTTAATTAGAAATGGGTCATAAAAATTAGTTTTTTAACATCAGCTAAAAATTAACCTCCAAAACTTCAAAATTAAATAAACAACTTAAAACTAGCAGCAGCGCCCCTAGTCTCTAAGTCAGACGCGTGCATATAGATTTTCGGGGGGGGGGGGGATTGCTAATGTTCTTTGTGTAGAGGGGTTTTTTGTACCTCGCTTCTATAATAGTATATACAAACGCCAACCCTAGCCACCCCCCCCCCCCCTAAAAAAATACTTTGTTTAGAACAAAAGAGCAAAACTGCGCAAAAACATTCAAAATAAAGCAATTTTTTAAAATTAAATATTTATGGGTCCATTCGTTTTATAAATCTTAATTGTCTTATAAATTAATTTAGGTTAGTTACTTTAGTTTTATAATTTCTTTCTTTTAAAAGAAATCTTTTATATAAAATAATACATTAATTCTTTTTAGCTAATTAGTAGCATTCATGTTCAAATAAGCGTTACGTTGAAAAACAATAGATTAGGATAATAGATGTAGAATATACTTGAATATTATGACAGGGGAAAAATTTAGGTTACTGTTTCTCCTATTATATATTAGTCAGTTTGTTTATCCAGTAGGAGGAGAGGGAAGATGAATACAAATACCCTAGATTGAAATTCTAGTGGCGCAGCTGTAATCTATAATAGATATTTATCGCATCGTGTCTTAGACAGCCCCGAGGGGCCGACAGCCCCGGTGACCCAATCTAGTATTAATTTCATGATTTTTATTTTCATATTCATGGAAAATTGTCTGTATTACGAAGCTAAACATTATTTTTAAGTTTTGCTGAGAACTGGTTCTTATCTAGCGGATATAAATCGGTTTCGTAGCCATACTGAAATGAAAATCCACAACTAGTTTTAATAAATCTTACCAAAGAGATGAGACCCTTTCCTTCTCCGAAATGCTCCATCAACGCGTTGAGTAGGATACCGTAGGAATACGCGATACCATCCAATACCATGTTGCACAGGAAGCTGGCTGAAAAAGCACAAACATTATTATTGGTTACGTGGTTTCCCTTAAAGTGGCTTGTCGAGCATAGAAACTCTCCCTACCTTATTTGGAAATAAATTGAAAAGAAGGGGGAGGGGGTGGGAAGTTACATTAAGTAAAGGCTAGGGGCAAGGTTTTAGCATCGCAGGTATAGGCCATGCAATGAGCTCCCCACAGGGGCTAGGCATACAGAAAATAAAACTATCTCATAACCCCACCCCCCATTATTTTTATGGGGTTTTCTATGCTCGCAAAGCACTTTAAGAGAAATCACCGATAAAAGCAAATACTGCATCTAAATAAAAGTTAAACTGCTGTTTAATTTTAAAAATATCATTCTTTTGAAAATTTTTGTATACAAGACAAATATGAAAAACTTATTGTCAAGCTCTTACTAAACTTACCTGCGACAACCACCCAGCCCCAGCCACCATCTGGGGGCGTCCTAACTCCCTCCTCCGGCTGTTTCCTACATATCATATAACATAAACAAATATCCAGTAAGATCTTGATAACGGCAGTACTTATAATTTTAAGGAAAGTATTAGTTAAGGGTAGGTTTGTGGCAATTAAGCGAAGACGATGGTAAAAGTATCCCCTTTTCTATTAAATAATTTTTAAAAAAATTAAATAATTTTTATATGAGTGATTAAATATACAGAGTAAATTAGTGTTAATCCAATTCCCATTATATAAAGTAGTAAGGGTTTTTTCTGTCTGAAGCTTTAGATTTAAACAACTACTGAACCACATAATTTCTACATTTTAGGGAAGCTTTACATAGAATAGCTTATTTATATTGGAGACTTGGGATGGTTTTAGGCTATTTCCAAATCTTCGAATACAAAGCCTATAGATGATAGGGGCGCAGCTACAAGTAAGGAATAAAGGGGTATAGTCTCTTTCGTGGCAACGCCTTTAAAGGGGCGTTTCGTCGTATTCTCACAGTAGCTTTCCCCCTATATATAGCCCCTGCGGGACCAATTAACTAACCTTGCGGGGTAATCACCTAACCCAACTTACCTATCAAAAGGTACTGTGAAAATACGACGAAACGCCCCTTAAGATACCCGAATAAAGCTCACAGTTTTATTTCTTTGGGGACAGTACTATCAATTAAAATTAAAAGCCAATTAAATGTTTTTTTTTGACAGCGCAGTGACTCTTAAACTATGGTTTGTCTGTCTATTTGATTATGTTATTTCCTTGAAACAGAATCATTTGTCCTCGTAGCAACTGGCGGTACCAACTTTTCCTCCTCTGTCGCCTAAAATAAAATAAATGTATAAGTATATAATATACTAGCGGCTACACTTAAGTAGGGGGGTGAAAAGTCGACCTCATCCCATTTTCAATTTGCGTTTCAAAAGAGTAAAAAATATTTTTTTTTTTTTTTTTGGGGGGGGGGAGGGGGCTGAAGACTCCCTTCCCCAAAAAAGTTTAAAACCTTCCCAGGACCTATAAGAAACTTCACTGTAAAGGAGAACAATATCGGTTCAGCGGTTAGCGAGATTCTTCGGGACAGACAAAAACGCTTACTACTTTATATAATAGGATATGTATAATCTAGACAACTAACTGGCCAGTTTTGGAGATCCTTAACGTCTATTAGCAAATTTCATTCAGTTCGTTTGTAGGGACTCGGCTGTGTTTATATTTCTGACGCAATTAGCTGATTTCAAAGACCCAATACAAAGTAGGCACAGCATCTGCGCCCCGTGGGTAGAACTATATAAAACTGGTGCCCCCTCTATTCTTTTACTTTAATTTAAACAAAATAATATATTATTACGAGAATTATACAAAGCCCCCCCCCCCCATTCCCATACTTTTATCCTACCAAATTTTTTCTTTAAACAAATAAAATAGATGAAAACCTCCTCTGTTATTTCAATAAATAGAAGAAAATGATTAAATAAAATCTATCGACAATTTCTTTTAATAGAAAAGCTACTCTATAACTAACTTTGTCTGCCTGTCACTCAGTAAGCTACAAATGCCAGGGGAAACTTGATTTTCTCAGCTTCTATTTAAGATAGAGAGCTGTATTTCTTAGTAAATATTTTTAATAAGCGTCTAGTATATCTTTATCTTACAATAAAATAAAAAAAGTCATATATTTTTTTTTATTTAGAAAGTTGAGAAGAATTTGAAACAATTTTAGTATCCATGTACATGGGTTAATTTATTTCCATAAGTCTAATTTATTTCATTATTCTTGTTTGGACAAAAAGTGATTCAGCAATTTCCAGTGGTTTTGAGTTTTGACTAAAAAGTAGTTGCCAGATATTTTTCAGATCAAAGTGTACAAATAAGGTGTACATTGGACCTCCAATGTGTACATTTTTGGGGGGGAGGGGAAAAAGGGAGGGGGGAATGGGGAGAAGGGGATGGGGTACGAGGGGGATTTGCTATGCTATCCTAATAGGAATTACACTAGTGGCATCTAGGAGCTCTTAAGGGAGAAGAGGGAGTCAACCTCACACATTTAGTTGTAATTTTACAAATTACTACAAAAAATATAAATATTCAGTTAAACTTCAATGTTTATAACCAGAAATCGAGAACGGAAGCCAATTTTTGGGGGTAAAAAGTCCATTTTTGGAAGGAAAATTTCAATTTTTGTGTGTACACGTGTACATTTTTAAAAAAATGTTGAAAATGCGTACATCCTCATCGGTTTTGCCCAATGTGTACATTTGTAAAAAATCAGGTCAAAAATGCGTACATTACGCACAAAATGTGTACATCTGGCACCGTTGGACTCCCAAGCAGGCCAGAAGAAGGAGCATAGTTGCCAGATATTTTTCAGATCAAAGTGTACAAATAATGTGTACATTGGACCTCCAATGTGTACATTTTGGGGGGGAAGGGGGAAAAGGGAGGGGGGAATCGAGAGAAGGGGATGGGGAACGAGGGGGATTTGCTATGCTATCTTAATAGGAATTACACTAGTGGCATCTAGGAGCTCTTAAGGGAGAAGGGGGAGTCAACCTCACACTTTTAGTTGTAATTTTACAAGTTACTACAAAAAATATAAATATTCAGTTAAACTTCAATGTTTATAACCAGAAAATCGAGAAAGGAAGCCAATTTTTGGGGGTAAAAAGTCCATTTTTGGAAGGAAAATTTCAATTTTTGTGTGTACACGTGTACATTTTTTTTAAAATGTTGAAAATGCGTACATCCTCATCGGTTTTGCCCAATGTGTACATTTGTCAAAAATCAGGTCAAAAATGCGTACATTACGCACAAAATGTGTACATCTGGCACCGTTGCTAAAAACTCTAATGCATATAAAAATGATAAAAAATCCCCTACTAAGCTTTTTCGCTGTATATTGATAAGAAACAAGGATGACAGCATTCATGAGTAGCTAAGCACACAAAACAATTTGGATTGGAATACGGACTAGGTGATTTAAAGAGTAGATGTTTAAAGTAGGGTTGGGCCGGATACTTTTTTGGCCGGATACCGGATATCCGGCTGATTTCAAATGCCGGATATCCGGCCAACGCCGGATATCCGGCAAATATCCGGTTATTCGGCCAAATTACCGGATATCCGGCCGGATAACCGGCCAAATTACCAGATATTAAAGTAGTAAAAAAACTTATTCAGAAAAAATGTTCTTCTAGCTTCAATAATAAGAAAATTATAGCCATTTAAGATTTTAAAAAGCAGAGATTTTTGGTGTAAAGTATAAAAAATTATAGAGCCGGATATCCGGCCGGATAGTTTCAATATCCGGTATCCGGCCGGATATTGAAAATGGCCGGATATCCGGCCACACCGGATATCCGGCCCAACCCTAGTTTAAATCAAGAATAGATTTATTGGAAAGAAATCCCGAAACCATTCACATATATTCTTTTTAATGTGAATTTAGACCAACAGACCAACTAAACTAAATACTGGATGCTAATTGGTATATTAAATAGCAGCCAAGAAAATAACATTTCCCTCATAGCTTTACGGACGGACAGACGAAATGAATTATAGAGTAGCTTCGCTTCTAAAAAAATCTTTTAAATAGTACTACAAAGGCGAGATAAAGAAACATGTGGTTGCAGTGAAAAAAAAACAAGAACACTTTTTTTTGTACATATTACAAATAATTCCTTTAAAGGGGGGATGTGCTAATTTTATAAAGTAGTAAGGTTTTTTTTGCCTGGAGCTTAAGATTTCAATAACTACTGAACCAATTAAATTATCTCTTTTTCAGGGAAGCTTCACTTAGTTCCTGGGGTGGTTTGTGGCATTTTATTTTTAGAATGAATGGTTTTGGACTACTTCTATAGAGCCTACTTACCCCCATCGAATAAAGAGCACCTAGAGGCTATGGGCGTAACTGGTAGTTATATAAAAAGTAAAAACAAAAAAAATTAATCTTACATATTTAGGTCTATATTAGATTTGAGGCAAGTATCGTTAATGAGACTTTGAGAAAATATTTCATTTGAACTGGTGATGATTTAAAGCATTTAAAATATAGGGGAAATTTGAGGATGTACTGACGGACATACCCTTATTATAGAGTAGCTGCGCTACTGAAGATGAAATAAATAAAGATCATATTCCCCCTCAGAAATTTTGCTAGAAACACATGTGGACATTGTGCAGGTGGGCATTCACTTCCGCGTTATGTTTCATATTATTCAGCTAAGGAGAAGAATTACACTGGTACCCAAAGTTACACACATCTTTTTCGTTTGGTTAAAAACTTTAGGTAATGATTACAAATTTTGATTGGTTCGTTCCAAACTAGTAATGTTCTTTAATTTAAATTTACAGAATGGATAATTTTTAGATAAATATATTAATTTATCGTCCATTGCCTTTTTTTTACAAAACAAATAAACAAGGATGACAACATTCATAAGTAGCGAGGCACAAAGAAACCAAAGATAGACAAACCTACAAAGTTAGTTGTAGAGCATATAGTTGTAAATCAATAAAGCGAAAGAAAAAACCACGAAACCTTATTATATAAATGAATGTAAATGTCTTTGATAGCATGACAAACTGACAGACGGACCATGTAAGTTGATATACAGCATGATTGTTTATGGTATATGGAATCTTCCTTCAGCAACCTATCTCCAATAGCAGCCGAGAGAAAAATACACTTCTTCCTTTGTGTTACAGACCAAAGGATGGAGAAACAGACAAAGTTAATCATAGAGCAGCTTGTAAGAGAAGCAAAAGGTTAGGAAGAGTGTTGCTGTTTTAATAATATGCGGTTCTGATGATTTGATAATGTAATACAGTTGCGGAAGTGAGTGCACACTGAAATCTGAATAACTGTAATAAATATTTTCGCTCAGGGCTTTCAAGGATCATGGGTTTAAAAAGCCACTGCACCCACAACATAACAAGGATGACAACATCCATAAAAGCGAAGCTCTTAAACGATATGACAAAGTTTGAAATCGATATTCTAACATGCCTAAATTAACGAAAAAAGCTATCTGTTACGATGAAATTCTAACACGCTAAATTAACGAAAAAAATCTATTACGGACGGACTGACCGACCCTAATTATAGAAAAGCTTTGCTTTTAATAATTATAGAAAAGAAGCTTTTGAAAATATGAAGTTTACTAATTATCTAAGTTTAAGTTTGAAACGCTTTAAATTGGTTATAATTTTAAACAGTTCTATATCTTAAAAAGGTGTTTCAATATTTTTTTCCTTAATTCATTATACTTCAAATTCCAGGAATATAACTATTCATGAAATAGCATTTGCATGTTTGAATTTTAAAAAAAGTGAATGACCTTCAAGTCATGAACAGAGATATGTATTATATAGTACCTAAAGACAAAAATGTTTTCTATCCAACTTTTGAGCTCGTCAAACCATTATGTTAGCTTTAATTTGAAAGAAAGAGAAGGAAAGGAGGGGAGAGAAGAGTAGGAAAGAGGAAAGAAGGGAAGAGGTGAAAGGGGAAGAGGGGAGAAGGGAAAAGGAGAGAAGAAAAGGAAAGAGTAGGGAAAAGAAAGAGAAGATATGAGAACCGAAGGGAAAAGGAAAGGGGAGATGGGAAGGAAAGGAGAGAGAGAGAACTGAACAGAGAGCAGCGTTACCGACAGAAGAACAGACACCATCACTTGTAAAGTAGCTTCAACACAATAAAAATTTAATTTACAAATTATATTTAATTTTAATTTCTTAAAAATAAAAGGCAATACAGTAGGTGCTATTTCCCTATCCCTGACATTAGAAACTGGAAGAAAAATATCGCATTAGTTTATTGCATGATTTTTATTTATTTACTTTTATTAGTAGCGAAGCTACTCTATAATTTGAAATGTCCGTCTGTCCGTCCGTCTGACCGTCCGTCTGTCCGTCTGTCCGTCTTAGTTTGGGGGAAACGTAAATTTCTCGGCTCCTATAAAAGATAAAAGGCTGAAATTTTTTGACAACATTCCTATTATTAAGGAGCACAATTAACTATAAAACATCAATGGCGGTCGGACCGCTTTTTAGCAGGTTTTAGGCTATTTTTGTATTTTTCACATTTTTCTCCATATCTTTGGTGTTTATGGTCCGATTTCCAAAATTTTTTCAGTTAAAGATATCAAAATTGAATTTCCTGTCGATTTAAGAAAACAACTATGACGGTCAGACTGTCTTTAAGCAAGTTTTAGGCTATTTTTGTATTTTTCACATTTTCTTCCATACCTTTGGTGTTTATGGTCCGATTTCCAAATTTTTTTCAGTTTAAGACATCAAAATTGAATTTCCTGTCGATTTAAGAAAACAACTATGACGGTCAAACTGTCTTTAAGAAGGTTTTAGGCTATTTTTGAATTTTTCACATTTTATTCCATACCTATGGTGTTTATGGTCCGATTTCCAAAATTTTTTCAGTTAAAGATATCAAAATTAAATTTTCTATCATTTAAAGAAAACAACTATGACGGTCAGAATTGCCTTTTTTCAGGTTTTTGGCTATTTTTATATTTTTTACATTTTTCCTCATATCTTTGGTGTTTATGGTCCGTTTTTTTTTAATTTTTGTAGTTAAACATATCAAAATTAAATTTCCCGTTGTTTTGAGCATCCACTATGTAATTTACTTTAACCATCAGTCAGTTTATCATAGTACTGAAATATAAATATTAAGAAATTAAAAACAAATGTTGAAAAGGTTTCGTGATTTTTTCCTAATATACATGCTTTTGACAACTAATATCTAAATTCTTATTTAATTGTTTGTGCTTCGCTACTTATGGATGTTGTCATCCTTGTTTATTTATAAATTGTTTATAAATAAATATAGATAAACAAGGATGACAACATCCATAAGTAGCGAAGCACAAAATTTTGTGGATGGGACTGACGGTCATTGTTGTTTTCATCAAACGACGGGAAATTTAATTTTGATATCTTTAACTGAAAAAATTTTGAAAATCGATTAATAAACACCAAAGATATGGGGGAAAATGTAAAAAATATAAAAATAGCCAAAAACCTGCAAAAAGGCAGTCTGACCGTCATTGTTGATTTCTTCAAATGACTGGAAATTTAATTTGATATCTTTAACTGAAAAAATTTTGAAAATCGGTCCATAAACACCAAAGATATGGGGGAAAATGTAAAAAATATAAAAATAGCCAAAAACCTGCAAAAAGGCACTCTGACCGTCATTGTTGTTTTCTTCAAACGATGGGAAATTTGATTTTGATATCTTTAACTGAAAAAAGTTTGAAAATCGGACCATAAACACCAAAGATATGGGGGAAAATGTAAAAAATATAAAAATAGCCAAAAACCTGCAAAAAGGCAGTCTGACCGTCATTGTTGGTTCTCCAAACGACGGAAAATTTAATTTTGATATAACTAACTGAAAAAATTTTGAAAATCGGACCATAAACACCAAAGATATAAGGAAAAATGTGGAAAATAAAAAAATAGCCTAAAACCTGCTGAAAAGCCGTCCGACCGCCATTGACGTTTTATAGTTAATTGTGCTCCTTAATGATGGGAATGTTGTCAAAAAATTTCAGCTTTTTATCTTTTATAGGAGCTGAGTAAATCCCATTTCCCCCATAGCGTTACGGACTGACGGACTGACGGACTGACGGACTGACGGACTGACTGACTGACTGACGGACGGACAAAGTGAATTATAGAGTAGCTTCGCTACTAATAAATACAGCAACATTGATTTTGTTAAGTATATATGCATTAATATGTATATATGCATTATATGTATATATGCATTAATATATTTATAAATTGATTATTATTCTATTGGAGTCTTTAATCCCAAAAATGTAATATTTATTATTCACATCCAATTATAAACAGTTTTCCGCGAATAGAAAAATGAATTCAAAGGATCTATTTCTATTTCTTTGGTCTCGAAGGCCCGGGCCAATAAACCAGGGATTAATTACATGTCTTATTTTATTGTTCTTGGAAATCTATCTGTAATACATGATTTTTCAGTAAGGATCAGAACCGGTTCTGATCCAGCGGACATTATTGGGATTGGTAACTGTATAGAAAATATATGTTAGCACCTGATCAATAGCATATAATTCATGACAAATATTAAAAAACATTTCTTAATTTTATATCTGTAAAAGTTAACATAGATAAATTATTTATAATTTCAATCATAACCCGTAACTGTCATCGGGGATAAATTATGGGTTCTCGTTCCAAACTGCGTCATAACTAAAGATATTATAAAATGTACTTATTGCTGCAATTTCATATACGAGTCAACAATAGTAAGAGTATGAGGAATTCCTTGACCTAAAGAAGGTGCTCTTGTTATAGGGTAAAAATTATATATTTTATCAGGGAGGGAGGGGACATTTGACTACAAATTATACTAGTCCCAAAATTTGATCGGTTCTCGAAATGTACGAAATTAAAAAAAAAAATTTGTCAATTGTCATTAAACAGAAGGAAAATAATTATAAAATTATTTAGGTAAACAACATTGATAATTGTCTTATAAAACAAATAATAAAATACTAAAAAAAAATCTTTGAAAAACAAAGCTAATTACTTTGCCTTTGTCTTCTACATTGATGAAGATTGATTTTTTTTAAATGGAACGTTTAAGTTATAATTTTTAAAATCAACCAATATTGACAACAACCATGAAAGTTTCGACCCTAGAATCTAGGGGCTCTGTATTCAAAGGAGAAAAGTAGACTAAAACCATCCCTTGACAGATGTGAAGCTTATTTAATATAAATAAACCTTACTACTTCATACAATTGGATAAGAATGGACAACCAAAATTTAGCGCATATTAGTTATTTCTCGCATCTTATTATAAACAGCCCGTGCCTTCGGCACCTCGGGGCTAAAAAACTGGTTTTAATCTTATGATTGTACATTTTTATATTCGTAGAAAGCTGGATAAAATACGATGCTAGACATAGTTTTATCGTATGGATGAGAGCCGGTTCCTATCCACCGGATTCGAATGAATACGAGAAATCTTATTATTGAAAAGCTGCACTTTTAAAAAGTAGAATACTGGTAATCGAATAATAAATTTTCAACCCTATAGAATTTCTTTTGTTATCTTTCTATTCATTTTTAAAAGCAAAACTACTCTTTAATTAGTTTTTATACGATAGTATGTGATGGGCAATTGAGGATTTATTGATGTACCTCCAAAATAAATGATAGATAAAATTACAACCTTTTGGAGATTAAAAAATTGGTTGAAAGGTTTAGACACTGCTAGTTTTGCACCAAACTATTAAAATTCAATTCAAGTTTACAAAGTTTTTGTCCCAATAAATGATATAACGTGTTTAATGTTCCCTCCCTTCCTCTGGTTCTTTAGTAAATCTAAACCCGAAAGAATGGTCTAATTGTTATAAAACTTATTCTTATTAACATCAATGAGGAATCTTCACAAAAAATCTACACTCTATCTATAATAATAGCCAAGTAGTTCACAAAGACAAATTGGGTATTTTCTTCCAAATAACACTTTTTCACTAAAAAAATTGATCACTTAAAATTGATTGTAAATATATGTAAACACTAATATTATTAAACTAATTGATATGTTTTAATATGAATATCATCCAGTTATAACTAATTTATTGTTTGATTTGCCTTACGACTGACTAATTTCCATTCCAATCATTATCATAAACCATTTTTATCTGGTTTGTTATAGGGGGTTTATTCTAGTGTTAAATTAGTAGAATTTCAAAAAAGATATGAAGAAGGGAAAAATAATGTAAGAATAAAAAAAGAATTTTTTTTTTATTTGTTAACTAGTGGCTTTATTTTCAGCTTTAAACTATTGGGTGTTTTTTTAAGGTTGGGATAACCACACATTTAAATATTTTACAAGAAAAGGATCAGGTTTTTCACAGATCACACCCACATGTAAAAAAATCTTCCAAGAACCAATACTAATACTGTAAAAAGCTAATTAGTCATATGATTTCTTTAGAAACTAAGATCAAACAAACAAGTTGGGGGTGTTTTAAAATGGCCTTGATGTGGATCTAATCCTATTATATAATGTAGCAAGTTTTTTTTGTCTGTAGCTTAAGAGTTCGATATCTACTGAACCGAATGAGTTCTCCTTTTAAGTGAAGTTCCAAATAAATAACAGGATGGTTTTGGGCGATCTTATTTTTACAATTAGGTTTTAGGCTATTTTTCTATCCTTCCATACCATTTCAAATATAGAGTACTTAGATACTAGGGGCGCAACCACTAGTAATTCATAAATCAAATGGTAAAGACTCATCATATCTACAAATATTTAGGCCAAACTTTTATTTAATATAAAACTAACCTTTAGTTCTTTATTGTTCTCCGTATGGTTCTCTCCTGCTCCCATTTTAATTTATTTACTTTCTGAAATAAAATATGATTATTAATTTTTGTTCATAAATTTTAAAAAATGCTTATCTAGAATCATAAAATTTAATTTAGTGTGACAAATTGGATAATTATAGATAATAAACTGATTCAGATTTTAATAAATCAAATCTAGACCCTTTTTTGAATTGACCAATTTCTTCAAATGCTACAGCAGAATGATTGACATCCTTGACCTGTATTTGAATGCGGTTTCACTTTAGCTTGGCTTGAAATCTACTACTTGCCCATTCACGATCATATTCCTTTCTCTTTCAGGCAAACAAGAATGTAATTATTTTTAAAAGTAAACTGTCTTATTTTTACATAGAAATGAAAAACAGTTTTAATTAGTCTAATAAAATTTTAAAGATTAAATGTTATTCTTGACTTACTCTCAAAACTTTAATTTGGGCAAAACAATTTTAAATTCTTTAAATGTTATGAAGTTATTGCCTAGCTTTATATTAGAAATTCAAGACAAGACGCCCAGACACAATATGTAGTAGAAAACAATATTTATTAATTTTACTATGAACTTCTATAATCAATAAAGTTAGACATATTTTAATTACAAAATCTAATTTTTAAAGAAAATATATTTTTTATCCAATGACCTATTTTAAGACATAAATTCTTTTTATGCAACAAACTACTTGTGCTTGTGCTTCTTTAACTTTTCAGACATGAAAAATAAGGAGGTAGATACTAAGTTTTTTACATTATATACACAAATTTTGAAAGTTGAGACTTTACAAAGTCCCTTCACTCAAGGAAAAATCGTTCTTTTCCTCTTAACTTATAATTTCTAATTATTTCTATTATTGTTTTCCTCTAAAACTATTTCTATTTTTAACAAACTTATCTAGCTAAATCAGAGAAAAGAAGTTACTTGAAAAGTTGAAAGAAAAGCTACTTAAAAAATTTAGAAACATTTAAATTATTTATAACAGCCTACAAAAATGCACATTTAAACACTTTTACTTTTAGAATTAAAGAAAGAAGTTAGAATATTTTCAAAATTTAAATAAAATTATTAGATATATACTCTTCAAACTAAAGTAAATTGATGTTTGTTGAGTACAGAAAAAATATTCAAAAACAAACAATATAATTTTTTCCGAAGCGTTTGCAAGAAATAAATTTGTTGTAAAAGCATCTTGAGCCAAACAATGGAAAATTGTGAAAATTGTTTGATGTTATATTTTGTCTAAGAGTTTTACTAAAGTTATTTTCAATACAATCTCAGACTTAATCCCTATCTAATCTATGGGAAGTTTAGCAATAATAAGAACGTGTTCTCTTTTACATCAGATTAATAAGATGAAATATATCAATACTAAGTTTATATTTATTTTTGATCAGTTATCAGTAAATTCAAAGTATTAAGTCAAGGAAAATGTCCATATAATAATAAGGAAATATTTGCACCCATTTTAAACATTCCATTTGCTCTTTTGAACAAAAATGCATCTCAACATTAAATGCAGTTTCACATGCAAAAACAATTTTATCCATCAATTAACATACTTCAAAGTAGAAAGGTTTAATGGCTAAAAAGTAAAGTACAAGCAATTTTACATTGTTCCTAAATCCTATCTGATTTTTTTTTTCAGTGTGTGCATCAAAACATTTATAGCATAAATTTACCCAATTTAATAACAATGGACAGCCTACAATTTAATCTTGAATATTTTTCAGAATTATCCTCCTGAAATAATATTTGCGTTTTGATGTACTAGCTTATTTTACAGTATACACACACACACAATTTATCATGTGGTGGACCGTCGCACCATTAGTTGCGCGTCAATACCTAGAACCTGGAGGCCTGGCGTGCAGCTGCCAAACAGCTGTCAGCCAGCACGTCTTATATATGCAGCAGCATGTTTCTTTTGACGTTTGTCAAATGCATATTTCAGCGTTTTTCAAAGGCTTGGTTGTGTTACATAATTGCGCATTCAACATATGATGTGAGCTAAGCTAAATTTTTGGGGAGTTTTGAATTTTTCAGTTTTTGCTTCAAGTCAGGATATTTGATTAACGTCACTCTAATTTTAAATGACTTTTAATTGGTTATTATGTAACATTTGCATTATATTTACTTATTTGGGACTTATACTTAAAGATGTTTCAGTTCAAATGAATTAAAATAATGTTTTAAAAAATACCATTTTCAGACCTAAATAAGGTGTTTGATAGTTGTTCTCTTTTTGTAATTTTTTTATTTCTAAATCCTGTATAGATTGTTGAGATGTTATTTTGCCCGACCCCAAATATTTTTCCTTTGTTATAATTAGCAGCAAAACTTTTATAAAACATTTGCGCCTGTATGTTTAGATTTGCAATTCAAATTTTTGAGTTTGACAGCAGGCTTCTCTATAATTATGGTCTGTCCGTCAGGGTAAGTTAATAAAATTTTCATTTTCATCTTAAAAACTGTAAAAGATAGAGCTCTGATTTTTCTAGTTCAGATTCTTTTAACTATAGGCTATGTTTGAACATTTTACAAATGATCATGACTTCTTTTTTTTGCCTTTTTTATAATTGCGGTCTTTAATTGTTTTTAAAATAAGTTTCGCGCATTTTGACGGTGCAATTCTTATTTTTCTAAAAATACGCAATGTGAAAAAGAATTCAATTGGCGCATCGCCAATTCTTTCCCCCCTAAAACATTACTCAAGAATTTCCCCTAGGAAAAATTAAAACACAAAGACACAATTTAAAACACATGTACAAACCTAGGGAGGGAGAGGACATTGGGTTGTTTATTATACAAGTACCCAAAGTTTTATTATGATGTTTTCTTATTCGTTGGCTAATCAAACTTGGGGACTTTAATGAATTTTGATTGGTTGATTCATTTAGTTGAGTGTTTAAAAGTTTCAACTACTAATTGTTATTTACAGAATGGGTAAAATTAAATATTATTATTGGGGATGTACATCAATTTATCAGCCATTGTCTTATCCCTTTAGATTCCTGTGTACAATCATTAAATTCACCAATAAATGGAGTAAAATGTATTGAAATGTGTCAAGTAAGATCTTTAAAATGGCTAGAATGACAGAACTGATGATATAAGGGAAACTTATTATTTGTCGTGGACAGGTTTTTAGCTATTTCAAAGAGGTTATCTATCCCTTTATCTATGAACACACAAAACATAGAAACGCAAAAAATATATTTTTTGTTTTGAAAGATCCATATTGATTTAAACCAAAATTAATTTTCACCTAAAAGCAAATTCTAAATAAAATTTTATGCATTCTTCATAAATAAATATAATTAAAATCATTAATTAATGTTTAGCATTATTTCTTCATATTATATTTTAATTAATAAATTCTAAAAGTTGCGATTTATTTAAATTGTGTCTAATTGTTCTTGGAATTACTTTTTAAACTCAACATGATAAATCATATAAAAATGAAAATAATAGGAAGCAGGCAATTTTTAGAAAATACATAACAAAAAACTAAATCAGGTAAGCTAAATTATTTTTACATTGTGACGGAGTCCATACGAACGGAATACCCTAAGCATAGAGTAGCTGCTTTGCTTTAAAAAAAACTAGGACAAATTTTCCCCTTCTTTGACTCATTTTTAAGAGACATTCTTTATAATTTGTCCCTTCACATTCCGTAACGTTTTTTTTTGATATAGTTGCAAATTGACACAAAATCAAATCCTATCATGAAGCCAAAGATATTTGAGGTGGATTCTTAAAAAAATATGCCCCATTAATCGCTTAGTGGGGCAAAATTGTTTTCGTGAAAAATCCTCCAAAATTACATAAAAAATCTACAAAAATTAAATAAAATCTTATGTTCATAACCCTTCTATGATTTTGTTTAATTTTTGTAGATTTTTAATGTGATTTTGGTGTTTTTTTTACGAAAACAATTTTGCCCCACTAAGCGATTAGTGGGGCAATTTTTTTTTAAGAATCCACCTCTGTATAGTGAATATGCTTGTCCGAATTGGTTGTACTGTTCAGGGAAGCTGCATAAATTGGGTTGTTTTAGGCTATTTTCCTGATATCTCACTCCCTTCCTAGAGGCTAGGGGCAAATCAGCTAGTAAATTATAAAGCTTAGCCTTATTTGACCTAAATTAAAACTTACTAAAAACTACACACTCCCCACCACTGTCTTATTTTTAATTTACTTCATAATAAGGAGATATAGTGCGGTCTTTTGAGGAAGTGATTGCACAACATTTCCTAAAAGTCTTATCCTTAATAATTCCGTGTTTTTTTTTCAACTTAAAATAATAAAACTTTTTGCTGAGCACATGTATATCATATTTTTATAAGTTTTGACATATGTTATAGTATTTTATCATGTTTTGTTTTGTTAAGCATTGAGTTAAATCTTATTTTATTGGTCCTACTCTAAAATAACCCAAAATTATGATGAATACTAGCCACGTTATTAGATATTTATTGGTTGAAAAGTTTAGACACTGCTAATTATTCAAAGACCCAATTGAAAGTTGGAACAGGGTACACGTGGTAAGTCCTTAACCCCTTCCCCCTCTATTGGTTTACTTTTATATATTGTTACTACTGCGCTACTTATGAACATAACTGTCCTTGTGTTCCTTTGATAAATTAGGAAAATGAGAAAAAATGTTGAATATTTTTCGGTGAAACCTAATATATGGTTCAAAATTATTTTTATAAGTCTGCATTCCACACCAGAGGTGAATTCTTAAAAAAAATTGCCCCACTAATCGCTTAGTGGGGCAAAATTGTTTTAGTGAAAAATCCTACGAAATCACATAAAAAAATCTACGAAAATTGAATAAAATCTTATGTTAATAACCCTTCTATGATTTTGTTTAATTTTTTGTAGATTTTTGATGTGATTTTGGTGAATTTTTTTAAAGAATCCACCTCAGAATAAAGAAGGAAAATTTTTATTTTTACGCAGGGACGGAAATTAGAAAGTAAATAACACTGGTACCCAAAGTTTTATAAACAAGTTCTCACATTAATTGGCTTTGGCTTAAAAACTTTGGGTACATTTTTCAAATCTTGATTAGTTAGTTGCTAGGAAATCTGAAAGCGATTAATAATTAACAGCACATTAATGTCTTTATTATGACACGATTCATTTCATAAATAAAAAGATTTTTAAACTAGGATGAAAGCGTGCATAACATATCGTAACATAAAAAAAATATTAATAAAGTTTTAAGATTGAAGAGAGCAACAAAATGAGTTGGATAGATGCTTATTAGATGAAAATTGCGGCCCCTATCTCATATAGAAGCTGAGTAAATCACATATTTATCCAATAGAAATCCAATTTGTATCATGGATAGATAGACGGACTAATAGAGTTAAATAAATGTTGCTTATAGATAGTAAAATAAATTTCAACCATCTATCTTTGATACAAGCCTAGTCAATTCCATTTTTTCCTTACAGTTAAAAACTTCACCACTACAAAAAAAAATATTATAATCTCATTAAAAAGCTTTTTTCATAACAAATTAGCATGGATGAAAGCATCATTTTTAAAGACAGCAATAAATATTTTTTTGATAAAAGACAATTAAACTGGGATAATTTTTTTCAAAAGCAGAGCAGTAATAACAAACAATAACAACAATTCAGATTAAAAAGAACAATAAAGTGTGATTATGCAGTTAAAGTTTGATTTATCTAGTCAAATGAGCTTGATAGAAAGCTTATTGTGGAGTCTAAATTTGGATTTCTCTTTAAATTTGTTAAAAGTTAAGCTTTTCTATAATTAAGGTCCGTACGTCACTTTTAACGTTAATTCAAGCATCTTAGAATTTTCCTATCGATTTCCAACTTTACATGATTATTCCTGTAACAGTCAGGTACGATTTGGAAAGCGTAGCAACTTTATAATCGTTACCATAAAGTCAGTACGTCTATTAAAACATGGTGATTTTTAAATATTTGACATTCTTCGCCACTTTTTATTAATGTTGTCATACTTGTTTTCTTAAGAAATAATAATAAAATCCTATAAAAGTTATTTCTCGCATCGTATTATAAACAGCTTTCCGCGGATATAGAATGTACAATTATAAGATTAAAACTATTTTTTTAGCCCCGAGTTGCCGAAGGCACGGGCTAAAAAAACTAGTTTTAATCTTATGATTGTACATTTTTATATTCGTAGAAAGCTGGATATAATACGATGCTAGACATAGTTTTTTCGTATGGATGAGAACCGGTTCCTATCCACAGTATTCGAATGAATACGAGAAAAAATAATAAAATCATTCATTGCTATGTAAATGAATATGACATAAAAACATGTGACACAATTTGTTTTGTCATTATAGATTAACTAGAGTTGGCTCGATATAATTATCTCCCTATTGGCTAGTTTTCTATATGCATATCTATTTCTCAATAAATCTATTTTCCTCACCCGGCATTACTATCTAAAAGAAAGTAAATATTTAATAATCTAAATGATTTTTAAAAGATTTTTTAAATTATATTTTTTTCTTTACATTACCATCACCAAAGGGTTAATGATGATGATTACAATTTTAGTTTAATATTTGAACACACAAAGTGTCGCCACAATCGAATTCTTTTAAAACAGAGTTTTCTTAAATTTATTATATTATAAATTTAGATTTTCTTTTTTATGATTAGAAATTAAATACATTGATATAAGGTAAATAGCAACATGAAATTAAAAAAAGGAATTCATTTTTAATAAAGTAAAATAATGGGTCTTATCGTTCTGAGCAATGAGAGTTTATTATGGATTATTGGAGCACTATGAGTTTTAAACAAATATTCCTTGGAAAACTTGAGCTCGTTTATAGACATTTATTTCCTATATAGATCTGACATGGATCTTGAAGCAATTAAGCAGGCCGTTTTGTACATGTTAAAAATTGGAAGATTTCATTAAATAAAAGTTATCGCAAATATACTTAGTAAATAAAACATCTTTTTGTTAAGATTTTATGTTATTTGCTTAATATCTATGTCATTTAATATCAAAATCGAAATTAACAGATTTATTAGCATATTTTCTGACAGTAATATCCCCCAATTCAGGCGGGGTTGGATAGGGGGGGGGGTGTTTTACAGGGCGATAGAACTTTACATACCATTGACAAAATAGCTTAAAACCAGTTTCAACATCTAAAATTCGCTTCATATCGTTTGAGTAGTTTTAGAGATCTTAATAGACACATTAAGTTACTTTAATAGTGATAGAAAATTAGAGAAAAAAACAAATCAATTTAAATTCATAATTTCATGATATGCAAAAGTAAAAGAATTTTTAGATTTATTTTAAAATTGACGAATAAATAAATATAAAATTTTTCTTTGATCTTTTATCACAAAAAACATCAAATATTTCAAATTTTCTAAAATTTGACGAAAAATCTATTTTGAAAATATTTTACTTTTACCTAAAATCGGGGGGGGGGGGAGGTATTCCCTTCCATCTTCTGCAGAGTACCCACCCCTTACTTTTAAATCTTGCAAATTTACAGTAACTGGACAAAGTGTCTCAAAAGTCAGCCATGTGACGTCATAAAAATGAAGGAGATGAGAGGAGAAGTGGGAAAGAAAACCTATTAAAAAGAGATTGATAATCCCTCATTTTTATGACGTTACATGGCTGATTTTTGAAACACTTTGTCCAGTTACAAATTTTGAATGATTGGATTTACATTTGCAAGCCAAAGCATTACCCCACAAACGCCCCGTGTCAAAAGTGTTGTCATTCTATTAATAATGGGTATTATCCTCTTAGAAATATTTTTTTTAATTTTGAAAATTTTTATACCATGAACTCTGGCCGCGGTGCTCGGTTCGCTAACCTAAAACCTAACCTAACCTAAAATAGTTGTTCTGTCGGGGGGGGGGGGGGGGGGGAATAAAAAAAGAGGATAACGAATAATAATGGTCATGGCCGACAAAATATCCGCAGTCTAATGAGTTTCCTTCTCCTTACTTAGATATAAAGGAATAAAGCCTAACGATTTTTAGGATTTGGCACATTATGTTAACACCTAGAGGCCTCTAGCGGAACGTAATATGTTTACTTTTAAATTTATGTTAAAATCAGCTGTTTACAAAAAAAAATGTCAAAACGGCTGCTAGATTGTTTTTTTTGTGATTACTCTTGGGAGGGTTTTAGTTCCCTCCACCAAAATAGTTAGAATCCTGCCCAGGATATGTGAGAAGTTTCATTGTTTAGGAGAACTGTATCAGTTCAGCGGTTGGTGAGATCCTTCGGTACAGAGAGACAGACAAACAAACAGACAGACATTGATCCTGTTACTTTATTATAAGTATGATAACGATATATTTCTTTTGGCAGGGCAACATTTTTTTATTTCTTTAGTATGCCAGGAACTAGATTTAATTTTCTTATTCTTGGTTATAATAAGAATATATCTAATATGTCTCCTATTTCAGATAACAACTTGGATGTACTGAATTTTAGTTTCCGAAAGTGTACTTAGCATCCGCGTCCTATCTCAATGTTTGCTACTAGCTAAAAAAGCTTCAAACTTCCCCCAAAAAAATCTAAATTTGAAAAAATTAAAATTTTGAATGTACAATGTATAAATCGTTTATACATTATATCGCTTTTCCTTTTTACCGGAGTAGCTGAAAATAGCGTTCGAATAATTGGGTTATCTGCTGTACATATTTGGAAATTATTGAAGAAATAGGCAATCCATTTTCAGCACATCACATCTTGATATAAATGGTGTACCTTCACTAACGCAGCTGTGGCACATTAATAAATCATATATTGACCAATCCTTTTTGCTATACCCTCCATGGCTAAACTCCCTTTTAATTTAATTGATACCAGCGGCAGCGCCAAGATCATCTAGTGGATCTCAAAACAAAGTAGGAGGAAGGGGACAGAAAAACAGCCTATAACCATATTTGTAGCTATTTGAAGCTTCCCTAAAACAATAACTTGAACTTGATTGTTTGTTGAGGAGAACCATAATGATTCAGCGATTAATGTGATCCTTTGAGTAATGGCCGATTTCTTGAAGTATATCCCCAATGAAGATACACAAAATTACCCCTTCTTTAGATTATTATTAATGGTTGATTGAAACGTTTGGACACTCAAATTTAATAAACCTACCAATCGAAATTCCATAAAAGTTGTTAAGTCAATGCGTAAAAAAACGTTATAGTAAAACTTTGGGGACTAGTGTAATAAACAGTCCCCTCCCTTGTAAAATAAAGCACTATGTAGAAATAATAAATCAGCGGAAGTGAAAAAAAACCATGTAAAAGATACTTCATATCGTTGTGTCAAATTACTATCATTTTTAGTAGCACAGCTACTATATAACTCTGAAGTGTTTATAAGTCAGGCTATATTTTATCTTTTAGATTTCATAACAAGCAAACTGATATTCCATTTACACTTCCTCCCTTTATTTCCACTTTATGAAGAAAAAATTCAAGAAAAATTATAAAACACGAAAAAACATAGAGAAAATTTTCAGTGGCCATAAAAAAGAGAATAAGAAATGACTTATATATCTTAAATAGAAGCTTAGGAAATGTCATTTCTCCAGTAGCGTTACTGAAAGACCAACGGACGTACAGACAGACAGACAAAGTAAATGAAAGAGTAGGCTATATATAATAAATTCTAAGTATCTGTTAATCTGTTTACATAAAACTGACGTATTACGCCAAATTGCAAATAGGTAATCGATATTGACACAAAACCGATAAACAGTACATACTATACTCACGTCTGTCTACCTTATTTGTAATTAAACAAGGATGACAACATTCATAAAGTTGAAGCTTAACAAATGTTTAGTATAAATGCATTTAATATTCCACATTATTTCGAAGTTTGAACAAAAAATCCTATGACACAATTGCTTAAATAGAGGCTGCTAAATCTTTAAAAATTTACTTACATTTTTAGACTTGATTATAAAGAAACTTCGCTTATAAAATTATACCTAATGGTCCTAGGAATCCATATAAAAAAAATCAAGTGATGATTATAACATATATAAAATTAAATAAAAGTGATGATTGAAATAGGCCTACAGACTTTTGGCAATGATTTTATATACAGTTGCTAAATTATCATCGGGCCACTTCGATAGGATAATTCTGACATGCCAAAATTAATGATAAGAATACTAAGTTACGAACAAACGGACGGAAATGTAGAAATAATGTAAGAAGAGGACATAATTGATATACGTATGGAAACATGCTCTAATTATAGAGTAGCTACCAAACTAACATTTCATTTATATGTAAATTATTTTTAAGTAGCATTGTTGCAATATGCATTCGGTAATTTTTTAAAAATCAATAAAATCAAGTTTAAGATATTTTTTTCTTAAATTGACATGTATTTAGTATTAAAATTAATAATAAGATATTATTATTTTATTTTAATTTTTTAATCTAAGTTCTAAGAACAAGAAAGTTTTAATGACATGTTATGAAAATTAGTTTTCATAATTTAGAGGCCAAGCTTTTTAAAATAAAATTTAATTTCAACGTTTTTTATGCCCTTTTTCTCCATGTCATTAAATTCAGGGATCTTAGGGGATAAGACAATGGACAATAAATCTAAAAACATCCCCAATGATGATAAATAATATTATCCCTTCTATAGATTAAAATTGGTTGCATAGTTTGTGACCAACTAATCAAAATTAAATCTAAGTACCCAAAGTTTTTAACTCAACGAATAAGAAAGCGTTGTTATAAACCTTTTCGTAGCAGTGTAAATAACAGCCTAATGGCTACTTCCTGCATCTTATTTCACGTTTTTATTTTTTTCACTTTTATTTATAATACAAAGTAGAACGATGTCTGTCTGTCTGTCCTTCCGTCCGTCCCTTAAGATCTCTTACTCTTCAGGGTATATACCTACTGGTCCTGTGGTGGTTTTAGGCTGTTTTCTTGGGGGGTGGGACACCCCCAACCCCCCAAAAAACAAAAAAATCCCCCCCATTTTTTTTAGTGAGGGCACCTTAGTGGGGGTACTTATTTTTTTTTTTTAACAGAAAGTAGTGGGGTTACCTTAGAGGGGGTACTTAATTTTTTTTAATTACCTCTTGGGGCAAAGCCCCTAGAGGCTAGGGGCGAAGCCGCTAGTGTATTTTATATTTCAGTCAGAATCCATTTAAGGGAAGTTTTTTGATGGTTCTGGCCTGTTTTAAGAATCTTTTTGAAGGATATTTAAATAATTTAAGTTTGTTATTAACTACATGAAACGACAACAATGTCCCTTGAGGCCTTTAGGGGCACTTTTAATGATGTGGATGAGAGGGGGGGGGGGTAATATTAATTTCTCTTGGGAAGCTTGAGGTACCCTCCAAAAAGTAGTTAAAATATATCTGGGTTATATAAGAAGCTTCACTAAAAAGAAGGCCCATATTTGTCCAGAGGTTAGCGAGATATTTTGTTGCAAACTTACATGTTTACATCCTGTCTCGTCTAGATTATTACCTAAGTTTATTAATATTCTTAAAACTTTATGAAATATTTCATTCTTGTTACTAATCAAAAACATTTTGAACTTAAAACTGCATTTGATATTTTAATTATTTTTTTTGAGGGCGAAACTTTTATTTAATTAGGGTTGTTTAGTATGTCAGTCTGTTAGTCTGTCCGTAAAGGATAGCTCTTATATTTAATTTAGGCATGTTAAAATTGTTCTATCTATCTTAAGCAATTTTGTTACAGATTAAATTTTAAATTTAACTCCCCGCTTATTTCAATTTATTTTCAAAATAAGGACGGGAGGGTTTTTATTGCTCAAGGGGCACTATTTGGTAAAGCACCAAAAAAGGGAATCTTTTTAATTAGTAACAATTGTCAATATCCTTAAAAAGATAAACATTTTTAACATCTTTCAAACATTATGATTTATATCAGTAATGACAAGGTTAAAAAATTGCAGGAAAAATGATAATTATTAATTATCTTATACACTAAAGTATCAGGATGTTTGTGTGTGTGTTCAGTAAGCATTACACCACCCCCCCCCCTAACTTCCATTGTAGTTTTAAAGTAAAAAATGTTATGGGGGGCGTTTTTTCTAGGGATGATTTATCTTAAGATGGTTGTGGTGCCCTCCTACAAAATAGTTATAAACCTTCCCATGACTTATGAGAAGCTACATTGTAAAGAAGAACCATATTGGTTAACGAGATCCTGCATTAGAGATAGACAGAAAGATACGCTCACACGCAGATAGACATCCTGTTACTTTTATAACAAGATAATTTGTTCCCACTCATAGGCGTGACAGAGTTCAAATTTCATACAAATTTTTTTTTAAAAATTATTAAAAGAAAAATAATTTTATATTTCTTGTTGAAATCATGATAAAAAAAGTACGTTTTTTGTACTTTTAATTTCAGCTTAAACATGTAATTAGAGATAATAATAGATATATTTGAAACATTAAGTGCGTACATTGAGTTGCATAGCAGGCGAAGCAAGCATAATTTATGAAGAATAATTGAAATACTTTAAAAAATGAAAAATAGCCTTAAACCAAAAGAATTTCGTAAAGCAAAACTTTGCAATTCCTTAAACAAAAAACGTACTACTTTAAAAATTACATCTACTTTACAGTTTACAAATAAAATATCCTTTCACAAAACATTCTATGTATATAAAGTATATAATGATATTTGGAATAATTGCCTTAAATTAAGTTTTAATTAAAAGGCCATAATTAGTTTAAAATACCTTTGAAAATATGTCTTTTTTAACCAAGTAGAGTAAGATTTCAATAGTTTTTTTAAAAGATTTTTATTCGACTTACACAAAAGTTATGGAGTAGTTATGCTGTTTAAAAATCTAAATTTGACACAAATTGCAATTTTTTAAGTTTTTCATTAGATCGACGAAAATTGCATTAAATATATATGTATTTTTTATATCTTAACTAGCGGCTGTCCTACCCCCAAGAAAATAGCCTAAAACCACCACAGGACCAGTAGGTATATTCCCTCAAGAGTAGAATCCGATCGGTTTAGTGGTTACCGAGATCTTAAGCTTCAAACGGGCGGACGGACAGACAGACAACCATCAAACTACTTTGTGTTATAGATTGCACCCTACAAAGCAAAAATATTATTTTTTTTACTTTGTATAAACTAAACTTTTATGCCCTAAGTTTATCAACATAATGTGTTACTTAAGATATAAGAAACGGCTGATACTTAAGTTTTTTAATTTACAGGAAATCTTAGTCTAGTTTTAGGCTATTTTCCGGGGGGGAAATGAAATAAATTTACCATGATTATCACAAAAAAATAACAATATCCTTT